>NC_136820.1:17363831-17963831 GCF_951394365.1 Tetrao urogallus
ATTGACTGTAGACTTAGAGGTGAATAACAACTGTTGCTTTCAGCAGTTATCAAACCAAAAATGCAGTGTCAGGAGCCATCAACCTAAAGTGTCCAACTGAAAGAATTTTGTTCTGAAGATCTGGAGGAACACTGGAGGAGGAAGATGTTATTCATTCAGCACTAATATGTGTCAGACCACTCCATTCTGTGTGTAGAAGTGGTGGAGACCTGTGTATGCTGTGAGAACAAGTACTTAGTGGGGAAAATCAGTAACAGAGCGTTACAGAGATGGTAAAAAACATTGTGTCTTAGCTGTTCTTGTTTTCAAGCTTGTTGTAAAGATCTTGATTTTGGAAGAATGTAGCTACGTTCATATTATAGCAGAAAGTGTTCATGTTCAGAAGTCCAGAATCCCCAGATGAATTAGAAAAGTAGAGGTGATTAATTTGATGGTGCTAATGGTGTAGGAAAACAAATAGTTCAAAAGAAGCATGGATTATAGTTGTTTTTAAGTGCCTGTGAATTTATTTTTGGAATGGTTAGCTATATAGGTTGGATTCTCTGTGTTAGTTTTGAATCTTTTCTGTTAACTACTCTTAAGCATTTCCTGACTGAATATGGCTGAAATCCATTCTTTAAAAATTCCTCTGAGCAGCTTTCAACCAGGTAGCCTGGAAAACAGCTAGATGGAGAGTACCCACTAAATAAGAGATTTTACCTTGTACGTGCCCTGGCTCGCCTGACCTCATCGCAGATTAGCTGCCATAGTAATATGTTATGCCATTCTAACACGGTGGTATTCCTGCTCCCTGACAGTTTGTTCTTCTTTTTCAGCTGCTTTAATGAAACATCCCCCTCTTTACCTCTAAAACTGCTGCACCTTTCACCTGCCACTGTCAGAAAACTGCATTCTGGTTCTGGAGTTTATTGTGGTATCTGACTGCATCTTACTTTCCCACTGGTTCATGCATACCATCCTTGGGAAAATGTCCTCTTCTGGAGACAGATGTGAAATAACTGATATGTTTTATCCACTGTTGGCAGCTTTTAGATATGAATTGCTGTACTCTTGTAAAAATATGAAGATGCATCCGCTTAATGCTTTTTCCCTTGATTCCAGCATGTTCTGCTCTTATATTTCTCATTTAGATTCATGCCTAAGCAGTAGGTTTGTCTTACACCATAACAAAAAGAATAAAATTATCCATGTAGTAAGTAATTAATTGGATATGTTTTTTGTAATTTCAAAATTTTACACTTTAAAATGCTACTTGAGATGGCTCAAGCAGGGGTAAGACTTTCTGGGACTCATTTGGTGATCACGGTGTGATTCATTGGTAACATATTTTGCCTAATGTGTGTCTTCACTTGAGCACCAGGACGATGCTCACGAATTGCATTCTACATTCTCTGTTCCTGCAGAATCGGCTGGTGTGAGTGCATGATCTCTGTGGCTCTGGCTATGCCTCAGTCCCAAAGTGTGACTGCTCTTTTTGTGCAAACTTGCAGCTTAGCAAGGTTGGGAATGTTATGTATGTGACAAGATCTTTCACTATGACATGCTCACCAGCCCTTCTTTGAGTGCTCTGTAGCTAGATAGGATTTTTTTCCAAACTTGGTAACAAGAGTAGATCCAAAGAGATACTTACGTGCTTATCTCCTTACACTTATGTTAAAATCAGTGGGAAATTAAAAGCTTAGGATTTAAATACTTAGAATTTGGAACTATCCCAAGATCCTTGTCATCAAAAAGGCAGTGGCCTCGTTTTATGCAGATGTCCTAGCACTCAAAGGGTGCATAAATTACTGCATCACTTATCAATTTCTCTTTAATGTATTCCTTTCTTATATCTGGGACTCTGTTAATAGAGAAAAAGGATTAAAAAGCATAAAAATAACTTGTATGTAAGTTTCTTTGAGTTGAAATTTTATCAGTCAGCCTGTCAGCACTAACATATGGGAAACATAGTTTTGCTACCGTGCATTGCAGGGGCTAAAAGTGCTGTTCAGACCATGTGCTCAACTCCTACAGAAGAGGGACTTTATATCACTTGTGCAGCCCACTCACAAATTTAAGGGGTGACATCTATGGATTCTGAAGATACGGTAACCAAAATATTGATCTTGTTAGAGACAATGTAAAGTGGGGAGGGCAAAAAGAGATAAAGGAAATCTTCTAGGTCAGTGAGGAATTCAGTAAAACTTCAGTTATTCCATTTCTTAAAAGCCTATTGTATTGTTCCTGCTCTATTGAAACAGTAATTGTAGATAGCAGGGAATTTTTACGTAGCTTTTCCATATCTTGGGCTAACTTGCAGTAACATATAACATCTCCTTGTATCAATTACTGTAAAGTACTAAAGATCCCTACTGTTTTTGTTTTGTTTTGCTTCCTAAAGCCCCCTGCTGCTGTTGATTACACCTAGATCTGCTACTGATTGGAACTGTTAAAAGGCAAAAATAGTGTTGCATGGTTTCTGAATCATTTAATTGTAGAACTAATAAGATGTTTTCACTGGGACCTAATAGAACTGATAATATTAATTACAGATAATTACACAAACAAAGTATATTCTGTAGTATGTTGATAGCTTTGTAGTACATACTGAACTTAGTGCACGTGACCCTTGAAAAACTGCTTTCTTAATACAGCCATAATACTAGTTAATGTCCAAAATGGGCATAGAGTTACGTTGGCTTATCTGTGTAAGAACCATTTCAATTCTGTTTCCTCCTCCACTGTCCACTCAAACTCTCTGCTCTGACAAGGTTGAAATGTGATCTATTAATGCATACAAGGAAGTCCAAAATGAAAAAGAATGAAAATACATCATTAGTTATGAATGCTAAGATTTGTGTTGACTTTTCTATAATGTTTCATGATTTTTTAATCCTAGCTAGAGAATTTTCAAGGGGTGGGAGGGAAAAAAAAAAGAGGATGAGAAATTCCTACTACTTAGGTAAAGAAAAAAGAAAGGAAGGGAGTCTGAAGTGACCTTAATGCCTCATAAATCTTCAGCAGGATTTGGAGCATCCAGGAAATGGAGCTGCAGAGCAACTCAGGCACACTCTGGCCATGTGCATCTTGGAGGGCATTATGCGCAGTTGAAGGAGTCTATCAATTATGACTCATGATTAACTCACTATTTCATTCTACTGTTTTGCCAAATTTGCTCTCCTTCTCACATACATACAATTCTCTCACGTGGTGCAAAGAAAGTGGCAGCAGGGCCTTCTGAGGGACCAGCTGAATCTTCAGTTTCCAAATTGTTCTGCTGTAGTCAATCCAATCAGCTTGCCTTTTGTCTGCAATCGTGTCATATTTTTTTTTTCTCAGTTATCTACATTTTAAAATATAACTTGCATTTTACCCTTTTGATGGGTGAAATGCTGGGAGGTTTGAAAAGCCGTACTACAGAAAGCAAGTATGTGTAACAACGTGTGTTCTTTAAATTTATGCATACAAAATACGTGTCATGGATTCAGAACTGAGGCTGGAGGAAGCAGAGCAAATCTCAGTATTGAATGATGAAGATTGTCGACTTTAGTAACATTCAAATTTCATGGAATGCAAAGAGTTAAACATTAGTTGTTGTTGAATTCATACTCCCTACAAATTTTGGCTTAAATAATCAAGGCAACAAGATGCTACCTTCCAGAATAAAGGAATCAGTCATCCACTTTGCAATTCAGTAGACTCTTACTTTCCTTGACCAATTATCCATATTGATTATTTGATTAAAAAAGAGTAGAACGAAATTATACTGCTATATCTAGAAGAGAAAAAAAAAAAATATCTGCTTATCTCAAAAGCAGATAGCTTTCATTCTGTTTTTCTCTTCTTTCTACAAAGACAAATGTGTTAGTATAATGCTCGTTGAATGTACTAACAGCTATCAGGATCTGTTTCTTTTCTTTGGTCTGGTCTGTATTTTTGCAGATATTATTTCATGCTAGATAAACAGCGGTTGAGAGTTTTGAAACATATATTATAGTTAACTGAGAAAACGAGATCAATTTTTAAAATGGGAAGAAAGAATTGAGAAATTGATTTCTGTAGTTTCCATTGACAGGTAACGTTTTGTCTGTTTACAGTTGGAAAAATGTTTTTCCTAGGTACTGTTAAGCAAAATAGTATCTGCTGGTCCCTGAAAAGCCAGTGGTTTCTCTCACAGATTCCTGTAAGATTCTGCAGCTGAAATTTAGTTTTAGAGTTTGAATGTAATCGTGTCTGCACACATACTGTATTGATAATGTGCAATGCATTATTAGTAAAATTACTTTGAACTAAGCTGATGAAAAGGAACGACTGCAGCTCCTTGCATTTTTTTTCTCTCCATGCCCTACAAAGGAAAAACAAAAACAAAAACAAAAACAAAAACAAAAACAAAAACAAAACACCCACAAAACCAAAGCATAACAAACCTTAATAATTGCATTCCTATTGCACTTTGAAATGTTGGAGTTCTTCTGACTACTGATGCTTGTAGTCTGTGAAAGTCCTGCAAGGAATATATAGTGCTGCACTACAATCAATTGGAAGCGCTAGCTGAAAGCTCTCAGTGCACTTTGAGAAAGCCTGTGTAAGGAAACAACTGCAGTTTGTGCTGCTCCAAAGTACTGCAGTATTCTTTACCTTAATCCCTGGCAGCTATCACCTCCATTTTGTTGGCTTGTCATCAGCATCTCTATCAGAGGAAAACTCCAATGCATGTAGCAAGAAACGAAGCGTGTAGGGGAAAAACAGAAAGGCTCTTGACTGAAATAGTCCTTTAACTTATTAACAGACAAGTGTGCATGTCAGAAAAACACACTTGTTTGCTGTGAGTATATGCAATAGCTGATGGGTAAAGAAATGGAAACCTTAATTGCTGCTCGAGTTTAGGTCACTGTTCATTCATTCATTCGTTGCCGGAGCTATAAAGTATTCATATGTTGCCACAGCACATTACTTACACACGACTGAGGGAGAAGGAAGTAAGAGCTAAGATGCTTCATAGACATCGACATCGGGGGGATTAACATGTCTGCTTCATTAATATATATGTGCATACTTTAATGTTGGAGTATTGAAACTGTTTCAAATGAGATTAAAAATCTCTTAAGGTCTTCTATCGTGCTTAGAAACATTTACATTTTTGCATCAGTCTTGCCAGTTTCCTCACCATTTTACTTTTCCTCTGCCAGTGGGGTAGAAGTGCAGGCACAGTGCTCATTGCTTTCCGGCTGCCTGGCTTTCTGTTGTTTTTCTTTAGCTAGATCTGCTCACTGTACTTGCTAGCCATCATTAAGCGTATATGAAACTCTGTAGAGTGGCAGGCGTGGATTCTGAGTGACATTTCTGGCAGCATTTTCCTTGTATATGGCACTAGGCCTGATTCTCTGAAATTTTAAGCATGTATGATCCGTATTTGCTTCCGCTGAATCTGTAGGTACTCTGTCTTTTTGGAAAACATGCTGCTCTGTGCAAACCTTGGGCAGCTAAGAGATGAGAAAGTCCTGGAAATTTAAGTAATGGCCATATGACTTGGTTCTGGAGAGCAGCAAGAGTACAGCCAATGTGAAGGGATTGCCACTCCTACTGTGTTAATTATAGACCCCGTAATCACCCCTTGTGAAACTAGGCTTGGAGATCAGTAGTGAATTGTTCAGTAATGTTTATTGGAGCTCTTTAAAATATATTCGCAATGTATAAAACACTTTGATATATAGAAGCTCACATTCTAATAAGATTACATTAAGTATCCTAATAAGATCAAGGCTTGAAATTATGTTTTTCCGGATTTGAGCGATATAAATTAATTTTAGTTTAAACCAGTGTCAGTGTTCTTAGATGTACGTTGTAAATACTCTGCTTGCAGTTTATGTGGGTCTGCATTTAAATTAAAAGAAAAAAAATCAATTCTCCTATTAATGTGAGAAGTATTTTCTCATCTTCTTGTTCCAGTACTCTGCAGCTACAGATTATCAAGGCAATGCTGTAATTATTAAACTCAACCAGTAAATTATATAGAAAACAACAGTGGCTGATCACTGCACTCTGTTGGAACTGGCCTTTCATTTCTCATTTAAATCTAACTAATTATATATGTAGGTCACTCCAAAAGTAATGCTTCCTATTTATTTCCATGAAAACTGCAACAGATACAAAAAGCACTATAAAACTATTTAACAGAGCATATTCTCACCTCCAAAAACTACTTTTCAATATAGACACCACCATTAGCTATGCGTTTTCACCAGTGATGGACAAGAGTTTGCTTTTGCTGTAGCTGGACATGACCCATTGTTTCCACTTCTGAAACTCCACCCATATCCTCACTGTGCACCATCCAGTGTTTGGTCTCCAAAAATATTCAGCAAGCATCAGTGGTGTCAGTGGGTGCCATTTTTTTCCACATGGAGGAATTCAGTGACACACGTTTTCTTCATCCACATTCCCATGTCAGGCATCATTTTGCCAGATTGTTCCTCAGCTGCTGTCTGCATATGACAACAACTTGTAAAGGGAAATAGGTGCAAAGGTTCAATTTCTACTGACATCCCACCAACATCCACCTCTGACATCGTCAGCTGACATAATGAAATAAGAGACATTATTTTCAGAGCAGCCATTGCAAAATGAATTAATTATTCTCAGTTTAGATCTCTTGTGGAGGCTAATCCATGTCACAAAGCCATTCAACAAAAAAAGTGAATTCTCTTCAGGAAGACCTTACAAGTGCTTGCAAAACTGAAATATGCAGTAAACTTTCAGTACAGACAAAATTAGTTGTTTGTTATGATAACAGACTGACCAGGGTGAAGTATTGGATTAGTTAAAAGGAACTTACCGCAATAGTATAATTCTGCTGTGAGATCTGTTAATTTTATACATTCTGTTTTATTCTCTTGTTAATTCTGATTTCTCTGTAAACTGTTACACAATAAGGTGAATCTAACTGTAGGTTTTAATATTGATAATGATAAAATTTGATACTTAAAATCAGGAAAAAATCTTGGCTTATTTCAACATCATCATATTTCTCTTCTTTGTGGTCTGGATGGAGATACCCGTGGGACTCAGATAAATTGTCCACCAGGTGGGCCAACTGGGCAAAGATACTAGCTGGTTTACGCCTAAGTATCTGTACATATGTACGTAAATTATGTGGTTATAATCACTCTTCAAGGTACACCACCTGCTGTATCAGATTGTTATGTAAGATGTTATCCAGGAACAGTAAATATTCCTGGAGTTTATGATCACGATATTATTTTTAGTATGCTAGTGTTCAGTTTTGGATTTTGGTTAATGTGGTGATTCACTCTTATGGTTTATCTGATAAACACTGGATTCCTTCAATGTTACTGTCAGATCAAAATATTTAATTATTAAATATTGAGTTAATTTCTTGTTTAGATAGTTAATGTTGTGCTTAAAGTGCAGAATACTTGGAAGTGCGGCTCCTACCCTTCCCCATTAAGACGTGGTCTTCACTCCAGCACTCACAACTTGGGCTAGTTTTGTTTGTTTTATTGTTTATATAAAATATGAGGCTCTTGGAGAAGTTAATATTACAGAACTGAGTAGCCTTCTTATTTCTTGAGATCTTTTAGTTCACCAGAGAGAAACGTATCTCCTATTAGTTAAAATTAGTTTACTGAACCTGAAAAACGTTTCAGGTGCAGAATACAAAAAGCATAACAACTTTAGAGACCCATTCCAGTTTTATGTGCAGGATAATAGCTGGAAAGAGTTGATTCATTCCATTTACCATTGATGACCTAAGATTTCCCTCCTTCCTGTCTGAATACAGCTGAATATGTTTTTAAGGACACCTCAGCATAATCAAAAACAGTGCATTTTACTGTCCTATTGGTAAAAAGTAGTAGATACAGTGTAAAAGTATTTTTTTTTAACTTGAATTGCTCCATAGTTTTAGGTATGGATCTTGTCAAATTCTTTACTACTTTGTTTACTTAAATACTTTATCTTGAGCTATGGAGCAAGAGCAGTAATGACCTTCAAATTCAATTTTCCAATACTGAATT
Source organism: Tetrao urogallus (assembly GCF_951394365.1). Lineage (NCBI taxonomy): Eukaryota > Metazoa > Chordata > Aves > Galliformes > Phasianidae > Tetrao > Tetrao urogallus. The sequence goes on from NC_136820.1 coordinate 17,371,847, forward strand.
TTCACTACGTTAGAAAATCCAGTTCAGCTTCTTGAACCCACCTGCCTCATTCTCAAGTAAGCAATCTATTGCAATGTTTTTGTGAATTTACTATGTCTTTTTCTTTTAGAAATTGTTTCTCTTACAGTATGCAAGAAATAGTTTAATTCATATTTTTTCATTATAAAGGACTAAGAGTGTTAGCAGTCTTGTCTCTATAAACATATTTAAAATTTCAGGGAGAGTTTAAATATTTATGAAAATATAAAAGGTAACTTAAAGATAATATGTTTGTCTTGGAAACTTGTGGCCAGAACTTATCTGCACACAAATTACTTTTGGGAAAAGTGAGGAGCATACTTACAGTCAGTTTTAATATTTTTAATGGCTTTCACTTTGCACTTTGATGATTGTATAAAGCCTTCAAATATTAATATATATTCAAGATTAGGGATTTATAGGCTTCTTTTGTTACCATACATTGCTTGTCTGTGAAATTTTCATGGTCTTCTGATTTTTCTGAACCATAGTTATTCTACAAGCGGAGAGAGCTGATGCTGCTCCTAACTCTTCATTGCATTAATAAGTGAAACTCTTAGCCCAAAGATAGCAAAAACCATTCAATTCTTCAAAAATAGTCTACAAGTGGAAATCATATATGCTGCAGAAAAAAAAAACAAAAACAAAAACAAAACAGCTTTTTGCTAAGGGTTTCAGTTTTACAGTTATTGCTCTTCTGATATGGGAAGCATGCTGACTTCAAGTATTTGTCCTTGTCATATATATTTATTTTTCTGAGATCATTAGTTTCATTTGAAAGCTCAATATTTCATATAGATAGTTATAGATATCTAGTTATAGATAGTGTATCTGAAAAACTAATAGTGATGAACTTATTTAATCACTGTATTGTTTTGTGGGAAGATGATTTTTAAGAATCTCTCTGTGTTATTTACATCATTTAACTGTTGATCTAGCATTCTTGTAACAAAAGAATGTAAAAGAACCTATTACTCCTGTTTTCAGAAGTGCAGCGGACACGACTCAGTTGTATTCCCTTATTCTATTGTGAGACTTTGTGATTTTGCACTAACACTCTTGAAAAACCCAATCCTCCTTCTAGCCTTTCTTATCTCGCAGTGCAATACAAGGCATTACAAACTGAGACATTTCATATCAGAAAGCCATCAGTAGAAAAAGGTGGATATTCTTGAAATTTATATTACCTTACTTTCTGTGTTTGGACTATTTCTTTGATGCTTATGAATTAGTGCTAGCTATTCTAATACAGTGCTTCTTCTTTTAAACAAATGTTTCCCAGAGTACATGCTTACTACTTGTCCTGTGTAGCAAATATTCAAAGGTTTCAAGGAATAGCTGTAGCAATTGCAGGAGAATTGTATAAATTACCATCTCTTTTGGTTTTTTTCCTCCTCTCAGTACATCTCTTACTATAATTAGCCAGCATTTAACAGCAAATGTTTGCTTTGGTTAAATTATTCAGAACATTTATTTTACTTGTCAAAGGTTAGATCAGGTTGTTGTTTGAACTGGTAATTAAATGCAGCCTAATACATGGTCGTGTTTATATGTGCTATCAGCCCTGTTTCCACCTTATTCTGTATAATTTTATAATAGTAAAGGCTGACATTTAGACATAAAACTCAAATTCTGTTTGCTTGTAAAGGGAGCTAAGACTTTGCTTCTACATTGCATACATCTGTATGCTGAAGAAAATTAAGACTACCATTGTTTGAAATATCACAGATATGGATTCCCTTTTTGTAAAATTAACATTCCTCCGTGCTGCTTTGTGAAGGCCTTTTATATATTTTAGTCTGTTTATTTATAAAGTCATTACACAGCATCTGGAATGTATTAATTATTTTTCAGAGATGAAGATAAGGTGGATAAGTGCAGAACTGTCTTTTTCTAGGAATCCAGGGGGCCACAAGTATAAACAGAGGGCTGGAGCACCTCTCCTATGAAGATGGGCTGAGTAGTATGGGCTTGTTCAGTCTGGAGAAGAGAATGCTTTGGGGAGATCTCATTGTGACTGTTCAGGGCCTAAAAGGGGTTTATAGGAAAGCTGGAAAGGAATTCTTTATCAGGGAATGTTCTACACAGATAAAAAAGGTAGAGTTAGATTAGACAGTAGGAAGAAATTATTTACTCAGAGGGTGGTGAGGCACTGGCACAGGCTGCCCAGAGAATCTGTGGATGCTCCATCCTTGGAAGATTTCAAAGCCAGGTTGGATGGGGCCCTGGGCAGCCTGAGCTGGTGGGTGGCAGCCCTGCCCATGGCAGGGGATTAAACTATTATTGCTTTAAGAGCCCTTCCAACCCGAACTGTGCTATAATTCTAATAGAATACCAAAAAAAGTCACAGGAACATATAGTATATTTAAATTGCATTACCATATCCTTACCAGAAATATGCATAAAGCTACAGTGCAGAAGAGTTCTTAAAAGTAATTCTGCTTATTGCCTAATAAACAGAATGAAAATAATTATGTAGTTGAATCAGATGAGCAAACAAAGTCTCAAGGTGAAAACTTTTTGTGAACTGTACATTTACATTAGAGCACTGAGACTGCCTGCCTATCCTAATAAAATCAATGGGAGTTTTGAGGAGGACAGAATTTGGTCTATAGTCTTTCATAACAAGTTCACAAACTATTTTTACCACAGTGAAATTACAGTCAATCGAATAGTCATTTATATCATGTATTTGTTTGCTTTTTATTTCAGCAATGTTTATTTTGTTAAGTTTGAAGAAGAGTAAATTACAGAGCTTTTTTAAGTTTTTGAGCTCATATGCTTAATATTGTCCAATACATATGAAAGGTAGAAATATTTTTTTTTTTGGTCCAGATATAAGCACTACAGTGAAAGACTGATTTTTCAGTAACTTCTTTTTCCCTACTTTATGTAGACAAGTATTCCTGCCTTTTTCAGTACATTTTTGTTCCAGCTTTCTCTTTGTGAGACTAACGTAGTGATTTATATACATTTCAAACGACCTTATTTCTGAGCATTTCTAAAACATTTTTGAAAATTCTTAACTGTTGAACTTAATGTACTGAAAGTACAATTTTTGAAAGTCTCATAGTTCTGTCAAATCAGAACAACGCTGATTCATATCTTGTTAAGAAACAATTCAGACTTCATGGTAGTGAAGAAATTCTAATTTATCCACTTGGTGATTCCCAGACTATGTTATGTGCTTGCAAAAGCTGAGATAGTGTCTACATCTTTTTTCTTATTTCTATCTTAGAAAGCCAAAATTGACAACTTAGTTCGTACATATGTGATCTCAGAGTAGCTGAATTTATTATATTTTTCACCTTTCCTTCTCATAATCATATTTTGTAATAAAGCTGGCATAAGCCACCAAGAGCCTCAATATAGAAAGAATAAAGAGTAAAAACAGAGTTATAAGTTGAAGAGTATTCTTGATTATAATTATAGCGTTCCTTGCATGACACTAAAGAAACTCGATCTATGGTGTTCAATTTGTTGATTTACAGCTTGTTAAATTTTTATACTTTATGGCTGTGGGAGGTAGCTAAAAACAAGAAAATATACTGTGCTCTTACAGAAATTATTTTGACCTCTAGGTAAAGTACATTTATTTGTGTATACATCATCTGAACTGTGAGCTATTTTGATTGATGTAATAGATTGCATATACATATGGCATACAAAGGCCCTAGGTTAGGCTAGAGTTCTGGGCTCTTTCAGGAGGGACTAGCTAAATATAAATAGAATCAAAATGATTAAATTGATTTTAAGTTGTACAGAAGTGTCATATGGGTGTAAGTTGTGAGACAGAAATGACAGACTGCATGCCTTTAATTAGGAAAACTGGTCTTAAGTTAAATAATTACCGTACTAAAATCTCAGAAGTATTTCCGTATCACTTTGCACAAGGACTACATGGAGATGTAAACCAGTGTAATTCTTTCTCATGGTGTCTTCGAGATCATTGATAAAATGAGTGTTCACTGATGTATTTTGTGTTTGAACCAAGGAGTTTGGCAAATACATAGTATTTCAATGGCAAAAGAATGAACCAACCAGAACCAAAATCTTTATTCTTTTCTGCACGTCTCTCCTGACCATTCCTGTTGGACTAAAATAAATAAGTAACCTAAATCATTCCTTCTCTTTCCTTATTAAAAGCTTTACCAAACACAAAGGCAATGTTGAATTTAAAGGAGGCAAGTCAATAATACTTCTTGGAAGGCTAAATTTGTAGCTTTGTATGTGGCATTTTTTAGAAAACTGTTGAGAATATTGTATTGTTTACATATTTGAATGGGTAAGGAGAGTCTTACATTGACTTCTGTGGGGAGAAAAAGATGAGGTGGCACAGTGAGGGAGTACTAGTCTATCTTTCTGTATTATTTGCCCTCAGTTACATTTTATGCTGTGGCTCTTATTTCTGATGAAACTCTGGCAAAAATTCAAAGTCAAAAAATGGCAAGTACTGTTAAAGTTGCCTAGTGTTCTTGTATCCAGTGCTCCACTTATAAACGTGGCTGCTAAAACTGAAAGGAATTTACGATTTTCTTTCGCAGCAAAGAACTAGGACTTCCTAAGAACAACTATATGGAGGAGCGATTTTTGTGTGATCCTGTGTGGAGGCAGGAATTGGACTCAATGATCCTTATGAGTCTTTTCCAACTCCAGTTCTATGGTTCTTCCTGAGAAATCTGAGAGATTCAAGCCTTCCTGGAAAAATGTGGAATTGCTGGATTTTTTTGACAGAGAATATTCATCTCAGCTAGGCAATCTGTCATCTGTCCTTTTATGACAGATTTGTTGGTCTGCTTTTTCCTTCCTTTCCATTAGGAAGCTAAGAACACCTTCTACTGTCTCTTAGGAGAAAAAGGAAGATGAGTAGTACAAGGGCTGCTCTGAAAGTAATGACTCCTGATTTATTATTTTGGTCTACAACGTCAGAGGTGGATGTTGGTGGTATGGCAGTAGAAGTTGAACCTTCACACCAATATTCCATTATATGTTGTTGTCAGATGGCAGGTAGCAGCTGAGGAGCACTCTGGCAAAATGGCGGCTGTCATGGGAATGTGGATGAAGCAAAAGTGTGTCATTGAATTCCTCCATGTGGAAAAAAATGGCACCCATTAACATTCATTGACGCTTGCTGAACATTTTTGGAGACCAGACAGCGGATGTGAGTACAGTGAGGCAGTGCATGGTGTGTTTCAGAAGTGGCAACAGCGACATGAAAACCTGTGTTGCATATAAGCAGGCACAGCTATCACACTGCAAAATAGTGTCTCAATCAGCTCATCCACACATACTGGCTTATGGTGGTGACTATGTTGAAAAATAGTGTTGTATAGCTGAGAATTTGCTCTATCAAATAGTGTTATTTTGCTCTTTGTATCTGTTGTATTGTCCATGGAAATAAATAGGAGGCATTACTTTCAGAGCAATCTACCTATACAACAGACCAACATTTAGCTGCTTTAGGATGCGCAGCCTTGCTATTAAGTAAAAGAGTCAAGTGAGAATTGCTCACACCTGTATTCTCTGCATGCTTGTTTTCTTTCCTTCTGGATCCTGTTCAAAATTCTGATTTCACTCTCTTTATTTGTCTAAGTGATTCATAGCCTGGCCTCTGTTACATCACATCTGCATCTAAGCTATTGATAGAAATGCAACCCTGTCGCAAAAAGTACATCCTCCTAGATTTTTGCTGTGACCAGTTTCATGTGACCAGTTTTAAGTATGAGAGTCTGCAGTAGGATAAAAAAATGTGAAAGAAATTTGTTGTTAGTTTACATTTCTTACATTTGGAGATAAAGAAGTTAAGATTTGTCAGAAGACCGAAAAATGAAACAAACAAACCCAAAACCAAAAGAACTGGAAATTATGTGAAAACAACTCTTTTCTCCAGGAGGACTGTCAGTGTTAATGGCTATCACTGTTTATAATTTATACATTAAATATTATTAAAAAGTCATAGTTTTCTTGTCCTTGTGTTAGATGATTATCTGCGAAGGCTTTCTAAAAACAAATAGAAAAATTTAATCAAGGAGGCATCTAACCATATCTTGTTTACATCTGTTATATTCTTTTAATAAAATTGGCTTAAAAGCTTAGCCTCAAAGGTGATGCAAGCTTTCTGTAAAGCATAATGACAGCTGTTGTTCCAGTACAATTCTGCAAATCTGATTGCAGTTTCTTGGGAATTCCATTTCGTTTTTGGTTTGTAATGATATTCAGACAACACAGGGAGATTCAGTCATGTCATAGTGGGTGGTGAATTAGAGAGACCTCTCAACTAAGCTTAGCATGTTTAGGAGTCATCAGTCTATTGTATCACTTATTAAGAATTGAGAAACTTTGAAAAATCCTATCTGTAATTTTGCTCTGCTTCCCCAAAGCAGAACATACACAATTCTCAAGGCAACTCTTAGCCTCCTAATACCTGTGATCTTGTCTAAGGTCTCATCCTGATACTGAGGTGTTGGCAAAAAGTGTTGTGTGAAGTAAGGCTTCTGCTTCTTACTGTGTGGTGTGTGCTTGACCCACTTCTAAGGCAAAGTAGCCCTGGGATTTAGTGTAAAGAGAATAGAACTTGATGGTGGCAGCTGTTTCTGATGAAACAAATTTACTGCCAAACCAAAAAGCCCTTTAACTAATAAACTGTGCCTTGGTTTTATTAATACTGTCCCCTCTGGACTTTATTTCTGAATTAGTTTATATTAAACATGCTTATTTGGTGCCCTGAATTGTAGGGTATATTTCTAACATTCTGCAGAATTAAATATTTCTTTGTAGAGCCAGACTTGTGTTTCTTACAAACTTGCAAAGACTGTTTTCCTACTTGGTGCTTAAGACCTGCATCTGATTCAGGTTTTGAGGCGCTGCTGCCAGCGTGTGTTCAGTGCACCATGCTGCTTGTACTGGTGACTTCTACGCATGTGTTTTATGTGCTGTGGCAACGAGCAAAGACTACACAGAAAATATTTTAGGGGGAATAAATGCCTCCAAACAACAGCATGATTTCTATAATGTGCTACAGCAACCATGTCTGCCTTGCTTCTCTGTGTCTGAAGACTTCGGCAGTACCACTTGTTCCCTTGACAGCTTGATGTGCAGCTACAGAAAAGCATAGAACATATCATCCAACTGCTCAGAAATTTGAATGGAGTGTAAAAGATAGGGAGGGGATAGGAAAATGACTTGTAACTGATAACGCTGTGTTAAGAGATCAAGAATTTAAAGAAGGAAGGGTATTGCACTGTAGTTTTCTGCTATTCATAACAATACTACCCCTGACAGGAGTTAGTTTTGAGTTACTGAACACCAGAAACAGAAAAAATGCTGCACCAAAGTTCTCTGTCTGAAAAAGGAAGAAAAACATTCCTTGTCACCATCTTAGTAACATGGAATGCAATAGTACATTCTTACTAAAACAAGTAAAACAGCAGGAGTGATACCGTGGTACAGTGCTTTCTTGCAGTCAACTGCCAGCATGGTTATCACGGTTCATCTGTACCTTGTGTTTCCAAGTCATAGGGGTTATTTGCTTTTCAAGTCTTTTATTCTGCTCTGCTTTACTTAGGGATTGCTGTGTGAACTGAATTAGATGTCAGCACCTCGTCTTGGCTTTCCATTTCCACCCAGTTTTCCTCTGCAGCTGTGCCCATTTGCATTCAATCACAGAGACTGAATTGTGTACATGAACGTGGCTCATGCTTCTTCACATTATTAACTTTGTTGTAAGATGCAAAATGAATTCTGTCTCTTTTTGCTCCTTTGAAAGCGGCTATGAAATTTTGTCCTTTTTCCTTAGCTAGTGGAGCTTACACTAACTTTCTCTGTACCTCAGTGTGAGGCCACGCTGCTTTAGTATCTGCATATCTAGAAGAGAAATATTTGATGTAAATGCCTCCGTGCGTGCATGAACACGCTGGTGTTTCTATAAAAATTGTCAGCCCCTGTAGAAAACTGTTTTCTAAAAATAGTGAAAGAATAAAAGGCTGAATCCTGGATTAATTGCTTAGTACTCTAAAGCTGTGATATCCTAGAAACTTACTTCATTGAATACACTTTTAGTGTCTAAGCTAGTTACTATCATTTCGGGTAAGGCTGCAGGCTAAGCTGCCATTTTTTACAGCTCACTGTTTTGATGATTTCTTTCAGCCTTGACATTTTTTGGCCTTTTGAGTTACATATGTATTACTAAAACATAAAGTATGTAGCATAGCATGGTGCCTGTGTATTTCTGAAAGTAAAACTCTTAAATAGTTAAAAGCAGTCATTTCCATACTATAAACAACAGTAAACTACTTTAATATCTTAACTGTGTTTGGAAGGACAGTACTTTAATTTCAGTTACATTGAAATGTTTTGTAACCAGGTAAATAAAATGTATTCTGTAATAGAATAAACAAGCAGATTGCTTGGTTTAATGGGTTTCCAATTTGGTATGATACATTTTAATAGGAATAGGGCTTTTAGCACTTCTAGATTACTGTAAGAGGAGGTAGTAGCTTCACAGTTAAGTAATGTAAAGATCTGAAATCTCGTGTATTTCTTGTCCTTCATTTCAGTCTTTCTTCCACTAATGAACAACATTTTGATTTTTCAGTCATGCCATAGGCTGTATTTTGTAGATTCCTACTAGTCTTGTTGTTCCTTTCTATCTACACCAGCCAGATGTCAACCCTCATAGGCTGTCCATATAAAGATGGATACTTTACTGCAGCTTAGATCTTACTGGCATCGTATGATGGGAGATTTACTTCATATACCTGTAAATAAAGCTACATCTTGTTTTTATCAATTTTTTTTTAAAGTAATATGATATTGTTGATTCACCTTCAAATTGTAATCCACTTGTTCATATCCTTTTAATCAAAGAATAACTTTCTTTGTGTTAAGTGCAAGGCCTTCATTACTCCTGGTAAAATTCTGGTTAATCTTGCAATAAGATGGCTTTGACTCAGCAGAGTCAACTGTCCTGTTTCTATGCAGGTACTTTTGCCTGTAGAAAGAAAATAGCACCAATGGTCAGTTAAACTACACACTTTGAGGGCAGTATTCATTTAGTCAAAGCTACTATATGAAATTACTTTAAGCTGAATTGTATCTGATTATTTCAAAAGAACTAATTTATCTTGTCTCTAATCTTTCTTTGAGCTAACCCATATGTATTTTAAATGATGCTGTGTCGGTAATCTGATTTGCAATGGAATCATTTAGCAAAGAGTAAAGCATAAAACACTTCACCTGCCTTTCCGTCTTTGGTAAATCTCCCTTTCCTTTAAATAAGAGATCAAATCTTTCCGTTGTTTTCTTCTTCCAACTAACTTGTGTATATGTGTATATTTACATGATAAATGAAGAATGTTTATTTCTTGTTCCTTGTGTTCCTTATTCATTTTCTTTCTGATTTGACCACATGACTTTGTGCTTCAATATACACAACCTGCATTATTTGATCTTTTTACTTTTAGTGCATTCTGCTCAAGTTTTGGGTCATTCGTGGTTTAGCTAAATTCATGTAATTCTATCTTCTGTCCTTCCTGTGCATTGGGATACACTACATATAATATAAGAGAGCTCTCATAAAGAGTTGGCCAAGTTTCCTGAGTTCCTGTCATCCCTTGGCTTTGTTTCTTTCAAAAAATAATAATAATAATAATAATAAAAATAATAATAAAAAATAAAAAAAAAATTGAAATTTGTTTTGTTGAAATCTTGTTCCTCTTATTGCCATGTTTTTTCACCTTTTTCCTTTCCTAAGAATCATAAACTTTGTCCTTCTAAGATCACTTCTACTAGAAATTTTCATCTTTTTGAGTTAATTTCTACTTGTGGCTTAGAGTCCAGTTCATTTTAATCCAGTGACCTACTCTTCTGCTTTTTCCAACTCCTTTCTCAAAGTATAAACAAGTGAAATTAAAGTTCTCTTTCGTCAGCTTATCCAAGCCATTGTCCAGCCAGTTTCCATTTCCATTATGTCTTCTGTAGTGTTACAGTCTTCCTTCTTCTATTACCCCTATTTTCAACCTTCTCCAGTATTCTAACTTCCAAGTAAATGTAGATGTCTGTTTACAAGGGACTGCTCTCACTCATTTGACTGGTATATTCTTTCAGAGTAAATAATTCTGCTCTTTATTACTATTCTAGTAATGATTTATTTCATTAAATCTTACTTGTTATGCCAATTCAGTTATAATTTTGATCACATGTAAGGATTATCAGCTCCTCTTGTTTATTCCCCATATTACTGTTGTTAGTAAACAGACTTCAGCTGCGCTAAAAAGATTGGCCTCGCACTCCCTCTTCCTCTCCCTCTCCTCCTCCTCTTTTTATTTCCTTTTTTGAGATACATAGTACCACCTACTGAACTGTAGCACTGGGAACTTAACATGGTTGATACTTTTTGTACTTTGTCATCATTTTCAGAGCTGGAGAGAAGCAGTAAATGTCGAATGTTCATAGTGTTAGAGTGTTGTTGACAAGATTGGTAGGGGGATATGTTTATTGTGTACAGTGGTAAACAGTGCATAAGGTTTTCAATCCTCTCTGCTTTATTTACCCTATTTCTTCCTGAATCAAACTAGCATATCTTGCAGTGTCACATAGCCTCAAGAAAACCATAAGCTAGAAACTGCAGGAGCTTGTTCCCATCTTGCTGCAAATACATTGAAGATTCCATGTCTACTAAATTAGGAGAATATAACTTACTTATGATAGCTTTGTGGGTTTACTTAGCGTTTTATATTTTAACTCATAGCATAAAAAAAGCTTTTAACTATCATGTGAATTACCAAGAGAATACATTGTCATGATCCCCAGCTATTTATACTGTTTCTTATCCGTGACATTTTAATTCACTGCTGAATTTATACTTTGCATGTCTAAGTACTGTTAAGACATGAAAGTTGTAGGGTTAAATCTGTAGACAGTGCTTTAAAGCTCCTATGATAATTGTTCTTAGGTATGTATTCCTTTACTGTGGCTCTTGAGACAACTGTTTAATAGACAACATTTGAATAATACAAATGTGCGGTTGGTAAAAATGGATTACGGTTTCAGGGTGGTACCAATGGGTGATATTTAATATTGAATGACATGTATTAAGACAAATGCTTTTATATATAATTTATTTGGCATTGTAAATGCATTTATCTTGTGAGATACAGACCCCCTGTTGCCACATGAAGTATTCTGGAAAGGTTCAGAGTAAATAAATAATAAAACCACTTTGATATACAATCTAACAATATTAAATATTAAGACTTTCACATGATTGATTTTAATACTTAATTAACTTATTTAAAGTCCAATGTAACTCTGTTTTTGTATTAAAGATTAGACAGGCAGAAGTTAAAATGCAGGAAATGTTATTAAATGGGACAAAATTAATTGCATTTCATGATCTTCAGACTCACTGGCTGTTAACCTGTCCATCAGTGCAGTGATCATGTTTGTTTTGTTCCGGATCCCAGCTGATGGTAATGTTAATCAGCTTTACCATGTCAGTCCATTTTTATGTTTGCGTCATTCTATTTTAATGATACATAATCTGATACATTTTATAAAAGAAAACAAACTTGCTTTATGCTAGTCGAAGTTTGTCAAGTTGTGCATTTTTCTTCAGAGTTAGTAAATGTTCCTCCTGAAACGTGTTTCCTCAAAGTGTTAACAACCTGTGGAAGTGCCTGAGTAGCATCCCTGCTGGGTTTCATTGCAGCTGGTTTTAACCTAGGTAGCAGGTTTTCTGTATATAAATAGAGGTGGTGGCAGTGGAGGGTTGTATGTTCTGTAAGAGGTGGGCTCAGATGAGGAAGAGCAGAATCACTCCATGGATGCTCAGCACCCTCTCCCGCTCGGCCTTCTACTGAGAGCAAACCTGGTATCTGGAATTGCTTCTAGATTATTTGCAAGTCATCTGCACTCCATTGCTTTAAATATACACAATGCATGTTTATACTCCTAATATTTAATTTCATATCTACTGTAAAATATTTTTTGTATTCTGTTCTCACTTCAGTGTGCTAACATGCTTGATTACTTCATAAGCTGCAAATGAGGGGCAGAATTATGAACCCTCATAACATGATGCTGTCAAACTCAACAAAACATGCACAAGACCATTACGACATCAGACGCTTTTCGTTGGGTCATTTTAATCAATTTGACTTCAGAGGGCAGCTAATTTATCACTTAGCTAAACAAGTATTTCCTCTACTTGTCATCAATTTAAGTAATTAAAATGGTAAACTTTGCTACATGGCATGAAATAAACGCCCAAAGATAATTTGAAGTAGGTAGATGATACAGTCTAACAGGATGAATGCAAAGTATTGTTTAAATACTTTCCTACACTTCAGTAGTTTGCAGAAATGTCATATTCCAGTAACGCTGCTTGTACTGATATATACCCTTATATACTGATTTTAACCCTTAGCTTATGCAGTGCTTAGTTTCTTCCACTAAGATTGAACATTTGTTTGTTTCCTTTCTTCACACATTAAAGTTTTTACTTTTTTATTTTATTGTTTGGGGATCAGAGGATGACAGAAAACGTGAGTGAGACATGTTCTCAGGAACGTACCTTGTTAGTTCAAGTAAGCCTGCAGACCTCACATTGTATCCTCTCAGCAATCTTAGTTTTCCTAAGAGTGTTTTCAAGTTGTACAGGAAACTGGTTTGGAGACCTCAGTCGGAATTTGTGCAGTTTTCCTACCCCGATGCTATGGACCTCTTCCAGCATGTGGTTTCTCTTCTTTCATTGAACCATAAGGGGAAGGGAAGAGAGAGCAAATGGGCATCAGAAGTGCTTCTGACTTCCCATTTCTGTTTTTCTGTTTGGTTGCACATTCTAAACAACCATTCTTGTTTTGTTCAAACAATATGAATATTCTTCACTAGCTATGAGTTTTTGTATGTTTTGGTTTATCTTGTGCACACAGATTGATTAAATCATTTTAAATTTCTATGCAGAGATAGATGATAAAGGATAACATTTCAGAATTGGTTTAGTTTATTTTGAAATTGAAATCATTCAGTAACTATTTTTGAAACAAAGTGTGTTACCTATATTTGTTTCAATAGTTATTGCAAATAAAGAGGTAAATTAAGGTCTTATGGCTTAAAATAAAATACTATGTTTATGTTCAGATTGAGAACATGATAGTTTTGAATTTATGATATTTTTTTTTACAATGGAGTAGTCTTGTATTTCGCTCATTTGGTAACAAATAGTCTTGCTGCTTTAAAAAACAAACGAACAAACAAAAATACCTCTATGAAGTTTGGTTTTGTTACGAGCATTTCAACTTCTGATTGAATGTTCATTATGATTAGTCTATTACATGAACATTTATTATAATCAAATCACAGAGGACTCTGCTGTTTTGTGCTCTACTGGCTATAGTGATATTCTTCTATGTTTATGTAATACATGCTTTTGCCATGTTTTGCCCAGTTCCTGTCTGGGTGACAAGTGCACCACTGACACTTCAGCTAAAATAGAAGCAAATCTCACAGAGACTTTTGACTTAGTCTTGTATTTCTAGCTAGCAGATAATTAATAGGACAGGTAGTTGATTTCTGTTGTGCAGAAGGAGGTTGTTAGTAAGGTGGAAGTAAATGTTAGTAAAGTTTTTCCTAATGAAAGCAGGCCGATATTTTATGCTGTCTATATATATATATATATATATATTGTCCATATATCTATGCTGGACTGAGGAGGAGACCATGTTGGAGTGTATTATAAGGTGGTATCTCCACAGGTTTTTTTATATCCAGAAGATTTCCATGTTTGTGTCTTTAAGCCAATTTCATGGGATTTTGGGTTGTTTCTGTTGAGAACCTGCACTGACAAGTCACAGGTTTACCAACAAGGTGCCTTTTCTACTGTTGAAAACCAGACTGGGTTCATTCAACGTGGTCAGTGAGGAGTTGACATGTGGTGCTGCCATAGGTGGAGGCATCTGAGCTCTGGGCCATGTGCTGGATGCATCCAAAAGTACTGCAGGGCTTTCTCTGCTCTCACACTTAGAGAGAGGAGCCAAACACAACACTTATCTGCCTTGGGCTCACGGGTGGGTTCATGTCTCCTTTCATTCCCCTAAACGAGGTAAATGTTTCTTATGCAGCCCTAATTATGTTTCCATGTATATTAAAGAATAGTAGAACTCCCAGTGCTGGGAAGGGTGTCTGCTCTTCGTCTTTTTTAGGCCATCATGTTTGAAGAAAATTAGTAGGAATAGATAATAAAGTCACTGTTAGCTCTGACTGAGAGTCTATGTAGGCAGTATCAAGTCTTGTAAGCTAATTGAATTTCAGAGGATTTTAATAACATTTTTATTGTTTCACATTGAAAATGCTTTTAACTTACATCTTAGTTAATATGAGCAATATGTTATAGGCCATTACGAATCAACCACAAACCTGTAAAGAATTAATCTTTCTCAGAGTAAGATCCCGAGAGTAATCATAATTATTTAATAGTTTGCTTTGTTCTTTCTTAGAAGAGCTGAAAAGAACTTAAGTATGGAACTATAAAGGAAATTGCTTGGACTATCACTAAAGCTAATAGTGATACTTTTTTTAAACACTAATCAAATGTATCCATAAACAAACACAAGTAACTGATTAAATCACCATTTGAGTATCAATAGTAAATCTCTTTAGCTTTAAAATTGCTGTAACTGTCTGTAAAGTAAATTATGGCTCTTACATGTTGTAAAGGTATGGTATTTGGGGAGTATTAAAAAAATAAATAAATAAAAATGAGAGAGAGAGAGAAAGAGAGAAGGTACAAACAGAAAAGAGGACAAAGGAGAAACTTATCAGAGCCGATTTCTTACTGTATTACTCATACGAATGAAAGAAAATGTAAGTCCAAAGCAGATTTTTTTCTTAAAGTGGTGGCTGGTAATAAGGAGATTTTGAGCCTGATTCTCGATCTGAAAAGCTAGTAGCATTGTGCCTTACTTAGATATGTCGTGAAGGACCATGACAACAAAAAGTTAAACTGTAGCAGAATGGTGTAAATGAACCTTTAAAGGTCATGCGTTAGAAAGGCACCAGCAGTGATACAGCAAAGACAACAGGAGAAGCCACAAGAATTCCAATAGGAGAAAAGTGTAAACATATCTTTCTACAATTTTTTCTTTAAATAAATAATCAACTTTTAATTGTTACAAGTTTTTCATTTATTTATTTAAAATATCAAGTAATTCTAAACATCTGCCAGTATTATGTAGTCATAGGACTGCAGGCAAGCATTGAGATATTGTTTAAATAACTAGTAAGTTTTCAAATGCTTCTCTTGAAGTTATTATTCATGAATTTTCTGTGATTATGGTTAATAAATCACATACAAAGCATATGAAGTGTACTTGCATTCGTAATGTGTTTTTTGAGATCAACCAAAGACTTGTTAAAGGCCTTTCTGTATTTGTGGTGCTTTTTCTCTGAGGCCATGATTTAGGTTTAGTTTGTGTAGCAGTGGTAATGAGAAGATGGTTGGGCTGGATGATCTTACAGGTTGTTTCCAACCTTGTGATTCTATGATTCTATGATTATTTGATTGTAAAATTTGCCATAAATATGTACCACTGCAAATGCAGGCAGTCCTGCCTTCCCTCAGTTCCAAGCACCATCAGATAATGTTTTAGCTAGAAAGTAGCAACAGATGATCATTTGTTTATTGTTAGTAAACTGAAGTCATTAAGCGTACGTGGTCAGTGCCTTATAGGAACCATAGGAAAAGCATAATTAAAGTGATTTTTGAATTGGTAATATACCAATCCTGAAACTATAGGACCATACCTCTTTGTATATTTCTTCTTAAATATGATTTTCTTGGAGTTAGAACTTTAAATATTGTAAACTAAGCAGCTACAGGAGATGATACTTAAAACTAAAGTGGCAGCAACAGGCCAATGTTAGCTCCGTCTCTCTCAAGCTGTTAATAAATTGCTGTGTACTGACCAAAAAGCTGTCTCAAAAAATGTATTCCTGCATTGTGATAATGCACTTGAAAGGTCATTTCTCTGTCTTACCTCTCTGACCATAACACCATCTGCTTCTCCCTTTTTATTGGCATCCTGTTTTTCATTGCAGCAAATATTAGCTTAAAATGTACTTCACATGAGCTTCTAACATCGTTCTTGGTCATTTGTGTGTTACTGATTTGTATTCCATTCAGGCTGTGATGATGAACTTGTATAACCCTCTTGTTGGGTTTTCACTGACCTGCTTTATCTCCTTTTGTTCTTAATTTTGGGAAGAACTTCTTTATAAATATTAACTAATTAGCTGATTAAGTTTCTTCAAATGTTTCCTTAACATCACCTTACTACAAAGCTAATAGAAATCTTGATTAAACTGAAATCATCATACCAATCATTATCTGAGGTTTCTAAAATATAAATACGGTTAAAAGAAAAATGTTTTTCTAGGATGAGGTGTTCTGAATCCAGAAGGATGTGATGATGGCTGTTACCTCAGCTTTGCTCTACAACCTTCATTGTTCCCACAGCCTAGCATCAATTGTTTTTGTAAGGAGATGGAAAGGGGAGCTGAGAAAGCTAGAAAAGGAAGGAGAGACTCCTGCCGCAACTCACTGTCCCTCTAAACAATATATGCGTTTTATTTGCATGTGATTGTTGAGAGCTACTATAACAATTCTTTTGGACTTTAAGTAACAAAATATTTGAAGGGAAATGCCATTATTCTTCTATTTAGCATCTAATGATGATTTTCTACCTGGAAAGTAAGGAAAGATTTTTAAGTATTTTAAATTGTGAATTGTGTTATGGCAAAGTAGTTAAAGAAACACTGTTTGTTTCTTCTTTTCCTCCAGATAAATATCCTTCAGTGGAAATTATTGCCAGTATGTATCAATCTGTATCTGAAACCAGACACCCTTTGCAAACAGAGGAACAAGAAGTAGGCATTGATCCCTTGCAGAGTTACTTGAACAAAACAGAGGAAGGTGAGTTTTGTATTTCTGTGGGGATGTTTTATTTTAACTTTATACCTACAAACATAATGTGTCGTGATGACTATACCTGTCATAATTTCTTTAATTTTCCCAATGAAGTTGACAAGAAAACTTAAAGAACATTTCACAGTTTGTGTAGTACACTCTGTACTAAGTACTAAGGAAAACCACGAAAAGTCAACTTTCAATTTCAGACAGAAACATTAGCCAAATGTTTAATGCTCTGTCATCCTTTTTTAATCATAAACCAAACACTGATTTCAGCATAAGAATATTGAAATAAAGCATGGCTTTGAGTTACTTTTTGAAAGATGGGCTCTTTCACAATTGCTCTGGTTCCAGGGTTTTTTACCTCTTTGTTTATTCAAACTGTGATAAAGTGAAATGCATTATTTTGGAAGAGTTTATAGAAATAAAAAGGGTGATTTTCATATTTTTTTGTTTGACCTTCTTTTGATAAGAATATTGTCATATATACTTATTTTTTAAAATGCTGAAAGTTGAGGTAGAATGAATAGACTCTTAACAGCAGAAGCTACTTTGTAACCCGAAATAAATTTTAAAATGCAATGTAATGAACAGTGAGAGCAAAATACTTGCATAACGCAATGCATGCCTGCCCCGCTTTTCTTTTCTACTTATTTGCTAGTGGTGACAGTATAGTTGGTTCGAAGAAAGTGATAAGCTTAACAAGAAGCCAAGATCCTTGTCATGAAAACATTCCTCAAGTACTCAGTTAGACACAATGGCACCTTAACTACCTGCAATTTTCCAGTCATTGAGCACATGTACCAGGAGGGCAAACTAAAAAATGTGTTTTAAATTACTGAGTTGAAACAACTTTGTCACATTTCTTAAGTCCCTCACCCACATCAACCATTCTTTGTAGGTGTATCTGTCTATAAATCTTCTGTTTATTAGTGCTTAATAAGAAAGCTATGTCAAGATTTGCTTAGTCAGTTTTACTACTTCAGTTTAGAAGAAGCCAGTGCGTTGCTTTAAAATACGTGGGTAAAACTTCATTGCTCCTTTGAGGGTTTTTTTGTTGTTGTTGTTTGTTTGCTTTTTCTTCATGGCTTTATAAAGCTTTTTGAGTATCAAAAAGTTAGAATGAACATCTAGGGGACAGTATTTTAAAACCTGATGATTAAATGAAATAGCTTTTTCACGTCAGTGTTCTTCCTCTGTTATATTTGACATCTTAACAGTATAAAGCCACGTTGGTCTGACAAACTAAAAGCAATTTTATAAGTATTTCTAGATACTTGAAAATAATCCGTTGCAATAACCTAAAATAAAAACCGTTTTCCTGAGGAAGTATAGTTTGCTTCTACTTTACACCAATCAAGAAAGATGAGCTTTTTCTTCTGATTTTTTTCCCTGAAAATATTGGAAATTTTCTCAACTCCACTTCAAGGAAAACCAAAATTTTTATCCTGTGAAAAAAACTCGGTAAATTAATTTTAGCCTTTATTGTGCCAGAAATGATTAGTTACCTTGACTGAAAAGGTTTCTCGTTTTTATCCCAACCTTAACATCTCTATGACATACAAAGTTATTGGTATTGAATTGATGTTTAAAAGTGCCATTAATTCATTTACCCCAAATGTTCATTAACAATGTAAATGTATGCTGATGTTCTATGAGACAAGGAAGTGACTAATGACTCTTCGCACTAACAACACTTAAAATGAATAGAAACTTTAGATAGCTAATCTTGAAGTAATCAAGACCCTCATTCAGCCTGGCATCTCTGTATGCTCTAAAACAGCTGTCAACTGTTAAAAATATATACACAACACCACATACGCACATGCAAAGATAAAGATATGTAAATACATGGTTCCCCAAGTCATAAAGGTTACCAACTATGGTACATTTTTGATGTTCTATCTATGTAAATATTTTATATAAAGCATCCATTTCATCTTCATTTTTGTGATTTTTTTTTTATTTTTTTTTTACTGTGAGACACATACTGCATTTTAATTTGAAACTTTATATATCCAAACTAAATATTTGAAGTTTTAATATTTGATTTTAAATAAAACATATATTTATGCCGTGTTACGTCTTTGAGCATCAAGGTATGGCATCATTTTTGTCCATCTGGCCTGGTTACAAGTTCACAATAAGGAAGTAATCAGTGTTTTGCAAATGATGTATCTAACTGTTGAAACAAAATAATTAATACTTAGGGGGTGGATGGAGAATTGTCTCAATTCATATTGTGATATATATGCACAGCCTTTCTTCCTTTTGCATATGCATTTTCTAACAGTAGCTCTGCAGCGTATTAGAAAATTGTATGAATCCTTATCTCATTGAAGCAAAATGTGAAGTCCCACTTAAAAATACCGTAGTATACTATGAGGATGGGGAAGATGCAGCCATTTCTTTAATACAAAAAAGACCTTGCATAGTTGAAGTTGCTTGAATTTAGCAAAGGGATTCTAATGTGTGAAAGCTGTGTTTAAGTAAACGCATTATTGCTTTAGTAGGAAAAATTGATCAATGTTCTATATAATATTCTGAAATACCAGGACATGTTTGAAGCTGAGCTGAGTGCTTGAAGGATTACCGTGGAGACAAAGTTATAGAAGTCTTCACTGGGATGAGGTAATAAAGCACACCACTATTAAGTACACTGAAAATAAGTACATAATAATAGAGCTAGTCTGATTTGCTAATGTATGCGGAGGACTGTGTTAAGTGTTTGTAGCTGATACTGAAATGTAGAAATGGGAGATATAATGTCCAGTTGAAATTGTCTCCTAAGGCACTCATAGAAAAGAAACCTTGGAAATTTGTGGATTGTTGTTAAGTATAACTGGCTGTTAATATACATAGATTAGGTTTTTTTCATTTACGGTCAGTGAGGAAGAATGTGGTGGATGGGGTTCCAGAAGGATGTTTATTTAGTGTAGCAGTACTTATTGCTTTTATTAAAATTTCTGTGAAGTTACAGAAGGAAAACGTGTTTTATTAAAGATATGGCTGTTAGCACAGTGAAGGGCTAACACTGAATTCAAAGCATTTTTGAGATTTTAGATAAGTGCCCTGTGAATAATAAGATTTCAGTAGGAGGATTTAATGTTGCAAATGCAACATTGATAGATAGACAGATTGTCTATCTCAACAAATAAAACTAGAACACAATAGATGAGGTAAATTTAGAGAAAGATCGAGGTATTCATATAAAGGTTTGTTTAACTGTGGTTCTTTGAATGTTGATTTACGACAAATCATGAGAATGTGCTTGTTTGCAATTTTACAAAGTCAGGTTTCTAGTTAACAGTTTACAAACTGTTAACTAGGCTACAAACTAGCTTTCTACTTAGCAGTCAAGAGTTTTCTTATTCTCCTGCAATACTTAAATATTAAAAAGAATAGGATATATTATTTCATTTTTTTTTTATTTTTTTCAATATAAACGAATGCATGTTCATTGCATATATTCAATCATATATGCTTTTAAATTGCAGTTTTAATAACTAGCAAAAATTATGAGAATGGGATTCTCATTTTTGCAGCCTTTCAATTCAAATGGTATTTTTTAATAATTTTAGGAACGTTATATTTGGGTTTATAACTTTTGGATCTTAGTGTATTGTCATTTGTGTGCTTGTACCTATAACTTTTTCCTTACTTTTGACTATAATAAGTAGGTGTTATCTTAATACTTCTTGTGTTCAAAAAGTTTCCATGGTGTTGTTCATTTTATTCATTTCATTTTGTATGAATCTAGTTATCTTCATCAGAATAATATGGTGAATCTTTTTGGTCTCCAGATGACACTACAAACAATGAATATAGGATGGGAAATTTCAGAAGCTTTACTCTTCTACTTTATCCTTCTGTGCTACATCTAACAAACACTTTGTTCATTTCCAAATGCTTCAGGTTTATATTACATTTGAACAGATTAATTAGGGTAACTTTCTGAGCTGCAGTAAATTTTTACTCAAAGTTATAGAACTCTCCACATTCTGACACAAGTTTTGAAGAATGTAGTTGGTAGTATTCCCATTTCATTCATGTAATAAGAAAGTTGATCCTCTAAGGACAGACTGGAACAATGCGTTTAACACTCTTCAATTTAATTTGCTCAATATCACAATTAATACAATTAAGGTCACTTGAAACTATTAACGAATTGGGTAATTTACTTTAACAATGTCAGTGTGTTCTCACAATTACATTTGCTTTAATTAGTGTACAAGCTATTATTTAATAGCATACTTCAGATAGAAAAATGTAATGTGTTCTTTGTTCTTAGTAGAAGAAAAGGGGAAACCTTTAATGGGTACAGTGTTTTGGATTTCCTATTTGGGGGGTATATTTCTTGTCTAACAGCTTTAACTGGTGGTGAGAACAGAGAAGGATGGCATAGCTGGAAGGATAAAGATAACTATTAAAGTGTACGATTGATATTAATCTAGTTAAAATAGATCAGTTGCTCACCTCACACTTACCATTGCATCCCTTGTGATTTTCAAGGCTGTCATGAAAAAAAAGTGAGATAGTAGAACATTCATGTTTCCATTTTGACCTTATTCTGTGAGTTTCCATTTTTCCTTTTGGAAGAATTTTGCTGTTCTGGTATAAACCTCATTACCTTGATCACTACGGAGTCTTGCTGTATAAAACCATACCTTACATCATAGTTTGAACAACTTGATTTTTGCCATATTATACAGAAAACATGCAAAAAGCAGAGGGAAACAAAGTAACAAAATAAATGTTCACCTTCAGAGAACCAAATAAGGGGCACATGCTGTCAAATAATTTCCCCAAATTTTAAGTATGATTCACATGGGGACTATTTTGATCTCAGATACATCCTTTTACAATCATTCTGGTGTTAAGAGAGTTACTGGTGGCAGAAAATTATTGTCTCCTATTCAGTCAATAGCTATTCAGTCTTATTATTTTCTACCCTTGAAATCCTCCTCAGTTTGCCCTGTATGGCATTCATCCACATCTGTGTTTTGAGAGATCACCTCAGTGGTTACACGTATAAGAAACAACCACAGAGGTCCAGACCTCTCTGTGTGAGAAGTACTTTCGTAGGTGAAAGCAACTGAGAAAACAAATACAGTGAGTATTTGAGGCTCTATTAGTTTTATATTAATATTTTTCTACAGTGTGTTGTATGACATCATGTGTGTCACATAGTGTATGTTCTTTCATCTTCTCTCCAGAGAAGGAAAAGTATGTGGGGTACAGCATTGTTTTTAAGAGGCCTCACTGTGTCCCAGCAGCACAGCTCTTTCTAGGGCTCATCGTTCAGAGCTGCTGGGGCTTCTCTGCCCAGGCTCTGCTTCTCCATCACAGGCACAGGTGTAAAGATTGGAGGTATGCTAGAGAGAAAAGTACCGTCTTTGATTTGCTTTGTATTTTATGAATTAAAACAGGAAGGTTGTTACATCTTCGAGCACCATATGCTAACATAACAAGCATTTTAATATTAATTTACTAATAACAACTACTGTTTAGTTTGCTTTTAATTGAGCTGCAACAGGATTGTAGTGACAAAGGCTATTGAAGCTACACGGTACATCCTGAGTTAACTCAGTCTGTCACTAGCTCCTTCTTAAAGATCTTGGTTTTCTCTTCAGGATTTAGTTATACTGCAGAGTTCTCACTAATCAGATGCAGACTGTGTGTGTGCCCGAGGTGGTGTGTGTCAAACACAGCTTCAGAGTAGAAGTCCTTGAACTGAAGTTCTTTCAATGCCTGTTGGTCCAGAGTGGTCCAGCTACATGAATTCCAGTTTTGAGATAATGTGTTACAGATAATCAGTACAAGAACTATGTAGGAAACCTGTATTCAGTGGCTTATACGATATATGAAAAGACCTTTTGGTTGGCAGTGTCTGTAGAAGCAGAATAAATCTAAACTGATCATTTTGAAAGTTCTCCTCAGCATCACTGCACAGAAGGTAAGGCCTGCCTCACAAGTAACACTGGGAATCCTCCTCTATTCGGTCTTGTCAGCTGGGAGCTTCCAGTTCTTTCCAGATGCCGGCCTGCCCAAATACTGGCATAAATTACTTATCAGTCTCATCATTCTCTTAACTCCTCATGTCCTTACTTAGGGAAATGCTGGTTTCAGTGTTTCTTTTTCCTAGCTTCTCCCAAATCCAGGTTAAACCTCATCTAGCTAGCTCTCATCTTGTTTCCTATTATATCTGTAATATAACATATGTGCTGTAAAAACAAATGGTGCAATTTGAATGAAAAAGAAAGATTTTTTTAACTAAATTTGATATGCTGATAGAAGCTTAAAATACCAAGCTGAAAATTCCATTTTAACTGTAGTAACCTCTTGACATCCATACAGAAGAATCTTTTTAATAAATACTTTATAAATTTAATGTCAAAACTACTTCATTATTAAAAGTTATACAGAAGTCAGTGCAATCATTCTTTGAATGTTTTACTCAGATTTGATGTAAAAATGTAGTATGAAGGCTAGTATATGTAAACACTTCAAATATTAAGTGTTTGATGCAATGATCAGATTATGTTAAATGGCTATATCTCTTACGCATGCAAAAGGCAGGTTTTCTCAATTTAAAAAAATTGAACTGTACAAGCTTGATTTTCTTTGTGTATGTATAAAAAAAGACTAGTAAATCAGAATTCTAGCTGAGGCCAGCATGATTGGTACAGGATAATAATTAAATGTTTGTGTTCCCTTCTGTCCTTTCATACACAAAACTGTAATTTACAAAGCTGTTTGTAAATTGTATGCAGCTAGCTGATATTACATACCCCTGCACCTGAGATTAAGTGTATGTTTAAACATTTTGAAAGAGTTAAACTGCCACAGATTTGATTATATTAGAAATTGATTGCTCTATATAGCAGAAATCTGTCAGCATAGACAGAATCTTTCCTACCTTTTGTATTTGTGGATGTTTGTAAAAATCTGGAATTCCTTATTTTAAAAATTAAAAAGTTTGACATGCTTTTATTTAAGTGATATTACCAAGTGATACTGCACAGCTTCAATTTTAGGCTTCTCATTAGCTTGTAAGCCTTATTCTTCAGCCACCTTGAATGCCCCTGTCGTCCTTTGTGCACATGCAGAGCTCAGAGGTGTGGGAGAGGAATAAAAGTGCCATCATACCAAATAATTTTGTACTACTTAAAATAAGTTAAATGTGTATTAGTTATTGACAATCTGGCCTTTTAACAAAGAAAAATAAGCCTACGGTTAGGTTGCCACTGCTACAAACTAAACAGCTGATACTTTAATGAACAACATACTGAGGGCCATCCAGGACATAAGGCAAATTAAGCAGGTTACAAACTGCATATCTTCTGTTTAGATATAGGAGATCTCCCCAGCTCTGACAATTAGCTCTACTGATCAGGCAAGCAGACAGACAGAAACAGAAGGAGGCCATTTGTATCAATTTGAGGAACAGAGCTAGTAATGAAGTAAAATATTCCTACCAGATATTTTCAACTCTGCTTTGGAACTGATATTTCTAATTGCTGGTTTCATCTTAAGAATAACAAACAAATAAATATGTGCTGCTTAACAAAAGCATATTTTCTCTTGTTTACAAATTGAGAGCAAAGGAATAATAATACTTCTTACCCACAGGGTTTTTAAAAAAGGAGAAAACATTTTCTGGACATACAAACAAATATGGATCTTGGTAACCTGACAGCTTTGTTTAAACGTTGAATTTGAGTTTCCTTTCATGAAAATCTTTTCAAAGTACAGCAATTCAGCTGTGAAAACCTGAATACATTAATGATGACAAAGAACCTCTGGAATGAGCCAACATTTGTTGTTGTTCTTTTACAACATTTCCTGATGAATTGCACATACAAAAAGTGTTGCAGGTTATTTTAATTTTCCTTTCTTACTTTGATAATAAATGTCTCCACTGTTTACCTTTTCAGTTAAAGTACCTTATTATTACTAATCAGCTTTAATTATTTATAATAAAATGACTGTGAAAGATTTTTCTTTGATGTAGAGAAAGTCAGGGACCTGATCCTGATCCTATTAAAATTAATGGCAGGGTTCCAAATGACGGTAAAGGCAATGAGCCTGAGTGCCCTTATTGCTTAGGTGAAGCAATAATTCAGCCCATGATACTGAATTTAGATTCAGTATTTGGATTTCCTTAATTTTGGAAGTGTCCAGATTTCAAGTATTTGGTCTCATGATTTGACTGCTCAGAAGCAAGAGTACATATAACTGTTAAAGCCCCGGTCTTCATTTTGCACATCAGATATGAAGAAAAAGAAAAAAAAAAAGAAAAAAAAAAGAAAAAAAAAAGGGTAAATATACAGGATTGTTGGAGACTATCATATCTCTAAACAAAAATAAAGGCTAAAACAGAGGGAATGAAATGTGTAGAGACTTACTATTTTTTTTTTATTTCTTCCCAGTCAACAAAATAGCAAACCAAGCTACTGTAAAACAATAAAACCATGTAGATGTGGCATTGAGAGTCATGGTTTGGTGGGCATAGTGGGCTTTGGTTGGATTTAGTGATCATAGAGGTCTTTTCCAACCTTTGTGATTCTATGATTCTATGATTTTAAATTGTACTGAATACGAAGTGAGATGTATCAGATGCCTGTAGGTGAGCTGATGTTTAAATCATTTTATATAAGTGAACTAATTCTGGGATTTGTTTCTAAATATTTGAAGCCTAAGATTTATATCTGTGTATATACATATACACACACACATTCTGAAAAAATATTGAACACTCTGTCAGAGTCTAGAATACATTTTAGTTATTCACGACTATCCCTGTTCAGCTTTTTAATCATGTCAGAAGTTTGGGTCATTGCAACAGTAATCATGTGACTATAATGTTTCAAGTGCAACACAGATGACACAAAAGGATATAGCAAAATAAGTTTATTTTTACTATTTGTGACAATCACACAATCTTATGATGTAATTTATGCCCCATAGCTTGATCTGTTTATAAAGAGCAGTGGGATTTTAGGTTTTCTTTTGCATCTCTGTGCTTACTTCATCTTGTTAGAAGCCATCTCATTCCAGAGAAGCTAAGAAATGAATTATCATATCCATATGTACAATAATAACACTCTATATTCTCATACAATCAGAAATCTGAAACAGGCAAAATGATAGGCCTGATTCATACATGAAGTCAGGTTCAGAAACTGAA
Source organism: Tetrao urogallus (assembly GCF_951394365.1). NCBI lineage: Eukaryota > Metazoa > Chordata > Aves > Galliformes > Phasianidae > Tetrao > Tetrao urogallus. The sequence goes on from NC_136820.1 coordinate 17,398,018, forward strand.
CCCAGATCATTCAAAGTTCAGAGAGCTACTTCAGTGACCATGCTGTTCTTTGTTTCATGCTTCTTTGAGTCAGGTAGCTAATTCACTGAAAAAAATCATAAATTTGGTACATATCAGAGTACACCCACGACATTTTCATGTTTTGTATACAAACTCACAATAAATATGTACCTGTCAGTCTTCATGAATTTCAGCTAAAAGTATTTTTGGTAACTGTCATGTAGAAAATATTTTCAAAGAAATAGATCAGTGTCACCTTTTCAGTATTATAAGTTATCACATAAAGTTAAAATGTTTTAAACGTGTTAAAGTATTCTCTAAACTTTGCTAAACCATAGCAAAATATGGAGGTATACATGTGAGTGTTACTATTAAAACATGTTGTGGCCACAAGTTTAAGGAATGCTGCTCTAACTTGGTGACATATTTACCAAGGTTGATTTAGTTTTATATCATGATTTTCTACCTTGGCACTGCTAGCTCCTGTCTTTAAAAGAGTCAAAATAGTAGAATTTCCTAAGAGAATTTCCAATGTTAGCACTGCATTCTGCTCTTACTGTTTCGTTCTGCCATTAGGTACTGTGGGCATTGACATACTGTGTTGGCTTGACGTACTGCTCAGTGTCATTTGTGAATCAGTTAACACAGTGCTAGCTTCGTGTTTCCCCTCCAACTCCTCTTGAGGTACATGGAATACCTATGTCTTTGATATTTATTGGAACATAGGTGGGAAGGTTAAAAATCAAATTCAACTTCTGTAAAATATAATGGCCACTTAAATTTTTTCAAAAATTTCTCTAATTTTCTTCTTTTAAATATCTTAAGTCTGTACAAACAGTTTGTAGTTAAATTCTTCTGCTTGAATACTGGAGTGAAATGCAATAATATATAAACTGGGACAGGAGGTCTGCACTCAAATTTTTTACCAAGTCCCAGCCCGTTAAGTGCAAATGGGACCACATAAACAAAATGCTATCAGTAGCCCTGTGTGATAAGTTTATCCACTAAAATTTGGATATTCCATTACAAATTAATGTTTTTGATCTTCCTAGAAGTTAAAAGGCACAGACTTCATCCAGATAAAGCTTTTGTGGTGGTGATAATTCTTTTCTTCTGAAAAACTGGATTTATAATGGAATCAATGATTTAAACTTAGGAAATATGAACTGTATGGTGTTTCAGTTCTAAGTGCAATTGAAGGAATAGAGTTCTCATGTAAGACAATTAATGCTATAATTTTGATGATGTGAAAACATCTGAGTTTCATTATGCATACTTTCTGTGTGTAAGCCATAGTATTTCAAGGCACCGTCATTGCTTTTGTTTACTTTTCATCTGAAATATTTAAAGGGTGGAGCAATGGAACATAAATCTGTCCATTAGTGGACATTTCTACTTTGCACTCAAATGAATTTTCATCAAATTTGATTTGATGACTGGTGGCCAGAGCACATGCTATCTTAATGGAAAAGGAAAGCAAATTGAGAAACAGGACTACCTCCAAACTTCTGTTACCCAGTATTAACTCATTCTTTATGAAGTACAAAAGGAAATACTGCTTTGCAAATGCATACAAAACTCCATTCTGAATTATCACATCAATATGTCCACAAAATTATCACAGAAGGGTTAGAAGGAACCTTGAGAGATCAAGTCCAACCCCCCCTGCTAAAGCAGGTTTTCTGCAGTAGGTTGCACAGGTAGTCATCAAGACAGGTCTTGAATATCTCCATAGGCAGAGACTCCACAACTTCTCTGAGCAATCCAAATCAGCTACAGTAAGAGATTTCATTGCCACTTCATTGGGATTTCCCATATCATTGGGAAATTTTGAAGTATTGATTGTTGGTATTCTAAAAATAATGCTCATGAAGATTAGTTTGGTTCTTTTACTTATTTGAATAGAAAAATGTGATGTAAGTCAGATATTGTATGGTAGAAGATTCAGTTCTGTTTTGGGATTCTTGTGACTAACCAGTCAGAACTTTTATTTTCAGTATTCTGGAATTAAAATTGAAGGTTTTCAGTATGATTAATGTATTTTATAAATTTGGATTTAAGATGAAGACATGACAGTTTCAGCTTTGGCATTTGCATAAACTAAAGTTACACCATTGTAGCTGCTTCATCAAGAGAATGTTTCTTTAAATAAGTTGCTTTGTAGTGTACTTTTATCAGAAGTAAATTTCTATTTTGGGAAAGTACCATATAAAGCCTGTATTAAGTGCTCCATTACTCCCTCTCATTTACTTAATTTCTGCAGGAAAAAAAATGTTATTTCTGTGGGGGAAAAAAATAAAAATAAAAATGGTCTGCAGCAGATTTTTCATTCCAGAATTAATACCTTTGTGATTCTCTAAGCCCTCTAGACACAGCAAATTTGGGAAGATACTTGCAAGTTTTCTTCTATTTCTTGTTCATAACTGTCAGTTTAAATTTCAGAATCATATGGAAAAGTAATCCTGCATTTGGTTTCTGACTTTAACATTACTTATCTAAGTACAATTTTCTGGTTTTGCATATTAATCTATTCCTTGCTAAAACTGTAGCTCAGAGGAACAGCTTTGAAACTTTTGAACCTACAATTTTATTTTTTATTGTAAAGTAATATATAAAGTTGAATTTAAGTTGGATATTCTACTAACTGTGACAAACTGCTAACTATAAAATACATAAAAGTTTGAGGATGTTGAGTTGATTGTCAACTGATAATATATATACAGAAGTTACTCTAAAAGTAACGCCTCCTATTTATTTCCATGGAAACTTCAACATATTCGAAGGGGGTAATGGCATTATTTGATTGTGCAAATTCTCAGCTACTGATCAGTGTTCTCACACTGATCCATAAACATTCACCAAATGTTGGTGAATATCAGTGGGTGCTATTTTTTCCACATGAAGGAATTCAGTTCCACACCTTTGCTTCATGTGCACTTTCACATCAGATGCCATTCTGTTCAGCTGCCCCTCTGCTGCCATCTGGCGCATGTCAACAACATGTAACAGAACATTGGTGGGAACGTTCAACCTCTACTGCCGTACCACCAACATCCACATCATGGGCCAATGTAATAAAATGGGAGGCATTACTTTTAGAGCAGCCCTCTTGTATAAGAAAGCGACAGTAAATATTTACAACAGTACTGAATCTTAAGACAGAAAGTGTTGACATCTGAAAATCATGTAATAAATTACGTGTACAGAGGTGGTTTATTCTAGCATAAGGGACCTCTCACAGTATGGATCCTACAGCAGCACAAATAGTGTCAAATTTCCTGAAATTTTGATGTTTTTTGATTTGGGAGCTTACTGTAATGACACTGAGTCTTTGCTGCAAGAGAAGAGAAGAGCAGTTACATTCGTTCTTTATTAATTTGATTCTGCCATGCTACAATCTTCCTTGGAAAATAGGCATAATTAGTAATGATTAGAAATATTATTAAACCCACTTTTAAAGTATAATTGAAACTTGGAAGGTTAGTTGAGACACCAGAGGTCTGCCGTGAATCATTGCAAAGAGAACAGAATTGTACCAATGCCATGTTTAGATACCTGCCAGAGCCCCTCCTGGCTTATCACCTTATTTACTCTTGATGACTCAGCCCAAGCTGCTAGAAGAAAGTTTGCCCAGCTTGTTAATTCTTCCTCTGTTTAAGTCTTTGACCCTTAAGTTTATAAATTGACACCATTTTGCACCAAAAATGATGAATACATTTTGGGACATGTTAACTTGTTTTAGTGGTTCTCATTACCAGCCTGTATTGAGTCCAAATCTTGTTACTGTTTTAATGAAGTTAAAGAAAAGCAAAATTTGAGAGTGTCAGATTGGGTTTGATTTTTTCCTTTTTCAGACCATATATATCAGTGCTCCAAAGGCCTGTCTTGTGGCTGGTTCAAACAAAATAGAAACACATGTAAAAGATCCCATTCTGAGAAATATTGACTAATTTCAGGCAAAATTCTTTTCATTTGATGTTTACAAATAGCACTTTTTAAACTTTGCCTAGAGGTAGGGAGGGAGGAGCATTTCAAAAATGAGATGTTTAAGTAAAATGACTACAAAAGGATGTAATCTTCCATTTTAGTGTATTTCTTCTGAATAAGTTATGCTCTAATAAAAATTAAAGAGCAAGTTACATTTCGAAGATCAGGTCATCGTAATTCATTGACATTAGGCCACATAACTGAATAATGTCTTACTTCAGTGAAATACATCAAATGAGATCAACAATTATGACTCATAAACATGCCTCGCAGGCATAAAGCAGCAGGGAATTAGCATGTGAGGCTGATAAATATGCATGTAAATAAGCTCCCAAAGGAATAACATGGGTTTGATTGATAGGTTTAGAATTGGAACATATGTAAACCCCTTTATTCCTCATTCTGGTGTAGCTAAGTAAAGATGCGTTTTACTTGTTAAAAGTTTCAATAACTTTGTAAATCTTAATGCCACATCTGCTTTTGTGTGTGCAGGCACGTGTGGGTGTCACTTGTGAGATTGATTGAATTGTCTACAGGGTAGATGCCCTCACTTGAATTGTAGTGTTTGTGTATGTATACTGTAGTGCTTGTGTATGTGAATGCACATATATGAGTATTTGAATACTACGTACTAGGAGGAGTGGAGCAAAACATTATTTGAGGATTATGATCAGAACGTTTAACTTTTGAAGCTTGTTTTATAAGTAAAAAATTGAGTTGTGAGTTTTGGCATATTCACCGGTATATTTATTTTTGCAAATCCTTTCTGCATTGAAGGTAATTACTGTTTATATCACAGAAAGTTCTAGTGCTGCCGTGTTTAAAAGTCTGGCAGGGATTCTTTATTTACTTCCATTTTTGTTGGCGTCTTGCAGCTTGAACTCTTATCTACAACTTCAAAGTACCTATCACAGCAGTATCTTTATGTTTGATCAGCTCAAGTGTTTATGCTGTGCAGAGATTTACATCTGTATTGTTAGAAGTGTATATAACATACTTTGTGTTTATAAAACATTAATACTTTGGTTTGCCAAATATAGACCAATTGGTTGCCATGTCATGTGACCTAGCATACATCTGCTTTATTACCATTCCCTGCTATTAGGCAGTAGAAACTTTTCCAACTGATGCACTCACACCGATGTTACATCATAATATAATTATGCTAAAGTAATCTTAGAGCAATGGCATGTGATATGCAAATACATTTTCAATATTATGAGGTATGTACCGACTGTAGATTTTAGTTGGGTATGTTTTATAGCTAAAATAGTCATTCTGAGAAATTTAAGATGGGGTTGGTACCAGAGATTATCATTGTTCACATGTGAAAAACTCTGTTCTCTAATACTTGTCTTTTGCTTACATGTACCTTTCTGTGGAAATAAAGGTTGAGCAAAAAGACTTTCAGCTGTTCACATTTATAGAGTAGTAGGGAATATATTTTCCAGTTCCGATCAGTAAATTCAGGAGCTACTGTTTAGTTCTGAAAACTGGCTCATTTTGCTGCTTAAAAAGAAAAATAAAAAATAAAATTGTAGCACTTAGAGACATCAGAATCGATTCTAGTGTGGGTTCTCATGAAGCAATTTATAGCTACCCTGTACAATTTATATAGAAATACTCCAACACCATAAACTGCTTAACTCAGAATGTTAACAGGCTGTGACATCAAGAAAAAATGAGCACTGTATATAGCCATGGGGAGGGGGGCAGCAGAGAGGGATTTCGTGCAACAGAGATGAATAAGCAGATTGCTGTCTGGAACTCTGATGGACCATGTTTCTAGCTGTGTAGCACTGTCCTATTTCACAGAGCATGCCTAGATATCTCTTGAGCCAACAGAAATAAAAAATATAACACTTTTTTTTTCTTTTTTCTTTTTTTTTTTCCCTAACAATGTGCCCTTTTTACACTCAGGACCTTGACAGACTGTCATTCAGTTTCCACTCCCCATGAGGAATGTCCTTGAATGGCTCAAGAGAAGCCATAAAATTGTTACTACGTATTTTTCATTCACCTCTAGAATTTTCCACATTTTATCCAACATGTGTGAAGCCACTGGGAAATATGGTTAAATGAGTTAAGCAGACATCACCCATCTGTGCATCTTAGGGAAAATAAAAACAGTGCTGTCCCTTGGAAATCTTTCTTGGTACATAACCAAAATCCAACAAAAAGCCACCAGTTTGAAGCTAAACCTAGGCAAGGCTCTTGTAGAAAGGAAGGGAGAAGCACTTTGAAAAAAGTTTGCTTCTTCTACCTCACCCCCAGTCTTCCTGGTGTGTTGCCTTTCATAATGCAAGGTGGTCCTGGCAACTGGGCTCTTTTGGAATTCCTGAAGGCTATTGGGCACACAAGAAAACACACCTACAGATCCTACCTACTTCAGCCAGTGTTAAAAACCTGGCATTCAGCCTCAGCTCTGAATTTTAGTTAATGCACAAGCAAAAAATACCTTTTTGTAGGCTTTGCCCTGTTTGTGCAAGTGTTATATAATTCTAGATAGAGGGCATCTTAATAACTATACATTTCCAAAAGTCTTGAGCCACCCATTTATATTGTTCATTGTTATCCTTTCTACTACTAAAGTGACTGGTAATTTGTATCTCTCAAACAGTTCCCGCTTGGATTTCTCATGTACTGAAAAGTCAGATGCCTGACATTACTGTGTAAAGTTAAGTGCTTGGGGTTAATGAATGGCATTAAATTTTATGAGGTCATGTCCAGTAGATGTTAAAAGAAGCTTAAGGGAACTTTATCACTGATAGAAATTAACAGTTGGCATGAAAGAATGCCTGAGGGAATTCAGTTCTAAGCAAAAATAAAATTAGTGGTATAAAAACTAAAATATAGAGTCATTGTGATTAATGTAAACACTTTTGTTAGGTAATTGGTTACGTGTTGCAGTAAAAGAAATGAGACCTCACAGTTTGAAAGGAAATAATATTATTGTATTTAGAAAGCAATTAATGCTTGTAGTCAAATAAGAAAAATCTACATCACCTACAATATTTATATTCTTTCAGTACACAAATAACCTTTGGGGCTGTATTTATCAAATACCACTTATTTACATTAGGTTTTTCTTTGGGCAAAATGTGTTTTCCCTAGTGGAGTATGTTATTTTGTTTCATTAAACCTTTATTTCTACTCACATGCGTTGCTTATATTACAGACCAAATGAGTACATACTGTGTGCTGAAGTCATCTAAGGTTTGTGTTTTGGAGTGACTGATGGATGGCATGAAAATTCTGTTTAAAAAAGAAAATGGCTACATTAACTTATGGATAGATCTGTTTTGCATAATTATGTGGGGAACTATTCAGTAATTACACTAGTATTCACATGCTGTAATTTTCGTCTTCTTTATTCGCTGTCATTCCAATGAGTGGAAATGGAAAACTTATTCAGACATACATCCTTTCTTACTCTGCCTTACAACCTGCAGTCACGGTGTGTAGTACTTTCAGACAGCATCTGTACAGCTCAGGTAAGACAACGATTGTCTTAAATTTGATGTTCACTGCGTGTAAATTCTGCACTCGATCTTCCAAGTCTAAGGACCCTTTGGATACGCCTGAGTGACTTGTTAGTTTCACATCAGTTGAGGTCTCTGCTTTCTGGACACTTGGAGGTAACAGTGTCAACCATGATGAGAACATAGGGCTTTATGATTAAGAGTCAGTTTTTGTACGAGAGCTTCTTGTCTCTGTGGTTGTACAGAAAGGTACCTACTCTGTTATCCAATATAGCAAATCACCACCAAATCCCTAATTTGGAAAGGGAAAGCTGAAGAAAAAGTAAAACTAATTTAGAATGTGTTGTCCCTCAGGACTGTGCTGTTGCTCTCTTCTGTTGCTTTTATGACTTAGTATGAAGTAAATACCTGAATCACATCTTGTCTCATTTTCCTTATTTGGTGCTTGGTCAAAAAATCCAGTGTCAGATAGTTAGTGTGACCATCTGCTTGGTGACGTGTTCATTTTGCACTCAGGCTGTTATCACTTTGGCTAATAGACGTGGTGTGTTTTCTGTCTTAGTGAGCTGGTATGACTATCTAGAAAAACTGACTGCTCCTAAACATTTGTCCTATTATTGTGTAAAATAATCATCAACCTTTTAGAAAACTTGAGTAAAATTGTAGTCAACAAGAAAAATCCAGTTATACTGATCTAATTTTGAAGTCTTGTAATGCTTGTATCTCCGAATACTTTGTACTTGCATCCTTGGTTCCACTTTGAAGCCCTCCCCCGGGGCTTTACCTAGTCATTGGCCTCACAGGAGGGTAAGAAAGAAGAATGGAAATCTGTCCCATGATGTGTTTTATACTTCTGCCTGGAAAAGTTTTATGGGGAATTTTTCTCAATACCTACAGCAGTGGGACTGTTATTCTACAGCCTACCCTACATTATAGTGAATAGAAACGTTTTGTCATTCTGCTTGTCACTGAGATGTATTTTTATATTCTGACGTTGCTGTGGACTTTCATCTGTTAGACATCTAGAGCTTGCTGCTAATGCATATATATCTTTGCTCTTCAAGTTTCTCCGGATCTGTCATTTACAAAATGCATCTGCTTTTGCACCAGCAAAGTACACAGTTGGTGCTCTCCAATTAACTAAGGCATGATTTAAAAGAATTTTGATTAACATCTAGTGTTTTCATTATGTTTTGGCATATTTTGATTTGACAGTTTAAAAGCTCTAGCTCAGTACTTCCTTTATACAGTTCTGTGGTATTTTTCTCCACTAGCAAAATTTATAAAAAATGTAGAGTCCTGTTTCATTTTAGAGTCTCCTGAAGTATGTGTCTACTGGACACATAATGTATTCTGAGTATTAGCAACCTTACTTAGATAGCCTTGTATTAGGAGCCAAGAGCTTCCTGACATCATCTTATGCAGCCATGTTATACAAAGCCAGGTGGTTTTAGGCTCAGATGTCCTTTTTTGGTGCAGGTTCCTCCTACACAGCTGATTGGATTGGGTTAAAGGCTATTCCATCCGGAATGTCTCTTTCAGGGTTGAATATTTAAAGCTGTGAGGCAGTGTTTTTTGTCTGCAGTTTGCTGGCTTTCTTCAGGCTGTTTTCCTCAAGTGTGCCTTGTATTGATGCTATGATAGGGTGAAAGTATCCTAATATTTTTATTTTTATTTTTCTAACTGTGAACTACAAGTGTCTTATGTCTACAGTTTGTTATTGATGGAACATCTCCTTTAAGTTTTGCCCACATAACATTAAACTTTAACTAAAGACTGTGTTGCTTCTTCAAAATCATTTGCACAATAGGTTTCTAAAAAGGTGAAAAAAATGTGCTTTCTGTTATGTTACAAATGATAGGTAGGTAATGAAGTAAAAACCATATGAATTTCCAAGGTGTCACATTCATCTTCGAATTAAACCATTGGTAATCCCTTTACTTTTTTTTATGTGTGTAAGAAATCCATATTAGCCTGTTGGGCCTACTGAAGTGACTGAAGCAATTGTGTGGGAGCCTTGAGAAGAGTGCAACAGCTGGTATCAGAGTCCTGGAGCCCTCCTGCTGCTTCAAGCAGTGCAAAATGGAGCTGTGTTAGAGAGAAGGCAGCAGAGCAGTGCCTCAGTGCCTCCGTGTGGCTCTAGGTGGCTTTGGAACTGGCTGTTTCCACCATGGGCCTTTCCCCACTTCATATGGAGTATTCATAAGATCGCAGCGTTTGAGAAATGTTAACGCATTGCCTGCATCTCTCTGACAACTTCCTAATGTCAAATTTCAGATCTGTTTTCTCTTCCTCAGAGCTGAAACCAAAAGCTGAAATGCTGACTCTTGGGGATAGTGCCAGTCCCTCCATGGATGCTAAGCAGCTCCTCTGATTTTAATTCCTCGTATACCTGAATTTTCCAAGCTGTTATACCGTAGCTTCCTTTAATAGGAAGCTGCAGAGAAACAAGAATTCTTCCTGTTTTTTTTTTTTTAACCTCTGGTCCTGTCCATCATGAAAGCCTCTGATCAAGTGCAGGAGGTGAGGCTGCATGTTACTGCCATGTGGCTTCCTAGCCAGACTGGCTTTCCTCCTGATAAACGTATTCTTTTCAGATGAAAAGCTGGCTTCTGGTTGAAAGGGCAATTCTGTTTCAATAAAAGAGCACTTAATCCCTTCTCGTTTGTCTTATGCTATCATTTAATCTTGGCAAAACAGCAGTGTTCAGAAACTTCTACTCCATCTTTCTCAGCTCTGTTTTTTTCCTAGACTCACTGGATTATGCATTTCGCTTTTGAGTATGAAAATCAAACTATGCTTGCTTATTATCCTAAACAGACAGATTACATTTATCTATAAGATACAAACAGGGTTAAAAATAGGATGTAATTGAAGTAAATTAAGGACAATAGTAGCCTTCAAACATATAAAGAGGTGGTATGTTTTTCTTATTGTCAGTTTAAATGGTCTCTGGAGACCACCTTTTTACACTGATTGTGCATGTCTAAGATTAAGCAAAGCTGTATGACCAGTGCTATCTCAGGAGGATGCTGAGTCATTAACTCATGTTTATTGCCTCTTGCCATCTTTAGATTATTGCAATTTATAGCTCAAAGGCCTTTTAGGCTGTTTATAAGTTAAAATTAGCTAAATTCTTCTGGATGCAAGTGATAAGTCACTCTGCACTTATATATCATGGATTATAAGTTCCTAGCAATGATTCCAGACTACTTCTAAGATTTTTCTTTCTGTGCAAAGTCTAATTGTGGTACTTGTCTCTACTTGTATATATTACTCTATCGTCTGTTTTGCTAGATCTGCTGTTTGCTATTTTGTTTTCGGTATATGCTCATAAAGAATTTATTGAAGTTAGACATTATATTATTTATTAAGGCATCCACTTCAACCACACATTTAACACACTGCATTATAGTATTTGTCACATTTGATGGTGACCTAGGAGCTTGTTTGGGTTATATATTGTAAATGATCAGCAACATTAGGTAGCAGATACAGACTGCAGTACAGAGCCTGTGAATAGAATTGAGCATAATAATTGGGCGCTTAGACCAAGGACAGGTCTGCACTGCAAAAAACGAAAGACTGAAAAAATGTTAGAAGAATCATGTTCTACCTTATCCTGTGGATTATTTTTTTTTTCTTTAACCAGTCTAATTGCTGCTGGTAACAAATTCAGTTCAGGCATTACTGGGCTAAATGCTTATTGACTGCAGTGGAAGTTGCATTTGCTTATATAAGCTAGTATTTTGTATTTCCTATTGAATGGGAAGTAAAGCTCTTTTTCCCTGCTACGTGCATTTCCTGAAGAGTTTGTATCACACTTAGATTTGCCCTTCCCATTGTGCTTAAAGAGATTATGTTAAAGCACCTCTGGATGTAAATTGTTTAAGGTATTAGTACTTAACAATCACCTGACAACTCTTATCAGGCATTCTTATGAATTACTTCAGTGGTATTAGAGTAAAATTCCCTTTTCTATGTATTTTACTGTTCTAGTTTAGAATGCAGTGGATAGTTCAGCCTATTTTAGTAATTACAGAAGCTTAGACACTTAATCAGGAAACAAAATGTAATAAATAAGTGTTTTGAACATATTTATTGCTATTTTAAATTGAGCTGCAAGGAACTACATTCCTTAAACACCGATGCTACACTCTGATTTTGAAATCAGTCAACTGGAGGTTTATATACACTTTCCCATCCACTCTTTTTCACACACACATTTTGCATTTGAAAAAGGGGTATGCAAACGTGGAGGCTAACCTAATGACAGGGCTGGTATCAAGATTTGTGAACACTCGGAATCAGTTTCATTTAGAATGGAAACCCTCTTATTTTTGCATGTCTTAATTTGGACTGAAGTGCGTTGATAAAATTATTTCAAATAGAGCTTTTGCCTGGAGAATACGCAAAGTTCACTTGTGTAAGCGTATACGCATAGGCAATTGTGATTTGATATGCAGAGATCATAGTAGATGCCACTTGATTGTCGTAAATCGTAAATCAGCGATTCAAAAGACACCAGAATTGACTGGGCTGGAGCAACATGCAATACAACATATTCTTCTTATCTCTGTAAGTTTTTGTTCGTAACAGCAAACCAGTGTGTCTGCCTATCATATTGTTCAACAGCTCTGCTGCCTTTCTGTAGGGCTAAAACAGGCTTTGATTTTGCACCTTTGTGTCAGCGTTGTGTGCTTACTTTCAAATGTCACCAGCTTTCACTATTGCAAAATTAGCATATGCGCGGGTACTCCATTGTGTTTTGTGTTTGTGTTCCTTTCCTAACTTGCATAAGCTTGGAGAGGGAAAAAACACTGTTAATGCTAAGTGTATGTTTTTCATACTTATATCTAAGGGTAATCAAATGAAATATTTCCCCATGTAAGACATTTAGACATTTGTACTTCTGATCATAAAGTCCTGCAGCTGATTATCAGCAAGATCTGCTAACTAGCACAGTGTATCATTTTTTTATTCAATTCCTAGCAAATATTTTAGGGCACATTAGTTAGAACTGAAATGGTAACAAAAAAAAAAAAATTATGTAGCAGGCACCGTGCACATTGGAAGTTTTTACGTATTGCTAAATGAATTTGAAAGAAGGGGCAGAGAGTCAAGTTTGCATCTGAAAGGCTACTCACCAAATTGCGTTGTGTTTGTTTTGCAAAACTTCAGGAACTTGCTCAGACTGAAATGTTCTTCAACTTTCCAACCTAATAATTATTTTATAAATATCAGAAGTGCAGTGCACTTAATTCTTTAGCTGAAGGCATTATTTTCAGTTTCTGTGCACTGCTTCAAGCTTGCTCCATTTAATCATTTTAAAAGCTTATTTGGTGCAAATTGAGTTTAACACTGTAGTTGCAGGGGTGTTATGTAAAAAGTCCGGAAGATCGCTGCTGTGCAGGGTTTGTCGTACAAGCGATTGAGCTCCGGAGTTCAGCGGAGACTGAATCATCCTAAACTCTGCAGCACCCTCTATTGACGCCATGCAGCAATGCCGTGTGCGTCGCTTCTTTATTGCCAGGAGATCTATCAAAAGACGGGACAGAGAAATCAATAGCTTCGCTACATTTTACTTTTCAAAGAGCGAGTTTATGTAGCTAAATCTTAATTTACCTTATGTTTGGGGTATTACTTCCCTTTTTCTTTTTATTTCTTCTACTGCCATTCTGGTCTCTCCAATGGACCTGAATCAGAAAGCTTCAGTCTTACTTATCTTGTATTTATTTTATTTTATTTTATTTCGCTGCGGAGATCCTGAAGACTTTACAAACTGCAGATTTGGTGCAGTCGAAATGCAAATTGTCTCTTCTTTTGTAAACCCTTCAATTGTCAGACTGCTCTCTTTCAAAATAATAGAGGAGCCTGGAATCGCCCGTGCTAAAATTAAGAATTTATAACTGTATGGAACAGATGTTTTCATAAACATTTGCTATAATTAATTTCAACTAGGGGATTGAAGGAACAAAGCAGTTTTTCCCTCTTCAAAACTTTATTGCCTTTTCCCCATACAGCAAACTCAGAAATCTTTGCTTTAATATTGTTAATGAAACAAATTTACTCTTCTGTTTGGTTTTCATTGTGAAAAAGGAAGGCTTAAATTGAAGAAGATAGTGACCTTTGGAACAATGGACAGTTATGTTGAATTTGAGACACTGCATATAAAGAATTAAAATACAGTGTATTTCTTTAGGTGCTCGTTTCTGAGACTAAAACTCTGTGTTGTCAATTGTCAAAGCTTCCTACATATTAGAATAAATTTTATGCAGATCACTTTGATGAATATGTATCTGTGGAGTAAATAGTACGAAGGAATTTTATGTTTGTAGAGTTGTGAACCTTGATGTTACAAAAAGGAAAAGGAGTCTCGTGGCATTATATATAGTTTTAATGCATAGTAAAATGCTTATTGTATGTTGATTACCCCTTTATACTCACAATAAAGGTCTGCAATCTGTTAAGCAATTTTTTTTTTTTGTTTGCATTATGTGAGAAACACATTTTGACTAAAATTATTCTTCCATATTTGTATTGTCACTAGTTTTTCAGGGATATTGCTTGAAATTTATATAGATTAGGATTCGAATTTTGGTGCTTTCGTGAAGAAGTAAAAAATACCCATACATTATTCTTCTGTTTTTACTAGTTTCTATATATCACATAAACATCATCTAGGGAGAAAAAAAAATGTTTAAAGTTTTAAAATAAGCACAGCTTAATTGTTTTGCACCTGAAAGAAGCGGTGCAGCTGCAAGGATTTTTTGAGCAAAGTAGAATTCCTGACTGATCTGTCATCTATAAAGTGTGCAAAGAAAAATAGGTAGCTGTCATTAAAATTACATTTCAGCTTTCAATAACCATTTAATGAGTAGCGTAATTATATAAGTATGGTACCTCAAGTACTTCACTCAATAATTAAAAATAATCTCATCTTTAAAGTGAAAGCGCTATAATTATTATTTGACTTAACCAGGACCACTGTTATGATCTCCAGTGGCACCTCAGATTGTTCAAAGTGGTTTTGAAAGTATAAATTAAAATTGGATAAATCATTAAATTATTAAGCTTTAAATATCTGAAAATGAATATAGAGTGGAATTTGGAAGTCATGTTGTAAGAACTGACAACCTTAGACTGCAAGCATGTATTTGTGTTAAAATTTTCCTTGTCTTTAATCATGAAACACCACATTAATGATTGGGTATTTTATATCAACTAGAACTTGAATTTTCACAATTATTAAATACCATTTTTAAAGAAGACCTTAGATTAGAATACAAAGAAAATATTAAGCAGAGTGCAAACGTGTCAGCAAAGTGATCTATATCCATTTTGATACTTGTGAGCAGGGGAATGCACAGTTTGATTTCCTAAGTGGGATCACTTTTATCACCAATTCCTAAGCTGACAGCCATAAAACCCTTTCATAGTTGACATAAGATTAGTAAATAGTTTATTGCTATATAAATAGAAACATGCTGTATACCCACAAGTAGTCGTGCATGTGTGTACACACCGATACATATAGAGAAAAGACATTTTTTTCATATCAAAAAATGATACATAGTTTAAAAAGACAAGAATTTGGATTCTGATTCTTTTTTAAATGTTAAAAGTACATCCGTGGAGTAAAGGAATTTCAGTTAAGCTTCTTGTCTTGGACCTTTGGTTGTTATCTGTTTCCATGGTCTTCTCTATGAGGAATCCTGTACTGGATTTTTGTATCTTATGTAAGACAGCTGTTTTCAGAGCTGATTCCTTATTGAAGGAGATGATTGAGCAACTTGTGATCCCCAATGGTTCTTCACATGCTTTTCCACTCACTGAGCACTAGTGTAAGCTTAAGGTGCTCATTGTGCCTGCTATATACCCATTGCCTCTTCCTGCTCTCAAAATTAGTGGCTCTACAATGCTTCTTATTGCCAGAAGCAGAAACTATGTGCAGCACCTTAACAAAGGTTTTTTTTTGGAGTGAGGTTATATTACAGTTTGTTAAAGATAAAAATACAAAATAGTATGCTACATCTATAGTATGTTTCATCTATTTTATGTCTACAGTCTCAAATGTTCTTAGAGAAGAAGTTACTGCAGGTGACAAACCGATGTGTTCTGCGTGAATCTAGTACTGTAATAAACATATAATTTACAACTCCTTATCCGTGCATCTCTGAAATCCAAAGAAGATTACTTTTGAAATGTTCTTTTTTATTAAAAGCATCAATTTCTAGTTATGCTAATTTCTTTTGAAACAGCTTCCAGCTGTGTCCAGTAGTTTCAGCTCCTAGCCACCTAAGTACCAACTCCCTTTAGCCCTGAGTCTCCATCTAAAAGCAAAGTCAACTAAAATACAGCAATAGAATTGATTTTTTTCCAGCAGAAAGAGTATTCGTTTCCAGGGAAAGGAGTTTCTCCAGTTAGATCAGCAGTAAGAAAGATACTCAGAATGTATTCAGTCCCTTTGAAGGAACTGCCTTGTTTCATTATCGCAGTAAAGCCCAATGACTTGGGTTGGAAAGCTGGGCACTGTAGCCTTCCTTACTTTGATACAAGTGCTGCCTATAAAACTGGATATTTCCACTCCCTTTCTTCTGTAAGTGCAATAAGATTTAATTTAGTTTGTTGGGATTGGTTTTTTTGGGTTGGTTGTTTTTTTTTTGTTGTTGTTTTGTTTTGTTTTGTTTTGTTTTGTTTTGTTTTGTTTTGTTTCTCCAGCTATTGCATTTGAGTTCAGAATCCTTCTTGGGATGTTTGGGACAGGATTGGTAGAGAGCATCTTTTTTTGTTTTTTTCAGTCTAGCCTTTTCCATTTTTGAGGCTTGGGATCTAAAGATTAATATGATCCAGAATCAATTAATGTTTCTAAAGGAGACCACAAATTCAGTTATGAGAATCATGAACCTTGTATTCATAACTCTTAAGTATATACCCTAATTTGACTAGAAAGTTGAATCATTATCACTGCAGATGCACATGACCTCTGAATTCCATCCGGAGTCTACCAGACCTTTCAAACACTAGGATAACTGGAACTTTCCTGAGGAGAGGTGATCTAGGGCATGGACTCCCACAGCTTATTGTCATTAGTGAAATACGTGTCCAATTGCTCTTATTAATTGTTGACTAAACGCTTACCAGGATTTGCTGGAAAGTCTTTCAGATACCAGTAGGTGAAATTTAAGAAATCTTTTTAAGTTAATGAGTACTTTCCACTTTGTGTTATCATTTTTAGCAGTTTTAACAAAAGGCATTGAATCATCTGTCAAGATATTATTAACAGAAATATTTCTCTTAAAGAGAATGAAATAAGGGGGGGGGGAAGGCCATTTCACTAATTCATGTTTCTGAGAGTGCTGGAAGTACATAGTCCTGGACAGTTTTGATAGCTGCTACTAATGACAGTATGGAACAGCAAATGTGGCTCTCAGAAAAAAAACAACAGTAACTTGTATGAATGATATTTATTAATGCCAGGTGTACCATTAAGAATGCTGAAGTATTGAAGTGGTCATTTACAGAAGGGAAATTATTGGGGTTTTTTTCTGAAAGAATGTTTCAGAATAAAGAATGATACATATAGAGTTGTTTGTGAAGGACAGCTGACTGCAGCCATGTCTTTTAAGTCTTAGTAGATATCAGACCACAGATGTTGTTGCGTCCTGTTGCGTCCTGATGAAAGAAAATATTTTTTACTGAAAATCTACTTTTCTTCACTAGTTGATCCTTTGGGCAGGACAAATGGTATTGCAGAAAGATGATAAAGGCCTTGAATTTTTTGTGATAGTATTGAAGTAGGAAGAAGATCTTGTTGCCATTCTTATGTTCAAAAAGATCTTTTTTAGCATATAAACATAGCATTGTGAATGAGCTTCCTTTTCAGTCTGATTTTTCCCTTTTGAATTTTGAACCTTCCAGAACTATAATCTGAATAACAGAGCACGAGAATGTAGCCAAACTCCCAGAAATAAATGTATGTGTTCTTATCAGTTCCATAGATGAATTTCCCAGGCTCTTCTCTGTTTCTCTTCTGGACCTCATGTCATAAAATATTCTTTTCTCATCATAGCAGAGTATGTTTTGTAACAATAGTGGAAGAAGATTTTTTTTTCCAATGGTTTGTTGATTCAAAATGAGTGAAGAGTGAAGGGAGGAATTGGCACTTCATACTTTATAAAATGCTAGATGTTAAGTTTCTGAATGGTCATTCTTGAATTACTAATTACAAATCTGGATCCAAGTAATCATTTCCTATTTCACACTTAAACAAACAAACACTTTCACACAACCCTGCCACTAAAATACAGAAATCTGAGATTTCACTGGGGACACGTTCTTTTGAGGGACATATTTTCATGGCACATGGGTTTTTACTTTGATTTTGAAAGTTGATCATCAAAAACAAACTGAGTAATTTTGATTTTCACAACTTAACTGTTTTTATTGGAAAATTTGCCACAATAGGTACCATCTCTGTACACTACATTCTTTGCCAAGGTAGAATCAGGCCATAAGCATAAAGAGAACATAAAGACAGTTATTTTCATAGACTAAGCAGGTCAAACTATCAACCTGACCTAACAAGACTCATCACTAAACATTAGTTCCACATTCACATATCTCTTAAATAACTCCGGGGACAGGAATTCACTGGTCAGCCCCTTCCAGCCCTCTCTCTGAAAAAATTCTTCCTAAGGTCCAGTGTAAACTTCCCCTGGTGCAACCTGAGACCATTTATTGTGTTCCACCACTTGTCACCTGAGAAAAGGGTCCATATGCTTTTCTTTCCATCTTGTCCTAGGAATCTAATTCTGCTTTATCCACCAAGTTCTGTCACTCTCCAAAGACTTAGGAGAGGTGAAACAAGACTTGTTCACAGTTCTTGTGATGGTTCTTAATGGCTTTTATTATTTATCCACTCAAGTCTCTGCCTCATCTACAAACAGAAGCATCATACTGAATATAATTCTCTTTCTGGACTTGCGGCTGATAGTTTTGCAGTTTGGTCTGCTAGAAATACAGCGTCTTATTGTATCCATTTTGCTTTGAAGGAAAAGACAGAAAGAAGTTGGTATCAGTAAGCAGAACAGAGCCTGTAAAGGTGCCTGATGCTATCTATAAATGCATTAAGGAAATACACAAAGACATAGAAGAATTATTAAGCTGCATGACAAGTTATGCAACAGTAAATAGTATGAAACAGAGCATGAATAAATTTTATTTGAAAAATAGAAGATTTCTTCTGGCTTTTAATAATCCTTCAGTAGAAGCACTTATCACATAGAAGAAGGACTCCTAGTGCTTGCTTTCTCTGTTTCACTCTGCTATGTATGCTTTTATGTCTCAAGACATAAAACCAGATGTTTTACAGACATATTACTTAGGTAATTTCAGAGAAACTTTGAACATCTGCTATGAAAAAAAAAATACTGCTGTTACACAGTCAGCTCAACATTTTTCACAATATAGATGAACTTTTACATTCTTTGTAAAATCATAGTCATCTATTTATATGGTATAGTTCTTTGGCTTTATTCTAGTAAAATTGTATTTAGTAAGTTGAGAAGGGCCTCGAATGAAACTTGCAGTAATATTAAGTCTTAGATTGCCAGAACAGTCAGGCTCCAAATTGAATATACTGGCCAGTTGTTTCAGTTGCCAGCTGTAAGAATTTGAAGGTGCAAAACTGAGCTTTGACTAAGTAAGTTTTGTCATAAACTAAAATTAGCATGTGCAGTAAAATCGATTGTAACACTTATTGTATTATTTATTATCATGATCTGTGTTATAACAAAGGCTTCTCACTTCTATTTTGTATTAGGAGGATCGAATGAGAATGGAAGCACACAGCACACCTCAGATTCTGCTGGAACATTTATTTCTTACAGGTTGGTAATTTGTTATACTAATTTTCTAATTTTAATAAGCTTGAATGTAATAAGCAACATAACCTATTTAAAGCAAAAAAGCAGGTCTGTATCTTTCAAGATTATTGTACAACCTAAATTGCAACAGTTAGTAGACTGAAGATGAAGGATTTAATTAAGAATTATCTGAAAAACTTGTTTTCTAGATTATTATTTTTTGAGACTTTTTTTCAAAATATTCAACTGAGGAAAATTTTGGACATCTGAAAGCCTAAATACTTTTTTCTCTAAGGTATGCAGTAAAGTAGAAATTCTCACCTAAGTTAATAGAAGCTAAATGCTGAAATTTTTAAGTGATCAGGGTCACCTTTCTGATTTTCTCAAAAGTAACTGCATTTGCAGGCAAAATGGAACTCTATTTGTTGGTTACTACAATTAAAATATAAAACAAAACCATAAGATTTCTTAAATTCTGGGACTAATCTTTCAATTCCGTTAGTAGTAAATACCAGTTAAAGAAGTATAGTACTGAGCAGCTTTGCACAGCACTGTCAGTAAGCTTGAGTCTTGCTTGGATAAGTACTGGAGGATGTCTTGTACTTGAAAGCAAAGCAACGTAATTGGCAGATCTGTAGTTTCATCTTTCAGCCAGCAAAATACTGCCTCTGCTACAAATGCTAAATCTTTGTCCTTGTGACTGATAATTAATAGTAAGATTTGTGCTAACTAGAATTACTGCATCTGATTTCAATGCTGAAGCATGGGAAAATAAAGCAAGCCTACCATCATATTATTTTGTATTCACTGAAGTAAACTGTGATGATTGGCCTCTATTTATTTCTCTGTTTGTAGTCTGTTGTAACTTGTACTTCAAGGGGATGGGGCAGGCAGGGGGAACTTGCCTGTTTGCCTTGTCCTGGCTATGGCTAGATAGGAATATAGCATGCTCCTAGGCCACCAAGCTGTGCTCAGTATGAGCAGTCCTCAGGTTGGGATGACCAGTGGGGACAGAAGTTGAGAACTTGTTGCAGACTGGTGACAGATTGCTGACAAAGCAGGGAGAAAGCAGGCTTTCATTGAGGATGTTAAAAAGAAAGAATTCTCATGATGACCCAGATGGAACGCAAAGAGCTTGCTGCAATTCAGACACCCAGACAAAACTTCTGGGCTGAGAGCAAGGTTAGACAAAAGGATGTGCCTGCAGGGATGCTTTTGGCCAGTGGAACCAAATCCTTGCAATTTTCTGTATGCTAGTAAGTCCGTGGTTCTGTTTTCTGTTCTGATGAAACCTAGTTTGTATGATAAAAACCCTTTGGGGACCGTTAGGATGTCCATTTTAAGAATATTGTGTTAGCAGATCCATTTCAGGGTTCTGCCTTACTCAGTTTTGTCTTGTATTGTATTCTCTAACTTATGCAGCATACAATTTAATTTAAAAAGTGGGGTCAAAAATTCCACTGACAATATTTCTGTGCTCTTCAGATCCAAAGCCTATACACATACAGCGACCATGTGCTGGTTTTGACTAGGAGAGAGTTAATTTTCTTTATGTCTCAAACATTGCTGTGTTCTGGATTTGTGATGAAAACAGTGCTGATTACACTGGGATGTTTTAGTTGTTGCTGAGCAGTGCTTTCATAGAGCCAAGGACTTTTCTGTTTCTCATGCTGCCCTGCCAGCAAGGATCTGGGTGTGCACGAGGATCTGGGAGGGTACACAGCCAGGACAGCTGACCCAAGCTGACCAAAGGGATATTTCACACCATATGGCATCATACTGAGCAATAAAACTGGGAGAAAAGAGGAAAAGTCGAGGACGTTTGCAGTTATGGTGTTTATCTTCCCAAGTAACCATTAGATGCAATGAAGCCCTGCTTTCCTGGAAATGGCTGAACATCTGCCTGCCGATGGGAAGAAGTGAATGAATTCCATATTTTCTTTCCTTGCAGGCACAGCTTTTGCTTTGCGTATTGAGCTGTCTTTATTTCAACCCAAGTGTTTTCTCAGTTTATCTATCCAGTTCTTTCCCCCATCTCTGTGGGGTGGAATGAGCAAGTGACTGTGGGGCACTCATATGCCTGATGGTGTTAAATGTCGACAGGCCACGAAGCAGCCTCTCAAAAGGAGGCAGGACAGAATTTAGTCAGATCAACAAAAGGAAAAGGTTGAGAGCTCTTCTCTGCCATTAATTCCAGGACACTTATAACTGAAAGCTGTTAACTCCAGAGACCAGCTGTTGTGCCTGCCAAAATTAAGTTTGGGAAAGAAACTGCAGCTAGACTCTGGTTCCATGAGTTATGCTGTGGGGCTGGGTTCCTAAACCCTCTCATCCTACCCCTGGCACTCACCAGTCATTGAGCTGGTCCAGTGGATTTGAACGAGCCCATCTGGGGTGAGTTTAGTGGTGATTTAGTTCATGCTGTCATCCTCATGAAAGTTTGAGTGAGTACCAGTGTCAGGGGAAGGAAAGCAGCTAGAAATAAGTGGTTGGATGGAGAGTGGCATCATTTCCTTTGGTCAGCCTAAACCATAGCAAATCGTCCAGTTGAGTCAGTCTGTGGTTCACTGATGGAGTGCAACCCAAGACATTATTGGTGCAGAATCCCATGGATTGATCAGGCATAAGACACCCAGATTGTACACTGTGCAGCATCTTCTTTGCATTGATTCAGTCAGATAGCTAATGGGCAATTGTTCCAGAGCTGGAGAATTTGATGTTTAGCACTTACTTGTTGGTCTCAGGACTTACACTTATATGCTTATGGATCTTATGCATGTACCTTTTCAGTACTTTAGGAATTTTATGCCTTGTAAAAATTAATTAGGACAGTTCTTACAGTGTTCTAAACCTATTCCAGTGTTTTAAAACATCTTCAATGCTCCACAAATAAGCAGAGGATAAAGCTGGCTGTTGTATCTTCGTATTCCTTAGTCCAAAGTGAATATAATAAATAAACATGACGTTGACGATGAATTCCACTGGAAAATGATCATATTCTGTCAGAGAAGATTACAACACAACTTGCAAAACTGAAGTCAATTAACATTTTAAAAGGAGCTCCATATATCACTGCCAGAGTATTATTGTTGCAATTAGAGGCAAGATGATAAAGCAAGATAGTACAGTATGTATATGTGTATGTGCATATATAAATAAAAGAAACATCTAGCTTTTAATAGTTACCAGGCTAGCACCATTTTTAAGTAATTTTACAGTGTTTTAGTTATGAAATGAATGTTTCCTGCTCAGTGGCAAGTAACAGCCATCATACTATGAGACAGGCTGTAAATTTGCTGGTTGAGTTGAATATTGTATTGATAGTTACAGTTCTGGGCTGCACATTACGTAAAAATGAGCAGCTAATACCTTATGAAAGATTAAAAGTGAATCTTAAACTACCTTGAAAGTTAACGATGGTAAATGTAACGAAGAAATGTTATTTCTTTAAGGACTCATTAGAGATTTTGATTTAGCTGTCAACAAGTATTGTTTCAGTAAATTACTCATTTGATAAAACTGATGATAGTCTAGTTTATCCAATGTGTTTCAGTCTACTCGACTTAAAAGAAATTGGCTAGTGGATTTTGCTGTAAAAGAGACAAGGTCTTCTGTGGATCTTGATAGATGTCATGATTGCAGAAGGCTAACAGATACAAATTCTATGAGAAATTTTCACTACTAAAGCTGTTTTAAGTTTTTTCAGTTTATTTAGGTGAAGAGGGACGTTTTAATATGGTGGTGTCATCTTAGAGTGTGTGGTTCTTGCTTGCATTGGTCACAGCACAGAGTTAATGCTGCTTATGTTCAGATAGTAAGCATTTCCCTCCAGGTCATAAAGTTTCTAAGTAATGTAAGTGAAAAGCATGCGTGAGTGGCACATATTCCTAAATATTCTGCAAGTTTGAATGTATCCTGACTGGTCACAGAATTTTCTAATTGGTCTTCAGGTCCTGATGGAAAAGTTTGTACTCTTGAGAAGATGCCTTACTAATAAGATGCTATGGAAATTCTTTCCTAGAACTATGTTATCAAAATTTGAAGTTCAGCATTAGAAAAAAAAAAATAAAATTAAAATAGACATTTCATAATCTCTAAGATACTTGGGAAATTTTGAGCTTCAGTGTGCTGTAATATTTCATTGCTATGGATGAAGCCTTGTCTGGATGTGCAAATTGGCTGGACTTTGCCAAAAGGAAAAGAAAAATAGGTGTGGATCTCTAGTTTCAGTATCTGCAATGCAGTGCCACTGGAAAGTAGAAATACTGTCTTTCTCTTGCCTTCCCAAGGGCAGCTGACCTTCTCCTCGCCAAAGAGGTGAACCCCTTGCCAGCACATATGACTACAGACTATTACATTAATCTGTTTAGCCTCAGTACCAGCTGCTTGCATGTTTTTAATTATCTTATTAGATGGTATAACAGTGACCTATGAAATAAAATGAAGGTGAGTATTTTTTAACTTTATTTTACAGGCTATTTTTCTAAATATATTTTAATGACCTAATTATGACTTTTAGGGAGAGCCATTGATGCAGACATTCAATTTGGCTGATAGAATCTAACATCCCAAGGACACTTACTTTCTTCCAAGGTGGATTTGTACATTAATACTGCTTCTAATAAATATATTGCCTAAGAAAAGCTCTCTTTTCATACTTGCATTGTTAACTTACTGTATGATTCAGAGACCCCTGACTACTATGCTGGATAATTTCTTACTACATCTCTGCACTTTTATATAGATTTAATTTCTACCCCACGTATCAGGATTAAGTTAATTCATGTGTGGCTTAATTCCATGCTTAAACATGTAAAGATTGCACAAAGTTGTGGGATATATAGTCAATATATATTCTTCCTTCCGCTGATATTTAACCTAGGCAGCAGATTTAAGAAATACTTTGTTGTTCCATTTTCTTACCCTGACTTCTTACAGATATTGCTTGCCAGATGTTTTCTCTCTTACTGCAAAAAGGCAATGTGGTCCTGCTGGCTGAGGCATGTTTCTTGTGCACCAGCCAACAACTACAGGACTGATTTTGAGCACACAGAAGAAAGACAGCAAAGGGTGCAAGCTGTTTCTCCCTGTTTCCACTCCTTTCCAAAATTGGGTAGTGAAAGTAGTTTGACTCCTGTTTGACCTATGGCTTTTCTTGGCAGCTGAGTGAGAAATCACTACATAGACTCTGTCCGTATATGCAAAGGGGTAGGCAACATATTCCTCCACCTTGCAGAAAATTCTTGTTTTAATCTGATAGGAAACAACTTTTTCCGTCTACACGCACCTATTAGTCTTGTTACTACAAAGGTGTGTTCCTTTACTGTTTTACCTGTAAGATATCCTCATGCTTATATAACCTATTTTTCCTGACTTTATACACTGTGTGACCACACGTAATCAAGAGCTGGAAAAGGCAAGCTCTTTTTTCCCTTTGGGATTTAAAATATTTTAAGATTCGAAAATCATAGAGTAAAAAGTAAGACGCTTCTGTTCTGTAAGGACAATTCTCAGCACTTATGTCTTTCCACTCTTTCCACAGTGCAGTAGTAAATCTGGCATCCATGTTTGTTTTGTCTCACAAAGCATCTTGGTTGATGCCGTTTATTTGCAAAGAGGCGTTTTCACTACAAGTCTATTTTGTCTGAGCCTCTGAAACTCATAATTATTATATTCTGAATGTGCTTATAATCTTTTCCTGGATGTAATGGTTTGTGCCAGTAGTCTCATTTTTTCCCTGTTGGTGAAGAAGTTTGCAATTCCATCTTGCAGATTTCTTATTTCCAGCAAGAGAAAGTGACTTCTTGCTCTGATAACAGTTTTGCTCCAGAAGCCTTTTTTTTTTCCAATCCAAGAAGACCACTTTAGCACCTACCGGGAGCTTGGAAAATTTCCATTTTCCTCTGAATTCTTCCAAAATTATTTTAATTACTTTTCCTGCTCAAGGGCCCTTACACAACTTCTTGTCAGGCCTCTTCTATTGGATCCTGCTATCCAAAGGAATTTGTTAAGAAGTTACTAAGACAAGTAAGAAGAAATTGTCGCTGAGGAATTCAGTCCCTACAAGGAATACGTGTTCTCTAAGATCCAGACATTTTGGGAAATATAAATTGTGTATTTTTTGAGCTTGTGTGTGTGTGTTCATATAACAAGGCTGCATGCACATGAACTAAAAAAAACTTGTGGAGATGTGGTTAGCTGCATGTCTAGAAGGGAGAAGCAACAAGGGAGAATTAACACTAGAAATATGAGTTAGACCGAAGCAGCACAAGTAGTCTATCTTTAGCTGAACAGTTACTAGCAAGGTAGGTGAATTATCAGTGAAATGTTTAAAAATTGATTGGATGCTTCACCTTCCCATGCTTGCATCTCTCCCTTTGCTCTAGTGAAGGTTAGCAACCTTGCTTCAACCAGGTGCCTGGATGTTAGCGGACAGACTTTGAGTGACATGGTGAGGACTGCCATGCCCAGAGCAGGAGATAGAATTCTACTCAGGAGACTTAGAAAGTGAAAAAAAAAAGAAAAAAAAAAGAAGTCCTATCTATGTATACAAGGAACTTCAAAGGTCCTGGTGGCATAACTACAACGGTTAAACTACAAGGCCTGGAATGTACAACTGACAGATCAGTAACAATACATATTAAAAATAGAATAATAAAATGACCACTGTGCAGTTCCTGCCACTGAACATGATGTCTAAATTTTGTTTTGTGGTTCTGGTGAAATTGAGACTTCCAGCTGGCTGTAAGAGTTCTTGCCAGATCATAGAATCATAGAATCATAGAACCCTTAGAGTTGGAAGGGACCTTTAAAGGTCATCTAGTCTAACTCCCCTGCAATGAACAAGGACATCCACAGCTACATCAGGTTGCGCTGGACTTGATTCAAACTCACTTTGAAAGTTTCCAAGGATGGGGCATCAACCACATCACTGGGCAACCTGTTCCATTGCCTCATCTCCTTCACTGTAAAAGGATCACCTGCCTTGACCTGCTGACCACAATGCTTTTGATGCAACCCACAATACAGTTGCCTTTTTGAACTGTAAGGGCACATTGGTGACACATGTCTAGCTTGCTATCCACTAGTACTCCCAAGTCTTTTTTGGCAGGGCTGTGCTCAATTCTTTCATTCTCCAGCCTGTATTCATTCTGGGATTTGCCTCAACCTAGGTTTAAGACTTTGCATTTGGTTATGTTGAACCTCATGAGGTTCACCTGGGCCCAATGCTCAAGCCTGTCTAGGTCCCTCTGAAAATGACATCCTATTCCTCTGGTGTGACACCACACCCCACAGCTTGGTACAACAGCAAGCTTGCTGAGGGTGTACTCTACCCCACTGTCAATGTCACTGATGAATATATGAGAGGATCGGCCCCAGCACTGACCTCTGGGGAACACCATTCATCACTGATCTCCATCCAGACATTGAGCCACTGACCACCAGTCTCTGGAATCAATTGTGCAGCCAGTTCTTCATCCACTGAACAGTCCACCCATCAAATTCATATATTTCCACTTAGGAGAGGAGGATGTGGGGTACCATGTCAAAGGACTACTGAAGTCCAGACGACATCAGTGGCTCTTCCTTTGTCCATTGATGCAGTGACACCATCATAAAAGGCCACTGGGCTGGTCAAACAGGATTTGCTCTTGGTAAAACCGTGCTTTGTTCTCCCGTACCACATCCCAGTCTTCCATATGCCTTAGCACTGCTTCTACGAAAGCTAAAGAAGACCAGGGTTAGAAGGAAAGTGAATGGATTCATGATCCATTACAGAGATGAAAGAAAATAAAGTTTTGAGTACAGAGTTCTGTACCCGATGAAATGCTGTTGCAGGTAGAGATTTGCTGACCACAAAGACTTTTGTTTCCTCTCCGGTCTACACTTGCACGCATGCTATCAGCTTCAATAATGTTAGGTTTTTGCTTATGTTAAGGAAATGATTTTACATTTATTCATCCAAACCTTTTTAACTCTATGTCAGCCAAAACTAAGTGAAACCCTAAAAGCTTAGAAAACCTGGCCTTCGAATTGTGAGCCTCCTAGTAGTGCAGCTATGAGGAACAACATCAAAAAAGACATATATTTTCCAAGAAGAGCAATAAGCTTTCACATGAAAGCATTCAAGTAGATTTTCAGGATATCAAATATAAATCTGTGTATTTTGGAAATGTTTATGTTTTAGAAACTTTCTGCTTATTGCTTGATACTACATTTCAATTGCTTTTTTTTCAGGTTTTTATAGAAAAAATTCTGTTTTCATTACACTCCTGGCTTTTGCTTCACTTCTTTCTCAAATGTTCTTTTTATGGCCTAATAAATAATACAAACTATGCATGCTTCTTGGATATATGCATCACATTTGAACAGAGCTCTTGCATTTGAATGTAAATACTTTATTCACTTACTGATGTTCCTATCGATAAAGACCTCATATTGCAAAACATATCACATGATAATCAGTGGACTTTTCTTCTTTCTGATGGACTGTTAGCCTGTTGCTTCGTTGGGTGCCTCCCAGGAACTGAGTTTGGGTCTCAGCACTTTAAAAGGTACATTCAGAAGAAAAATACATGAGACAAAATAACTATACACACTGTATAATAAGTTGTCAGGTACAGGTTTCTTCATTATCTGTTGTTTGAAATGAAATTTCAGTAATCATGGATAGTAACATTAGCCAGTAGGTCCTAGCCCTTGCAGTCCCAGAACATAATCTTCAGTGACGTAGATTTTAGTTCACTGTGCTTGTTCCTCATTTACATTTCTACATTTTTATGAGTTTTTGTGCCTTCCCTGGTGTTTGATGTTGTTTGAACATCATGGTACAAAAATATTTTTTATACTATTGTTAAACTTCGGAAGACTGCATTTGTATGCATCAGCAGCAGTATTTCATAAATCAGTATGTATAGAAGTTAGCTGGCATTGTTTGCCAGAATATCTGTGCTGTATCACTTTTTCTCTTTTGTCTTCTTTCTGTTTTTGAAAAGGGTATTTATTTTGTAATGAGCTTAGGTAGGCTAAGGTGTTATTCTGCATATCTGTTATTGGTGTATATGATTTACCATTGTGATGCAGATTAAAATTAAGCAAAAGACCTTGAGGCTGATACTCCACTATAGGCTCTCAGTGGAAGAATGTCTTTGTTACCTATACACCAAAACTCCCACAGCTCAGCATTGCCTCAGTAAAACTCCAGGAACTGTTATTCCAGAATTATTTTCTAGGCTTCTCGTTCCTTTCCTTACAGTGTATTGTCAGACAGTGACTCTTCTCTTTGAAAACTTCAGATTTTTTTCTCTCAAAACCTAATGTTGTGTCCTCAAAACCTAAGATGTGTCCTGTTGGAAAGAAAGAATAAATATATATGGTTTGCTGAGAGATCAACCTCATTTTATATAAGAAAAAAAGTATGTGTGCCAGAGCAGGCCCCAACATAAAATTAATTCAGAGACAGACTCAAACTCTGCCATGCTTATGGTAGAAATACGTGTTTCAAGAGATGAGAATTAAGAAAAAAACCTTGCAGAACAGATCTGCAGCCTTCATCCCCTCCATTTTGCTTGGTTTTTCATCTAAATAATCCAACTGTCTCAACGAATATTTTACATTGAACCTTCACTGCGTAGATACACCATATGAAATTAAGTTTTTTAAAGGAACATTAATCTAATTACTTTTTCCCCATAGGTTTTACATTATTAAAAGTTTACAGTATGTACCACAACCTATTAGACTGCGTGTTTAAACAAGTGAGAATATAAAATAAAAATGTGTACAAAGTAACCAGAAAACACTAACATTTATATTTACCTATATTTTAATTGTACGACTTAAAAGTGCTACTATAACACATTATTATGCATTTAATTTTCTACTTTGATTAGAAGCAATTGCATGTTCTTATTCACAGTTTAAGTCACTCCAACTGGCCGTAGAAGCAAATGGGATGCAACTTCAGTGAAGCAAATGGGATGTGGTAGACTTGATCTGTGATCTTTATTGCTCATTTCCCTTTGACCGATGAGATTTCTACAAGCCTGGGTTAACAAGGCTCAGATATATTAGTTTTACAGAGCGGGGCCATATCATTTCTGAAATTATTCTTTTAGAATTGAAAGTTTGTTGATATTGCATGGTGTTGCCATTACTGAAACAGTCTCTACAATTGCGAGGTTTCATTTATTACCTTTAATTCAAAATATCTGAGAAACAAATTAGTGGATGCTCTTCAGAAAGGATTTTAGATATCATTTAGCTTTCCTAAAACTGTGACAGATTCCAACTTCTATTTACACAAAAGTCTTTTTTTCTGTCACATATAACTTTCCGTTTTAGTTATCCCAGCAGCCAAGGCAGGATGGAGAGGAGATATAATCTTGCCAAATTTCTTTTGGCTGTTTTAAATGCAATTTTGTTCAAAATATGTTTGGAATTGCATTATAAGTTTCTTTTAAAAAGCATAATGTCATCTGCACTAATACAATTTGAGAAGTGTTGAAATTACTGCATAGCAATCACTCTCGACAGTTAGTGAAAAAAATAACCTTTTGAGGTTTCTTCCTCTTTATTCCTTCTATTTGCAGTTGCACAGGTTCGAACCTTTTACTGACTCAGCTGACATCTCAGTATTTTGAATGACTCTGTAGAATGTGGTCCACTTTTAGAACAATGTGAATAGCTTCAGAATTTGACCTGTTTTGTGCACAGGGGAAAGCATCACTCTCAAAGCACTGCTACCTTAGGGAGGCAGCTTGGCAGAAGTTATAATGGCCAATGATGCTACAAAATTTACAATGGCAAATGAAGAATATTATGCATGATAGAAACAGGAGGGTTATTTAGATAGGCATAATATACTGTAGTTACTGAAGTATAAATGACTATCAAAGAAAAGGCCAGATTTTTCTCAAGCTGTGTCTGCTATATACCATACGCTGTATTTAGAGGAGGTAGAATTGTGGTAAACAATCAGGCAGCTCGCTGCAGAAGATTGGGATGTAGAGGAGATACAGAAGCAGTGAAATGAGTAGATAGGCTTTCTGACTTATAGACCAGGGGATGTGGCAACAAGGAAGGAAGTTTCCCCACACTACTGTAGTTACTAGTGCTATTTTAGTCACTTGGGAATATTGGTAGCAGAAGCTAAAAGTCAGCTTCAGTCATCATTGTTCTTATCCCAAGTACATTTGCTTTTCAGTGAATTAATAATGAAGTTCTGGGAACGAACAACCATTTTTTAGAAAACTGTGAAATCGTAGAATCACCAAGGTTGGAAAAGACCTCCAAGGTCATCCAGTCCAGCCCATGTTGGTCCTGGCTGAAAGGTGATGGTGCATTTGTAAGCACAAGTCTAGTCCTAGCGTGGATGATGAGTTTCCTCCTATCTCAGAGGAGCAGAACTATAATGGTATGATCCATTCCCAGCAACTGTATCTTATAATTCTTTTTCAGAAACTGCACAAGTTCTATCTAAACCAAAGTTTAAAAAAAGTCCTTCTCGCAACTCAGCTTATAAGACTGAAAACTGTCTAAATTTAGCTTGCATATATTTAGGGCAGTTTTTAAAGCAAGAATTTGTTACTATTTAGTATAACCTATTCTGTGACTTTAACTGCTGAAGAAAGTCTGGTGAGATCTTACCCTGGAGTCACAATAATAGTTTCCCTCTTTCTGGTTTCATTTGGTCTCCCAGGGAGAAGTAATAGTCTCCCTTGTGACAGTCAGAGAAGGAGATGTTCACCTTAAGGACATGCAATGAAAATAAATCAGAAACACATTTCCTTGCACATAGCCCAGCTCTTTGCATTGCAGTTGCCATTAGAATTTTAGAGAGGATGGAGAATGTCTGTCAGGAAGTCTAGGGCCACTAGGACCATCACTTGAGCTTATGCTGTTCTTGAGATTCGTTTCAGTAGAAGGTGCAGGAAATATAGATTTAATTCTTTTATTCAAACTCAGTAGATGGTTTGGGACAATTAATTTCCAATTGTTTCCCAGTAGAACAGATTTACTTGTATATTAATGAGGCACAGGTGTTAGGCCCCTGGTGCCTGCATGCCTGGGAGGCATATTTAGGTTGTTTATCTAGTCAGCCATAGGTACTGCAAGGTACTCAAGCTTGCCTTTAACAGTTTATACAGTGAAGCTTTTTAATTTTTTGATGTTTTTTTAAATTTGCTAGCACCTGTTAAAATTTTAAAACTGATCATGTAGAAAGAAGTAGGAGTGATTTCAATAGTAAATAGCACTAAATGTTAAAGAAAGTCATCTTCTATTATGCTTAACTGCCCAGCTTGACATTAAGAAGAAAAGAAGGTTCATTTAAGCAAATATGTCATGTGAGGAGCTAATACAGTCAACAGTATACTTTTCTATTGCATATTTTTGGAATAGGTACTTCTTTGTCTAGAGCTGAAACATGAATGCGCTTATATTAATATTCATTTTTCTTGTTTATTCACTGAACTGCAGTACCAACATTTTAGAGGAAATGGAATAGCCTCCATAGACATTATGAATTTCAGTAGCTGGCATAATTATAGCGATCTACATATTCATTAAATCCAAAGAAGAAATGTGTCCAAAAAGACAGCCATGCGTTTAGAAATGGCACACAACTAAATATATACATTTTAAAAGAGTTGCTTTTCTCTCCTTATCCAAAATTGTGTAGTGTCATATCGTCCTTAAATCAGCTGTGGCTTTTTTTTTCCTTTTTTTCTTTTTTTCTTTTTTTTGCATAAATGTTCATTCCTTTTGCTTTTGAACACAGTAAAGAATGGGAAGAACTATTTGTAAACAACAATTACTTGGCAACTATACGGCTGAAGGGGATTAATGGGCAGCTGAGAAGCAGCAGGTTCCGTAGTGTTTGCTGGAAGGTAAGAAGAGAAAATATTTATTTACAGTTTGTGGTTGCAATATATCAACACATTACCTGATGCGCTAGAAGATTATTGATGCAAAGAATCATGAATTTTCCAGCAGACTTCATCCCAATGTTTTCCTCCTCGGTTTTGTAATTCATAGGACATTTGCTAATCATATTGAGTTGCCTTAAAGCTGAATTGTGAGTGATAGCAAATGATTCCTTGGAAAGACTATCTTTGTGTTGGGTGTTACGTTTAAAATTGAGTACAATACAGCAGTTTCTCCTGTCAGCGTCTGCACATTTAAACCATGCAATGGAAGTAGAAAAGTTTCTCTGAATTCATGTTTCATGGTATGGAAATTTAAACTCCTTTAAAATCAGTTGGATGCTTCTCCTAAAACTTCTTCCCAGAGAAATGAGAAAATGAGGACCAACCCCTTTTATCATGACTGGAGAAAAAAGGCAGGAACACAAAAGATGCTTAGAGGTTCCTCACTACATTTTTCAATAGTTGCAGAGAAAGGCAGGGAGAAAAAGTACAGTTGCACTGAGGTGCTATATAATGTCCAGAAGAGCTGTGTTGCACTGGCATCTGATGTAGCTTTGATAATAGAGAACATTTTTCCTGGTAGAATTGCTCTGTGTTAGCATCAATAATTTAAATGACCTCACTTGGAATCTCAACCTTGACTTTTGAAAAGAACATTGAAATACACTTTGTCCATTAAATAAACAAATTTCAAAAAAAAGCTTCATGTATATGGATGGCATTGAACAAATTTAAAGATAATAAAGATAATGAATAATTCTAGAAATTAGACTGGTTTTATTTGCATGTCCTGAAATGGGTTAGGACTCTGTTTCAAATTGTTTATTTTGAAGATGCTATCAGTGCTTTCGTTAACTTCTAAAATACATCTTTTTAGCAATTTGAGAATGTTGGGTTTTTTTTGTCAATATTTGCTGTTTCATAATCCTTTATAATATGTACACGAAAGCATATTTTAAAAATGAAGAAAACACTTATTTTGCTTTATTTTAGATGCAATTAAATAGCATTTTCCAATAGATGTTTCTTTCTAGCCTCATTTAAACAGAAATCTGAAAGAACTGAGATGTAGATATTCTCAAGGATTTTTTGCACAATTAAATCTTTTGAGTTTTTCACAGAATTTTAGAATGTACTTCTTTTATATAGACTAAGATTTACCCTTTCCTCATTTCTTAGGCAGAGTCTCTTTCTGAGTGGTTAGTTTCTGCTCAGCACTCATACTTGGTTTTGGCATGTTACAGCAACTCCTCAATGTCATGTAAATAGCTCT
This sequence comes from Tetrao urogallus, assembly GCF_951394365.1. Classification (NCBI taxonomy): domain Eukaryota; kingdom Metazoa; phylum Chordata; class Aves; order Galliformes; family Phasianidae; genus Tetrao; species Tetrao urogallus. The sequence continues at coordinate 17,431,556 of NC_136820.1, forward strand.
AAGATTTATATATTCATTTTTATCCCTTCTTTGCATTTTGTTTCTGCCTTGGAAGTCACAGTCAACTCTACTAGAGCTGCTACAGCTTACAAACTTGAGTTTGTGGTATCAATAGGATCTAATAATTTCTCTTGTATAATAGAACTGTAATTGTTTCTAGCTTGTTTGTTTATTGACTGGAAAGTCCTAAAGTCAGGATTATTCTATAGGTCTTTACTTCCTTTTCCCTAATTGTAGAATATTTGTGCGTCCTTCCTTCAGTCTTCAGATTATGCTATCTGGTGGGATTTATATGAAAAGCTGTATTACATTGATTAAATTAATTGTTTTTATTTTGATTTGTTAATAGTTGTTTCTGGAGGTGCTACCCCAAGACAGAAGTCAATGGATTAAAAACACTTCAGAATTAAGAACTTCATATAATAAGATAAAAGAAATCGTAAGTTGGTATAAAATAGATTCTCATGATTTCATGTAGGTACAAATGCTTGTAGTATAGTATGGAAAGATTTAATTTTTTTCTGTTCTTATCCAGCACATTACAAACCCTCGAAAAGCAGGACAGCAAGATCTGATAATCAACAATCCGCTCTCTCAGGATGAGGGGGTAAGTTAACCCTTTGTTCTATAAATGTATTTCCTACAATTATCATCATCATCATCCTGACATCTCTAATAAGAAAGCAGAAAGTATTTTCAAAGTTGTGACACTTCACTGAGAGTTTAATTTTAGGCAACTTTATTTTTATACATTGCTTTTTTACTCCATTTTATTATATGTAGAAGGATATTCAGTATGTTATACCTCATATCTTCAAGCATGTCTGCTAATGACATTTTTTTAGCTTCTTACCATTTTTGAAAGTTCATTTTTTTGGGGGGGAATGGGGAGGGCAAGTTTTCTTAAAAATCTTCATGTGATTAAAATAATTTGTTTGGCAGTATTTAAGATATTTACACCTGGAAAGACTTTCACAGATCTCTCTGATGGAGGGGTCCTACGTTGTTCACAAGCAGAAGCCCATATTTGTTTGTATTTAGAGTAGTTTTCTGTTTCGTATTTAATACAGAAGGAGAGATGTTTGAATAGGTTTGCTGAAACGTGGAAGCATTGATCATAGGCACCTTTGTGGTTCTGCAGCCAGTATGACTGTATATGCCATCAAACCTTTGTTGAACGCAGTTGTACAGAAAGTTGTATCACATGCAAAAGATTTAAAGTGGTCTTGTAGTTTATGATAATACTCAGCAACACAACCTTCTTTCTGCCTGTGATTATCTTTTGAGGAGAGAAAACAAAGGTTGACATGTCAGGGACACAGTCTGTAAAACAAAGCCACAGGACAAATCAGACATAGGGATAAAGAGCTGAGTGCCTTTCAGTCTCTAAACATTTTACCTTTTGTGTTCTGGGTTTTCCTTTCTTTTTAGCAATCAAGATTCTGTTTCCTTTGCATTTTGGTTTGATGAACCATTTGGATAGGGGAAGGAAAGAGAGTTTCAAAATGTGATCTAGGTCCAATTAATAAGATACTGTCAAGGATACATAATAGTTTTAAATATTTTTGTTTTCTTCACATTTTGTGATGCAAATATAGATGCTAATTAACATTTTACTTTGTTATTTTATCTTTCTTCTGCGAGCTAGCACTGGTATACTTTCCCTTTTCTTTCTGTGCAACCTAAGCATCATTGAATGCAATACTGCACAAGCAGAGTGGTTACAATCGTTAACAGAGAAGGAAGAAATTCTGAGAGTATTGTAACACTCTGCTTGTACAGTATTGCATTCAGTGATGCTGCTTCTGCTGCTATCTGAGAGCTATCCTAAATGAAAATACTGCTATAGATTCTGTTCCTTCTATACTTAGATCAGTATGGCCAGGCTACCAATTCTACAATAGGATAGGCTCCTACACTACGCTTTCTCAGGCATACAAACAACATTTGCTGACACCTGGCAGGTTAGCTTTTGCAAAATATTGCTAAGCAAGCCGCGGAAACAAAAAAGAGATAATGGAAATGATTATAAAAACAGATACAGAAGAAACTAAATGTGCTCCAGACATATAAATAACTATAAATTATATATAAATTATAAATTAATAATAAATTAATATATATATAATAAATATATATATAATATAATAATATATAATATATAAATTATAAATTAAATTATAAAATTACATATATAAACTATAAACAAAATATAAATATTTTATAATATTTATGTTGACAATGAGCTTCAAAGATTCTGATTTTAAATAAAAAAGCCTTTCTAGAATAGCCAGTTTTGTTCTGCTCTATTTGTACAATTAGAATGGTATCATTTTCATTATAGGTGTTTAATCATATACATTCCTTATTTGATTTTTCCTTCACTAAGACAAAGTAGCTTGGTTGCAAACAATTTTTTAGCATGGAAATTATTGCAGCTTCTAATTAGAGTCCATATACTCATAGGAGAAATGTAGCACAATGAACTGGACCTTCTTCAGTTCAGCTATTGGTTCTTGTGAGTTTGAATTTACTCCACTTTACTACATATTCTTACAAGTAACTCAAAAAACCTGCAGCCTTCCACCAAATTAATACAGTAAGCAAAGAAGTAGGATCCATAAACTTACATGTTTTCATCCTGATATAAACTGACTTTTTAGGATACTACAGACAAGTCACTAACATTCTTTTTCACCCCCCAAAAATTAATGTGCGTTTCCAGGATTGGTGAGGATTAATTAGTTAATATTTGTACAGTATTTTGTTGTACAAAGCAAAGCCTCATATATTAGTACAAGCCTTTGTTTCATATAATTATTTTTCCTTATTTCAGAGTCTTTGGAATAAATTTTTCCAGGATAAAGAGCTTCGAGCAATGATTGAACAAGATGTAACAAGAACGTATGTAGATCTTTAAAGAAATTTCTAAATATAAATGTAGATTCTGTATTTTTATGTGGTATATATTATATAGTGTTTTCTTGACTTAAGATAGTGTAAATGTCAGGACTGTTGAACATGAATGTGTAGAAACATACATTAAATGTATAAAAATACAGCTTTCTTGGAGTGAAGAGTGAGAAAATTGAGTTAAACATTAAACCCTGGAGATTTATTGGTATCATTGAAGAAAAGCTCTTCTAAATTAAGATATTAGGAAATGTATTACTATATGAAATCTAAAATAGAGTTTTCCATGTGAAGCAGAGAAAAGGAAAGAGAAAAAGGAAGGTCTTTTAACTCAGTTATTATCATAATAAAAGATTGAACAGATGAGTTTCTGTAATTCTTAACACTTATTCAATCAATAATAAGAAAAACTGTGAAATTAGTAAGGAAAATGTCAATGATATAGAGAAGTTAAGCATTTCTATTTTAATTATCACTTTTCTATTGTCATTTGTCGCATATGCCTTTTGTCCTGTGTCTGTCTTTCCGTCTTCCTGGCCCTTAAGTTATTCCTATTTGGTAACCTTTCTTCAGATGGAACACTGTTCCTGAAAGCATTTCTTTTTAGAGTTGTAGCATTGACTGATATCTAAATCTAATTACGTTCAATTACTGTTTTGGTACCATAGAAAATTTTACTGTATGCAAACACTTTATTGTAACTTGAAAAAAGCAGTGATAGTCTCAGACTGTTCAAATCCCAAGCTCACACGTTTTCATTTACAGAAACAAAGTCAGCCAGAAGAAATCACTGCTCTCTGGTTTTCAGAGATTTTACATGTCTGTCCCTAGACCCGCTCTTGAATGCATTTTTGCCATGAGATGTGTAATTAAAATCTGAATATGTTTTCATGTACGTTCTCACAGATGGCATTTTTTGTTTGTTAAAGGGAACAGTTCAGGATGTTCTAAGATTAAAATATATACATATCTAAAACGTAATTGTAGAATGAAAAGTTGTGTGAAGGGTATGTTTCATGTAGGATCATTTTTAAAAATGCATATACGAAGTCCAGGCTATCTCTCTGACAAATAGTAGAGCGAGTAATGTTCAGCAATGCCAGTAATAGACACCAATAAGATGATTATTTATTAATATTAAATATTGTACTTAACACTTGTATGAAACAATAGCAGAATGTGTCATAAATATTGACGTAAGTCAAACCAGAAGCAAAATTTATTAGTAGCATGATATTATTTTGCAGAGCATGTGCATTTATGTGTACACTATATAACCTATATCTTTTATATTTATATGCTAATCATAAAACATTTTATGTTTTTATATATATATGGATGTAAACTAGTATTGTTGTAAGAAGTGATAACCTTGGCTCTGTTCCTTGTCTTCAATGTTGTACTTTACATTTCTGTTCTCTGAACAAATTTATGGAGTTATAATATAAAGATCTGGCAATAAATTTCAGTGCTGTTGATTATAGTTTTAAATACTTATTATATTCAATTATCAACATCAATACCTTCTAAATTTTATTTCTTATTTAAAGTATAGCTTTTTATTCTTTGTCAGTGAGTTCAATACTCCATCTAACGGCATTAACTTAACAATGCTGAATAGTGTGATGATGACTATTCACACAGTATCGAATCACAGAGTTCTGTCTTTGGTTGAGAGCCTCTTTTCTGTCTGCACCCAAATTTCTTTTACAAAGTATTTGTGTGTCCTTTTATTTTGTTGCCAACCTAAGTTTCTTCATTGTCAAAGTTTGGCTGACACCCATGGAAGGGGCTCCTAAGTGGATAAAACTAATGTTTTAAAAAATAACTAACTCACACTGATCTTCTCTTTCAAAAAGCAAGGATTTGAAATTTGAACACACTTTTTTTTTTTTTTTTTTTTTTTTTTTTTTTTTTTTTTTTTAACTAGCAATTAGGGTGAAACATTTTAGTAAAATTCCCGTTCCCTTGTGCTGTCTTTCTCAGAGTTATAATTAAATGTAATATTCTGGTATTCATAGAAAGTTGTATTCTTGCCTTGCCTGGCTTGAGGACACTGTATTTCTAAAACAGTGCTTTAGTCATAAAATGACATTCTCCATAAAAATCCGTCCTGAACTAAGAGTTCCCTCATGATCTCTTGTATTTACATTTACCATAATTAATATTTCAGCCAGCTTATTCATGAGTTTTTTTATTATCCTTTCTGTCACAATCTCTGGTATTACTAGATCCTCACAGATATCTCTGTGTATTTTTGAGTTTTCTTTGTTAGTCTTCTCTTTCTAAAACTCATAGGGCAGGACTGAATAACAGTCCTTCAGAAATAATCTCTTCAAACCCCTAAATTATGTCGATTGCCATCTGCTGTAATGCACCTTTTTGGTCTCAGCTGTGTCCTTCCTCTACAGTAATGTGATTAGTACAAGTACATACAAGTATCCAAATGTTGGTCTACCATTACCCCCACCAGGTGCCAGGAAAATGTTACACTATTCATCCCAATGCCTTTCTCAGTACTTCCATGTTCTGTGTTCAAACCGTAATGTCTTCTGTGCCTTGGCTCTTGCATCAGATCTTTCATCCAAGGATTTCAAAGCACCTTTCTAGCTATTTCTATCATTCCTTGTTATTACCTCTGTGAGATGACCACAGTATTTGTTAAAACTCGTAGTTTTATTGCATGTAATCTTTTGTAATTACTTGTTTTTTCTCTGTGATAAGCTTTACAAGAGTCAATAAAACTGGTCTAAAGTTTAGCACTGTAGCTAAGACCTTGGAAACAGGCAAGGCAAATGTTTCTTGAAGAAAACTTTCCTCCAGTCCATGTGACTTCATTTTGAAATTGACAATATTATAACCTTTATATCAGAAGTCTATTCTGAATCCTAACGTCATTGTCTTCCATTTTCCCTTCTCCAACTTTACCTTTTCTTTTGTCGTTCTACCTTTCCAGATTTATTTTTTTAATTTGCTATTATTCCACATAGTTGGATGTGGTTTGGGGTGTTTGCTTCGTAAAATATTTTTGCCATCTAGTTACCTCTTCAGTAAGCATAGAAACACTTTTATTTGTGCACTTACTCATTAAAGTGCATCCTGCATAATCAGTTTCTTTCCTGCTTCCAGCAGTCAGTGAACAGAATGCTTTGTGAAAGTAGCTTCAGAATAGTTACAGGTTACAAAAGCATGCATTTTCCCGAATAACAGGATTTTCCCATAAGCTTTTTCCCCCTTTCCTCACATTAAAACTACGTCATACCATGCCAAAGTATCCAGTGTTTTTGTAATTTTATTAGAGAAAGCTCCTAAAGACAGTGAAATGCCACATAACCAAAGATGCCAGTAAGATATGTTGGAGCTTTTACTGGAGCTGAAGAAAATTAGGCTGTCAGTTTTCATGTCAACTGTAAGATATTTCATTAATCTTGCCTTTAATATGCTTTTAATTTCTCAGATATGCATGAAATACTCGAATTTTATGTGTATGCTCCTTCTGGCACACTCCAATTTTATTCCAGCGTAGAACTGGAAATTCTATGAATTTCTTTAACATATTGTAGCTTTTGTACTCTTCTGCACAGCATTGATCTTAAGAGGAATGAAGAACTGTTCTTGAAACTGCAGGACAGACTGATGATCCAGTTACAGCTAACAGCCCAACATAGAAGAAAAAATATGAGAATTTCATATGAGCTGTGATAGTGTCTGTGGAGATTTGTTCTTCGGTGCTTAGATTTTCAGTACCTGAATCAAGTTAATCACCAGTTTTGGGAGGGAGGTGGTGTTTGGGAGTTGGGCTTTGCTGATCACACATCCACAAGTTTTAGTTTTGGTAGTGTGAGACTGACAGCCAGTCGAGCACTATCTTGGTGCTTAACTTAAGTTAGTTTTGGGATGCTGTGCTGCCTGAGACCGGAGCCATCTGATCTATTGGGTTTAACAGTACACATTCACGATCTTTACTTCAGGATCATTTCAGCATACTCTTGTTCTGTCTCCTTTCATTTTGTTTCAAGCCAGCTTGTGTTCATGACATGGAATTTGAGAAGCAAAGGATCTTGATTGTCCAGGCACCTCAGAATGGACTCACACAGGACACTGTTTTATTTGGATTAAATTCTTCAAGTTGTTCATATTTTTAGTGGATTGGTGATTAGAGAAACCTGACTATTAAAGCAACCTGTCATTTCATTTCATTCCAGCATCTATCTAGTTTTCAAAATGATGAAAAACATTGCACATTTGAATATAACCACTGATATCATCATGTAATAAACTGATGTATATTAAACACTGATCAGAAATTTAGTTGAAGAACAAATAAAATAAGTCCTTCCAAGTATTCGTATTCCAGCAGCACCAACAATTTAAAGAGAGATGGGAAAACAGACAGGAGAGATGTCTTACTTCTGTCTTACCTAAAAATATTTGTGGAACACCAGTGGCTGCGATTTTCTGGGCTATACTGCTTACTGTTGTTGTATTTCTTCATTTTCAGTTTTCCTGAAATGCAGTATTTCCAGCAAGAGAATGTGAGGAAAATTCTTACAGATGTTCTGTTCTGCTATGCCAGAGAAAATGAGCAGTTGCTCTATAAACAGGTAATGAAAATATAGTACAGGTGGCATTCATTTACTCAACATTTTCTGTATGGTTTGACAATAATGTAGTTCTGTTGTATCTGAAGTTGTATCCTAATGCTATAGTAATCAAAGAGCTGCTTGTCAGCTGTACAGTAAGAAAAGTAACATTGAATAACATATGCTTTCTCCTCATAAGGCAGTCCCTCAAATTGTTTTCTTTAAGGTTTCTTAGTCATCTAACTTCAAAACCCTTTATAAACAACATCCTCTACTTCAATGCTGGTAAAATAAAAAGAATAAAAAGAAGCTTTCTTGGTATGCAGCGGCATTAAAAATGGCACTGAATAAACAAACAAAACAAAAAAAAAACTTCTGAAAATTTACTGCTTTTTTATATAGTGTTTTATATACTTTATATACTTTATATACTTTTTTATATAGTATTTTAAGTTCTTCCTCAAAGTGATAGTGCTATGCTACATAAAAGATAGCCATGCAGCAACCAAATGCGGTGCAGCTGATAAATGTCTATTGACTGAAGAAGGGTGCTGACACATACCACTTTTATGGCACTGCCACAAGATACTGCTCACACCATTTTTGTCAAAATGGCAAAGGTAGCCTTTAAAACCACTGAATATACATCCAGATGAGAAGAAATTTAATGTTTCTTCTGAATGTTTGGAAGTGAATATGAGCTTGATACTGAATTAATGTAGCAAGACCAATATGCAAAATTATAGATGTAAGTATATTTGTATTTGTTTCCTCAGGCTATTAACTGTGGGGAGAGTATGGACTGTCAAACTGAGGGATACTGTGTGCATGGACAAAGGCTAAACTGTAGAGCAGCAAGCTTTAGGTAGGACAAAATCTTAAGTAAATGTGAAGACTTTTATAACACACTATGTGCTCTCTGGCATGGTCTGCGACCATCCTGTCCCTAGCCAGGAAATTTGTTGTGGTTCATGACATGACCTACGCATACAAATTCAAGAACCAGATACTTATATCAAAAATCAAATATATAGTGATCAAACATGTAAAATCTCCATGAACCAGTTACTTTTTATGTTTCACAGACTCTGAGCAAGGAAAAGTCATGCATAATAGTAAGAAAAATAAGATTAGTGAACTGTGTTTTAAAGGGCACTGCTACAGGAAATATTTCAGCAGTATTCAGCCTCCTCTTTCTAGTGAATATAGGCCAGAGTACTGATGATGGGAAAATGGAAGAATATATTCTCGCTAATGTAGTCTATCATTTATTGAACAAGAAGTATTATTTTACTCTTTGATACGACTTAAAAGGACTTAATTACCCTCTGTTCATATTTAAAATCCTCTTGATTCCTCACCAAGAAATAATACCTTCCTACATAAGGATGGAATATTTAGCCAGATCAAATTTTAAAAAAAGAAAGCCCTGAGTTTCATCACAAGCTGTTAAAGCTATTATTTTCTACTAGGTGACACCCTGTTTAACATAGACCATATTGTTAATAGTTATGGGATTTTATTGAATTAATGAGACTGTTATCATGTAGTAGAATGTCTTGCTGAGTTAATTGAAACTGCAGAGATTATATAAATGGTATTAATGAACTTTGACTGCCTGATGCCTCAGCTTTAATAAAGACTGCTTGGTGGGCTAAATGAACATAGGCAGATAAAAGAACAGGTTCAATTTTCTGAGCCTACAGGCTGTTGACAAAGAAAACTTCTTTACCTCTGTTTTCAACTGGTGTTCATTGCATCAGTAATGCAGTAATTTCAGGATGGTGTTGCTACAGGACAACTACACTTTACCATCTTTAAATTGCATAAACTGAAATAAATTTGAATTATGAAAAATGGTGTATTTATTATCTCCGAAGTGATTCATTGTATCATCCAAGTCTTATGGTGCTGTGCCACGTCCACAAAATAGCAGATGATTGTGGTTTTCCTCTTTTTATGAAGATGTCACTTTTGTCACATGCTATCTCTTTTTCTTTCTTCATTCTAAAAGACCCTTTCTTTTACAATTGCTGAGCTTGTGTTGGTAACAATCCTGCTTTTTTGTCCACAAGTTCTTCTCTTTTAGATATCATTTATTTTACGATCATCAGTTCTCTTCTGAGAATTAGCTAGTAGTAAACAGAATTTGTGGTGGTAACAGGACATATCTTTTTCTCTTTTATCAAATATCTATGCAGTAGTCAGCCTTCCTGTCCTACAAGTTTGCTTGGTTGTTTTTACCATTTACTCACCATGATGAGGTTAATTAAATCAAAGCATAGTGTATTTTCTTGAAGATAACAAAAGTTCATCAGTAAATAATCTCTTTCAAGATGCTTTCTCTGCAGTAGCCAGAATGCAAAGCCCAAATTCTGAATTTTGCCTTCGTATTCAGTACCCATCACAGGACTGGTCCTGTTGTTCTCTTGCACTTGTATGACCACATGCTAGAGCTATATTTGCTATCATCATTATGATAGTTGACAATAAATGACAAGTTATTTCTGTTAACAACTGTTTCTCTTCCAAATATTTGGAAAAAGTTCTTATTCCTAGAGAATTTGCATTCCTACAAAGCATTTGCATTTATTTGCAATTCCTAAATACATTTGCATTCCTAAAATATTTACAATATTTTATAGAAATAAATACATAGCACCAGTATATATTCTAAGAAGAATCAGTGTTTGCTTAATTTGCATATATGCATGAAAGTTGTCTTTGTAGTAGGCTTTGTTGTTTTTTGACAATCATGGAGTAGAATTTTATTTGGTGGAGAAAGAAGCATTTCTGTCTCTACTCAAATAGAACATAATGTTGGGAAACTGTATTAGAGATTTTTAAAGACAGAATCGTCACTGGGATCATTGAATTTTTAAATAGCAGCTGTAAATGCAACATTTAAAGAGAACAGTATATTGTACTTGAAAATGAGTAAAACTTACTGTTAACACTCTTCTGTAAGACTGGTGCCAAAATTCTGGTCATAGGTACTCTGAAAAGAAATAGGGACAATTAAGCTAAATCACTAGGCTGACCATTATTCACTCATGATTTTATTAACCTTAGAGAAGCCAATATAATTTTGAAATGCATCAATTCACTTTTCATAGTAGAAGTGCTGTATTTCTGGTTTTCTTTCTAAACCACAGACTGCACTATGAAATCAATATTTTGTTGCAGCTGGGAAGTGTCATAAAATTATCTGAGCTCTGTCAACTTATTTATTAACACTAAAGAGTTTTAGTAAAATGCAGCATTGAAAAAAATATGTATATGCATATTACATTGGTGGCTTTTCTTGCCAAGTTAAAAATCTCTAAACATTTGAAGTATTCTTGTAACTGAAAGATCAGAGGTATCTTTTTGAAATCCTGATATTTCATCATCTGTTTGTTTTGTTTTTGTTGTATGTGGGCAGCCACATTAGGATTCTGCTTTATTATATAGTTGATACATTATTATGTTGGAAGAATGTATGATGTGCTTTTATCTTTTATAACTAATTCTTATTTTATGTCCTCTTTCTTTTTCTTCTACTTCTGTGTTTACAGCTTAGGTGATATTAGATAGTCAAGTTTTTGGCATTTCCATTTCTCTTATTTCATGTTAGTACGTGAAGGTGAATAAAAGAGTAGACGTGGAGCTGTTAATTATCTGAGGTCTGTGAATATGTGTGGAAGTACAGCTCATGTTATCAACAGTTTATTTAAGTATTTTGCCATTTCTATTTATCTTTCAATTGTGGACCTCTCTCCCTGTCTCTCCTATTTATTTCTTGGTACGACCATACGACTTTCAGAAATATGAAGCTCTCAGTTTGTTATTTTAACTATATTGTTGTGTTTGGGAATTTTTTATATTCTCTCCCGAAATCAAGTGGCTACATGAGAATCTTGGATTTCACCCTTTTTTGGTTGTTTGTTTGTTTTGTTTCAATTGAATTTCTGTTTAGCCTTCATTTTTTGAAGATTCTGAAATCAGAAGGGAAAGAAAAACTTCAGTCATCAGTAGACTTGCTGATTTTAGCTTTGCCTAGTGGCTATTGTGGCAGCCCTACAGCCACTTGGCTGTGGCCATTTGAGCAATGTCAGTCCTAAGAAATGGAAATTTTCCCAGGGTTTCAGCTGACAGCACACAAAGACATTTACATCACCACCACCACCTGTTTTTTTCCTCATTACTGCCAAATATTGGAATTTCCTCCTACGAATAAATGAGATTCATTAGCATGTAGTAGAGATAGATGGATTGATAGGATAGACAATTGTCTTCCACATCTGTCTGAGTCATCTTCTCTCAGCTCGGTTTGAACTGCTTAAGGAAAATCTCCAGTATTTCCAATAAAAGTCAAAGGGTATTTTTCTGGTACTGGATCTGCCTAATATGTATGATGCTGGCTTTAAATGCTACATATAAAATCACAGTTCTACAGCTGAGACCTGTTGGGAGAGTATTCCTAGAATTCAAATCATAATCTCTTTGACTGAGATCTTAATAATATGCAAAGATACTGCCCAGAGAATCCCAACAAACCAAAACAGTGAGATTTGCTAAGATTCTGACTGTGGTAAAGGCACAAACCAAGACCATAGCAAGCAGAGGAAGAGCCAGTTTTGGAATCCAAAAGCTCCAGACAATGTGCAAGATTTTGGAGGCTTGAATGCCTCTAGGAATGGGGTATCCACAGCTTCTGTGGGCAACGTGTTCCAAAGCCTCACAGCCCATTGTGTACATAAATACAGGTCTGTAATGGAACAGTTCCAGATCTCCTATACGTTCCTTTAATAGCGAGCTTATTTTTAATATTAACATAATGACTTTTTAAGTGCTATATTAAAAAAAAGGTAAAAAAGACTGTTTTTCATGTCCATAGCAATGGAATTTTAATTTTTTAATTACCCAAATAGCTGCCCTAATCTCTTCTACTGCTGTGCTGGTTTTGGAACATTATCAAGTAAAGCACAATTATAAATTTTTGTAATTTGTCCTTATTGCAGATCTTTGTACTATACATCATTATTATAATTAACATAAATAAAATTTATATTTATGAATATAGATCTTGGAGCAAATTGCCAGGTGCAGGGTTGCCTACCACTGCCAATTTGTTGTCTGTCGTGTTAGAAAAAGGGAGAATAACTTGTCTTCTCATATTTTAGCAGAATAAACACTTGTATTTAATCAGAATTTAGAATAAAAATCATTGCATATAAAACCATTTTTTTAAAAAGAAAATAAATGGTCATGTGTTCACCTGTGCCTGGTGTTACTGGCTGCTTGATGCTGTGCATGAACATGAATGAAAACTCTTACTATACTTTGCATCTTTTTATGTTTAGGGTATGCATGAACTCTTAGCTCCCATTGTCTTTATCCTGCATTGTGACCACCAAGCTTTTTCACATGCCAGTGAAGCTGCACAACCAAGGCAAGCATACTGTTTTATTCTTAAAGTATTTAAATATTTTTCTTCTTTTAATAAAATATATAAAGTTTGCTGGACTAGAACATATAAATATGTGTTTTTTGATTATTATTTATAATTAAGAAATGGACCTAAAAAAACTGTTACATCTTTGTGCTTTTAGGGGAATGCTTTTATTTCATTTTCCGTACCATAGCTTCTGAAAGGGGTTTTTAAAGTGTAGACAGTGGTTGGTTCACAGCTGTTAGCCAGGGAACCCAACAAACCCAAAGGAAAACCTTAATCAAAAAGGTTATGTACATACTGTTTTTCCTCATGGTTTCTTATTGCCAGGAAAAGCTTAGTGTTGTCATTGCAGATAGAAAGTGGAGTACCAAAATGGTCTTAGAATGCACACATTAACAACTGTCTTTCCTTAAATCTTAAAAGACAAAATCAACGATGTAGATAAGTTGCTGTGATTGATATTTCTTTCAGTATCTGCAGTACTGTAGCTGCAATACCTGACTATGGTTTGTCATGGTAGTAACAGTAAGTTTAAGTATTGTTTCTCCATTTCAATCAAGCAGTGTGTGCACATATTTATTCACTTATATATAAAGTGCTACATCACATATGCTTGTCTGCTAACCGAGTTCAGATGCTTTTTTTCTTCCTTTATATGTAAACCTTTAAAGAAAACCAACAAAGCACTGGTTTCCTGCTTGAATCATTTGTGATATTTGATCAATTTCTTTGTCTTTTTTTATCATTACCTAAGGAGTCTACTGTTGAAGAAAAAACAGTTTAATTACGTATGCCATATAATATTGTACTCCACAATATGATTGTCCAAACGTAGTATTAGTGTAAGGATGGAATTTATTTACAAGTATGTATTTTATTCAGTGTATGTCTTCAGATATCCTGAAATTCCCTAGAAAATGCTCTTCACTGCAAAGTAACTCAAAATTACCATATGTTACGCAGAGCATTCTGTTCCACTGCCACTGAAAAAGTAGACCTACACAGCAAAGTAGATGGAAAAGAGGTGCTGTCACTGATTAATTGCTGTTAAAGTACAATAAAATACAGGCTATTAAAACAAAATAAATTAATGTTTTGATACTGCATATTTGACCAGTAACCATATTTTTTTGTTGTTGTTTTGGACAAACAGTGATAGATTGTGCAGCAATCAATTATTCTAGATCAAGCATACTCAAATAATACATTGTGACATTCAGTAATTTGTTATTTGGAATAATTAGATGGTTACTTCATTGTAGTGTAGACAAGGCAGCTAATTTGTTTTTGATCTTTATAAAAAGGAAAGACTTCATTTGTTCAATGGAGTCGCTCTTTTTAATTAAAAAGGCTAGTTTTCTCATCTGCTCTTTATATGAAAGTTAGCTTATAAATACATAATATTACATACAGAACACTGACCAAAAATAAACATTCACATTTAGATTGTTCACTGTTGATTTTTGCAGTGAGGAAATGAAAGTTCTTTTGAATCCTGAATATCTGGAACATGATGCCTAGTAAGTCTAAACAACTTCCTTTACATTTAATTTACTCTTATTATTAAATAATGTAATACATTATTTAACACCATGTTTCTGGATTTTCCCCTTTCAGTGCAATGTTCACACGTCTTATGAAGACTGCAGAGCATTGGTTTTCAACTTTTGAGCATGACAGTCAGAAGGTAAATATTACCTTAAAAAGTACTGTTTTTATTCTTAAGCAAATGTGGTTTTTAATAGGATTGAAGTAATTTGAAGACGATAATATATTTTCTCTTAAAGCAACTTTTTTTCTCTTAACCATCTCTTTTTGTCAACGATTTTCTTTTCCTTCCTTTTTTTCTTCTTGGCCTGAGCATGTTCTAAGGCAATGTCTGTGCCCTTTGATCACATGTGTAGCTTTTCACTGCAGCTAGTATGCTTCTTCTTTTCATGGAAAACCTTTTTCTATGTATAGTTCTACAGAGCTTTTTGTTTTCTATTATTTTTCCTGTCCTCTTTGAACTCTTTGCAGAGCTATCTAGTCCTTGCCTGTAATAACCATTTTTCATGCACGGCAGATTTAACAATTCCTTATGTCCATTTTGCCTCAGTCAGGTGCTTGAAATTTTCTTCAATTACATTTTTTCTGTCGTCACATCACACCAGCGAGAGGAAGGAAGAGGTGACAAGATTCTCAAAGATTCTCTTTCCCTTTTTATACCTCTCTTCTTTAATGCTGAAAAATGTTTTTTTGCTAAAGTGTAGATAGAAGACTCTAGCAAAACATCTGTGTTGCAGGTGTCCAAAAATTTCAGTGTGTTATATACTAAAAGAATTAGGCTCTAGACTCAGTTCCAGCTTGATGTACTTCATCGTTTTTCACTGAAACCATGGGGCAAGTAAAGTTAATGAAAAAAGCAGTAAGAATTTGGTCATTTTTTGATACCTATTTTTTGTGCACCTATCAGTGCACAAAAAACTATACTCGCAAACTTTAATTAGCGTGTACTAGTTTTGCAGATGGTTGGTCTGTCAGTTGAAGTAAAAGATAGTTGTCCAAGTGCTATTTAAAGGCTTCTTTTGTATTTAAATTTTTAAATGTATTTATGTATATATTTTACACAACATGGAGCGTTGGTATCTTAAGTCCCAGAAGGTATACCTGCCATAGTGAGTAATGCAGGCAGGCTTGTTGGTAACAGTGGACAAGGAAAAGTCTGAAATACCCAGCCTCAGTCTTTATTGGCAACTGCTTTTTACACATCTTGAGCAGATGGATTGGAAGGTGTATGGGAACTGTTGAGTCACTGCCTGAACCACTGATTGATCACCTGAGGCAAGGACTGAGTCAGCCATGGGAGCACAGGTGAAAGCAATTCAGCTGTGTGACTGGAAAGGGTGGAGCCTGGCTGCATCTCTCCTAGACCTCATTTAAGGGTGACTGCCACTGGGAAGGATCTCTTTCTGGAGATTCCTCTTCTGTGGTGTTTTCTTTGTGAACCTAGATCTTTAGATACAGGTGAGTATTGCTTCCCTGTTTGGTTGGTTTTCTATTTTTGCCATGATAATTTTTCCAGTTGTAACATCAACTGTAACAGCAGATAAGAAAGGCTGGGGGAGCAATGTTCTTATCACTGTCAGTGAAGATCAGGTTTGCGACCACCTGAGGAAACTGAACATCTGCTAAGTCCATGGGTCCCAGAGTCCTGAGGGACCCGTATTGGCTGACATACTCGCTAAGTCACTCTCAATGATATTAGAAAAGTCATGGCAGCCAGTTGAAGTCCCTGGTGACAGGAAAAAGCCAATATAGCACCCACTTTTAAGAAGGGTAGCAAGTACGATCCAGGGAACTACAGCCTGTCAGTCTCTGTGTTAGTGAAGGTCATGGAACTGATCTTCCTGGAAGCTATGCTAAGGCACATGGATTGTGAGAGACCACCACCAGAGAGTGGTGGTCAGTGACTCAGTGTCTGAATGGAGATTAGTGGTGAGTTGTGCCCTTCAGGTGTTAGTGCAGGGAGTGGTGCTCTTCAGCATCTTCATCAGTGACATCAGCAATGGAATTGAGTGTGCTCTCTGCAAGTTTGCAGATGACACCAAGCTGTGAAGTGCAGTTGGCGCATCTGAGAGATAAGATGCCATTTAGAGAGATCTAGATAGGCTCAAGAACTGGACCCATGTGAGTCTCATGAAGGTCAATAAATCCAAATGCAAAAATTTGCATCTGGACCAAGGCAAATCCTGCTGTCTTACAAGCTAGGACATGTAAGGATAGATCATAGTCCAGCCAAAAGGGACCTGGGGATACTAGTGGATGGCAGCTGGACATGAACCAGCAGTGTGCCCTCAGAGCCCAGAAAGCCAACCATATCCTGAGCTGCATCAAAAGAAGTGTGGCCAGTATGTCAGGGGAGGTGACCCCCCACCTCTCCACTGCCCTGACATCCCTGTTCATTGCAGGGGAGTTGGACCAGATGACCTTTAAAGCTCCCTTCCAGCTCAAACAATTCTGATTTCATTATTCTCTATCTACAGTTATAAATTACCATTTGGATTTAGGTTTTACATAATTTTCAGTAACTGCAGATAAAGCATATGAGATACAAATTTTATGAACTTATTACATAGTCACTTTTATTCTAACAATAAAGCTGTGAGACACTTCTCTGTGCATAGCTTTTCAGAATTCAGTGTATTCAAACATATTTGTTCCAATTTCTGTCACAAATGTGGTGAAGTTTGAGGTTGAATTTTCTTCCAGGAAATAACTAGGTCGGCTTACAGATTTACAGTGCCTGGGTAGAAGGTGAAAGTTTACATTGCCCTTTCTAGTTCTTTCATGGCATAAAAAATTAATAATGCAAAGCACATGGATTAATATCTAATTGTTTGTTCTTGTTCTTTGCAAACATGTATAATCTTTAATAATCCTTTCTTGTACGTATTCTTTTTACAATCATGACTGTGGATTGGCTACATAATGAAGTCTGGATCTTCACAAATGAAGCAATGAAAGCATGTGCTCTGAGATACGTGTTACATTTTATAGCCTCTAACAGTTGGTTCCATTACTCCCAATTGCCATTAGAGGAGCTTCTCCAGCTATGGCATTCCCTAGTGGTTAATGAGAGAAATCTGTCCGTGTTTTATACTTGCGCTATGTCCTAGCCTCTCTTTACAACTGTAGCATTTGTTTCCTAAATGCATGAATATATAAGTTGTATTAATATCAGATACCAGCCATTCCAATATGTGTTCTGTTAGGTAATGTTCTGTGGCAGGATTTAGTGATTCTGTTCCTAATACTTAAAGTTTTCAGTTGCATTTCACAGATATCCATATTTAAACTGTCAGAAGTGAATCTGATGCTGTCTTGTTAATAGCATAGCAAATATCTGAGCTGTCCTTTTTGTCTTTTTATTGTGAACTGCATTCCTTTGGGATTGATAATTTCTATTTCAAGGTAGCAGTAGATGGCTAACCCTGTGTAAGGTTTGCCAAGACTTAGGAGCTCATAAAAAAAGAAGAGCTTTGTCCCTTGTGGCATGGTAATAAGTAGTGAGTATGAGTGTGGGCACACAGATTCTGAATTTTAGGCAGAGACACTGCAAGTCATTTCTACTTAAGCATTTTAATGGATTAGTTGTCTTAGTTCATTTGAGCATCTTTCTGTTTGGGAGATGTCTTTCATGTTTGATGTGATTTTTTTTTTATTTTTCTATTTATTTTTTTTTTAGCAATTTCAATTGACTGAATTTACCTTTTTTTTTTTTTTTTTTTTTTTTTTTTTTTCCAAACAAACTGCATGAAAGGAGGTAACAAACTTCTCTTACAGACTTTAGTCGTTCACCAGATATCTTCATGCCCCAAATCATGAGGCACAGACAGTCTGTACATTGACTATTATTATCTTCCTGCCCACAGAGGTTGTCATGCTTTGAAGATTTCTGTTAATGGAGTTAATTTCTGTGGTTCTGATGAACTGCATTTTGATGGACACCATTTACTTACCCTGTGATTTTAAAAATGGCAAGGCAGCATATATTATTTGATGCTCTTAACCGTGCTGATTTTCACGGTCAGCAGTGCGTCCATGCTGAATTATGCACAAATGTTGTGAGATACAAGTAACTTCTTTTGGGCACTCATCCTTAGGAGGAAGTTTGCATTAGTTTTGGTAATCTGAATCTTCTGACACTTGAGTTTGTCTTGTAATTTTGTAAAGATGGCTATAAACCCACAGACAACTAATGGTGTAAAGGCTGATTTAGGCAACTACCTAGTCTTGCTTTAAAACATCTGATAGTTTGAAAGAGTCTAATGTTGAGATTTCTAGATAAGAATTTATGCCTATAAAAATTTTTTGCTTCTGTCTGTGTTCAGAGGAGAGTATTGCTGGCCTCTTCTCCTTAGTGGCTAGTACCACTAGTTTCTGATTATCTTTCATGAGTCAACACTCTTCTTACTTTTTTCACTTCTTAGGAAAGGAAATAGGAATCTTTTTTTTCCAAGTCACAGATTTATTTAATTATCATCACAGGCTTGTTGCTTCATCTGCATGTTTTTTTTGACTTATGTGCTAAATTTGGTGAATGTCTTTTTTTAATATGAGATTGCTCTTTTGTGAAGGTCATTCTTTCAGTATTTCTTGAAGCATTTATTCAAATATGGTTACTTCACTTGCATCCATGATTCACATATTCTACATAGCTGTTATGCTTTCCATGATATAACTGTTCAGCTTGAATATTCTTCTCTTCTTTTAATTAACAAATATTAAAAAAAAAAGTTTACTCATTAAGGAAGTTAGTAATAAACAATAGGTAGGAGAAATGCCCTTTCACAAAATACATTTGACTATAAAGAACATTAGTATTTAAATAATAAACAGCATTTCCAATTGACCCTTAAGATACTAGAAGTTTTATTTTAAATTTCTCTTTGGCAGAACACAAAAGTTTTTGAATGAAACAATCCCATTTCAGTGAACCTTGTTTGACAGACTGTGAGGGAGCTTTGGTCAAGTGATTTGCTAGGACACCTGAGTTGAACGTCTCTTGCTACTACAATAGCGTTGCAAAACCACTGCATTATAGTAGACAGATCATTCCCTTTGCTGAAGTTGTCATAGCAAAGCAATAATGATGCAGATTTTAAGATGCAATTTATAATTTATCAGATCCTTAAATAAAAGCATTTTACCTGAAATCAGCATTCAGCATCACATTCTATTTTCTACAGTACAGAAATGGAATAATTAAGAGCAAAAATTTCAAGCAAAGGAGATCAACAAAAGCCTGTTTTTGTAAGCTATTTGATAGAGATTATTAGATGTTAAGTGTCCACTTGAATATTAAACCATGTTATAAGTAATTGTGAAATATGCAGACTGCTCTTTTTCCTCTTAAATTGCTGATGGAGAGAGAAGAGGATTGAAGAGGGGACAATACCATAGGAAACAACCTTGGAGATAGTTTATACAACAGAAAAAAAAAAACACCTTTCTTTGTTATCAAGTGTTAGAAATAATGTACTCTTCACTGAACTGAACCAAGTGAAGCTGTCTTTCAACAGTTATAGCAGTAATTAAGTTGTCTTAAAATATTAACCCTTTGACCTTGATAATGCTTCTCTGTCAATACAATGAACAAAAGTACATAAAAATAAGAACCATTTTTTAAATAAAGCTTTCAGTTCTGAGAGCCATGATTACAAATTGAAACAAAATCTTCGTGGAATCTTCTTACTATTCCAATCTTCTTTCTAATTTTCTAACATTTTCTAATAACTTTAGCATTGCTCCTAACAGGTTAATTCTTCATTTCCCTTTCCCCTATCTTTCTCTTGAAATGTCTGATTTATTCTTTTTTGTTTCTTATCCTCCTTTCCATGGGTTTCTGATTTAGGATGCCTATGCTCCAGTAGTTTTCTTCCTCTGTTTTCACCTGCGTGTGTCATCTTACAGATTGTGACATAATTAACACAACCTTTGAGTCCAGCCAGCTGCATTTTTATCCTTAAGTTCATCTTACTGCTCTATTTCTTTGTGGCTTTAAAGATTTTTCTAATCTTTTATTAAAGATTTTTATATATTGAGGTACCACCACATGATTTTCTGAGTAAGGAAAGCCTGTTTAGAAAGGTTATTTAAAAATAAGTTATTTGCTGTTTGGAATGCAGCTTACTGTCCTGTGAGGGCATATATTCTCTACAAAGTTACTATTCATCTGTATTTTTTTTTGGTCTGACAAGTACTGCTTATATTAAAGCTGATTATTCTAGCTGTCAACACTTTATCAGCATGTGGAAAGTAAAGCACGTACATAGATTTGACTTGGAGAACAAGGGAATGAAATGCCTGGGGAAGGGAAACCCACAATAGGTGCCACAGAAGTGGTTACTTGAAATTGCTCTTTTTTTGGAAAAGGAAAAGACTATTGATATTTTTAAGTTTATTTTGACACCAGAGATTTTAAGTCAAAAAATTTCTGTAGCATAGGTAAACAGCAAGGGGTGTTCAATTTTTTTTTTTCCTGTTTTCTGTGCTTGCAGGAGAAAGATGTGATGATTACACCTATGCCATTTGCAAGGCCACAGGACTTAGGCCCGTCTATTGCTATTGTAACTAAAGTAAACCAAATTCAGGATCAGCTGCTGAAGAAACATGATATTGAGCTGTATATGCATCTGAACCGACTGGAAATTGCTCCACAGATCTACGGACTGTAAGTGTTTGTATCACTTTACTTAATTCCTTCTAGTTTTATTTCATTGTGAAGGATGATTTTGTCCTGAAATTTATAATTAGAGGAATGAGGGTAAGAAGTACTTAACTCTTAGACCTTATTTAATTGGCAGCATTACAGTGAATAAACCACACAGATATTTGTGACAATGATGTTCCCTCTGCAGATTGAGTCCCTGCAGTTCTATACTGGGGGACTTGTAAAAGATTCTCGTTGCAGTTATGAAGTATATATTCAGTTGTGAATATTATCACATATTCTACCTGTGATTTTCCTGTAAAAAGTAATAGAGCAACAGGAGACAAGGGATGGAGGAGGACAAAAATTACCAGCATTGAGTAGTTTGCTTAATTTTTTTTTTTTTTTTTTTTTACCAATTCACTCACTGTCAGTGAACTTTCCCCTGTCGCAGTAATGGAGGTTTGGATACTGGTATTGCAGGTTTTGTGGGGAATGTTAAAAGATGTGACATAATGATGATAAACTGTACACAGAGTTAGCTCAGGTAGTCCTTGTTCCATTAAAGTGGCTCAGGTCTGTTCAGCTAGCTTTGTCCTGTGTGACCCCATTCTTGGGGGGGGGGGGGGGGGGGGTTAAGGTCAGCTGTGACTTTAGAGGTTTAGAGGCTTTGTCAATGTATGTTTTCAGTGTGGTGTACAAACCACACATGGCTGCTATTTAGGTGAATCTAAAGCATACAACTTGCACGAACTATGAGGTATTGTGAGTTGACTGTGATTTTGAGAAAGAATTTTGCCTTCGTAATCTGGAATTATAGACAGATTATTCATTTTGATCATTCCTTAAGGGGCAAGTTGTATTTATAGTTGCAGTGACAGAAAAGTAAACTTTTTCCAACTTTTTGCAATGACTTAAAATTAACATGAAGTTTGCCTTGAATCACAAAACAAAAACTTTCATACGTAGGACAGAATTGCCAAAAGTAATTGTGAATTACATTTAACAACTTGATAGAAAATGTGAAAAGGAAGAGAAAAGGAGTCTTATTGCAGAACATAACTGCAATACTTACAAATAAAGTCTAATTTGATGTTATCATAAACTGAAATACTGCTGAGACATAATATGCCTTCAAGATAAGAGTTGAACTGCAGATTAGTCACAGACTTGCAAAGAGCATAGGAAGGCAAATTTAATTCTACAAAACTCGCCTCAATGGTTTTGATATCACTGGGCTACAGGGAGAGGAAGAATAAACTAAAGAAACTCAAGGTATTAAGAGCACAAAGAGGATAGTTTGTCTTATTAAAGCATTTTTTTTGCATAATGTGGAATTTTGTGGTTTTTTAGTATGCTTACTAGTCTGGAAGAGAAAGCAGGCATTGCTGATAAACTTCAGGGATAGCAATGAGTAGGTGGGTGGTGTAAATAACTAGGAAAACAAAAAAGCCAGGGTGACTCTGTTTTCTGAAGGCTTATGAAAACACACAAAATAAGATAAACCTCAGAAATTTGCAAACATATTTTGGGGCAAAAGTAATTTGTACTGTGGATGTTCAGTTTAATATTTTGCCTTTCAGTGAGAAATAATTGAAAGAAAAAAATTAGGCTTAGCTCAAAAATGTGACATTACAATTGCAGAAGAACGGTGCAGTCTGGTGTGGCATAAATAGAACTGAATCTGAATAAAGAAACTTACAGTTAAGGGAATGAATTATGAGAGAGAGCTTCAGGCTGACTATCAGGAAAACCTTACTAACGGGGAACTGTTAGACTGTAAAAAAAAAAAAAAAAAAAAAAAAAAAAAAAAATTTCAAAATTAACAATGGGAAAAACCATCAGAATATTTTAAACACAGGCTTTTGAAATGCTCTCAGAAGTTGATAGTATTGTAAAGAACAAATCTGTGTTGGCAAAAAAGGAAAGTAGGTTGCAAGTGAGGTCACATCCTTCTCTGATTTCTGATTTAATATAGAGGACAAGATATTAATATGCTGCTGGAGGAAAGTATCATCACAAAAGGCTTTCATTTAGTGGCAGTCTGCCCTAGCCTGAGCAAGTTATACAGTCTACTTATTTAAAAATGCAGTCATTTCTACTTTGGATCTTCTTGTAAACTTCTGTGGTAAGATAGAAATTCTTGCTTACTCTTTCTATTTTCATGAAGTTGGTTTTTAACCTTTAATTTTCCCAAGTAGTCATTTCTTTATCAAACAGCATGGCCAGGACATCAGGTACCCCAGTCTGTTCTGTAATTCCATGTTCGGAAATGTTCCTTTAAAATAAAGTGTAGCTACCCACTTCTTGAAAGTATGCTCGCTTGCTAACAAGAGCAGTTTTAACTGACATTTCTGTACTTGGAGTATGACTCATTAAATATCATTACTGTCCAGTGGTGCAAAGGTGTGATGCCATTTTTATGTACAGTACATATTACAGTGTTTATTAGAGCTAGTCCTCTGTTAACCATTGCGTCATTAGCTGTGTGGAAAGGCTGAACAGCCTGAGTCTATTCAGCCTGGGGAAGAGAAGACTGAGAGGGGATCTGATAAATGGTTATAAATATCTAAAGAGAGGTGGGGGGCAAATGGGTGAAACCAGACTCTTCTCAGTGGTGTGTAGTAGATCAGACAAGGAGTAAAGGCCTAAAACTTGAAGATAGGAAGTTGCGTGCTAACATGTGGAAGAACTTCTACACAGTAAGGGTGATGGAGCACTGGAGCAGGTTGTCCGGTGATGTTGTGGAGTCTCCTTCTGTGGAGATAAGACCCATCTGAACGCCAAACTGTGCAACCTGTTGTGGGGTACATGCTTTCCAAGGGAGTTGGACTCGATGATCTCTTGAGGTTCCGACCAAGCCCTGTGATTCTGTGAAAATGAAACTTCTCTGATACTTGCTGTTTTGCGAAGTTCTTGCTTATGAGAGTGGATTGCTTTATCTTCTGGAAGGCAGTATTGAGCAGACTTCGCATTACCTAGCTATCTCATTTCATTGCTGAACAGAAAGAAAACTGTGGTAGGTCAAGTAAGATGTATTATTGCTCTGGCTATGCCATATTTTTGTTCTGTGGTGATGCACATTGATGTTATGTGCAGTAGCATTAAGACAGGTATTTTTTTTAAGTAGAAATTTTATGAGATAGCAGATTAATTCACTTGCAGTCAACCACAGCATGTCCCAGTGATAATTATTCAGCTGTTATTAATATCAGCTAAAATGGAACCAGCAATACACAGATAAAGGCTTTTGTCCTATCATTCTTCAGTCTTCTTTATTTGCTATGGAGTTTTTTGACCTTAAGATAATGTTTTGCAGAATAACATTGTTTAACGTGCCTGGTATCACTGCAAATTGCATGCATTCTAACCAAACTATAATAATTATCTAATCACATCTAATTTTCTACTTTGTAAAGTAAAGTACAAGAATAGTTGGGAAGTAAAATTGAATTGATTACATTAACAGCTCACTGCCACGCTTTCTGATAATAAACTTTTCTCTAAATAAAAACAAAAAAGCTGAAATTGAACAGAAAGATTAGATACTCTGAAGGGCTGACAGTTTCAATATTTAGTTTAATTACAAAATTAGATGAGTTAGAAAAGATTAATGTACTAGATGATATGGTATTCTAATGTTAATTTCCTTGACCCTTACATCTAATTCATGTTAAAGTAAAAAATAATTATTGCAACACCATTCTGCAGCTTCTGCAGTGGGCAGTGTTTGCAGTGACAAATTAAGCAGGTCACCTTCCCAGAGCGAGACAGAAACAAAGGCTGAAGAAGTCCTAAAACGCGGATATATGAAGACATTTTCCTCCATTCTCAATTTGTAGTAGAGGATTTCTTTTAGACTTCATTTAAAAGATTAATCAATTGGGAGAGCCCCTCATAATATCATTATAACTACTTTATTTTATGTAGTGGGAGTTTCAAAGTGAATTATATTCATATTACATCACATGAAATTCATATAGAACTGCATGCAATAAGTACAACCAGCTCATGAAAATATATATGACACACACACAACGGTAATGACAAGGCATAAATATGAAGTCCTTTATTTAAGAACAGAAATTAACTGATGGCATAAACTCACTAGCTTCTGCATCAAAACTCTGATGGCAGATTATATGCTGATGGTATACTGGTTGAGGAAACTCTTAAGCACACATCCATCTAACAAAAAAGCACTTGCAGAAATAAGTGTAAATATTTCATGATAGCTTAATCTCAGTACAAAAGAGGCCTTCTCAGAACATTCAGTGTCAATGACTTTGCCTCCCACTGCCACTGTACTTTCCGATGATCAGATAGTCGTACTGCATACTGCACTTTGAGATTCAGTTTCAGCCCTTTAGGCTGATACCGCAGTTATACCTCAGAAGAAAACTCTCATGAAGCAAAGGGGGGAAAAAAAAAAATGAAGAGAAGGTTACAAACCAAGTCACAAGGTACATTTGAAGCTAGCATTAGAAAGGTTATGTTACAGCAAAATCAAAGCAGGTGTGCTGCTCCACTATTACTATTCTTAGTTGCTTTGCTGTGAGCACTGCTATGGGGCGTCCACCTGTTTTAGTTTCTCTCCCATTCCATTATGGTACCAGGCAGTATTCTTTTCTGTAACTGTATTGGTCTCTGGAGAGAGAATTTAAAGGATTTAAACAGCAGCAGCAAAGAACCATAAATCATATTCATTTTATCCAGGGGAAAAAAAAAAAAAAATGCTCATCAGATTGAGTAAAAATCTTCATGATCTTCAGTTAAAGTTGAATTGCCAGTCTTTCAAAACAAAACAAAAAAAAAAAAAAAAAAAAAAACCAACTTTTTGAAGATCATCTAGGGTGCCTGGATTTGTTTTTGACATTTCACAAAGGGGGAAAAAAAAAAGTATAAAAGGAAACAGAAATAGTATATAGCATGGCCAAAACCGATTCCAGTTTCTCTGTGATTTTTAATCCAATGTCATCAATTAATTGGACAGCGATTACGATGTAACCAACTTCAATATACTGTGCTTGCAGGAAGAGAGCCACCAAAATCTGGCCCTACTATTAAAATAAATGAATATTTAGTATCAGTGATGACTGAGACTAAGTAAATACAAAATCTTGATGAACGAAGAACTAATTCTCATTTAAATTACATGAAATGAATTGGGAAATTAGTACCAGTTACTGGTATTTCTGGTTGAATTCCAGTAATTATGTAGATCGCTCCAAAAGCAATGCCTCCTGTTTATTTCCATGGAAACTACAACAGATACGAAAAGGACAATAATAATACTTAATAAAGCAAATTCTCATCTATACAGCACTATTTTTCAACAGTCACCACCATAAACTATCCATTTTTTGCCAGCAATTGGCATGAGCCTGCATGCTGCGCTCATAAAAATTCTTTATTGCTATCTGGAATGCGGCTTGCCTTTCATGTTGCTGTCACCAATGCTGAAACACCCACCCACCACCTCACTGTGCTCATATCCACTGTTTGGTCTCCATAAACATCCAGCAAGCATCAATGAATGTCAGCTGACGCCATTTTTCCTTCATCAAGGAATTTGGTCACACACTTTTGCTTCATCTGCACTTCCTTGTCAAATGCCATTTTTTCAGAGTGCCTCTCTTCTATGATCTGTTGCACAGCAACAACATGTGATGGAATACTGGCAGGAAGTTTCAGCCTCTACTGCCATACCACCAAAATTTGCCTCTGAAATTGTGGGACAACATAATAAAACAGGAGGCTTCTGAAGCAGCCCTCATATATTTTCTTCTTGAATTGAAGCATTACATATAAAAAAGATTTTAATGTCGTTTATGTCCTATTCTGTCTGTCAGTAGAATGCTTGAAAGGGCTTAATGTCAGATGTAAAGGGTTTTTTAAGAAAGGTTACAATCCACTGTCAGTTCCACAAATTAAAAAAAGATACAGTCTACTGGATTTTTAAATGAAATTTTTGGGAAGTGATACAGAGGTCTGAAGACTTTAGTATGATTTTTATCTTGTGTAGTGACATAAACATTTTCTTACAATAATTAAGTTGAAAATAAAGTGACAGAGGAAAATAAATCTGAAGCTATTTTAGGAAGTCTCAGTATATTTTCATGGAGACAGGAGTTGCTTCATCTGTTGATGTCTCAGTTGTGTTGCAGTGGTTTACTATATATCAAAGGGTTTGCTTTATGCAAGTAAACTTTGGGTATTTCTTGAAGTATCAAGGTAGATATCTCACTTTCAGGAAACAAGCAAATGGTCCGTACCTCTGGGTGTTGCTTTTCTTCTGTTTTAAAATGTGACTACCCATCTTTTGTTTTCTAATATGATGGATAAGTTTCCCCAGGAAGCTTTCTGATTTGTTGACTGAAATATTTTCATCATTGCTTTTTTGTGTCACTTGGTTTTTCCATTCTTGTTGTGTATTAGGTTGAAAATTATAGAGTATAGTATATCCTATTTCCCCACTCTCACAAGTAGTACTGTAGATTTACTTTAGACTTAAGATTTGAGCATATAATATACATAATGTGAATGCCTACTCTATAAACGGAATGAGGGACTGGCTGAGGTGTCAAAAGTGTTCATTGGACTTTTAGTCACCTGCCACCTAATTATGTGCTGAGAAGATAATGAGTAGTACTGGATAGCTGTGAGGATAGAATGAAGATTTGTCATCGTGTTGTTCCTTGATGCAGGTGATGAGCTTCTCATATGAAGCACGGAAAGCTGTCTTTATGTGGGAAAGAAGCAAGCAAGAGGGCCTCCGTTTTTACTTTCATCGTACAGCCATAAAAAAAATCTGGTCACGTATAACATAAGTAGTCTTCCAGACCAGTGGATTTGAATAGGGTATCTTCTGAAGCCTGTGATGAAATTGGGAGAAATATATAGAGGTGTTTGGAAGTCTGCCTTTGTCTTTCTAGTCAATAGCTATAAAGCAGAAATTTAAGGTGCCCTGTATCAAGTATGGACTTCTCCTTTGCTTTTCTTATACCTAAATCACATCAGCAATTCAAGTTAATCAGTGCTGTTTAATTTAGTGCATCATTTTGTTTCCTTCAAGGACACAAATCTTACTCAAAGGTAGTGGAACAGAGGTTAAGTAGCTGTTGCAGGAAACAATTACCTCAGGCGTATGCCTAGAAATGGTATTGAGCTAACATGTCCATGTTAACTTGGTGCAGCAGTTTGGAATTAAGCATTTGCTAGCAACCAGAGCATTTTGCATAGAATCCATTCTGCGGATAATTCATGGTTTGATTTACCAGTGCTTCATTCTGACTAATTCATAACTTTCTATCTGATTCAAGTTAGAACGGACATGCATATATATATTATTAGCACATCCTTTATTTTCCTGTGGAGACATATTATTACAGCTGATAATGAAGTAATGAATAGTTCCATGTGCACCATACAGGAAGGGAAGATCATCTTGTCATCAGTCTCTAAGATAAAAGCTGATCCTCGAGAGTCATGATAACCTAAAGGCTAATGCACAGAGAAAGGAGATGTACAAGGATGAATTTCTACTAGAATGCAGAGAAAAGCCTCATCATCAGTAATGGCAAGATGCCGAAGACAAAACTTGGCAACAGTTTTAAATTGTAAAATTTAAAAACTATTATTTGTTCTTTAAGAACAGCTAGGATCAAATGAATGGTGCAGATAAGAGGAATTTTAATAAAAATCCTTGAACAAGTGAGCATGAAATACTTAATGCATGACCTAGGTCTGCTGGAAGCGCAGGAGATAAATTTCATTTGGAGAAAAAAAATAAAAAGACATTTTGAGTAGTTATCTTTTTCTTCCATGTTAGAACAAACTAAGCCATTTTTTATTTTCATGGAAGAGTGGGGAGAGGAATGACACAGAACTGCATTTGAGAAAAGTGGTAGGGTACTGCCTACAGATGTGGGATGACTACTTCAGGGAAGGCATGGCCTTCAATGTATCTCCATTGATCTAGGAGGACATGTTGGTATGCAAGCTCTTGATGATTTTCGTCTGAATCCTTAGTTTTAATGGAAAATTATATCCTGAAAGCACAATGAAAATCTTATCAAAAATTAATAAACCATAATTTTGTAGTAATACAGCCAGTCTGCATTGTCTCTAGAAGCCTGCATTTGCTAAGTGGAATGCAGATAACTGGGGGGGATGTCTCTACAATGTCAGCAATTAAAAAGAATGCTCTTTTTCTGCTTTTTCTCCCCACTAAAGTAGTAGCTTGCCAGCTAATCAAGTCATCCTGTCTGCCTGTGATCTGAGAATAGTTCTTGAGCAGTGATTTCTATCCCTATGGACAATTCTTCCTCTCTCCAGTCTAACCAAATGTTACAGGCTGAGGTGAGGGAATTAAGGGAGGGGGGAAAAAAAAAAAGTGAGGGAGATGGGATGAATTCTGCATGGAACCTATATAACATGGATTTTTTTTTTTTCATTCTGAATCTTCTCTGACATACCTATTTTACTGGGAGTTCTTCATCTGGATAAACATATGTCAGTTTTGGAAATGTATTCAATCTAAAAAGATCCTGCTTGGAAAATAATACCATAAACTGTACTAAATTCTAAAATGAGCAAACTCAATAATAGTTCTCCATGACCTTGTGAACCTCTTTCCAACATTTGCTTTAGTTGTAGAAGCTTCAGCAATTTAGAAAAAAAAAAAAAGCTTGCTCCAAATACGTGCGTGCCTTGAGTATCTTTTAAGGTTCCAGTGTGCCAATGTGTTTTTGAGCAAGAAGTATCCTATGAAATATTAAAGCAGGCTAGCTATATCTGAAGAATAAAATCCATTAACACAGGTTACAGGAACAGGTTGCTCAGGAGTACTGCTGTTAATTAGGGAGCACAATTTTGTGTAACTTTTGCATATTATGAATTTGCAATCCTACTCTAGGTAAAGGATGAGAAATGATGATTGGCAAAATTTCTAAAAATAGTATTATGTTACCATACTAACACCATAAAGATCATTACAGTATTTCATCGCGTTGCTTAGTGAATGTGACAGCATGAGGCCTTAAATGGTTGAGTTATAAAATTTAGCATGAAAATCCCAAAATTTCTGCAGAAAGAGGAAATCTGTACACAACACTGCAAAATAGAATTGCTCAGTATGGAAGAATGAAAACAAACAAGAGCAGGAGCTGGTTTCAGACACATTTTGAGATCAATGACTGAATCATACTTGAATTTTTAGAAAAAGTCAAGGGTATTGTTCTATTTTCTTCCTCTGAAAATACTCTTAAAATATCATTTCCAGCTTGATATTAACTCCTTATGGTACCTTCCTTGAATTTCCAGAGTAATGTTAATAAGGAATGAAGCCAGTGCATGCACCTAGGCCTTATTATTCAGCACTGAATGTATTGACAGCTGTACATTAGATCTTCACAGACTTCATAGAAGCAATCCTATATAATATCAGGAAATTACCAACACCACCTAGGAAAGTATACAAGAGAGTGTCTCTTTTCACAGGCCTTACGCTGGCATCTGTAATTTTTATTTATCTGCTTCTCTTTACTTCTCATCACTTCATTTGAAACTAGGACCATGATAGCGTGCTTTCTATGATTAGCTTTGTACAAATATTTTTCTTCTTGAAATCTGACCTGTCTACAATGATCTTTGAATGCCACACAAGCAAGGTATGCTGTTACTGAAAAGAGGGAGAAAGAACAGAAATTTGTTATTGTATTTGTTGTCCATTAAGCTTATAATTGAACAGAACACAAAATAACATCCTATATGGGATAACTCAAATCAAGCCATTTTGCCCATTGTCTCTCTTACTTCTGAGCAAAATCACAATAGTAACTGGACAACAGAAGAAAAGAATTCCCACAGTTTGTAACATTTCAAGGTACTTTATACACAGAAGCATAAATGAGGACACATTTACGTGTATAGACTGAACAGATGAAAAGACAATAGCTTCTGTGATCTTAACAATTCTATGTATTAGTATTAACGGTTTTGACAGATTAATATATTGAAAACTTGCTTAAAATTAATTGAAATAAAATTAATTGAAATATTTCATTTTCCTTTTTCAATAACTATAATCAGAAAAACCTTTTTTAATAGTGTATTCACAAATCCAGCCAAAGTAGTTAGCACTACATCTTGCTTTACTGTACTTTTATCTGAGCTATGGGACTTTCCCACTGAAATATATCCTCTGATTTATCTTCTGTCTAAACTACTTTTTACGTTATGACTGTGCTGCAGTCTTTTATATTCCCTGTGACATCATGAGACAGCTGTGTTACATTGTGTTTAAGCAGTACTAAACCTTTAAACTTTAAACGAATATTTTTCTTCTTGGAGGTATAAATAGAATATGTAATAAGGATCTGTGGGATATGCAATTAATGTCACTTGTGAGGAGAGGCCTTCATGATGCACTTGGGTTTTGGCACTCTTAAATTATGAGCTCTTTACTAGACTCATGGGATAAATTCCATATCCCCCAGATGCTTATTATGTATCTTCCATGTCCCTTAATTCCTATTAGCTGGATTAGGAGTTGTTGTGATGTTGAGGTTTATGGTAATTTAACTGGGATGTTTCTTGGTTATCAATAAATAAACTTCAAAAGTTTAGTAATTTTTATTTTCTAGCAATTCCAATGTGAATAGCTGTAACAATTTACATAAGATGCTAGTTGGATGTACTAAAAAATTTGGTCAGTTGTGCACATTAGTGTATCCATTATCTAAATTTTTAAAAACATGCAAATGAATAAAAGTGAAAGATTTCAATAGGAAAGAATGAGCCAAAGTGTAAGGTTTTAGGGTAACCAAGATGGTATTTCCTTTTGCTTCCAAAAAACTATTTGCCTAGAGAATAAATATTTTGTTGCTCAATGATGATGTTATTAATGTTGTAGTCTCAATCATTACCTGGGGAGTTTGTCAAACTGGTACAGAATGGCCTAGATTAGTTATCAACTCAAGAGCGAATAAGATTTTTAAAAGACTCAATAAAGTCCAGTGATTAATTGTTATATACTCTAATTCATGCCTATCCCATTTTATCTAATTTAATAAAAGTCTGAAATGATGATTAATCCTTTAACACCAGCAGTTGCTGGTACATCCATTATATGTCCAATCTGAATTCCTCTGCCAAGGAGTTAACTACTATTTTGAACTTGGTGTGAAAAATATCATTATAAATTTCATTAACCTGATCATCAAATTTAAAAAAGTCAACTCATAAAATCCATTACTACATATCATGCATCGAAGATTAAAAACTGGTCCTCAGTGGGCAGGAATAGCCAGGATTTAATTCCCATAGCATATGTTTAAAGTGCTCATATGACATTATTGTATCTGTAATTATCAGAATTTTATGTTTATTAACCCAAGTGAATTAAGAGTCTTGTTTTGAGTAAAATTTAGCATGCGTGTTAAATTGACCATTAATTCTGAGCAAATCAATGTATACGTATTTACAACAAATTAAAAATATTTGTTTAGGATATTGTAATAATTTTTGTGTTTAGAGAATTGCGTTCCTGTAATTTTTCATTCTTGGATGAAATAATTTACTTCTTCAGTGTTTCCAGTTGGCTGTCTTGGTGTAAATTCCCATGCCTGACATTGATTTAAGTCTTCTGGGGGAAACTTGAAATATTTCATGTTTGCACTGTATCTCAACTACAAATGAGTCTTCATCTTCAATTAGGTGTTTTTTTCCAAATAGGTAATATAGCACTGTTCTTCACTGCTGCTTGGCCCTCTGTGAGAGAGACTTCCCTATCCTGTGCATTAAATATGCCTGAGGAGAGGAAATAGGCACAGAAATTCACACCTCTCCACAGTGTTCATAGGTTTGTAAGTGTAAGGGTACGATAGACGTTCTGTTAAGGCATGAAAGATATGATACCTGAATTAAACAGTTTAGAAAAAAGCTAACAGTACAAATAGGAAAATGTTATGAAAGCCTTTGTAGAAGTCACCTGTGACCTAGATGCAAGTTCTTTCAAAAATAACCTACTGCAAAGTTCAGTTCACCAATATAATTCAAATTCTCTTGTATTCATAGCATTCATAACTCCCCCATTTCAACCAGTTCAATGCACTGTTTAAAATGTGGTTGGACTTCCCAGTCTGGCTCCTACAGGTGCCTTTGCTGAACCAACTCTGGTTTCTGCTGTCTGTACTGGGCACAGATGTAACTTCAGATATTTAGAACTGTTACAACTGTCACTGCACACTGCAGGAAGACATGCAGCTTTACTGCTTGGTGTAGTTTCACCTTACACATCCTTTCATGACCTGTCCCAATCATTGCATCTATTTCACTTGTTCTCTGGACAGAAAATGATGAAGTCAGAAGGATTAAAGAGACCCCTTTTCATCCCCAACCTACCTGCCTGGTGAAACACCTTTTTACAGACACCTAGTATCACATCAGCTGCTGATCACAGCAGTACAGAAGTGTTTCAGAACAGCCAAAGAGACTCCTAAGAGATCTTTATTATGTACTTGGATTTGGGGGCGTTGGATTTGGAAGTGCATATTTGCACTGTAAAGTTTAGGTTCCCTTGGCGTAAAGAAAGGAGGAAAACGCCCAGATGATTTTATTCTTGGATGGACCAAATCTTCTTTCTAAAGTTCATCTTCAAATCAAAAAAGTTTGTCCATTGTGAAATCCTTGCCTTTGCAACCTTGTTGATTGAATTATCTTTGATCTATTTTTTGATGTTATCTTTGATCTAAATTATCTTTTGATCTATTAAATGCCAGGCTTAGAGCAGCTCTTTCTTCTAACAAATGTTTTAAATGTCTGCAGTACCTCACATAACCTCTACCACCCTGAGGGAAAAAAAAAATTCTCCATAGAGGTTGCAGTGGATATGAAGAAGTAGCATCTCCCAAGAATTTATCTCTGTGGACTTTAATAATACCCAGCAATCTTTCATGGGATCCTAAAAGATTTTGTAACTTTTTTGAGTGTTTGAACATTACAGAAAATTACTTTCCCTGGGCTTTTTAGAGGAGTTAATTATCACATTTGGGAAAAGAAGAGCAGTGCTACATTTCCTTAAGAGAGAGTTAAGAGGTTAAAGTTAAGGTTACTGATAAAGAGAAATGAATATTTGCTTTACTTTGGTTTTAGTCTCAGATATCGTTCGTATGTCCATTTCAAGAAAGAAAAGTGCAGTATTTTTTTTCTTGAGGTGCTATCAATACATGGCTTTCAGGCAGAGGTAACTGCTCTTTGGCTGCTGAATCGCATCAGAAGTGAAACAGTGCAAAAAAAAAAAAAAAAAATTCACAGATACATCTGAATCATCCAAGTGCCCATTCATTTGATTATTTTTTTCTTAAATTTCAGAACTGGTAAAAATTACATGATTTTCACAAAAGGCACAGAAGTTTGGGAGCAAATCAAGCTCTCATCAGAATGCTTCACTATGAGAGTGGTGAGGTGCTGGAACAGGCTGCCCAGAGAAGTTGCGGATGCCCCGTGGCATCCTGGAGTTGTTCAAGGCCAGTTTGGATGGGGCCCTGGGCAACTTGCTCAGTATTAAAGGGGGAGGTTGGTGGCCCTGCCTGTGGTCAGGCTTGATCCTTGAGGTCCCTTCCAACAGGGGCCATTCTGTTACTGTTACTCACACATTGAGTGAAGATTTGGGTCAAGACAAGGAGACGAATGAGGGAGAAATGAGATATAGGGGAAGTCCTACGTGTAAGGCCAGAATTGCTGAATCTGGAGGATATAAGTTGCATTTTCAGAGTAGTTCAGACATTAAATAATGCTGGAGGTCCAGTTGCAGCAATCATATGGTAATCAAAGGAGTGAAATTAATACCCAATTTTAAACCTGAACATGGATGTTGTATTTAAGTTAAATAGATAAAGAGTAGCCTAAAACACATACTACTTCAGTCTTTGTGTATTTGCAGGTGTGGGTGAAGCATTACAAAAGCATATACTATTTAAAAAAAAAATATATATATATTTCTTTAGCTAACTCCTTGGTAACATTCGAGTGGAAGAAAAGAAAATAAAGATGTAGTTTAACTGATTTTGATGTGTGTGTGTGTGAGGGGGGAACGAAGGTTCTTCCTTTTTTCCCTGTTTCCTCCAGTTATAAAAATTACACTGATTACACATCATAAAGCCTATCTGTAATAAAACGCATCAGCTGGCCAAGGTTTTCATCGCTCACTCAATAATCCATTAATACAGCAACGCTGCCCAGGCATCTTTATAATACCAACTCGGAGGTAATTTTAATCAGCTAGACCAGCTGGTATTTAACAGCAGCTGCTGGAGATGCCACAAATATACTCAATAGCTGACATCTTTATTTGCAGTTTTTCAAGGGGAGAAGAGATCCTCCTGTGGTTACTTATATTGAGCTTTTTTTTTTTATTATTACATATATAAGTGTTGGTACTGGAGGATAATACCTGAATAAAGGAGTGAATAGAGTTAAAAAATAAAATTATACTCTTGGAATCAGAGGGCTTTTTCATGAAATCTTCATAAATGAACAGAAAAATAAAGAGTAGATGCTGGCTTTGTTGGAGTGTAGAGCCTTTTCCTGGTACAGTTACACTAAGCTCAGACATTGCTTGCAGCATAAAATGTGCTTTGTGGTGCTGCACTGCCCTGTCTTACTGAAGATTTTCTGTCTCTCTATGCCAAAAATAAGTGAAAAATAATGCTTTTGATAGAATAAAGTGATTCCTGCTCACACGTGTTCAATTTCAACTGACACGTGCTTCTTTTGTCCTCAGTTTTGGTTTAAAGTGCATGCAGGAGTATATATGTGTATATATCTATGCTTAAGTACACGGATGTTTGTGTATAAATAATACACGGTATGTTTATTTGTACTTCTCATCTCTTATAAAGCTGAGTAAAGTGCTGCTTTCTGCAGCAGTAAACGTGGAATACAATTTCTCACTGGGTTGAGGGGGGACTAGCAGAGGCAACACGAAGTTAACAGTCACAAACACATTATAAATAAAAATTTAATTACACTTGGGGGAGCTCAGCTTACAAAGCTCACAAATCCATAATGGAGCTTTCTGGTAATAAAGGCCTGATCTGTTTGTTAAACTACAATATCCCTGTCCTTCTGTATCTCTTCTTTTGTATAAAACTTTAATTTCTCCATTGCTTACCAATTGCAAAAAGGACTGACTTCACTGGTAAACAGTTTTTTTCTGTCAGATACCAAATGTTATCTTTCTTTATTAAGCAAATAGTTGTAGCTCTTAGGTAGGGCAGGGGAGGTGCAATAAGAAGTGTGAGGATATCTATTTTTTGTTGACTATAATGTGGCAGAGTGGATGGAGATACATTTAATATCAATTTGACTTGCTGGAGGTAGGCTTTTGCTAATGTATGAACAAATTCTAATGTAGCAGTTTCTTTGTTATGAAGATAGCAGTCATGAATGAGGAAGAAAATGTGCTCTTATTAAACTTGTTGAAGATGTAAGTGCTCCTAGAACAGTAAAATGAAAAGTACTAGGCAGTTTTATTTCTTTCTTTTAGACTCAGAATCTCATAGGTGAACACGGGGAGGGAGACAAAAGAAACTAACTTGAGTACATGGATATTAATCCTTAAAAAAAAATTAGAGGTTATACTAGTCATTTGTAGGTAACTCATTTATAATTCTCAGTGAGGTACTTTTCTGATCAAATACAGATGTGTCTGAGGCTGTGACTGACTGCTTCAACTTCAAATCCAGCAGTAGAATGAATTACTGCAGTTGTGATTTGACTAAAAAATACTTAGCAAACATGTTTTCTCTTATTTATTCTGAAAACAGTCTGTTTAAGTTTGTTTAGTGTGTTTGACAACAGACAGTTTGATATATTGCCGGGCACAGCAGTAGGTTGGACTTGAGTAGTATTAGCTTTCAGTGTTTTGATTAATGGTAATCGTTTCAATGAAAAGGCATGTTTTACGTACATCTCGTAGTTCTGAAAAACAGAAGTTAACTTGCAAGATCTGTAATTACTGTTCTGAGTTAGCATATAAAAAAAGCTTCAAGAGCATGCAGGCAAATCACAGTAGGGCTTTTGTACGTCTGTTTATTTCGTACTGTATTACATTTTGCATTTTGTAGCTTTTAAACAGTAATTTTTGTCTAAGAAAATAAATCTTAGTTTTCATCTCTTGTTGAATGCTGCAATGTGTTTAAGACATATTTCTGAATTCCACATTGTAATTCAAATCTTAGTACGGTGAAATTTTTTCTTTCCAATCATCAATAACAATAAAAGAAGGTCAACTTGGAGACTCACCTGTCTCCTCTAATCCCAGCAGTCCTATAGGGAAGAAAAAGCTATCTGTACACCTTGAAAGACTGTTTTCTCTGGTTAGAAAAATACTTACTTATCCCACTCGCAGAATGCATTTCTAGTTTTCTTAAGATGCTTTTTTGTGTGAAAAATAAATATTTCATTTTCAGTGTATATTCAGGAAAAAGGGGAAAACTGATTATTTTTGTATTTAGGTAAATAAAGGATTGTAATGATATGTTTAGATGTAAGGGATATAGTACAGGATGTCAACTATTATTACTAATGCCATCTTTCATTTATATAGAACTTTCATCCTAAAAGACTGTAGTTTCTAGAAAATGTAGATTTAAGCCAAAAACACAATTAAAAATATATTTCCTTGTCCCGGCATGTTAGCTTCAAAGTATTGTGTGTCACTTTAACAGACAGTACCAAAATATCTTTCTTCTGCTTTGCAGATGCAAAAATGTACCTTGAAATGGGTATGCTGAAAATACTGTTAAACCATCTCTAGAAGAAGAGGAAATTGGTTTTATAGGTTCCTCGTTTTATGGCATGCTTTCTTCTCAGATTTTAATATTTTGCAACACGTTCTGAAAGAAGAAATGAATAGATAGTGCTTTTCTACATCTGAAACATGTAGGGGCATCACAACCTACCTGAATTGTTCCCTAGGCAGTATTAAAAAGAAAGCAGTAATATCTAAATTGTAGAGGGAGGCAACTAGATTTCTAAGTGTGGCGCCAATGTTTGTAGTCAACAATGAGACATAAAAAAATTGTAGCCTGTGTTGATAACTGCAGGGTTTGAGGCTTGTATTATTAGAGCTCGCCTAAAAGTATTAACACACAACTCATGTATAGCCTTTGTATAAGCTATGTTCTATTATATATTTGGGGGGGAAATAAAAATCTGTAAAGCATGAAATTGTGGTGTTTCAAAATGATTATTTCTAAAAGTGAATTATCTCATCTCATAGTAGTACTAGCTTGGATTTCCATGTTAGATGTCAGGTGGTTTATTTCTGAGCAAAATACAAATTAATAAGTGTACATTTTAATACTTACCTAAACCAGTGACAAGAAAATAAATACTACTTTTTATTTACCTTGCAGTTAACAACCATGTGTCATTGTGGCATCTTTTATTGAAAGGAACTTTATTTAAGTAGCATAAACTTGTTGGATGGGCTTCAATTAAATGATGATTTGTTAATGCAAATGTGTAGCGAATGACTGGTAGTACATCTGTCTCTTCATCCATAGGCCATTACTGTGCAGCATTAGCACATGATTGTAAAAAACTGGAAATCATTATATGCAGGTAGTACATATTCAATCAATTCTGACCTTATGTCTCCGACGAAATAAAAAAAAAAGTATGCAATGTAAATGATATTTAATCTGAACACACACAAAAAAAAAAAGAGAGAGAGAGAGACAGAGAGAATCCTTGAATATCTGTGATTCAAGCTGTTAGATGATGTGAGGTGACTGCTGTTTGGGATTGATTGTTATTGGTGGCCCCAGTGGGGAACAGCCAGCACATTAATCCTGTGTTACTCCTCCCTCATGCTCCTCCAATCCAAATAGTATTTTTGTTTATATTAGGAAATAAATACTGTTCTGTTTATTTTAAAATTCCTCTCTTTTGGAGATTGAAAGGAAAAAGCTCTGTGTTGATGACCAATGTTAACCAGTTAAGCAGGCAGGGACAATTAATACAACAAAAAATTGTACAATTAGCTTCAGCTCCATAAGTGTCTAATGAGCCATTTGTCAGTCTTTTGGTGAAATAAACTACTCTATCTTAATTCTCCACTCTTGCAGCAAATAAATAGAAGTTATGAAACACCCGGGCACCAATAAAATATAATTTATTTTGCAGGGCATGGCAGAACTCCTTACATATCTAAAATGAGCATGTTATTTACAAACGACTTGTAATACTCATATAAAAAAAGAGGATTTCATTCTACAGTAGATATGTTTCCTTCCTGATTTGTTCAATCATTTAAATATATAATTGCTCCTAAAGGCATGTGAGTTAAAATGACTTCTCCTGATGTGATTAACTCATAAAGCCAAAAAGAAGCTCAGAAAGGAACCTGTGAAATGCTACGGATCGGCAGTCTGCAACACAAAACATTGCAAACATTAGGAAGGACAAATTATTTCCTTTTTAGAATACTTCTTTTCTGCTGTTCCATTCCTGCCCTTCCTGGACTTTTCAGATGTACAGATACTATGTCATTAAAAAAAACCACAGTGGCAATTGCTGTTCAAATACCTTGGTTGGTTTTGATGAAAACGGGGGCTGCAGGAAGGCTGTCTGCAATATGATTAGCTGTGAAGAGCAAGGTTATTCTGCTTTCCTTTCCCATTCAGAGTAGCCTCTTTCCAACAGAAATTGGTGTAAATATTTCCGGCCACTTAAGTCTTTCTCACTCGTAATTTTAAAGGAACGTCGTCTATGATTTAGTTCAGTTGTGTGATGTCTTTCTGACCAAATATCTTGCTATGCTGTATTAAAACTGTGGTCAATAAGTATTTAAACAAAAGACATAAAAAAAAGAGGATAGACCAGAAAATGGATAGAGCTCTGTTACTCAATTTCATTCAGAATGAAGATCCTCTGTTCAGAAGGAGGGAATTTTTCAAAGAGCAGAAGCCGAAGGGACACAAGTCCTCCTGAGAGACCAGGAGAGAGGAGCAAGATGGCTGGTGTTGTGTGGATAGAGGAGGAGAGAATAGGGAGGGAATATCAGTGTGAGTGGAGGTGGGATTTACTTTGTGGAACGAGGCTTGAAGAAGCCTCAGATGTTTTTGGCAGATGAAATGTTTATGTGCATAGATGCATATGTATAGCCAGTTCCATTGCTTTCAGGTGGAGATGTTTTGCACATAGGAAAGCAATTAGTTTAGGCATCTAGAAAAGTGATTAGGGAAATCCATATGGAGACTTTCAAAGCTATATATGATGTTTAGATATAATGGTAATTTCAAGATGGAACAGCAGTGGGTTTTTGTATTCATTTTTATGAAGGTAACAAGCCAGGTTCAGAGAAATGTTGAATAAAAAGAATCATGACCAACAAAAACTAATCCCAGAAAATTGTGGACAGTTTTAATTCAGATAGAAACTATATTGGTAATAGAAGGCCCACCATACAAAAATGGGGCAGACCATTTACGAAATTGCTGTAAGTGGGAAGTCAGCATTTCTGTGGGATCAACTGAGATAATTGAAAAGGTTATTGTACAAGAGTATTGGGAGAACGCTGTCCTTGGGTAAAACACCTTGCTGTAGACAAGGTAGACAACATCTATTGCTCTCCCCCCCATTTAGCCAGTCTGTGATGACATCATAGAATGCTAAGAGGTTGGTCATGATTTCTCCTTGGTGAAACCATGTCGACTACTCCTGATAACCTTCTCTTCCAATTGCTTGGAGATGGCATCCAGAACAAGTTGTTCCATCACCTTTCCAGGGATGGAGGTGAGGCTGACTGGCCTGTAGTTCCCAGTAGATCCTGATAAATATGTATATGGTGTTTGTAGGTGTTTGTTTTTCCCTTTTGCTTAATTCCCTCAGTATATAGGTTACTTTTATAACAATAATTAGCAAATGATAATTGAAAAGATTTTAATTGATGCCTACTGTAAATGTTTTCCATAACAAAATATTTTCCATAAAAAATAGTGTAGTTGAGATTAAAATTCAACTTCTGTTACAAAGTACTGTTTTCACTGGTCCTTAACTCCAAGTCATCTCCTTTGGAATTTCTCTTGTTTTTGAACCAAATCATTCATTTTGAAGGAAAGCTGCAACTAGTGTTAAGTGAATATCAAACAGCTATAGTGTATTTGCAGAATAAAATGAAATAAGATGAAATAAAAAATCAAATGAAATATAACAAAATATATATTTAAAGGTGTTTTATTTTGATATTTACATAAAACAAATTCTACCAACCATCGCTCCTCAAATAGACTTGAAGGACCAATTCCATTATTCTTGTAAGGTCTTAGAATTTATGGTTTATTGATGTTTAAAAAACTACGTCTGAGGAATTTTTACAGATGCTTGAACATGAAAAACGGAAAAATAATTTGATCTCTTTATTTATGTACTGCCACTAGGTGGCAATATTAGTGATACCTGTCCACCAGCCAGATGAGATGTAACTGGTAAAATACAAGTTGATAGAGCAGGAGAAATGGTGATGTTTTTGCTTTTCCAGGTGTCTGATAATAGATTGAAAGTGAGTTCATGCTAGGAGCAACTAAATTGATTAGCTGTGTGAAGGACATGTTATCAGGCTTCCAGTACTTCCAGAAAAGATAGAAAAGAGTTAATGCCATTATAATAAGTACTTTTAAGACCTCATCTGAAGTGCCTATGCATTTCTGGTAAACTGTTCAAGAAAGATCAACCCAAACTGCTTAAGTGTGGCTGCTAGCTCTGAGTTTTCCCTTTCTTCTGATCAGCATCACTTTACAAGGGGAGCATAACTGAGTTTGACTTACCTAGCCAATTGCAGCAG
This sequence comes from Tetrao urogallus, assembly GCF_951394365.1. Classification (NCBI taxonomy): domain Eukaryota; kingdom Metazoa; phylum Chordata; class Aves; order Galliformes; family Phasianidae; genus Tetrao; species Tetrao urogallus. The sequence continues at coordinate 17,473,537 of NC_136820.1, forward strand.
AAGGTGAGAGGACGTGATTGGTCTTTAGAAATGTGTCAGGGAATAAATACAGAGTAAGTTGGACAGTGTTACCAAAAGTAAAATGATGGAAACGGTATCAGATTTATATACTGAATATCTGAAGGTTGCTAACTATTGTAGGAGTGAGATTTATGCGTGTGTGATGACAAGCATAAGAAGAACAAGAAATGTCATTACAGGATCAATCTTAATAAAAACCAACCCTATAACACATTGACCACAACAACAGGGAAGTGGACTAAATGAGATGGAGCTATCTTCCAATCCTAGAAGGTTGGTCAGTGAATTTTTGTGTCTGTCTCCTAATCGCAGACATCCAGTGTTAATCCAGATGTGGCATTTTCAACTGCTAGTCTTATAAAAGGATCTTAATGTTTATACCCGTATGTTGTAGCATTTGCTTCATGATGGCTTGTTTATAGAGGTTCAATACAGTCTGTACTGGTTACTTGGTGAAGCTTTTTCTCTTAGTTTGAAAGGTGTTATTGCTGGTGTTTTCCCCAGAAAAATTCCTTTACTGGGGAAATCTGCAATTTTTCAGTTCTGAATGATAATATTTATTATTTACACTTAAGTCAGAAACAGGCATGTGTTGTGTGAAGTGCTTATTTTCAAGAATTCCCACAGTATTTGGGAGCTTTTTGTGTTTTCCTTTCTGTAAGCAGTGAAGTTATCATGGGGTTAAAAGATCACAGTGATTCTGTGCTAAGGCATCTGCAAAAACTTTCTAGCAGAGCCTAATAAAGCCCTGCCCCATTTGTGACATACCAAATCACATTCTCCTTGCCTGGTCTGACAACCACAGCTCTTAAACAGCTGCTGGGGTAATTTGCATAAAGGAGATTGTAAATGTCTCATTGGAACGCATGCAGCGCAATCCACCCAAAAACCACTGCCTGAACACCAGGAAAAGAAGATTGTAGTCATAAAAATTGTGGCTCTCATGATTTTAGATTATGGTCTCCACAGTCTTACAGCTTTTGCAAATACCAAGCTTTTGTTCAAAAAAAAAAGTTTCATTTACCGATACAGAACAATACAAACAGATGCCATGTTGCTCTCTTGACTCAGTCTAGCAGAAAATTGACTTCTGCAGAAAAGGTAGATGTTGACCCCTCCTCAGATTTTCACCCTAGTGATGAGTGAATTGGTCCAATTTAAACTATCTATAATAAAACTGGTTAAAAAAAACTTTATGGTAGCGAAAGGGAAACAAAGGAAATGCAGAATGAAGTTAATTTAATAAGAGGATTCAATAAAGAGTAAACAATGCATAAGTTGATACAATATGTTAATTGTCTGCCTACATCTGCTATGTTTTATGATGCATATTTTCATAGAAATTAATATTAAAGCGGTACATATTTTCATGAAAATCAGAATTAAAAGGGATATACTTGCAGAACTAGGGATTTTACAACATGGTAGGAATTGTCTTAATGCATTTCCTTAGTTTTAATGGTATACGTTTAAATTGGAGCATTGAAGCATTGTTCTCTTTGTCTTGAAAGAACTTGAATGGAGTAGTTTGGCACGATGATGAAACTGTTGGTGTTATATACCTAACTATACAATAGGAAACCCTCTGCAGAGGTAGTGCCTGCTTCTGTTAAAGCCACTAGTTCATTGATATTGTATTCTCAACCAGAGCTCTGCCCAATTTCTAGTGCAAGTTGAGACTTTTTAGGTGGTGCCTCCTCTTTTTGAACACTTCCTCCAGTCTCAGTTCCTGGAAACACATTTCATGCAGTTACACCAGTCTCAGTTGCATCACCATCATAAGTAGAAAACGACTAGTAGCGATAGAGTAAGTTGTCATTCTCCTTTTACTCCAGTTTTTAATCATCCAGAGTGCATAAGTTTATTAACACCCAAGTCACCTATATCTTTGCAATTAAAAGTTTACTTACTATCTCAGTTTCCTATAATCAAAAGTTTGGTATATATCTGTGCAATGACACAGTGGACAGCAATTGTTTCAATGCTGTTGAGTTTTAAAATTCATTATAAACACTGAATTAATTTTATAGTCAAAAGATTATACAAGAGGGATATGTTTGAAAAAAACTAACAAAGTGAACACTTTCGCCTTGTGTAAATTCCAAGTGGTTTAGAAAAAGTTTATCAAATCACTTGAAAGATTTGACAAGTCTCTTTGTTTAGCAAGATATTTAAGACAATGATAGTACATCAGTAGTGCAAGTTCAACATTGGTAGACATCTTGTCTGACTTCAACAATAAAAATGTATTTTAAAATAAATTTAACATTGGACTTTAATAAGATTCGCCATTGGTACCTCATGAATTTTTCTGAGATCCTACTACTACACATACTTTCATCACTTGCTTGTGGTTACTGAAAAATGCAGGAAATATGTAACTGAAGATACATGCTTCGTTTACTCAGACCGCTACGGACTCATATATTACAGCTCATAATGATGTAACTGGCTAATGACGTAGCAAAACAAGATGTGTAAATAGTAACAAAATCCTTACAGAAGTAACTATTATGATTGAAGAGGTATGCAGGTTTTCATGAGCACAAGCCTTTTTTCAGTTCTAAAGTAGAACTACCGTATTGAAAAGCCAGTTTTTAGATAAGGTTATTGCTCTGAGTTAAAGTAGTATCAGCTAATCAATCTGAAAAGTATTTGAATACAATACATCTCAAGTGTGAAGCTTGTAACAGGAAACAAATAAACATATAAATAAAAGATAATGCTGCAAGGATAGCCCACATCTGGAAAATTATTTTTAAATTCCTTGATCCAAGTTAGAGCTCTTGCTGAGTCAGCCTGCTTTGGGCAACAAAAGTTTGCTAAACTCTTCATGAACAGATCCTTTTCTGTATGAAAGTAAAATCCATAAATGATTTATTGGTAACAGCAACCCTTTAAAAGCAGGCATGGAATCATATCACTAAGACTGTGGAATATTATCTGAGACAGTAAGAAAGTTGCTAATGATAGTTGGCAAGTGTTGTCACAACCTGGTTTAGCTGACAGAGATGGATGCTACCCCTCAGAATATGCATTCTACCTGTCACAGCCAACTAAATACTCAATAGCATAATTTCCTTCAAATAAAATATCACATCCCAAGCAATCAGGAGCAAGAATCCAGTAGAGAAGGTGTGCCTAGAGGAAATGTTGAAATTATCAAGATTCAGTGAGTTCAGCTGTAAGATTACCTCTCTGTTCCCATTAACTGAAGGAAATTGTCAGTCTGGAGGCTGGTTTCCAGTGCTAGATGTTGTGTTGCATGGGATGATCCTTTGTTTAACAGACAAATGCATTTGGCTCCACTAGAATGGTTGTAGCACCAGGCATGTTTCTGGCTTCCTACCTTCCAGTCATGTTGTGCTTCATTGTTTTGGAACATAGAAGAGCATGGTCAGATAAATTAGCCTTTAGATACAACTAACTTCCAGCCCTTTCTTTTCATACCTTGACTTAGGGATCATTTATTGTGCTTCTGATCACATCCCTCCTTTCTGTCTGTTTCTCTTTCGAAACTCAGCAGCAGTCTGCTGAAGAGCCTACCTCCATTCATGGAAATCCTTTCTATGAGCAGGTGTTCACCTCTTACCCTATGAGATGGACACCTCTCCTGTCTGCATCTGCCAATCATAGGAAAAGACAGAGGATTAGGATGTCAGGTCCATTTAATGGACCAAGAAACAATTCTGAAATGTCCCTTGTATGCCTCTTTCATCAGCACTGAGTATTTGTAGCTTCAGAAAAATGTTTCTCTTCAGAAATAAGTTAAAATATAGTTTTAAGAAAAAAATTTCAAAGAATAAAGAGAGCAACAGAGTTCAAATTAGCACAGTTTTGAGAAGACTATTTCAACTGTGTAAATGTGCAGCAGATTTTCTGTTTCTGAAGCTGTGGACCATTGTAATAAAATAAGTGGCATTACTTTTGGAGCAGCATTCTTATATATTCTTATATATATATAACATATATAATATATAGCATTCTTATAAATTCTTATATAGCCTCCCTCTGCACCAGATGCTAATTCTATAGTGCTTCCTACTCTTTTTAATAAGAACTAACTTGTTGCATCCCAGCTGTGGACAAGCTCGAAGTTGTCTTTGATTGCAAACGTTTTGATTCTGAGTGGCCACATATTCTGGCCACAAAACAAAAGAACCATTAAAATAAGCATTGTTTTTAACAAACATTTTGTACTGTGAGAAGGCGGCTCATGAAATTGCTAGCTTATGTACCTGTCAGTTCAGCTGACCAGAGTGTCAGCAATGCTGCCCTGCAGTCCCTCTGCTGCTAGCTATACATTTCAAGCATGCAGTAATATGTAACTCATAGGTGTATAAAATCATAATAGAACATTTCATCATGTCTAAATAAGGACAGGTGCGTGCTCTCTGAATGGTTAACCATTGAAAACATTCAATACAAGGCATTTGACACTAATTTTACTGGTCAAATCTTCCTCTGAAAGAAGCCTGCGTTGACAAGCCATTTGCTAGGAGCCTTCTGCAGAGTGAGCCTGGCTTGATGGGTCGTCGCATAAGCTACTTGACATTTGTCCCCAGTCAGACCCATGCCACATGAAAAATTTACTCAGGCGAGGGGCTCCCAGGAATAAACAGTTCTCTAGTGTTGCTCACAGGGGACTCGGCAAGGTGAGCGGAACTTCAACTTGTCACGGATGCACTGTTCTGACAAACATAAGTAGATGCTAATGGCTAAATCGTGACAGAATAAAGTCCCTCAACCATATGGCTAATTGCCACAACAATATCTTCAGTGTTATTAATCAAGTTTTCATAGTGTGCCATGATAATTGGAATAATTAGAAACAGCGTAGGCATTGCTTGCCTCCGCCACACATACTGCAGACGGGGACGTGGAACAACCACAATTGCACTTTCTGTGCAGCGTTGTTTAATGCTTTCCTTTCCAGCAAATACTATAGTTAATTAATGAATTAGCAGTTTGCTACCAGAGTGTTTTACTGCTAGCAATCCTTCCATAGGGTCACATAGGTAGCTAAATGAGACCACTAAGCCCCTTGTGCACCTCTTAAAAGATGCAGTGTTCCCATACGAATACAACTACACAGCACAGAACTCCACCAGATATAAGTACTTCATTTCACAAATATTGGAATTCTTACTCTTGTAGCTAATACGTAAAATTACTTGTTTGGAGCATGTATAAAAAGGATAAAATAACCTGAAATATGTTGTGGATTTTTTAACTGTTTACATGAAAGAAAGTGTTTGATAATGTCACCATAAACTTAAAGGAAAAAGAATTTAGCAAATGTCAATATACATGCATAAAATGAAAACTTCTACTTTTTTTTTTTTAAAGTGGGAAAAACTGAAACTCTGGTTTAGTTGTATCTGTGTCTTAACATATCAATATTGCTAGATGTAAACAGTTACACCAATTATAAGTACCATACTGTTACTTGCCTTGATAATGGGATCAGCCTCCAACTTACATTCTGCCTTAGATCTAAATTTATAAGTAAAGTGTCGATTCTAATTCTTTTGTTTATGTTAAGCAGCTAGATCAACATTTTTTATGCTGCCTCTTGGAATAGCCTCACTCAATTCTTACATTCAGAGGTATGACAGCAGGGAAAAATGCTTGGTTTTCCTCAGTGCGTGCATCAACATGTAGTTGACTGGTCACTAAAACTGGCAGATTGATGATGATGACTCCCTTTGTTGGATATATGAAGGCATTTAGCTAGACTAATAGATTGAAATGGACTGCTGCATGTATGGCCTCTGAACAGCTTCATAATTCAGTTTTAGAGTATACAATAGATATAATATTGTATTCAGTAATGATATAAATCTTCTCTCCTCATTTCAAAAACTAAATAAATTTCTTCTCTGCAGTGGAAAGCCACCAAGAGATTTGGAAATGTCCTGTGCTTAATTGTAAAGAAATCTGCAGAAGTAACTTCTCAATTTGGGTAGGAAGTGAGAATTCCATCAATTTTAGGTGTATTTTTGAGTCTCAAAGGGAAAGGGTCTCTGAAATGTGTCTCACATCATGATGAGAATAAGAAGAAAAACCCAAATTCTCTCTGCGCTGAGGGCTGCCATTGAGGTGATCCTGGCCACAGCAGGCATTAGCTCCAAATGTGAAATTTCTAATAGAGTTACTTCATCTACAGAGCTGCTATAAAGCTGGGTGCTCCAGTCATTCATGAAAAATACCCAAGAAAATTCTGGATGCGCAGCAAAGATTTAAATAAGTGGAATTAGAAGGAAAAAAAGACTCAAGTGAATTGATAAACTGGTGGCGGTCTGAGGTATGTTGCCTAATTAACTTGAGTACAACATGTTTTTATAGGCAGATAGCTTCTGAAGAATTAAAATAAGTTTTATCTCCTGAAAGTTTTATTGTAATTTTTACTTAGCATACCAGAAAAAAATTTATCTGTTACAACATTGCAATGCAGAGTTACAGAAAGGTGATTCAGTTGCAGATTTCATTTTTTAATGGACAAAAAGGCATTTTATTTAATAATCTCAGAGGTAGAAAATAAAAACAGAGGCTTGATAATATTTTATCACTACTTTCTTGTTTGCTTTAAAGTTCTTGAAAAATTCTCCCTCTTCCTCGTATGTTAAAATAGACAGTTTTTAGATGACATCTTGTTCAAGTAGATTCTACAGAGACAAATAATAACTCTGGGAGATTTAATATTATGGATCAATGAAACATTGTAGGATTCCTATTCTAAAGAGACTGTACAAAAGGATTCGTGTATCTTTTAAAGCTACTGCATGCATCTTGAATCAATGGATAAAGCTATTAGCAAATTTATTTTATCATCTTAAGAACTGTGCTTCAATTACAACACTGAGAGTTGTTTTTCTAATATAATTTCTCCACTTTAAAACCAAATTTAATCATTGCTGTTTAAAGATGGAAAACTTGGGGGTTGGAGTTCCTAATTGCTAATAGCTGATAGCAGTAGGAACTTCACTAATTTAGAAGTGCCTCTTTTGTTTCAATAGCTTTATTGCAGCAAATAGTGTTTAAAATCATTCACGTGTAATTATTTTTGTTAAAAAAAAGAAAATGTTTTTGCTACTCTGCGGTGATTTTCCAAACAAACTGTACATGTATCATTAGTATTTAGTACTGTAGGTTTGAATTACACAGATACAAGAGCAGTAAGAATTCAGTAGTCGCATCTTCGTGTTCTTATATTTTTTTCTTCTGAATGCATATTAGTCATTAAATTATGTCTTTATCAGGGACGAAGTCCCCGTGTCCTTGCACTTCATACTTTGTTGCTGACTTCAAAAGATTTTTTTATTGCAGATTATAACACTCCCCTTTGGTCATTCTAGTTTATCACAACTTTATCATACTAAACTTTGCGTTTTAAATCTGGGTATTGCCCAAGCTGTAAAAAATTTAGTCAGTTTGCAGAAACACAGCAGTGTTCTTCAGTATCTTTCCATTGAATAAAAGCACAGGTTAACCCAGATAATTTTTAAATGAATCATAGTGTAGCAGCTGGATCCCTAGTGTTGTTACAACAGTATTTTGCCCAACGTTTGAAAAATGGATGAGTAACCTTGTTCTTTGATATGTGTTGTAAACTTGACAAAAACTTGACCAAAGAATCCTAACAAGTGTCTAGCTCTAATGTCTTTTTAAAAAATTAATAATGGCAGAAACTACTATTATTATTATGGTCACTGGACTACTGCACAATGAGAGGTCCTTGAGAGCAGTCCTGTGAAGAAGGACCTGGAGGTCTTGATAGATGAAAAACTTAACATGAGCCAGCAGTGTGCCCTTGTGGCTCGGAAGGCATCTGGTATCTTGGGCTCCATCAGCAGAGGGGTGGCCAGCAGGGACAGGGAGGTGATTGTACCCCTCTACTCTGCTCTTGTGAGGTCCCATCTGGAGTACTGTGTCGAAGAGCGTAGCCACCAGTACAAAAAAGACAGGGAGACAGGGAGTTGGAGAGGGTCCAGAGGAGGGCCACGAATATGATCAGGGGACTGGAGCACCTCCCCTATGAAGACAGGCTGAGGGAGCTGGGCTTGTTCAGACTGGAGAAAAGAAGGCTGCGGGGTGACCTCATTGCATTTCAATACCTAAAGGGAGCCTACAAAGAGAAAGGGTTGATAACAGCTGGACAAGGTTTTAAATTGAGGGAGGGGAGATTCAGGTTGGATGTCGGGGAGAAATTCTTTACAGAGAGAGTGGTGAGGTGCTGGAACAGGCTGCTCAGAGAGGCTGTGGATGCCCCATCCATGGAGGTGTTCAAGGCCAGATTGGATGGGGCCCTGGGCAGCCTGGTCTAGTATTAAATGTGGAGTTTGGTGGCCCTGCCTGTGGCAGGGGGGTTAGAGATTCATGATCCTTGAGGTCCCTTCCAAACCTTGATTCTGTGATTGTGTTATTCTGTTGCTGCAGATAACAATAGGAATAGAACAGTTTTATTCGTCCTCCCCAGTAATGACTGGTCAGTAAATTGTTATATCCCAGTAACTTGATGTGATGTCTTTCACGCTTATACAAACATAGGTGTTGTGTATGTGAAATACTGAAATTGTTTTACGTTGAATTTAGGAGAAATGGAAAAGAAACTAAGCAATGTTCTCTCTTCCCACTGCAAAGAGTTCTGTTAAATGCTACCTTAATGCAAATCATCCATTTTTCTCTCTGAGGAAGTGGATAACTTGTTTCTGTTTTTTCTTTTCACATTCAAGTTCTTAGCTCTGTTTCTGAAGTTTCTAGTGTTATGGAAAGTCCATTGCAGACTTCTCTCTGATCCTAATCAAAACATTTTTAAAATCAGTTAACAAGCTAATGAGAAAGATTATTTTTACTTTTCTGTTCCACTGACCTTCAGTCTGGTGGTATCTAAAAACAAATAGCCTCTTAAACTGTGGAAAGAACTGTCTGTAACCTAACCAACACCTTATAACAAGCTAAAACTGATAGAGGTTAGAACTGATAATTAAAGCAGTCGTGTTCTTAAAATGTATTATTGCATAATTACTGTTACAAATAAGTTTAGATTCAAGCTTTACCAGAAATTGACCGCTGTAAATTTTATGTGGGAACCATCAACAAAACCTGAAAATAGAACTACCTCTTTAAAAACAGTTTGAGTATGCAGAGAAACTAGAACTGTTCTAGAGAAAAAAATCAAAAGAAAGTTGTCCATTTAATAAAGAGAAGGTGAGCCATTTTACATACAAGCTAAAAGCTTGTTTGAGTCAGTCATATTTACTGGAGCTTTAGACCAAGATCAGTCAACTACATTTCAAAATCATGACAGCAACCCAAGATTTTAAAGTTCATTGTTCTGAATTCCTACCTTTATCAAACAATCACTGAAACAAAATTATATTATATATATCCAGAATTTTGGAGTAACATGCAACCAAGATTCAAATGTAGCAAATAACCAGATATCCGGGTTTCTCCAGTGGTTTACTAGTAACTGTGGGGTTTTTATTTTTGCTTATGGGGTCACTGGGGCCTAGCAAGGAGCGGCTGGCTGCTTATGACAATCTTTTGGTGTATATTATGAATGCATTTTTGGTGTATGATTTTATATATTACTAGCCTAACACTGCTCAGCAAGACTGAAAATAGTTGTATTAGAGAGGTAATGTACATAAAGATGAGATAGCAATCCTGCTGGCATAATTCTTAACTAGGATTGCTTTTTTTTAGTATTAGTTCTTTCCATTTATACTGTTTCCATTTACTCAGTTGCCATTCAGTAACTGTGGAGTAGGAACATTCAGCGGAAGTTTAAAACCTGCAATACATTTTAGTGAGTACAGTCATTGATACTTTGTAAAAATGCTTGCTTTAAGTTCCTTCTCACTGAGGCATCATTGGAGAATGACATGACACTTGACATGGAGAAACATACGCTTTGGGATGGCTGTGTGAAGGAGCAAAATGTATAATTCTTGTCATCATTAAGTGGATTTCCAAACAGCAAAATAGAACTGTAACCATTCATAATGATACAACAGGCTGTAACTGCATAAAAGAGGAAAACCATAGCACAAACGTGAAGGGAGATTGGTGTCTCCCTGTCAGGGGCACTACGATGGCAGGTGCTACTCCAGGAGGTGGCTGCAGGTTGGCAGCAGCCATATGTGACAGCAGCAGTCAAAGAAAGTCTGCAGCCAAGGGCAGCACTGGTGAACAGGTCACCTAAAGTTAGTTAGGTACTGGAGCAGAAAGCTACCCAAAGCAGGCTAGTACATTCAGTGTTTTTATCGTAATGTATTTCTAGCAATTTTAAGCAGTACTGCTTAAAGATACAAAGGCATATTTTTCATTAAGTGCATCACCTGATTACCCTGCCCTAACCCAATCACTTGATATTTTCAAAATTTCACCTTTTGATTGAACTCATCCCTCTCCCTTCGGGCTCACATTGGCAACCAGCAAACCAGGGACCATTTCTGGTACTGAATGTCCCTCTGTTGAGGGCGCTTTTGCTGTGCATTTGTAGCTGTGATTGTGTTCTCATCCATACAAGTGCTCCAAGCCCCACTGCAGCAGTGGAATCCCTGTGGCAGGAGATGGCCAGCCTGTTGCTAACAGCCTGCCCAGCATCCCACGCAGGAGTCCTAAGGTGGGAAATGCAGGTGTTTGAGCACAGAGCACAGGCACTGGCTCTGCCCAGAGTAGTACTCGCTGCTTGGCGCTGAACTGTTAAATTCTTGATTCACCATAGAGCTTTAAATTCTTTAGAATGTTGTTGTTCCGCGTCCTTTTTCCATATCTTATTTTTATAAAAGCAGATCACAGCTGAAGTCTGTGCTGCTACCCTTTCTCCTAAATTATTGACCATGACTTTCCATAGTAAATTGTGATGGCTACAAATGTTTGCTTGAACATAATTCATGGCAGAGCTTAAAGAGACAGAGCCTACGTGTAATTTTCTCAGTCAGTAAACAACTGATGTTAATTTTGGCATTTCTCAGCTTTTGAGTGCTTAGTTTTGATAAGATGGTGTTTCTTTCAATACTTGATCCATTGAATTAATTTTCTTATTTAAAGAAAGCAACAAAACTTTTACTGAAAAAGAAGATTTCCTGCAAAATACTACTGACCCTCTCCTTCTCCAGAGGACTTCCCCTCCTGAGCCCTGCAGGCAATGGAAACCAGATTGCAGCATCCTCCTCCAGTGCAGCATTGAGTGGTGCCAGCCATGGCAAGGGGTGGCGCTGCAGGGGGCAGCACACATCAGTGCCAGTTCCTACACAGGGCATTGGGGTGAGAAGGGTGGGAGGGTGAATTCTGCACAGGCATGGCAGTGGTGTGAGTTAGGAAGAGAACATGCTTGTGGAAACCTGCATTCTACTAAGCTTGCATCAACTGAGGAGGCATCGAATGTGGGCATTTTTATTTGTTTTTAATATGCACAGAAAAAGGAAATACCAGAAACCTTATTATTTTCACTTCAGATCTTAGCAAACTGTTTGGGGGAAAAAAAAATCAGCACGGGCAGAATTATTTTTTTTACTGAATTAAAAAAATCAAGCCATGAGTAGAGGCTTAGGTTGCGAATCGTACTGAATACTAAATTTAACAAAAGCATATCTGGCTGAAAACAGACTCTTACAGTAGAAGGTTTTAGGCAACTTATTGACAAACACTGGTTTCTGCACAAAATCATTCACAAGTATCTGCAGAATGGACGCGGAGCAGCTGCATGTCCCAGGCCATGCCTGGCCTCTCCTGGCATGGTGGTTTATCAGACTCCTGCTGATTTCCTGGTGCTGCTTTGTTCTTATAAAAGGACAAACTAAGCCCCTACTAAGCTCTCTGAAATGCTTTGTGTGGAACCATTTCTTACTTATTTTTTTTTAAGAATTTTCTCCGAAAAGACAGAGAAGGTAACCGGCTACATATATGCAACAGAAAAGCTGTCTGTAGTTAAAGTAAGTTAATTTTATCAAGGCTTGGAGAATAGTCTGGTAAGTCCCAGTCAGTATGGTTGTGATTTTAGTTAAAACTGGTGAAGCTGGATCATTGCCTTGTTTAATGGCTTTACTAGAGCACAGTTTTCTCCTGCTTTCTCTGTATGTAAGGCCATTAATGAATCATTATCTATTGTCAGCAATTACTGATGTCTTGAGAATATTGTTTTAATTATATAGAAATTAAAAGTAGAAAATACAGTTACATATGCTACAGTGTAGGTGGTAGTACCTTGCTATATTATGGCTTTAAAGAATCTGTGCTTTTGCAGATTTTAATGGCTGAGGGTGTCTGGTAAAATATGAATTATTGTATGATAGCACGCGATAAAAGATATACTAGTGTGAGCCTCACAGTCTGCAGGTGTAACAGATGTAAGGCAAGATTAACAGGACAGAACAATAATTAAACCACAGACAGCAATCTCAGAAAAAAAAAAAAAAGCTTTCCGTGTCCAATGCAATTATTAAGTGTTTCTGAAATTCTCTGCAAATATTTGTAAAAGCAATAGAAATGTGTTCATTTGAAAGAGAGCTTTTCAGTACAGACACTTACTTTAAGGAATTAAGAACCTTTTTTTGGAATATAAAAGCTGACTGAAGTCCTGTGACAGCATGGTTCATAAGCAATACAGTCCTTGGTTTATTGATGCTAAGAGCTAAACACTGCTAAAGAAAATGAGAGAGCAATTAGTATATATGCATTTAGAACAGTGAGTTGCATACTCCCTTTAGGACAGGAGCATTCAAATAATTAACGATAATATTATGGTTGCAAAAGGAAGTCCAGTTGTTCTTTGGCAGCCTACATCTGTGAAACATGATACCTCTGGGGACTGAGAATTAATTTTCCCAGGAGAAAGTGTAAAAGCAGGAGGAAAAAAAAAAGAATGACTTCTGCTTGAGCAGAATAAACCTGCATCTACAAACGATTAACACTGCATAATGAAGTAGTAAAGAAGCAAAAGAGATTTCTAATAAAAGACTAATAACAAATCCCATTACACTGCGGTGTATTTTTTCCCTTGAAGTGTATTAGATGGCTAGCAAAGCTTCTGCGTGAGAACTGGTTAGTTGCAGGCAAAGTCAGCTAGAATGCTTCAAGCTTAGCTCTAATTCTGTTCCTAACAGTTTGTTTAACATTTAAAGTTGTGGTTTTACAGGTGGGAGAGGTTGTTAATGGAAGCAATAGGCTTCACACAGAGTTTGGGTAATGTTTGTGTCACTGTAGGGTAATAGTCTCCTGTGGGCTAGACACTGTAGGGTAACATGCTGCTATGTGGTAAAGGCCCCTACCTGCAGCTGACATGGTATTAAATGTACACAGATCACTCCAAAAGTAATGCCTCTATTTATTCCCATGGAAAATACAGCAGATACAAAGAGTACAGTAGCACTCTTTTATAGAACTAATTATCAGCTACAAAAGACTATTTTTCAACACAGTCACCACCATTATCTGTACATTTTCATCAGCAACAGACAAGAGGCTGCTTGCCGTGCTTTACAAGAATTTGCACCAGCAGCAGTGGCTCGCTGTTGCCTCTGCTGAAACACAACCCCACAACCCAGTGCTTTGCTGTGCTCGCATCCACTGTTTGATCTGCGTAAATATGAAGCAAGCATCGATGAATGTCAACGGGTGCCATTTTTTCTGCATGGAGGCATTCAGTTCCACACCTTTGCTTCATGCACACTTCCATGTCAGACGCTGCTCTGTCACACTGCCCCTCTGCTGCCATCTGTTGCACAGCAACAAAATGCAAGGGAATATTGGTGGGAAGATTCAGCCTCTACTGCAGCACTTCCAACGTCCTCTGATGTTGTGGGCCAACGTGGTTAAATAAGATGCATCACTTTCAGAGCAGCCCTTGTAATAGATAAGTCCTGCATTTTGTTAACTGGTCTTCTGACTTTGCATTCTGCAGCCTGAAAATATGTCCTTCTAGGGAAAGGGTTCGATCAGAGAAGCAAATACCAGAGTTTTGGTTTTGTCGTAGCTAATATTGTGGCTGTTATAATTACTATGCTAAAAGAAGTTACAAGAGCTTAGAACGTAAATGTTGGATGTGAAGATAATAAGAATTAGATAAGACTGTTTTTTGAAATCGCTTATTTTCAATTTTAAGAGGGAACGTTCTTGCTGGGAATAATACTCTGTGCAGTGATCTCTATGTCTGTAACATGGACATTTTTATGGGTTATATACACAATGGCAGAGCATACAATAGTTTGAATGAACAAAACTTCAATTAACAAAACAGTAGCTTTCAGTCTCTATTGAAAGAGAGTACAGATTGTCACTCACCTGACATGCTGAGATCCATTTATGCAGCAGTGAACTTTTATTACCAGAAAAAAAAATTTTTTAATAATTAAAAAAAAAATTTTTTTTAAAACCATAGATGCCTTGAAACAACAAGTTCTGGTACAAAAGTGGTTAAACACAAATCCTCAAAAGTGAAACTAATCTTCATGAAATTTCCAGTTACCTTTTTGGAAAGTTTTGTGAATTTTATAGAATGACTCAATTTGCTAAGCAGAAATTCACAATCAGTCTGTTTTTTGTCACTGAGTAAACAGATTCTGCATGAGTAGAAATTTGCATATCCCAGCTATGAACGTAATTCATTATTTTTAAGTCCATTTTATAATAATTATTCTGGGATTGATGTACTAACTCCTTCGCAGCTTTTACAATTGCAACCTTAGATGATTCTTGCTAGCTAAAAAGGTACCAAAGTAATGGTTCTGTTTTGGAATAGGAAAGGGAAGTGCCTGTCTCGAGGTCAGCAAGTAGGCCAGTGTAAGAGCCAGAACTGCATATGAGAAAGCTTGAGAAATTTTCTTCTGCATCTCAGTCTTCTAGTCTCAAGCAAATGTTGCCTTAGTCAGACAGATTTTCCCCTTTTTCTATGAAAACAGCAGAGGTATGATCAGGACTTAATGCTGTAGTCTACTTGCAGATTATCACTAAATCTGGTAAAGATTTAAATGATGTTTAGTCAAAAAAGAATCTGTTGCATATTTATCATGGATCTGCAGACACTGCTTTCGAAAAGGGAGCAAGGCTCTTCAGAGCAAGTGTGGGCTGATCCATTTTCACTGTTGTTTATCATCTGCCTTCAATTGGCTCTCACTTGCCGGAGGTTTTCAGGGCTTTTAGAAACCACTGGCTTCACACAGCTTCCCTGTTCCAGGCCATTCTTGCATGACATGGTCTTACTTCCATCTTCAAAGAATATCACATCAATTGCTCAAAAATACAGTACGTGGAATTGGTGTGATATTTCTTTTAAGGTTGACCTATGTAATAGTAATCAGTGAACCACTACAGTCAGTACCGTATTGCTTCCCTTAATGTAAATACAATAATATTTCCAAAAACACGAGTAAGTAATTCTCATATACCTTCCGAATTTGCAAAATTTGCTGGTAAAACACTTTGTATTGTAGCTGATCCTGTGGTATATATACTGCCTTCCCAATATTTGTCAAAATGCAAGGGTGCAACTCACGTCTTTTCTTTTTTTCAGACGGTGGGTAAGGCTGCTCTTTGGACGTGAATTCCCACTCCAAGACCTTCTTGTTGTCTGGGACGCTCTATTTGCTGACAGTATCACCCTGAATTTAGTTGACTACATTTTTGTAGCCATGTTGTTATATATTAGAGATGCCTGTGAGTATCACTTTTCTCATGATCTTTTAAGAATGCCAACCTATTTTTCGCAGAAAAAATTTCATTGTGATTTTTTTAACAAACTGAAAATCCTTTTAGATGCCATGAGAGGAGCCATTTGTTTTCAGATGCAGTCTGCTGTGTTTACGAAATAAATTGTATCTGAGAGTTAAATGCAGGTTTGTTTTCTGGGTAGTTCTGTGTTTTTCTATGGAGTTGCAGACTGTGTGTGGGAAGTGACTCAGGTATGTATAGAGCTCCACCTTCTGACAAAGCTGATGAATTGAGTAAAGCCTCTGATGCTGGAGATGCATCTTTTGCTGTTCTGCGAAAATGCATAAGACAATGACTCATAATTTTCCAGGTTATATCTTGGATATATCTGGTTATATCTGTGTAAAAAGATGAGTAACAATTACAAAATACTTGTATTTTATCCTAGAGTGGTGTCTTCAAAAAACTGATTATTTCGTTTTATTGTATTTAATCATACATGAAATTATGTGCTAAGGTGAGTTCTTAAAGGCTGCTGATGAGCAAAAAATACATGAAGGTGAGCTAAAGGAAATCCCAAAAATGTCACTAGTGTATGTAACTGTGAATGAGAGGAAGAAGATATATTATTTAAAAGATTTGTACTTATGCCTCATCATATTTTGCAGAGAATTCTATGTATAAGTTTGCCGCAGCAAAGTATGTGTTTTGCAGTCAGATGCATGTCTGTCATTAAATATATGAATTCTTTAGCATGCTGTTCAGTGTTAATTATATACAATCTGTAAATTTTAGCTTCTAACAAGGTCACATATTTGACACAATTTTGTATTCTAGGACACATAAAGTTTTCAGCTTCTGTGGTTCCTATTTTAGGGTCCAATCTTGAAAATATAACATGCATTTACTTTACACATACTGTCATTTCATTGCCTGCCATAGAACTTCATGTGGGTTTTTTTTTTGTTGCCTTTTAATAAACATTTAGCATATAGAGCTGCTTTACATTCTTCTAAAAGAAGTGGATGCTTAATTCAGCAAAGAGATTTCAAAATAAATAGTTCTGTTTCAGGATTATCTAATTCCAAATCTTTGTCTGAAATTTCAGTCTCCTTTATGCAGTAAACTGAAATAATCCTTAAAATTTTGGTATAGTTATATGGTGCAGATACATGTAAAAATATTTCTTAACATCAGCATTTTATTTTGTGCCATCATTTCTCTTTAAAAACACTTTAGAAATATATTTGTAAGCACTCTGTCTCTCCTAGAGGAGAGAAGATTGTTTTGGAGTTGTTTTGTTTTGCTTTCTCGTGCTGACACACAAGTATCGGTATGAGGTAACTAAAAAAGTAAGCTAAAAATGTATTACAGGCATCGGTATGAAATCGGTCTCCCTCTTTTCTCTGAAATCCCAGCTTTAATAAATAAAGTAGCAAATGGCTTTAACAGTGAGTACATTTGCTTGGATGATAGGCAAAGATATCTCATCAAGACAGCTAATATTGTTTCTTTCCATAGTTGGATTAAATCAGTTACTCTAAGCTTAGTAGGTTGGGGAAACAAAAAATACCCTATCAGAAGTGTTGTAAAGTTGAATATATTTTTAACTTCAAACTCAGAGATTTCTTGACTTTATAAAAGTCAACTTTCCTTACCTATCTGTAAAGATTTTTGTTTCTGTTTTCCCTTTTATTTATATTAATATTTGAGCTGAGTTCAAAGTTCTGTTGTGACATTTTTAAAAACATTCTCAAATAAGTTTCTAAAAACTTCATTCGCTGAAAGGAAATGTTAGCTCAAAATCCACCATGATATTGATCTTCTATAAATAAACCATCTGTAAACTTTCAGTTTAAAGACACTGAAACAATGAAAATAGGAATGTAAATCTTAAGAAATTACGTTACAAAAAATATCAAACATAAGCCATAATAATGATAAATTACTGAAAGCATTTGAGAGTTTAAAAGTGATGCAGATGCTTTTATACCAGCACAATGGGGAATGGGGAAGAAGTAGCTAATTTAGGAATTGCTGGATCTTTTTTGGTTTTCTTATTGTATTGACAAGGACATGGTTTTAAGAAAGTAGCTTATCTGCTATATATTTCTTTTTATTATTATGATATTTTAAAATTCTGTTACACAAGTTATGTCTTATTTAATGAGAGTGTAACGTTTTGATTGCTTGATTACTGTGCATACACAAAACATAGTTGAAATGACTTGATTGTTTTAAAGACTGCTGATATGTAGTGATGTGTACAGCCATTCTGTGAACAGCTCTGTTCTGTTTAACATCTGTATCCATGCAGAGCTTTATTCTTGCAGTGGTAATCCTCACAAACCAAGTGTCCAGTCATGTACCAAGCTACTGGTGAGTTTTAATAAATTATTTCCTTGGATTCTTTGGAAGAAAAACACCTTTGTTTAAAAGTGTGTCAAATCTAAATGGGTGTGTTACTAATTTTTCACTGATATGGACTGAACGTGAGCAGTTAGTTGTTCATGAAATCAGAATGGAAAGGAGAGCTCAGTGCAAAGAATGTGTATGTATTTTATATACTTACCTTCCCTTCAGGAATCTAATTTTGACTGATGAGTGTTTGAATAAGTATACTTTTATCACGTTCCCACTCGATAAGAAAGACTAGTTATGAGCATTATTAGCATATACTTTTTCTTACCTAAAAGCACCCTGAATATTTTAAGAGAAATAAAGGAACCATAGCCTCTTCTTAGAGGAGTTGATTTGTTATTTTTGTTATAGTGCAAGATGTTCACATAATCTATGTTTAACTCAATTTAGGTCTACTAAATAGAACATAGCAATGCGTGAAGCAGCAGGGGAAAGTAGTCACACCATTCCTGGGTTAGGAAGTCATCTTCATACAGGATTGGCAGCATCAGACGTGAAACTCTGAACAAATGACAGGTGGCAGTAAATTAGGGCTTGATTGAGGACAAGTACAGTTAGTTTTCCACTTTTTTGACTGGTGCTTGCATCCAATAATGGTTATTGGACCAATAGAGAAAAGTCAGTCTTTATAAAGCAGAAGAGAAAGCAACTTAATGTTCCTCTGGGCACTGCGTAGCAAATATTAATCAAAAGGCAATAAGGTTGCTTTTTTTATCACAGGAGTTTCTATGCTGCTTTCCCTAGAAATACCAATCACATTTTTCTCTGGCAAAGTGATAACTGGTTTTCACAGTGTGAGTTGAATCCAGATGTGACTCTTGCAAAGATGTTGAGTGAAGGACAAGCACAGAGTGGCAACCATCAAGCTTATATGACAAAGCAGTAGATGGTCTTTCACCCTGTGCAGTAGCACCATCCAGCTATGGCTGAGACAGGAGAAATTGGTATTGTAGAGTCTTCCTCCAGAAACTTCGTCCTGGGTTTGATTCTCAGAAATCCTTTTAACTCTTCATTTACAGAAAAGGAGAGGGTTGGATTTTTTTATCTGCTATTTTCTGCATCATTTTTAAGAACATTGCCACTTTCTTTGATAATATCAAACGTTTCGTCCTTAAAAGCCAAAGATAGTTCACTCTTGAAATGAAGAAGGATACCAATAGGTGTTTCAGCAAAGTAATCCCTTTAACCCAATATTATCCAGCAAATAGAGCACTAGCAGTGATATTCTTTTCTGCAACAATTTCTACACGAAAAAGGAAGAGCTGAATGTATGAGAAAATCCCTAACAATAAAATAGAAGTTAGCAGGCCTTCCTCATTAAGGTCCAAGTTTTTTAAACATATCAGTGGTGGCAAGGATTCATTTTAAAACTGATCTTTTAGGGAGCATAGGGGACTAAGTTGGTGACATAAAAGTTGTTGTTTTTTTTTTTTAAATTGTTCGATTGTTTCTCTATTCTACATTTCAAAAAATTAATAGAGTAAGTGCCTTCTGTTTGAAAATATCAGTTTTTGTCAGGGTTCAAGTCTGTGCCATTAAAAAAAATCAGATTTTTTAATATTTAGTTTTCTCTGTATCAGTGCGACAGCAAATAACTCTTCCAGGACAAATAAAGGAAGAATAATTTAATCAATTTTCCGTTGCAAAATAGAACATGTACTGACGTCCTCAAAACAGAAATGTATTGGTTTTAATACCTGTCATTTATAAGAGTACACATAATGTGCTATCCATTGTCAGTATTTTTATTTGCTTTGGTAAAAAGGTATAATCATAACTGTAGTACAGTATCTGAAATTTGATTTACACGGGAGAATTGGATTGGTTGTGTAATATGTGTTGCTGGTATTATGCTCCTCTGAAAGATCTCTGACTGAGACCATTGTATTGTGTTCATTATGCCACTCTGTGACTTCAAGAAGAAAAAAACAGGTACCTGAATATGAACAAGAAAAACAAAGGATAGGAAAAGAACAGGCAGAACAGATAAAGAATGAGTAGGATAAGTGAGTGCTTTACAAATGAAAGCAGATGTATGAAATTACAAGCTGTCGGATCAGCAACGGAAATGAAGATGATAAAGTGGTTCCCTACACAGATTATAATTATTCATTTTGCCCAGTCCTGCATCTTTTCCCCGTAATCCTCTTGTTGAGGGAGGAAAGGTATGGGAGGATATGAGGCTTATTCACATGAAAGAAAAGAATGTAAAGCATTTAAATCTCTCTGTCCACAGAACAATCATTTATTTTGCCTTTTATTGATTCAAAATAAGTCTATGTTTGCAGGATCTTTTCTGGTGTGGAAGCCTGATTAGAAGTATTTCTTGTTACAACTAAAGTTCTCAGAATAGTAGTCTGTTAAAAATTTCATTATAATTATTAGCGTTTGAGTCTGTCTTTATATTGCACAGTGCAAGCACCAGTAACAGGCATTGCTTTGACAGCTGTGGCAGATGGATTGCCTGGATTTAGATGGTGCAAAAGAAATGAAGTAGTTTACACAGACCTGCCTGAAAAGATGTCTTTAATAATTGCACTCATAATGAGATTGATTTGGAAAAAAAAAAAAAAAAAAAGAAAGAAAGAAACAGAAGATGACAGTGACAAGCAAAGAACTGTATAGAATATACTTAGCTTCATATAAAATCAACTTCCTAAAAATTTCCAAATAAGTAAAAAATTCTTCTTAATGTTAGCAGTGTATTTTCGTTCTAAGTATTTCTGAAATGCAAATCTAACCTTTTCCCTTTGTACTTAACATTCCATAAAAAGTTTTTTGATTTACTAGAAAACAGGGAGTTGTTTACCTCAGTTTATATTTGCATATGAATGTGCGATTACATGTGTGAGTGCGTATATCTGTCTATGTGCATAAGAATACGATAAAATATATTTCAGCAAAGAATTATCAGAACGGGGAAAAGTTACCATATAAGCAGGACCTCACATATTAACACCTCTGGATATAACATCCACAAGTGAGTGGTTGAAAAGCCAGTGTCCACTTTTGGTTTTGTACCTCCACTGACAGTATTTCCCCCACCTCCACTGGCTCTGGCTGAGTTTCCATGCACACCTTACAAAGAAGTGTCTAAATTTTTAGGCACCTAAATCTGGAAGTGAATCCTAATATAAAGGTCTATGAAATACAGTCAATGGTAGATGTAACGATAATGCCATTTTTTTTTACCCTAATGATATTGGATCAAGTGTAAGTCAAAGGACGTGGTAATACAGTATCAACTTTTAGTCTGAGCTCTGCTTGAATTTGGAGTCTTCATGAGGGAAAAGGCAGCTACATTTGAACTGTCATAAATTTGCAGGGAATAACATAATAAAATTTTGTTTTTTCACTTTCATTGTAGTGATATCAAGTAATTATCAGACCTGTCTGGGACTTCTGATGCATTACCCTCCTATTGGAGACGTTCACTCCCTTATCCTAAGAGCACTTTTCCTTCGAGATCCAAAGGTGAGAGGCTGGATCTGTAAACATGGGAAATGAATCTCTTTAATAGAATGTTCTGAATGCTATGACATTAATAACAACTTATATTTTGATGGGTAGACTATAGTTTTATGTTTCTTTTTCCTTGACAAGCTGAAGAAGGGGGCTGATAAACAAGAATGAAATAAAGTTTCTTTACTCTTAAAAGAATTCCATCCTATTAATGCATTAAACTTCTACAGGAACTCAGGTAAGTGCAGGTGTTTATGCTCCTTTGCTTGGTATTCTGCACAGACGTATTTCATCAGAGTACACTTTTGAGGGAAACTGGTATTTTATATATTAATCCTAGTAACTAAAAACTTTTTTTTGAGATGTCTACAGATGAATCACTGTTAATCCTTAAAACACTGCCCACGTACAATATATAATATGTTATGTGATGACTTTCAATTAAAAATGAGTATCATTTGTTAACAACCTGAAAAGATTCACAGAAATAAAAAATATAAATTTATAAATTTAAAGTTTGTGATACACTCAGCTATATTACAAAATTGATTAACTATTTGCTGATTTAGAAGGGCATGCATATGTATATGGTTATTATACATGTTCAGTATCCACAATATAGTAGATAAAGTGTGTGAGGCAAAGTCGCACTTGATATTCTTTTCAATATTCAGATTTTTGGCAGACAGCAGAATTTGTGCTACTGGTTTTGAACTGTCTTTGAGCACGTCCCATTAGTAAGCTGCCAGTGTAAAGTTTGATTCCCCTCATCTCCTGATTCAAGTCACCTTTGAAAGTGAAAAATTCAGCACTTCTGCACTCTGACTGTTTTCTGCAAAATTTCATTCAGTACCAATGTTTACACTTTTGTGGATTAAGAAAAAAATTGTCTCTTTGTTTCTGTATCAGTTTTTTGCAGAAATCAGCTTTCTTTACAGCTGCTTTCTTTACAGCTGTTTTCTTCATTCCTCTCGGGCACAAAGATTTCTTTCATGACGAGAAATATATCATCTTTTAAGTGTGTAAGAAAGTTTTTAATGTTAGAACTCAAGAATTTTTCTTAAGATTTAGACAGCAGTCTGTGAAATCAAACTGCCAGCATTTATTTAAGTACTCCATGAGCAAAACAAGATAGAACTATTTTTTAGAGGAAAGACATAGAGGGAGGGAAATTGTGCTGAGATATTGTGCTCAATCCGTACGTAATCTGCTGTTTAGCAAAGGAATATGTTAAAAGGAAGAAAAATTACTAATTATTCAACTGTGTTCCAAAGTATCCTAGGCAGTATACAAACTATACAACCAGCAAAATGGACCAAAGTAAGCCTCCAGTATCCTATGAAAGAAGTTTGATCACTGTTCTGCTTCTCACTCTCTTGTCTGAAGCAGAGTGAAATTGTCAGGCTCATAAGGCCTTGGCATCCTAATAATTCACATTCTCAGATGTGCCTAAAATCACTTTCAGAGAAATGATGGGTGTAGGACCTTATTGTGTCTTTCAGATAGTTCTCCCTTCAGTCAGGTGAATAAGCCGTTAACACTCTTTTGTGCAAATGTTCCTCCTTTCTGAGCTCTACTTAGCTGTTTGGGAAATACTCTAAAGATTAGAAAGCTAGGATTTCCGCAGAATAGAGAGCCCAAAGGAATTCATAGCTGCTTCTCATTTTACATTGGGTTTTTGGGTTGAGACTATATTAACAAGTTTGGACTTCCTTTAATAAGGAAGGAAGGTTTTCTATTCAAAAGGATTTCTCTAAATGAAAAATTACCTTCTGGTCAGAGAGGGAAGTATATATCCAATGCAGTAACAAGTACCTGTGGTTTTTTTTTTAATCTTTCTCGAGATGTAATTTAAAGTTTCACTTATGTGTCTCTAAGCATATACTGGTTTAACCCAACATATTTCTAAAATGGGAGTCTGTCTACTGTGGCTTGTTATTCTGTGTGGTCCAAGAACTACTTATAAACATTTTCCCAGTCTGTCAAAATTTTTCATTAGTGAGAATGAAAGGGAAGACTCAACAAGACATCATGGGTGCTGCAGGAGTTAAAAATCAGTACACAGATTATGTACCAATGTAAGTGGGAAAATTAGAATACCTTTTTTTTGTTTTCTGCATAAAGATAATTCAGTTTGCCTTTATTCCCTGAGCAGATAAAAGGAGATTGCAAAAAAAGACAAGGAGATTTTAGTCAGTAGTGTAACTTGCAAGCGATGATTAGCAAATTCATTGCTTAATGATTTTTCTTCCTCCTTTGATGTTTTCCTGCGCATTTCTCCATCAACCACTTCTAGCTTCTAATGGGAAATTACATTTAGTTTGGTGCAATTTCCATCTTTTGAGCCAGAACTGAATTGTTCTGTATTGTATATCTTCCAGGATTTTGCTTGATTTTTAATGTGTGAAGTGGGATATTGTTGCATAGTCCAGTGGCTTAATTCATTATTTGTTGAACATAACAAGTATGTTAAGTGTCATTCCAAATATCTGAGGCAAGTTTGCTCTCTGCACCTTGGAGCTTGGATTCGCGGCTAGGCAGGAAATGCAGTAGAGAAATTATGGATAGGTGTAAATAGCAATCTGCCTTTTAAAGGTTTGTTAGTAAATGTTATCTTTGGGTGATGGCACGAACATAAAACTGAGAGGTTTTTTTGAGAAGTAGGTCTCTCATAGGTTGTAAAGTAGTCCATGTGGACTTCTTCATGTGGCATTCCTGTCCATAGCTTCTGATTCTGGAGATAATCAGAAATTGCTCCTCTGATACAGTCTTATTTATTACAGTGTTATTTCTGCTTCTGTTTTCTTCATCTATCATAACCGATAACTTCATCTTACTTATTTGCCTTGTAGATTATCAGGAAAGGTAAACTGTGGCTTGATGGACCCAGCATTTTTTGTTTGCTGCATTGCAATGCAGACCTCGCTAGGAGAAAACCTAATTATCAGAAGAAAATGAGACCATTTTTTTTCTTACAGATGAACAAATAACATTTCCTGACCTTCTGTGGAATCAAACTTCACCAGAAATGTTAGCAAAATCCAGTAATAACTGTAGTATGAAATGTTTTGTACTTGCCCTTACAGCAGCTCTGCTTTTGACTTAGTGGACCCTTGTTGGCAGTTGGGCTAGGAGGACATTCCCAGTTCTACATCCCCAATCTATTCCAGTACCATTGAAAGGAAATACAGAGTTATATAATAGCTGGAACCAAGTAAACACACCTGTCTCTGATAGGTGGGCTGAAAGACTGATTTTATAGCTTTGAGTATGGGTCAGTGTACAACAATTGAATTTAATCTCAATTAATGAAAATCTCAAATCAGAATTGTTGTCTTCAGATAGGGTGATATTGTTAACCTGCTTAGCAGAGTGTTTGTTTCACATCTCTACTCTTTGAACAGGTCATTACCTCAATTATTTATATGAATAGTAATATTGAATGAATTAAAGTTAGTTCTGTGAAATTACAGTCCTTTCAAATCTTGAAGTCGAGCTCCTCATGAAGGAATGGAGTTTTGTAAGTATGCTTATGTGAAATGAGAAAATAAAGCTAGGTTTTTTTCTGAAGGTGTATATCTCTGTATTTAATATTCCATTATATATTTTCAATTTTTTTGCACATATCTAAACCATTGAGTACTGCTAATTTTCTTTTAAGACTGAATTTTAAGTACTGTTAAGTACTTGTTAATTTTCAAAGCAAAATCTGCAAAATTAAGAAGTAGATAGACAGAGATAGGGCAGCAGAAAAATATAAAGTGATTAAAAAACATAGTTCTAACTAAAGTTGTTCAAATAAAAAAAAATTAAAAAACCCAATTAGAAACAAAAGTCATAGAAAATGTGAACATATTGTGTTCCTTAAATAACCAGATGTTCTTTCCTTCCTGAAGGCAGCCAGGGCTAGGAATAAAAGGTTTAAAACTATTGTTTTAAGTTAACTGTGAATTTTGCAAATCTGTTTTCACCCTTTAGCAAATAAAATTCTAATACAGCAACATAAGCAAAGTAATTTTCATCTTTGGGTGTGCTTATTTCTATGTTGTTCTGTGTTGAAGTGTTAACCTTATCACAATGACTTATTACAAATCTAAAGCACAACGCAGAATATTTCCATTTCACATTACATACTAAGAGCCTGACAACCATCCTTTGTCTGAAAGTGTACTGTATTCTTAGTATTTTGTCAAATATGTTTGCTTTCAGATATTTTAACATAGTGAATTACACTGTCAAACAAGCTTGTTAGGAGTTTTATTCAATGGACACACTGCTTATCATAAGCCATTGATTTTAAAAAGAGAGAAAGAAAGGGGCTGTATTTGGTCAGTGGAAATTGTTACTTATGCTAATAATATTATTATTACTGCTGCTGCTATTTTTTCAACACTGTATTTTGAGGTATTTGCTGACATTGAAAATGGTGACAGAAGTTTTACAGACTATTAAATTCTAAGTAAATCCATGACATTTAAAATAAGTTGTATTACCTCATCATGACTGAAGTTACAGGGACTGACAGAAAACTTAAGCAACAATTTATGGTTATGATCATTCTATAATGATCAGTCAGAGAAATTTACATTCCAGTTTTTAACACTTCAGAATCTGAGCAGTAAATGACAAGGGGGAAACATATTACTGAAATTTTGAACTGAACTCTTTCTTTGTGCATGAATTTTCAGCTGAATTTTCTTCTTAAGTAGCTGCCACCGTCTCAGAGTTTTCTCCAAGCTAGTTTCATGTGCCTGAAAGGCTGTTGAGTTTCACTTTCTTCTTCAGATGGATCCTTTTCTATACACTCATTAACTGAGGTGCTGCTGCAGAGCTGCAACTGGCCTTTGAAAGCTGCCGTTATGTCAGTGTTGTTTGTTTCGCTGTTTGTGGCAGGAGAAAAACAGGTTTGAGGTTGTTTTGTTTGTTTGTTAGCATTGTCTATGCAATCTGGCATTAATTACCTCTCTTTAATGACCAGATTTCAGCCAATCAGAAGTTAGAATCTGGCAGGTTTTGGACATTAGCAGCTCATTAATTCCTACCAACTCAGAAAGGTACTGCATGGGGTGGTTAGTCCATTTTGTCAGAGTACCAAAAGAAGAAGGGAGGGCTGAACAAATGATTTATTTTCCCTTTTTCTTTTTTTTTTCTTTTTTTTTTCTTTCTTTTTTTTTTTTTCCTATCATAAAGAACGTGACTTATTTTTCAGGAGATTCACAACAATACATCAGGAGTTTGAGGAGGTTGAGTCAGCCTGGGATGATGAGTATCTCAAAGTAATGTGAGGTGCTGATATGAGTAAGGTCAGCTGTGCTTTTAATGAGAGTCACTTTCACAGGGACGGTGACTGGTAAAGGAAATGATGTGTTGCAGTACAGTTTAATACGTGTCTTTTCATTTTGGAGAAGAGAATTAGGAGAAACAGACAAATGCATTTTCTTTTAGTGATTCAGTGGCATTACACAGTGAACTTCTGTTTCCCTTAATGTCTGAAAGATTAAAGTCTCGGATGTTTAATAGATAGATCTTAATGAAAATGTGTCAGGATCTGGTTTTACAACCACATTATGTTCCTTGTGGTGAACCTAAGTATTCTGATGGTCTTATTTCCCAATTTGCAGCTACAAGGTTAAATATAATTTAAACACTTCCTTTTGAATAAATGGAGATTTTTTCTTTAACTGCATGGTAGGCTTTCTAATGAAGGCCTATACAACTTCAGTACTGCATATATTTTATATATTTATTAACTTATTCTTTCTGCTCTTGAATTCAGAAAGTTTTGCTTTCCATTTGAAAAGTTATTTTGTTTCATTAAGAGAATAAAATATGACAAGCAGCTATGAGTTTAATGATAAATTACTTGGTATAACTGTTGCTATAGTACCACATAAAAATAGTTTACTGTGGATTAAAAATCCTCTTTGTTTTTGTACAGTTGTTTGAAAACCTGTTCCCATTGTACCTATGTTTTTTAAAATACAAAAAAAAAAAAATCTTTTGTGTTCAGTACTCATAGTACAGTAACTTTTTCATCTGTCTCAATGTCAATTCATAGAGTCATAGAATCATTAGGGTTGGGAAAGACCTCTGTGATCATCTAGGCAGACTCTTCACCTATCTTCAATATTGCCCACTAAACTATGTCCGTAAGTACTACGTCTACCCTTTCCTTGAACACCTCCAGGGGCCATGTCTCCACCACTTCCCTGGGCAGCCTATTGCAGTAACTCACTGCTCTTTCAGATAATAATTTTTTCCTAATATCCAACTTCAACGTCCCATGACATAACTTGTGAGTACTCCTTCCAGCCTCCTTTCAGGGAGTTGTAGAGAGCAATAAAGTATTTCCTGAGTCTCTTCCAGACTGAACAATCCCAGTTCCTTCAGCCTCTCCCCATAAAATTTGTGTTCCAGACCACTTACCAGCTTTGTTGCCCTTCTCAGGCAATCTCTCCAAAAAAGTTAACCATTTAATCAACCCACTATGAAATAGTCACTATCTTCAAAGTATCTTGTGTGTCATAAGTAATGCTTTCAGAAAAAAATTCCTGGAAAGTAAGTAGTTAATTAGTCATTTGTGCATGAGAAATCCTTCAAAGTCTTCCTTATTCTTCAATTTCATACATAACATAGTAGTCATCACTCTAAGGAGAAAGCTGGTATTTTCAATTGCCAAAGACATTGCTGGTTAAAGCATCACTCTCTTGTTAGTGTTGTATACAGAGGCCAGTTATATAGATAAGAACGCACAAGTATTATATTAATTCAAGTTAAACAACCATTGCTCTTAAATGTATGGAAAAAATTGAGGGAAATAATGCAAGATAAAGCTAAGTTTCGTTACAGTGACATGTCTCGTAGTTGAGCTGTGTTGCAGATAAGATGATGCAGAAATAAAGCACTCATCCCAGCTATACATAGGGCCAAGTGAACACCACTGCAATCTACTTCTGAAAATGGAAAGATATTCAGCAAGGAGGGCATGTTCATGTAGTTGTTTTCACTGCTGATGCAAGCTGCTGGTCTGGAGGACAGTGAGGTTGATGGTGGTATGCTTGGCGATTTCTGTGCCCATAGGAAGTGTATAATCTTTCACAGGAGACACCAAAAGGTGAGTCAGAAACTACTGTTTCTGCCATTGACTGGAATTCAAGCAAATATACGATCATGCTGTATAGAATAGCAAGTAACAGCCATTATTCTATAAATAGTCATGGCAGTTGCTGGTCAGTCAGCACGACCAAGAATTGCAAACATGAGGGGGAAAAAAGTGTATTTTTTAACCTTCTTTTCAGATTTCATAAATAGCTCTTTTATGAAGGAGTCTTCTCTATTAGCAACAGAAAGCAAGAGCTGCGGCAACATCATGTTCATCCAGAGGGCTGACGGAGGAAAAATTCGGAAATGGGAAAGGAATTGTTCTTCTGTGTTGATAAGTGTTACTGTTAATTTCATTGGGAATTCATAAGCTCAGTCATGTAGTATAACAATCTTTTCAAAAGACAGGTTGGAAGAGAAAGTTCTATTTGGAAGCTGAAACTTCAAATAGTTCCTTCTCTTTGAGCAAAGCAATACCCTTAGTAGCAAAGTAAAAGCAATTCCGATTATATTTTATGTTAAAGTAAGGAATAGAAGCGTTTTAAGCTCTTAATTACTCTTGTTACCAATAAAACTTACTGCACGTGAATTTCTTGGGGCTGCTTCTTTCAGATGATTGGTTTGCTTCTGTTTAAAAAGTCATATGAAGCTACTGACCCTCTCCTAAAGAGTAATGATATATCTATAAAATTACCACATTAAAATGTATTTAACAGTGTTAGAGAGAGGTGATTATGGTTCTTGTGTGCAAACTGACAATTCAATTAATCACTTCTAGTTTGCAAGGTAGTTTGTCAAAAGGAAGCACTTAAAGCACTCTGACTCTACCTAATCAAAAGTTCTCTGTATCATAATTTGTTTCTTTGACTAAAATTGCAAAACACAAACTGTGAGTTATATAAAAATAGATTCATAATCTTCCAATAATCTATGGAAGATTAGCTACTGAGTCATATCTAGTCAAGTAGGATGGAATTTAAGTTCAATCTCTTCTGATATAAATATGGATATATTGATGGTGTATTGACACAGCTTATGTTATTAATTGTCCTATACAAAAGTTATTTGATTGAATCTGTTTGTATTGTAAAACGCTTCTAAAAGAACAAAATATTTTCAAGATAGAAGTGCAAATGGTGTAGACTCTCCTTTGCCAACAGTTTTTATGGAAAATTAGATTTAGAGAATTAGGGTAAGTTTCTTGGTCTTTCTTAGGAAGCAGAGTGGTAAAAATGGCTCTCCCGTGCCCCCTCATTGCTGGAATCACAAAATGAAACAAATTGCTTATCCCACAGCACCAGGAACTTAGCAAGTCCCTTCTGTTTTAGAGGAAAGGACACCAATGTTGTATTCCTTCTATGGTGTTGTGTGCATGAGGCTCTTTGAAAAAGCCTTCTTCACTCCCTAGGGACTGGTTTCAAGTGCTTTACTTGGCATATTATGCATAGAACATAAATTATTCAGTTTCTTTTCCATGTGGCAGTCGTAACCAAAGAAACTTTTTTCTTTTTTTTCAGGTGTGTGAGATTTGTGTACAAGCATGTGTCTGGAGAAGTCATAATACTGAAAGTGTGGTTAACAAGGGTTTTATCGGTATAAACCTAGGATAACTGCATTCCTCACAAAACCATCAGTGAGTTACGCAGGTTGTCCAAAACGAGTGCCAATAAAACCATAATATGGTAGCTTTTCTGTACATAAAGATGTCATATTTTAAATATCATAATTTGGAACATTCCAGGGTTTAAAGCAAGGCTCTTGAAAAGCCTGGATCTTTCCTCCACAGTTGTAAAACTCTTGTTCTAACCACACGGGGCTGCAAGATGCCAGTGTGTAAATCTGTCATGGGGTAGGGCTGAGCGCTGTCAGATTTATATCTCACTATTTAGTTAATTTATTTCTTAAAACCTAGGGTTCGGTTGAAAAGTAGATGATGATTAAGAGGCAGATTTAAAAGGTACTTAAGTGATTCTGTTTATGCAAGACAGGGATTTTACGCAGGTTATGAACTTGAGCATTGGCAAGTTGGAGTCTTTTTGTATGGAATATCAATAAAAGCTGATATGGATTGATTTGGTCTACCAAATGCAATACAGTGTAAAATGATAAATCGAAAAAAAAAAAAAAAAACAGGCTTTTGAGTGAGTTAGGACAAGGATCTTAAACAGGCAACTAGAAATTTCTTTCAGTCAAGTCACTGAAGTATTTTTAAATCTCGCTTGTCATTTCTTCATTTCTATATCTCTTGTCATAGAATGCCCATGTGAGAGAAAGCATGTGTACGTGATGTTAAAAACAGACCATAATGCAGAGTATTTACAATATCATCCTGGTATTTGAATTTTCTAGTTGCCCGGGGGATGAAGGGCTGTCACGGAACAAAACTGGAGATAATTTATTTCAGATTGATCAGAGTTCGGGGGTTTCTTCCTGCCTTGACTCAATTAGCAGAATTTTTTCCTTCTCAGTTCTTTCTGCGATTTTTTCTTATTTCAGAAATTTCTCCCTAATTTTTCTTCATAAGCAATTAAATATGATAATTCTTCATGCTGTTATTGCATTGTAAATAACAAGTTCTGCGACTGAGACCCACAGCATCTTTCTGAAAAATGTAAACAGGAAGTATTATTCCCAGTTTGAGAATTATGGTGTTTCTGTGCCAAAGTCAGTATTAGTGTACAGATCTCCTGACTCCTGTGATTAGAGAAAGTTCTTTATTATTTCTGTGCATGATATTTTCCATGCTGTTCTACTATCATATCTAGGGCTGATAGATGCAGACTGTCAGCCTATGTCTTGGATAATATTTAACCATTGGCATTGAACCACTTTAAAATTGGCACATTATGTCCTCTAATGCCTCAGTTGTTTGGTTCTTTCTAGTAAGTACTTAACTCTGTGGTTTGTAGGTGGGTGATGGAGTACCTTTTGTGCTTCAACAAATTGTTCATTCCAGAGAATGAATATCTAGGAGGAGAAAGATGAGAGTTTTGTTTTGGGAGTGGCATATGCTTTGGGTGCTCTAGAGTTTGGGATGGCTTTACAGTTAGTATACGAAATATTTTGTCCTGTTTATGTAATGTGAAGCTATTGCTTATACCCTGTAAGTCAAGTCTTCAAGTGGAGTCAGATTCTTGGATAACTGACAAACAAATAAAAAGAGGAAAAGTTAAATTCTCACTGCAGCTAGGCTATTAAGTAATCATTAGTATGCAGTTCATATTAATTATCAGTGAATTATCAGTGAAAAACTGCTGCAGAACTGAACAAAATGCAAAGATGCTTATCCATGTCTGAGTTGCTGTATTCTACCTCTGTTCCCTGACCAATTTTTCCCTTCTTTTTGTCTCTTTTATTTAAGAAACAAGTACAGGTGATGTAAGTGGAAAAGGTATAGCTTTGCAGACCCCTTCATCGTTACTGAATGTAGGCTCAGGTGTTCCTCCAAATTCAATTAGAAACAAATGAAAGGGGAAAAAAATAATTTTAATACAGAAATATTTAGCCTTTGTGAGGATTATAAAAAAAATAATATTCTACTATAAGTAAAGAAGAGAAAAAGGAACAAAGTGTCTCCTTAAAAATATATTTTAAATAAAAAAGGCAACATTGGATCTTTCTCTTTTTTGTATATGTTTAGTTCAGTTTGTTCTTTGTTCTAGGCTTAAAATATTATTCATTTAGAAGAAAAAAAAAAGAAAAGATGTGTAAGCATTTGTTTAATATACTGAGAGAAACTGCTTAAAAAAAAAAAAGAAAGAAAAGTCCCGTTTGGCTCTGGTGAGATAATTATTTCAGCGAGACTATTGCTGTGCGGATGTGTAATTCACCGTTGCTGTTCTGTTTGTTTTTTCCTCTGTTACATTTAGGTTATCTGGTTTCAGATACAATCTATTAAGTGGAGTATTTTTCAGTAGTTGAGGTTTTCCCACCTGTCTACCCTAAAACACCTGCAACATATGTTTGTGTAACCCTGCGATGCTCTGTGTTTTGGGCCCCGGGAAATTCCCCCAGAGCTTTCTGCTTATAAACAGCTGAGCAATTCATTTCTCTAATGACAAGTGCTTTTCCCTCGGCATTGAGGCAATAGCATGTTCAACTGAAATAAGCTTCATTTTTCATCAGACATATTGAAAATCTTTTTTCATTGTCTCTCTTATTCCGGGCCTTCCGATTTTGTGCAGAATTAGATTAGATTTTTTTTTTTTTTTCTGTTAATATGCAAGAAAGGGTGAAAAGGAAACACCTAGACAAAGAAAATAATGTTGAATACAATCCTCCGCTGGCACCTGCATGGAAGCTTCTGCAAATAACGTGTATTCAAATGGTTAAATGTTACGATACAGCATAATGTGGTTTCCCCAATGCACTGCAAGAGCAGTGTGCCCATGAATGGTTTCGCACAGCTCTGTGGACAATCTTATGCAGTATGTCCCTGGAGGCCCATAATGGAAGGGGCAATACTGGAGATTTTAAGTGTACAAAGCACAGCCCCTCACAGATGGGAGTTTTGAGAGTTTTTCAGCAGTTTCTGCGAGTTTAAGGAATTCCTCCTGCATTCCGTGGGATTCTGACCCCATCCTCAGCTCCTTCACCTGGGAGAAGAGTGGGTATGGGTATGGGTATGGGTATGGGTATGGGTATGGGTATGGGTATGGGTATGGGTATGGGTATGGGTATGGGTATGGGTATGGGTATGGGTATGGGTATGGGTATGGGTATGGGTATGGGTATGGGTATGGGTATGGGTATGGGTATGGGTATGGGTGAACTCCAGCCCTTCTCCCATAAAGCAATGCAGAAGGTCCCCAGCAACTCCCCACTAGCTTTATGTGTGTTTGGAGAAGTACATTTACAACCTCTAAATAAAGCTCTGTATTCTAATATTAGGATGGAGTCCGGTGTACCTAAAATACCTGAAACATACTTAGATATCTTTTCAATTGGAGCTGTGGCTAATACATGCTTAAAAGACATACAAAAAAACTATACATGTATGTTGTTTTGAAAACTTTGAAGTCCAAAACTGCACTTGTGCCTACATGCGCTTCTGTATCTGTATTTAGTGTGTGATTCCTCTAAAAGTATGAACGTGGCTGTTTCCACCACTTTAAGCTTACTTTAGGTAGAAATGTAAGAACAGAAGAATTATAAAGCCAGCAGACTGCTACCAAAGATGGGTGTGGGAAGAGGGATTTGTAGTACTGGCACAGGCAGCTTTTCTCTAGTATTTCTGCACTGTTTCCCTTAGAAAGGAAAAAAAAACTGAATGTGTTAATCTGTTTAATGCCCTCACACAATTTATTAGGAGATTTCAACAATTTAGTAATTCGAAGGGTTGATTTCACTGTCATTTAAACAAGACTTTCCTCTTAAGGAAAAATATTTCATCTGAGGAATTTGTCAAAATAATTACATAAATTGGGGAATAAAAAGGAAAAGTTTACTAGCCTAAGTAATTAAAAATATAAATAGTATCATTCTAAATTGCAGTATGTAAGGAAAAGGATGCAGTTTCTGTGAATATTTTAGACAACAAAGCTATGTTTTGCAGTAAATAAATTTGTTTAATCTTCTTTTCTAATATATGGCATGTAATGTAGAGGGTAGCTGAAACTGCATGTTTAGATGGGAATTAATGGAAAATTCATAAGGAAGAGATGTAACTGCAGGTTTTTGTTTCTTATGTTTAACCTAATGACTTGATTAAAATATACAATTTAAAGGTTAATAACAATAATAACATAATATATACTAATTTATATTATTAATAATATATAGTAATGCAATAATATAATAATATAAATATCATAAACCTCATAAAGTCATATTTTTTTGCTCCCTAAGGTGCTAGTTTCAGAACTTTTAACATTTCTGTGGTAGTACTGAGCAGATACTGATCTGCTAACATGTATGTCAGATATTTGTGTTGATTTGTTTTTAATACTGTACTTTCCTATATGGATAACTTCACTGTGTTACAAAATGGTTTTCAGCAGCAGCTTGGTATTCACTGCCTTGCATTTCTAATGTTTTTCCAGTATCATTTTTTTTTTGACGGCATTTTTTTCACTGCATGTAATAGTAATTTAAACTGCCTCTTCCTTTGAAATCTTTAAACCTCATAGGAATTTAAATAGTCCCTTGTGAAAGTAATGCTTGAGCCTCATTCATATATTCGAGTTAGCTCATTATTCCTATTAATGTCTTTAAATGCTTAGATAGTAGATCAGCCTTTCGTGTCTTGAATTACTCATCATTTCTGCATAAATATGTTTCAAGAAACTGTTCATATGATCTTTTCCTCTTTTAAACAGTTTTCTGTTTATTTGTTTGTTTGTTTGTGGGGTGGCAGATAGCAAATTCCACCAGTTTTGCCAAGTTTAGAATAAATATTGAGTTTCTGGTCACATTGCAAAACAAAGTAGCAACTGGTAATGTGAGTTTTTCAAAGGGCTTCCCTTGGAATTAGAAGTACTAACTATTCTATTGATCTTGTGTTCATGCACCTTGTGGAAATGGGCATCAAGTCACATGAAGGAAAGTTATTTAATTCACAGGAGAAAAGTTACACTGATTGCTTGCAGAGTAGTCACAGAACCATCAGTTATCCTCCTCACGTCAGTTTGGATTTGATTATCATAGAAATGCATTGAATTACCAAAGTAGAGCAATAGTAACTAAAGCTGATTCATTGTTATTGCTGTCAGTTGATGAGGACTGACTTACAAGCCATATGAATGGGTAGAGTTATGCAAATATTGTTTTTATATCAAGGGAAGAAAAATGTACAGCACCCATTACAATGTGGGTGGTAGAATAGATGAGAATGTTTTTAATGCTTGTCTAATAGCTTTTAGTTTTTGTTTCGTTTTGAACATTACAAACAGGATATATTTTTAAATTGTTTAATGTGTTTCCAAATAAAGGAAACGAGACCTGTCATACAAGATTAAGTCTGGCTACTTGAAGGAATCTGGAAATTCCCAGCTTTAAGTTTGACCCCAGAAATTACCCTGGCCTTTGATACCTACCACCTCCTTACATACTCCTGTCTCCTATTGTGCACATGCAGTAGTTTGGTCTTTAAAATGCAACTATACCTCTTCCAAAAATAAGAAGGCTTTTGAGGAAAGAAGTTTATCTGGAGTTCCATGGGGAAAGGAGGGAGATGGATACTACAGCATAAAATGAAATTAGGAGATTTAGGACACAGTGTGTGAATAACTCCATGAAGAATGTAATGTGCTTTCAACTGTGAACAACTATTTCAGACAGGTCATTGCATAGTTCATTAAAACTATATTTACTATTAACAAGAGTTAAGAAGGCAGATCAGAATGTAAGGCAACAGCCTACGGATGATCAAATCTTTGAAGCAAATAATCAGAAAGTGTTTACATGTGTTTTAGGCAGTATATTTGATCATTGCAGTGAATTTCTCCTCTAATTCATGCTTGCGTGTGCAGGGACTCTGTAAGTCTCTGCTGGTTTTGGGTTGAACCATATGCATGTAATTTTTACTTTAAAATATTTCCATTAAAATAATAACTTCCAAATAACATCCTTCAGGTTGCACTAGTTCAGTCAGAACTCTTTATGCACGTACTGCATTCACGCCTCTTCACGTAGTCATCGAAATACCATCTCCAGAGGTGTTTTCACAAGTACTGGAGGCAGTGGGCTCCAGTTTTATTGTGACAGACACTTTTGAATAGCTTCTGCTTTCAGTATCAATTACAAAAATGTTGTTACAGGAGAACTGTGCTTTCTTTGTGGCCTCAGTTTTGGGTAGGGAGAAATTTAGAGAGAGAAAGTCTCCGCGTGCCATCTAGTGGCAGTGCTCGGCCAGTCTTGCTTCTTCGCTTAAGATTCGCACTTGTATGCAGTTATTGCAATATGTAAGCGCTGCTTTGTCCTTACTGTTATCATTTTCTTTAAAATCACATCATTTTAGCCTAGAGATGGTAGCATTCTGCACCTGAGATAAAGGAATAAATTACATCTGTGTCTGAACTTTGCCCTACAGTACTTCTGCTTTACTTAGAAGTGCTATCATAGCAACCAGCAGTGCCTTCCTCATGTGAAACTGATTTCTGTTAGTGAGGAGAGGGCTTGCCACTAACATTAGGTATTATTCTAAGGATTTTAAGGCTGAATTTTATGTAACTACCATTACTGCCCTTAGAAAACAAGATCTTGAGAAAATAAATTATGCTTTAAATTTGTAATCTTTAATAAACAAATTTCTTGTCTCGACTTTAAATCTTTCAGAAAAAAAAGATCCATTACAGTATGCTTTCTTTGAAGGATACATAATGCTATTATTTTTTTTAAATTTTTTTTAGAAAAATCCAAGACCAGTGACTCACCAGTTCCAACAAAATTTAGATTATTACAAAGCGCGTGGAGCAGACTTGATGAATAAAACTCGGTAAGCTATTTCTGAAGATGTTTTCACTGAACTAATATCTTACATAAATAAAATGTTTCGTAAGTCACTCATCCCAAATGAGAGTTACATAAGCAGTGCTAAAATTGTGTGTTCAGTTCATGACATTTATTTTGTATCTTTCCCTTTCTTTTAAGAAAAATTAAGGTTACGTGATAATTGGTCAGCTCACTGGCTTTTTGTTTTAAGGCTAAGTTGCACAGTGGCACATTTTACTAAAAGCAGGGGGTAAAGCATTCAGCCAACATGAATTCTGTAGCTGAGCTACTTCCAACAGCGCATCTAATTCCAATCTGTAGTATCAATATAACAGAAGCTATATGAGTTAACTAAATGTAAATCCAGCTTGAATTAATTTTTACTGAACCCTTTTGCAGCATCCCTTCCTCACTTTTTTTTTCAGAAATGGCTTCTATCAATATACAATTCTGTCTGTTGATGAATAGTCTAGTGGTACCCAGAGTGATGGCCAAAGAGGCAGTGCTGGTGGCTGACACCTTGTCCTTGGTTGACAAAAAGTATTGCACTCTATCACATTTATTTAGTTTTTAATGGTTTCAAGACTTTACAAAAAGAAAAAAAAAAAAAAAGAAAAAAAAAAGGAAAAAAGGAAAAATTAATAATTTGGAAATATCTAAAGAAAACACTTCAAAGATTTTTGGGGGAATAAAATCACAAATCCCAACCTGGAATGACACTTGTTGGAAACTTAAATTCTAAGGAAAGAAATGACCATTACATCTGTTGATTGTGCACAGGAGAAATTGCTTGGAATAGTTCACATAGGGGAGTAACTCAGAGAAATCTATCTCAACACAGAACTATTTAGACTAGGTCAGACATGGTAAATCTGGTCAAGATTGGACTAAAGAGAAAATGGGAAGACTTGACCTTAGGAGATGTTTCATCAGTGAGCAGAGAAATGGGTTACATAAGCTGACAGGTCTTTTTAATCTTTAATTCCACAGATTCAGTAATATATTTAAAGTATCTTTACAACTCTCTAGCATGTATTGTTTATTTTATCATATATAAGACCTTTTAATCTGTCATATTCATAAATTTTTTCTCTCATCACTCATAATGGCTACTCTCTGAAGATAGAAATGCCTTTGCATAAGGCTTGCTTAAAACAAAACATTTTTGTCTTAGCAAAAAACTGCAGAGATTGAATCATCTTCCCACTGCTAGTTTAAAAATACACCATTCATAGTCAAGGTCAATGATGTTTATTGTGATGGAACAAAATTGTTTGCTTTGTAGATGGAATTCACTCTCCTTGATATTCATATTTTTAAACTGAGGCCTTACTTTTAAATGCATCTGCTGATAACTCTACAACATAATCAATCAGCATTTTTCTTGTAATTGTTGTGCACGTCTGGTACATTCAGATGGCTAAAATGTAGACATTGATCCATGTTTAATGGCTGTAATCATCCTTTGTGTTAATATATCAGACATTTAAACAGTAAGAATACATTGTTCTTCTTTTCCTGAACTTCACTGTATATTTATATACCTTTTCCAGAGCTCTAACACCTTGCTATTGTTCATTTTCTGAAGCTGCAATTCAGAGAAATCACACACTGAATTTTACTTACGGATACTTTTGTCAAGACCACATCTCAACAAGTACTACATACAGCACCACTGTTCATTTTTCACTTACGTGTATGTGTTCTGAGCTGCTCTTTTAGCAGGTGTCTCAAATCAGAGCTCAGTCACATGCAGGTATTAGGAACTGCAGTGGCTATACTTTCTAATTTTGAAACAATCATAAAACATTATTGCATATTGTTGTTGAAAACATTTTTTTTTTTTAATTCATATTTTGACCATAATGGCTTAGATAAGATGTTTGGTGTTTATTGTTATTGTTTAGTGCATTATCTTGAGAAATCTCTTTGAAACTATTTGAGAAATCCTATTAAACTCCCTTCTTATCTACACGTATGTCAAAGCAGCAAGTTAAACAGCTTAGAAGGAAAACGTATTTTTTATTAAGGAATTTTTTTTTTTTTTTTAAAGCAACAAGCTGATGGACACAAATACACAAGGAGACAGACCTTAAAGTCTTCATAATCTCAGCATTTTATTATAGTCTATTTGCTTCTTTACAAAAGCTTTGTCTCATGCATCCGTGGACCATCAGGATTCCAATGATGCAGTTAACTCAAAGCATCCAGTGGCTTTGCTGCTTTAGTAGCTTCTCAGAGAAAAAGATTTTCTTCTATTAAATACCAGGCTTTTTGCTGTCAGCATTTTTTCTTTTTTTACTGATTGTCTGTGCTCCACACTTGCAGGCAAAAGAAACCTAGGACTCACTGTACAAGTCATTATTTTCTTTCTAAGGTGATAGTTCAGGTGAATTAGTGATATATAGCTCCTTAATTTGGCAGACAGTTTGAACAGACCAAAGGGGAAAACTGCTAGATATACTGATGCTAGGGTTCAGAATCTCAACAAATTTATTACTGGCATGGCCCCTAAAATCAGTGATGTAATTCAATTAATTGTGGACTATTCATATTTGCTGGGTATCTGCTAAAGCAACGTTCGATCTTTCTTCTTCCACCTTCTCAGCTACAGCCTGTTTTCTTTCTGGAATGAAGAAATCATTAAACAAAAATCCCTGTGCTGACAATTCTGATGCCACGTGTATGTCAAGGAATTAGAAAATCCATTGTCACTTCTTTAAGCATCCCTGCCTAGTTACGTGCAAGTGGTGGAACGTCCCTGCAGGTGTTCAGGAAACACGTAGATGTGACACTGAGGGGCATGGTTTGGTGGGCATGCTGTTATGGGGTTGATGGTTGTACTTGATCTTAGAGGTCTTTTTCAACCTGAATCTTCCATATTCTGATTAATAACCAATTCTGCTAGGTAGTATCAGAGAAAAAAAGTTGTAGTAATAAACAGAATAGCATTTTTTAAAAATCATTAAAAATATTCAGTTTGCTTTTGAAACCATTTGGGACTCCTGCAGGGCCATTTTATAACTGCAAATACTTTTTTAATTTAATTTATCAGTCACTCTGAGACGACTACAGAAAGTCTTTTTGTAATATTAGCAACAGTAAAATGGGGGCATACACGGACATCTGCAATCAGTAGCCAGAAATCGTTCCAGCTTCCATAAATTGGGAAGCAGCACCAGGAAGGGTTGAAGAGATACAGGAGACAAACTTTGGTCCCCTTTTTGTTTCACTGCTACTCCTGAAAACAGTAACACGTTTTTTCTTCATCACTAGTCTAGAAGAGGATGCCCCCATCTCTTGATTCTGCGAACTCGCATACTTTCTCCTCTTTTCTCTCATTTTAATTTTTATCTATTCTTAGTCTAAAGAATGCAGCTGTTCCTATTTTCGAGTTATGTTCAGTATGTGTGTGTGTGATCATATTGTGTATCTGAAAAATACATATATATGAAGACAAATAGGGAAATGATATGAAAAGAAAAAGCAAAATTACTTTTTCAGGTGTGTGCACAAGTTACAAATCAACTATATTAATTTATCTATAATTTGTTTTTAATTAAACTTCCCCAAAACATTCTGAGCTGCTTTTTTTTCCCAGTACAATGTTTGCAGAGTCCTTAATTGAATGTATTTCTTCAACTATTTTAAAAACAGCTATTTATATCACCGGTGTGTAGCTCAGTAAAATAAAACTTCAGGAGTGGAAAGGTCTCTTTTGGCTGATATATTTCTGTACAGGGTATTTCAAGCATTAATAATATAAAACAGAAAAATACTGCATGAACGAATAGCAGTGGCATTACTGATCTCTGGGTTATGTGAACACCTCTACTGGGAATTAGAAGCTGCTTTGCCTCTTTATTTCAGATAGATTAAATGGTTTAGTAATTTCCTCATTCTTAATGTTGCATATAACTGAAGTGAATTAAGTATCCACTGTAGTTTCAAATAAAAGGTAGCAGTGATAAGGATCGTGACCCAGTACATGTTATATTCTGAAGCCATTCTTCAGCCAAAACCACTTTTGCAATCAGGATTCCCTTTACAAAGCACTTGTCTAGAAATGGCTGGCATGGACAGAGGGTGACATTGGAGCAAAATTCAGCTAGCTTTGCCAACCTAAAATGCAGTCTGGTGGTTTTGTTTGTTTGAAGAATTGATTAAGTTTTAGTTATTTTAAACGTTTAAGAAAATTTAATCCAACAGAAATAAATATTATAGTAGTCTTGGAATAACAAGTGAAAAAGTCTTAATAATAAATTTTATAATGTTTCTGATACTTCAGAGCATGGATCGCTTGTTGACACTTTTTCATATCCTTTTTCATTTAAGAAGCCAAATTAAGGAAAGTGGAATAACTTGCCTGTGTTTTTCAGGAAGAAATGACCAAAAGAATTTGTCTGCCATTGGTTGGAAAAAACCCTCACTGTGTTGTCCCTGTGACTCCTGTGTATGTTTCATGGTAAAACACACTGTTTGTGATGCTCAACACTTGGATTACCTTGGCTCCATTTTGGAAAACAGTGTGTGCATTCCTACACAGAGTCATAGAATCAGAAAATTGCTTGGTTGGAAAAGACCTTAAAGATCATCAAGTCCAACCGCGATCTAACCATTTGTCTTGTTCTCCTTTCAGTGCCAGTGCTAAGGCTGCCCCACTGAACATCAACAAAGTCTCCAACAGCTTACTGAACTTTGGCCGAAAGCTGATAGCTCCAGCCATGGCTTCAGGTAGCACTGCAGGCCCCACTGCTGGGGCAGGCAGCTTCCCTCCAACAACAGTGCCTACCCGTGGGACAGCGGATGGCCCCCAGTACCACCAGCACCAGGCACAGCAGCAAAGAATGATGAAGTCAGAAAGCATGCCAGTCCAGCTGGGCAAAGGTAACAGCAAAAAATGCGGCAGTGCTACAGCAGGAGAAGTCCTTTTATTGATGCAATAAGTTTGTATCTGGAGGGATTAGAAGAGACAGAATTTTGTTAAACAGGATGTTTGCAATGTAACATAGAATTAAATATAATGACAAGAAGGTGAAAATACTAGGAAGTTTTGAACCTTTTTAAAATATTAACAAATGACTTAAGACATACCAGCAAACTCTAGTATTATTGTAAACATCTTCTTATACATTAATTTTCCAGTCTTTTAAATGCACTATAATTTAACTGCAAGACTAATTTCGTATCGTTTTTTTTTCAGGTTATTGGCAAAAATCCCATGCATAACAGTATTAGCTGACTATGAGTGCAGGATGTTAGATCAATTACAGAGTAATTCTTAACAAACAAAATCTTATTCCCTTTAGGAGTTGGAGA
The DNA here is from genome assembly GCF_951394365.1 of Tetrao urogallus. Lineage (NCBI taxonomy): Eukaryota > Metazoa > Chordata > Aves > Galliformes > Phasianidae > Tetrao > Tetrao urogallus. The sequence goes on from NC_136820.1 coordinate 17,515,948, forward strand.
GCTTATTTCCGAAGCTACTTGACCAATAACATCTATTTGCCTTTTAATAATTTGTGATGCCCCCATGCACGTTCTCAGTTTGGTAAATACTACTTTTTGGAGCCTTTTTTTTGTATTTCTCAAGGACATTTTATTTGAACAGCAAAGTCAGCGAGCTCGGCTTCGGTATATATTTCCTACGGTCTGCTAGGCTCAAGGCATATTTCTGCTTTTCATCTTCAAATGCCTATGACAGCCTATGACAGCATGGTCTTTGAAACGAATGTGTAGCACTCTACTTATGTGTGTATTGTTTCTAGTTGTACATCATAATAAGTAATGGTTAAAAGTTTGAGGGCTGCCTGAGTTGCTGATTGCCCTGAACCATTGCGCCATATTTTTCACCAGATTTGGAAGTGTACAAGGAAGAAAATAACATTTCCATGGCTCAGGCTGATGTTCTTTCTCTATCCCATGCCACCCTTTTTATCCAAAGTCAGTCCTTCCATGATGCATCACATTCCCAGGAGGTACTGCGAGAACAGCATTTGGAGGTACAACTTTCCTCACAAAGCAAAGAGGTGCAAGCAGTTTTGTAAAGGCTACTACAGCAGCTTGGCAAAATGCAGATTTGTAGCTTTTCTCAGAATCATAGAAACATTTTAAAAATTGCTCCAGCACAGGTTTTGAAAGTCCCCATCACTGTGCAAATATGAAACCAAAGTGTGGTAATTTCTCTGCTGTGCAGTGACCTCATTTGATTTGTATTTACAAATGTTGTGTATGCTCCTGTTTGAATCCTTGATGCAAACCCTGCTTGTATCAAAGAAGGAAAGTTAGGTCTAGAAAGAAATTGTTTCCATAGTTCTGGATGGGCTCTTTGGTTTGCTTAAAAAAAAAAAAAAAAGGCCACAGTAAAGTTGTCAGGTGCCCGACTTTATACCACTTCAGTTGAAAATTGATCAGGTGGTGATTTGCTTTTGCTTGCTTAATATGAAAAAACAGTAAAATTTGAAGCAGCTTATAGTAGTAGAATCATTTGTATCTTAATACTGAGCTAGCTGATAATGGGTGGCCTTGTTTATGCTTGTATACAGTAGCTACTTTGCTAAGTAGTCAAGAAACTGACTTGCCAGTTTACATATAACAATCAGAATAAAAATTGTAGTTAGACTTTGGTGATCGTCATGCACAGAGTGCGCACTTATTTCTGCATAGACAGAATATCCATATTTGCTGCAACATGTCATATGTAATTTAAAGGCAACAAGTATATTGCCTGTAGCTGGACACAAATTTGGAATGGTGGCAGCCAACTACAAGTGCCGACACACAGCACATAGTGTCTTCTGTATCGTGTCTTAAAAGTCAGTTTTAAAGTAAGATGATGGTATCTGTGCACCCAAGAAAGTGCTGTGGGCAGTGGGTCCACAGTGGGTGAGAGCACTTCTCAGCAGCTCTAAGCAAAGTGCTTCAGGGGACAGGGATTAGGACAGAAAAGCCCTTATTCTGCTCCTTCTGTTTGTGCTGAAGTACCTTCTGACTTTGTGCATTGGCATCTATCAAACTGAATTCTGCTCTAGCTTTTGGATTTCTCAAAGCTGGTTGATGTGGTTTGTAACTATGAGGCTCCTAAGTTACAGACAAACTGTATCTAACTTTCACATGTTCCCATTCATCATGTTTTCAGCTCATCTTAGCCTTCAGGAGCTTAGTCATTTAGCTGAGGTAGGCAGATGCAAGCATTTTGCATTTAAATTGATAGTCATTTGCACTTCCAGTCAATGTACTACTTATAGACGCTTAGTTGGACAATGTAACCTAAAGACCAAAGTAGTCTGACAGGGATCGAGTCAGTAGAGGAAATTATCAGTTTTTTCTCATTATATTAGTCCTTTCAGGTTTTAAATGTTCAAGTAGTGTTGATAATTTCAATTAATACATAAAGTACTGTGAAATCTGAAGAGATTAAGTTCAGTGACTAATCTACTTTGAATTGTGAAGAAGTCATCGGTGGCAAAATGTCTTGAAGGGTGGCAAAATAATCCTATCCCAGCTTTTACAGCTGTGCTTTGGCACTGATAACACTCACTTCTGTCACAAAGCTGCAGCAGTGAGGGATGTCGCTCATGCATTCATAAGTGCTGTGCTCAGTACATGGGTGTACTGGATGGGTACAGTACATGGATGGGTGTTTTATATCAATAAGAATTGTTTCCCTTTTCAAAGTTTTTGCACTTGTTGAGTTTCTTTAAGAAAAACATGCATATGATTTAGAGAATGTACATGGAAAAAAACTAGACAGACAAAAAGTATCCTAATTGCAAGCCTGTTAATTCCAGATGAGTCTTCAACATTACAAATCACAGTTGAATGAAATATCCAGACACCTAATTGGAAAATCAGTTCCTTCTAATAATATATTAATCCCATTCAGTCTGTCCTCAGCACAGAAGGCCGGGTGTCATTGCTGATTACTTCTGTGAGGCAGCCTGCTAGTACAAAAGGGATTAAAATATTCCTTTGATCCTACACAGTGAAAGAATTCATAGGCACAAAGGTTAAATTAAAATCTAGAGTCCACTGGATTGTCAGCTGAGTTTGTGGTCATAAGAGACAAAACCAATGATAATGAAAAAAGCTGGGAAGAAAAAAAAGCAGAATTGTTGCCTTTAGTGTTTCACCAGATTCTTGAGCGTTCAGAAACTGTGCAGTCTTTGCCTACCAAACAGTAATGTGCTGCCAGAAAAAAAAAAAAAAAAAAAAAAAGGAAAAAAAAAAAAGAAAAAAACAAGAAAGAAAGAAAGAAAGAAAAATAGTCTTTCACTTCATCCCTCACCGTGATACAGTTTTCCTTCCAGGTCCTTTCTCTGTGAAACCCAAAAGGCTTTTCATTTGTGTGTCACTTTATCACAAGGACACATTAGAGGACTAATCTGAAGATGTTCTGCCAAAACTGTGATCGGCTATTTAAAGGATTTCCAGACTTTTTCTGTTTGTTTTTAAGAGTTGGTACTTCTGTTGTAGCATGAGTAGAATTTCCACAGTCACCTGATTTGCCCTAAAGAAATGATCTCCATCTTTAGAATTACTAACAAACCAGAAAAATGATTGTTTTTTTCTGAAGGAAAAAAAAAGAGAGGTTGTCTGTATTGATAGCAGAATTCTAAATAAATAAATAAATAAAAATGAAATGAGATGCTGCATTAAAAAACGCTTGGAAAAAAAAAAAAACCAGAAACAATTGCATATCCTTAGGTAATGATAACATTTTTCTGACAGCATGAATATGATACTCCCCAATCAGCTTTTGCACAGGCAGTGCATAATGCAGCAATTGTTCAAATGTCTCCGTGGGATTTTGCCATAACGTCCCATCAGACGCTGCCAAGCCACGACTCAGACCAGAGTCTCACACTAACGTGTCTCTTTACTTGGCAGGCGATGCCCCCGGTGGCGATGCTGCACTTCCCAGCCCTGCGCAGAACCCAACTGCGCTCCCAGGTACGGACCTGCAGCAGCATCCCAGGCTGAATCCTGTAGGATCCCTGGGATGCTCCATCCGTGGCGTCTCCATCCGCCTTCACTGCCATTGTCCATCCACCGAGCGGCACTGTTGTGTAGAAATTAAAACAGCAGCTCTGCTTCATCGGTCTCTCAGTGCTGTGTGTGGCTCACATTCCCCATACAAATCTGCACTTGCTTTGTATTTTGTTGTCCATCCCGCACTTGGTCATGGGGGGCAATGTGGCTATCAGTTTTTTCTTTTAGCTGTGTCAGTTCCCTGTTGTTGTGTTTGAGGCGGTAATTTGAGCCAAACACTGATATTAATGCCATTAACCAAAGAGAAGCTTACTGGGCTTGCTGAGAAATAATAGCCCCACACATGTGTGTGATGAGGTGGTTTGAGTGAATGTTAAAAATGCTGGAAGCCTTTGTTCCCATTTTACTGTTTAAAAAAAAAAAAAGAGAGAGAGTGAGAGAGAAAAAGAAAACTAAAAAAAAAAAAGAAAACTAATTTATCTGAAGTTAGAAGTTTTATAGAACTCATTATTTTTGCAAATTTTCATATTTTACATCCTGACTGTGGCAAACGCAGAGTAATAGATGAGCAGTTCTGAATAGTTTTGAATTATGGATTTTGCCTTATTCTGTTCTTGGTAACTTTGTCCTTCATTCTCCTTATAACTATGAAAGTGATTCTTTTCCTCTTTCCACATAGAGAGCCATTGGTTTTGTATGTCATTCTTGCATGTCTTCTTTGATTCTTCTTATATTTTCCTATACCTATGGAGGCAGAGGCCTACAAAGTTCATGGTTATCTCCCTTCTAACTAAACTAAAACTTAGCAAGCTTGCTTTTCTTTCATTGTAAGTCTTCCCCACTCCTTTTGTCAACTCGTTTCCACTTTATTACAGATACTTATAATAGATCTCATTATATTTAAACTTTCTCTCTCCTTTTCAACATACTGCACTTCTACACATCCTCTGCCCTGCTGACAGTACAACACCACTACATCTGTGTATTTTAGAAATGGTTGTGAGTCAGTGTGTTTGTGACCCTAGTGTCAGCCACAGTAATCTTCAGCAACAGACAAGTAGAGAGCTGGTTTGAAGACAGCACATGGAGGTTGCAGTGCTCCTTTTTGCTCCTAGAAGGGTGTGAATTTTTAGTGCAAGAGGCCCTGTGCATCATTACAGTGAAGTATTTATGGACTTTTGCAGACATATACGTATTTTAAGACGTGTTATGCAATAATGTGTTCTGACCACTGCTATCAAGGGTCCTTAGCTTTTGATTCTGTATACCTCATAAGCATTTCTTTGATTTTCAATCTTGTGGTTTCTTCAACCTGATTCATTTTGGCTTTATGATCTTCTGGTATATGTTTATGTAGTCAGAAATTAGTTTAAGAACTCTTCTAATCTTTTAAGGAGGCATAATGCATTTATCTGTGATCATTAGAATAAGCATAAGAAAATGAGAGGTATGATGAAGTGATGATCTCAGTTTGCTGACTGAGCTGCTAAAGAAGAATGAGATGTGTTTAGCTGGTTACTAAATGAAGTTTCTTGTATCACATTATATATTTGGTTGTATACTGAGGGTAAGTGTTCTGCTCTGTTTTAGCTTTTTTTACTGAAGAGTACTCCAAAACTCTCCCAGATAATGGTGAGGTGGTGGCACAGGTTGACGTTATATTGTACTTTCAAACTTACACAAAGGCTGCTAGTACCTTAAGAATTGGTGAATGCATAATACATCTTCAGAAGGGTTGTGGTGACTTCAGCCAGCTGTCCTTGCTGTAGCTCCACTAAGATTCAGTGTTGGGAGAATCATAGGCAGTTTTCTTTTTGCACTAAGGAAAGTAGTTGCAATTGGTATGAATTGTCTTTCAGCCATCTTCTTATTTCTTAATCTTGATTACTCCTCTGAATTTTAGAAAAGCCTATTACAACACAAGAAGTCTGCTTTATGACTGGCGACACACTCTAATTCTTCATACATGCTGTTCTTTCTCTTGTGAAATTACTAATTGCATCCCCTGAATGATCCATGACACAGTGTAGTTCACATGGTTGGAGTCAGCATAAAAATTACATTTCCTGATTATCTGCTTCATTGCATCTAGTGTTACATTTATTTTTATAATTTTTATATTTTATAATCTATAAAAACTCTTGGTATTATATAAACAAATTCCCTCCTACAACAGTTTTTTCCTCCACAAAATCTCAACCATATATATTTTTTCTCTTATTTGGTTATGCAAATAGGTGCATACTCCATTTCTCAAAACTGTGATCCATTCTTGAAATGAAGCTTTTTAATAAACAGTATTTACCACAAGAATAGTTCTCTGCCTTTAAAATGTGGACCTTTTTCACTTAGAACTCAAAGACTGAATATAAAAAAAATTCTTACAAACCATTTTTTCCATCATTTTACCAAGTTGCATTGTATCTTGTGAGTGAGTTCCTCAAATGTATTTAAAGCACCCGTCTCTTGATGATATCTGTGAAATTTTACTGCATCATCTGCTTATTGCACACGAAGTGGGTTAAGCACAGGCCAAGAAATGGAGATGTATATTAAATACTTATATTGCTCTTTTTCTTCATTTTTAATCATTCTTCATTTTTAATCTTAATTTTATGTGAAAGCTGTCTTCTTATTAACAGGATAGTAAAAAGAGCCCATTTTATATGTAATATTTTTTTATTGTTCTTTATAGATTTTCTGGGGTTTCTGGTACATGATACATGACTAGAAGAGGTCTGAGAAGCAGCAGGAAAATGCTATTGAAAGAAGAATAAAGAACGAAAAAAGTTGGAAAAAGGAAGTCCTACATTACCTAAAGTGAGGCTATAAGAAAGAGGGGGATAGACTCTTTAGCAGAGTCTGTTGTGAAAGGGCAAGGAATATGGTTTCAAACAAAAAGAGGGAAGATTTAGATTGGATATGAGGAAGAAGTTTTTAGCAGTGAGGGTGGTGAGGCACTAGAACAGGTTGCCCAGAGAGGTGGCAGAAGTCCCATCCATGGGGGAATTCGAGGTCAGGCTGGATGGGGCTCTGATCAAGCTGTAGATGTCCCTGTTCAGTGCAGGGGAATTGGACTAGATGGCCTTTAAAGATCCCTTCCAACTCAAATGATTCTTTGATTCTATGAAGTCACAGAAGTAGAAAAGACAAAGTAAAAGGGTCTGAAGAGGAGGAAGGGGCAATCAGAGCAAGTGTCTTCAGGAGAAGCAGAACATAAAATGTGGAGAGTCACGGGAGAGAAGAGCAAAATAAGGCAATCAAGAATGAGGGAAAAAATAAGAAACAGTTTATATGTCAGTTTTCTTCAAGAAAGCTTGAAGAATATTGAATTCAGGTCCCTTCTTTTTTTGTCCTTTCTGGTCTGTTTTGTCATGTAGGATATTTTCTTCTTTGCAAGTTCAATCTGTTAGTCTCCTTGCTAGGATGACATTTTAAATAGATCTGTATTTATTCCCTTTAGAAAATGTGAATTGCTGGTTTCATGTGGCTGTGGCTGTGCAATATGTGTCACGCAGGGCAAATGCTGCAGATAGCTTGGCTCAGACTCCACCCTGCAGGTGGCTCTGGCACTGCTGGCATGCACACCACTTTGAGGGCAGCCACTGTTCTAAAGCTTAAGTAACTGAATAATGTTAATATGTATGAGTAGTTCTTCCTAGTTGTTACCCTTAATTTAAAAGGTCTGAACTCAACATACCTGGTTTCCTTTTGTTTCTAAAACTGAATTTGTGTGTTTTCTACATCCTTTTTTTCATTTCTTTGTCTTTAGTGTTCTTTTATTTCTTCAGAAACCTGTATCATGGGAGAAGAGCATAGTGCATACTGAGGGGGAGACTTTTCACTCATTCCATAAAGGGAATTAGCGTTGCATTTTCAGAATGAATCATGTACCTACCACGACAAAAAGTGTACTAAAATATACACCGAATATATTGGGAGGTCTCTGCATTAATACTTGGCGTCTCTGAGAGTAAAACTGGTTTGAGTGGAAGCAAATCAGTAAGGAAGGATGGAACTCTTCAGAATTTGATTGTGGTCTGGCAGAGGAGATCAGTTTGCACCTCTAACATCTGAATGATTTCTTGGAGGATTGTTTTTGAGGCTATAAAAGGAAGCATGAAAAACACACAAATTTGAAAACTCTTTGCGGGCTTCAACTGGAAGGAATGGTCTTTTGTCATAAACTGCTTGATTACATACAGCAATACAGCATCGTGGTGAAATAGCACAGCCGTGTACCCAAGTGTCCTCACTATGACAGTGGATAACACTAGATTCTTTAGAAAGCGAGCTTCATCAGAATCTATCACATGAAAATGACCTTAAAATTTGAGGCAGGAGAATTTATATTCTTTCTCAAACACAACTTACAATTTTCTGTTGCAAGCCTAGAAATTGTCATCTAGTTACTAAATGTTAAACCCATTCTTGTAATCCAGTGTTCTTGTTCTCAGTTTTCTTTGTCAAGTTTTATAATGTGTTTGTTAAAACAAAAAGGTTTTCCTTTGCAGTTTTGATGAGGTGAGATTTTTTTTATTATGATGTATACTTTTAGTCGTTATGCATCATATGGAATCTCCTGCTGAAAGATGCTGAAAGATAATACCTTCTATTTTATTATGATGGCCCAAAACGTCAGAGGCAAATCGTGGTGGTATAGCAGCAAAGAATGAACCTTCCTACCAATGTAATGCATGTTGCCATGCAACAGATGGCATTAGAGGGGCAGTCTGACTGAGTGGCATCTGACATGGAAATGTGTAAGGAATAAAAGTGTGTTACTAAATTCCTCCATGCGGAAAAATTTGTACCCATTGACATTCATTGATGCTTGCTGAACATTTCTGGACACCAAACAGAGGACATGAGCACAATCAGGTGGTGGTGCATTTCAGCAGTGGCGACAGCAACAGTGCGTCTCTTATACTGGTGCATATTTTTACAAGTACAGCACACAAGCTTTTGTTCATCTCTGGCAAAAATGCAGTGATAATGGTGGACAATATGTTGAAAAATAGTGCGTTGTAACTGAAAATTTGCTCTATCGAATGGCATTAACGTGCTCTTTGTATGTGTTGTCGTTTCCATGGATATAAATAGGAGGCGTTACTTTCAGAGCAACCTGTGTATGTACTATGTAGTTTGTGTATGTATATATACCTATATATACATTAAGATTTGTGTTTTTCTCTCATACAAAAATCAAGTCCTGTGTATGTCAGAATAGTTCTTCAATTTCAATGCATGCTCACACACTTCAACATTTCATTGATGTGTATTTACAGGGAAAAGAAACAGCCCACTGATTAATTCTCATCTTACTTTATGCTTCTTTTATAGGTCAAAGTTCAAAAATCAGCTCATCTCCAAGCATAGAGAGCTTGCCTGGGGGACGCGAATTTACAGGATCTCCACCTTTGTCTGCTTCAAAAAAGGATTCATTTTTTAGCACCATCTCTCGTTCTCGTTCCCAAAGCAAGACTATAAGCAGAAAAGAGTCTGTGAGTTCCTTAACATTTTTAAGCTATTTTAATTGTCACACAGCATTACATGTTACAGCCATCATTTCTCTCGTTCATTAAGCTCATACTTGAAAATGTTTCCCTCGGCTCATATTAATGGCAAAAGCAGAAATAAGCTATTTAAACTGTTTCTGTTGAGTAACACCTCCATTATGGATTCCATCCCATAATCCTACTGGAAATGAAACTGAAACAGTCCAAAACCTCTAAAAAGAAAGGAAGAACTCCTCTTTGCTTTGCTTTGTTAGACTTTTGGTGTAGTCCTGAAGTTAATAAACAGTTCAGTGAGGAGCACGAATGCACAGCAGATCCAAACATGTCCATCTGTTGTCCCTGAAATTCTTTAATACATCAGAGATTTCGCAGTGTCTGTAGCATTTGTAGTCACAGTCTTATTTTTTGTACAGCCCTCTGATCTTTCATTTGGCCACAAGACAGAATGTTTTCAGCTAAGAAGAAGAGTACAAATTTTTCATAGGTGTGTTCCAAATAAATTCTCATCTAATAAGAGATATTAAGATATTATAGGAGCACTAATTTAATAAACCTTATATGTCTTGGAGCCAGAGGATTCTTGTTTGTTTTGCATACCAGTTCCCCACTGACTTTCTGCTGATTAAAATCCAGCTATGTAGTTGGAAAAAAAGTTGTGTTTTTTGGGAGATGAAGCCAGTTCTCCGTTCCATTTTGCCAGTGTATGTTCATATAATTACTCATTGATTTGAATAAAAAAAGAAATTGTAATAGCAATACTTCTATGTTAGAGCATTCTTTGGATATTCAGAAATCTTAGAAATGGATCTAAATGTAGCACAGAAATCTAATCTGAACGTCTCAGCAGTTTCCTCTCCAAATAGCAGAATCTTTCACGTTTTGTTTGATATTTGAAACGTTTTGATGAAATGCCTACTTTTCAATAACATTTTTCAGCTTTTGTTCACTGAAACTGTTGTTTCACATACTTCAGTGACACCTAAAGAAAAGCTGCACTTTGTGGTTAGTTGAGAAGAAGCTTTATGTTTGCTTTGTATCCATTTAAGACATACCAAACTGAGTTTAAAGCTAAATGAACAGTATCTTTCTGCTTATCCTCATGAGTTGAAAAAAAATAAAAATACCAATATTCAAATTCCATTTTACTCAGTTTAACAAGATCTACATCCAAATTTTGCTTACAACTTTTATCCCAGCCAGAACTTGGGTTTTTTGCACCAAGAGTTCTCTAATAGAATACACAGAAAAATTTTCCATGATAATGCTCAGTCAATTTTCGATTTTCAGGTAGATGGTCTCTCTTATTTGTGAAATTTTATTGATCTCTTCTCGTGGATTTTTAACAAAATTGTTGATTGCAACAGATTTCTAGTCATTATATATTTTTCAATAGATTTGTAATCATGATAATATACAATGAGCATTACTTTTCCAAAACATTCTTTGAACTGCAGTAATTTACATTATTGCATTATATGATTTGACAGTTAGAAAAGGTTTTAGGGTGGCAAAATCTATTTCCTTATGTTCAATTTCTTACTGACTTTTAATATAGAAATAAGAAATTTACCATAACTCTTAGAGGAAAGGTTTGTTTAAATCTGTTTTTGATTCCTCAAGATTATGTTTGGTTTTTATTTTCCTGTAAGTTTCATGTTATCCAGTGTTCCATTTAAAGAAAACTCCCAGTTCGTCCTGAGGTCCCAAAATATGTGCCTCAGAATTGTCCAGTGGTATAGTTGTTTCCTTTACAGCTGTTCTCTGGGGGCCCAAAAAAAAAAAAAAAAAAAGCACAATGGGCTCAATCTTTGTTTTATTTATAAAAACTTAACATTTTTACATTTGTGTCCAATAATCACAGAGATTATGTTATTAAGCACCAGGAAAATTATCATTGTTGGAACATGCCATGCATCAATCACTTTATAAAAAGATTATTTTAAATGCAGACATTCTATGGATGAAGGAGAATCCAATTCTCCTTCATCTGTGTGCTTTTAATTAATGAATTAATGCCCTTCTCAAGGAAAAAGTGAGAACAGAATACATAAATAAAAATATGTCCTTCAATATGGAATTTTAATAGGTGATTTTCACAGACCAAAGGACATATACTGTAGCATTGTGAGAGGATGAACAGGAACATCATCATCACAAGGCACTCCAGAAGTGTGACCTGTATCAGGTCCAGATCTGGGCTGCCCCATACAGGAGAGACATGACGCACTGGAGGTAATTCAGCAAAGGGCCACAAAGATTATGAAGAGAGTGGAGCATCCTTCCCAAGAGGAAAGGCTGAGAGAGCTGAAACTGTTCAGCCTAAAGAGAAGACTCAGGGGATGTCTTCTTAGTATACGTGCAGAAGGGATACAAAGAAGATTGAGTCAGTCTCTTTGCAGTAGTGTACAGTGTAAGGGCCCCCTGAGCACCAGGAAGCACTTTACTGTGTGGGTGACTGAGCACTGACACAGACTGCCCAGAGATTGGAGTATGCTCCTTGGAGATACTCCAGGCATTCCTGGAGATAGGCCTGGGCAGCCTGCTCCACATGTCACTGCTTGGAGCAGGGGTTGGACAGATGGACTCTGAGGTCCCTGCCAACTTTAACCAGTCTGTGATTCTAAGACAGCATGAACTGGAATATGACTTATTTAAATTCTTTCTTTCCTAAAGTCTGTCCAACAAGCGAGACTTTCTTTGGAATAATTATGATCAAAATTGATACACGGTTCATTGCCTCCAGGAATGAGATAACTCCATTTCTTATAAGAGACTCTTATTTAAGATAAAAACATTTGTCTTATATCTGGTCTTCTGTTTTGCCTTTTTTTTTTTTTTTTTTTTCCTTTTTAAATACAAAGATCAATGGAATGACTTTTATACTACTGTTGACAGAAATAGGTGTCCTCCATTTTATTTAAAGATGTGAATCTATAGCCTCAGGCCTGAATCATAGAAGGAAAGCTTGGGTTGAAAAGGACCCCAAAGATATCTAGTTTCAACCCCCCTTCTATGTACAGGGTCAGCAACCACTAAACCAGGCTACCCAGAGCCTGGCTTTGAGTGCCTCCAGGGATGGGGCATCCCCAACATCCTTGGGCAAGTATGTCTAGTGTGTCACCACCACGTGTGTGAAAAACTTCCTCCTAATTTCTAACCTAAACCTCTCCTTTGTTGGTTTAAAACCATTCTCCCTTGTCCTATCACTATAAACCCATGTAAACAATCATTCCTCCTCCTGTTTATATGCTCCCTTAAGTATGGGAAGGTACTGAAAGGTACTGTGAATGCACCATACCAGATCATGTTTTGGCAGCCTATGGAAGCCTGATGTGATTCACATTATTATTGAGTGGCATTAAGCTGAGTGCTAATGTGAGGCCCACTAAAAGTGTTCGGAAGTCTGTTTTGTGCTCAGCAGTGAAATGCCTCTCTACCTCTTAAGACAGCTTACTGCTTTCTGACACATCACAGTTCCTGAAACCATTTTGCCATAAACAAAAACAGGAACATATAGTGCCCATTATCTTCAGGCTGGGTTGGTCTTGCTGGAATAAAGTCCTAGAAAATTTCCTCTCGTAACCTGCTTACTGCCACCTCCTCTTCAGCAGAGGAAACTGGGTACATTTGTGGTCCATTTACTTCTCTGATTATGTTACATTTTCTTATCCAGCAAATATGAAGGAGAGTCTCTTTTCAGCAAAGAGCAAAGCTGATTAGACCTTGATTTAGCAAATATGGTTGGTAGTCTCACATTCTGGCAGAAAATTCTGTAAATGGCTACAGAGATGTGCCAGAGAGGGATCTTTGAATCAAACAGTGTAAACTTTTTACAACTTTCACAGAAAAAAAGCAGGATAAATATATTTGTGACTGAAAAGAAGGTTTTGATCTAGATAAATATGTTTTAATAAATAAATTTATATGTAAAGTGTTTCAAGTTAACAAAAAACAAATGATCCATTTGGAAAATGTTTTGATTAAAATATTCCTTAAAAAAAAAATACTTCAAAGAAAAATCTGGAGAAGTTTATTTTCTTTACTAAAATAATTTGTAAACTTGGTCAATCAGAATCCCCATTTCTTAGCAAAGAAATATTCCGGAATAAAAATATCTGTGTCATGCTGGTTCTGATTGCATAGACTTTTTAATTAAGTCAAATTTGACAGCATACGCTATTGTCCTTACAAGCAGGTAGAAGCAACTGTTACAGTCTGTGATTTACTTTGCCAGTTTGACTGATTTGGCGTTGTTAAGAATACCCCTGCAGATTAGAAAATTAACTTATGGCATAATTTTCAATTAAGTAGGCATCTGCTTTGCTGATTTTGAAGCTTGATTTAAACATATAAGTTTGACATTTCTGCTCAAGTAGAGATAGCATAAGAAAATAAAAGGGATTAAAGAGGATAGGTTTAGATTGGGTATAAGGAAAAAGTCTTTTACAGTGAGTGTGGTGAGGCTCTGGGACAGATTACTGAGTGTTGTGGTTGATGCCCATTCCTGGAGACTTTCAAGGTGAAGCTGGATATGGCCCTGGGCAACCTGATGTAGCTGTGCATGTCCCTGTTCATTGCAGGGGAGTTGGACTGGATGGCCTTCAGAAGTCCCCTCCAACTCTAAGGATTCTTTGATTCTATTATATGATAATCAAACTAACACTAGACAACTACACGTAAAAATTCATGCATACAAAAGTTCCTTTGAAGAAAAGCATGCCTTTTGTGCATAATGGCATATCATGAAGACCCTGGATTTCTGTGTATCTTCTCCCTCACATTTTTTAAATCTCTTTAAAAGGCTTCAAGCAAAATATTTGTCTCAGTCCATACTTAATCATGCTGAATGTTTGTTTGGAAATATAAATGCTATGAGTAAAGGATCCTTTTCAGTTACACAACATAATGTGTGGCCAGAATAAATTAGTGCCTGTGTTCAACAGCTAATTGCTTGATCAGTGTGTATCAAGCCTAAAGTTAAAGACTGTGATGATTGTTTTTCAGGGCCTAAAGTTTAATGAACTTCAGTACCTTAAAATTTAACTAAGCAATTAACGCTTTAGGGCAGTTGCTTTTGTTATTTTGGTGTGACAGGGCAATCAGACACCTGAAAACTGTAATTCATTTAGTACTTCAGCTTGTCTAATTTTAGAGGCACATGAAAAGAATAGTGAATCGGTGGTGCTGCCAGGTGTCACGTGAGCACAGTTCATAGGAAAACCTCTGAAATGCTTAGGAAGTGTGATGTTTTTCTCTGTTTCCTTCCTCAGGCACTCACAACATGCTGTGTGACTCAAAAGAGCTGAAAACAATGTGAGGAAAAATAAGCTGCCTTTTTAAGTTTTTATTAGAAATACTTGCATGTTTCATATAATTTTGTGAAAAGACAGCTGTATACATAAGTGGCAGCTTTGAATTCTAATGCTCCTTATCTTTTCTGGAGTGATTCATTTCAGGGAAAATAAACTGTACTGTGATAAAAGCAGGAAGTTAATTGTTTAGAAAAAAAAATACGATGAATAAAAATCCAATTGGCTTGGCAATGCTTTTTGTGTCATAATTTGTCTTTTCCTGGTACAAGCAATTCAGATATGTGCAGCCGTATTAGAGTTTCCAGTGACTTCTGTGTGGAAGCAAATTAGAATTATGCAATTCGAAAGATGGTAGTAAGAGCTTTTTTAATTATTGGAGTGCCCTTTGTAACACTGAAGGAAAATTTGAAAAATGTCCACATCTGGACTTATTGAGACTACAGGCAATGTTTATAGGAGGATCAAAGTGACTTAGGAGCCAAGAAGCATAATAATTTACTCCTTTGCAATCATGTTATCAGCAGCTCAGCAGGTACAGGAACTGGCTCTGTGCATGCTCTTTCCTCCCATTAATCATGAAGTCAATGTTTTAGCATCCCAGTAGCAAAGAGAAATGTATCTGGGAATTCTCTGGTAGTTTGAGCTGCCCTTTTTTCCTTTTAAATAGAAATCTCTTCCCTTCATCCCACTCTTTAAAGATAACACCACAAAATTACTGTCCATTTCTGTGAAGATCTCAGTACAGAGTACAGAGACCTGTGCTGAATTCTCAACAAAAGCATTTCCATCTCTCTATATCAGGCTTTTCTTGGTGTTTTTGTTTGTTTGTTTGTTAGTTTTGACTGGAAATGGTTTCTGTGTTTGGGGAATTTATTTTTTTCCCATTGTGCAATGGATTATAGGTGTGCAGTTAGATTTAAAGTTGTTGGATTCTTATTTTGTCTGTTTGGTTAAACCTTTCCATACAGAAAGAACAGAATTTGTACTTCTTTTAACAAGATTGTATAAATGTTTTCATTTGTATCTATTTATTATCACTGCATGATCACTATACTTAAGTTTTACCTCCTTAAAGTCAGAGTTTCTAAATAATAATATCCTAATCTGGCCTGTATTCTGACTCATGGTAGAAGGCATATCAAAGGTCAAATGCATCTAGTCTAGATAAAGAGGAGTTCAGCAGAACTCTTCTGTAACTGATGCCTAAAACAAGTTTAACTGAAGATAAGTTGAACAAAAAGTATATTGTAAGAGTCCTTCATAAAGGTCTTTATATATGTTAAACTGTGTATATTTACATACTTACTGAGACAGCAAAATTAAGAAGCATAATTCCATATGTGTATCCTTCTTAACTGGCTCTTTAATTAGCCAAATACTTCAGTAGCCTAATACTGAAACATGGAACATGAATTTTATTCAAAGTAGAATAATAGTGTATTTATCATTCCATATCCGTTCAAGAATAGTTACAGCATTATTTCAGAGAGCTCTAAATTCAGAAAATGTTTTTGTTTTTTTTTCCCTCTGCTCACATTTTTCTTACATTTGCCCTAGTCGTCTGTGTGGTCTTAGCATCAGTCAGATGTGATGCCAACCAATAACAGAGGAACTCATTCATGTGTGTGTCTATTTATAGGCATTTCCAAGTACTAACTAAATAAATATCTCAATTTTATTATTTATACTGCAAAAATACTGCAATATGGTTAAGTCAACAGTTTCAACAGCAGCTCTGACAGAAACCTTTTATCAGTATTTATATTCTAAGGGATAATTTCTATTTTCTTACAGCTCTTTCTGTTGCCCTAACTATTCACTTACCAAGTGAAACACTACAGATTTTCTTGGTACCTATCCTTCCACAGTCAGTTGTGCATGATTTGTTGCATTCCATAGATCTTCCAGCATTTAGTGGATTTTGTTCTTAAAGTGTCTCACTGCGGTCCCATGGGGCAGTGCCAGCAGTTGCAAGTCCCTCATGTCCTGTGTTTGCTTGAAAAAAATTTTCTTTCCATCACCAGTTCATCCCAGGTGAACGTCATCAAGTAAAAGAAACTGTGCTCACATCTAATCATTTCATAGCCTCTTCTTCATGCAGAAGCTTTCTCTGAACATCAGCAAAGCAAATGCCTTATGATTCTTCAGAGCACTCCAAAAACTTCCTGCTTTCCATTGGCAACAGTTTGGTTGGTAACATACTGAAGCCATGTCTATAAGACTGACTAATATCACCGTATTGTTTTCATGTCCGCTCCATATGTGTTTCTGTAGCCATCTGTTCTCTCTTGGCTTACACTGAAAAGTCCTTCAGAATAAGGGTTTTTTATTTATGTTTGTATGGCACCAAGCAGGATAAGATCTTGTTCCTGATGATGGTCTGGATGTGATGCAATTAAATAATACATAAATTAATATATAATTTCTTTAAAGTATTTCATTGTTCAGAAATGGTGATTTCAGGTTTAACTGTCAGCATATGCTATAAAGTGTTCTGTGGCTGGCATAGATCATAAATTCTGTGGGTGTCAACCAACATCCAACTATGAGTGGTTCAATATTAGTAAGTTAAATCTTGTATTTAATTATATTTAGTCATTAGATTGAAAAAATAAAATGAAGTAAATTTTCACAAAATGGAAACAGTAACCAGTACTTGTTTTCTCGAGGGAAATTTGAATCAAATTAAATGAGAAAGCAATTTATGCCATGCATCTGAATTTTATTTGACATGCAAAATTCTACCAATATCCTAAGGGTATACCTTGTGTATGTTTTATGAATAAGCACTTAAGTACTGGTAAGACTCTGAACAAGTCCCTGGCTTTAGAATTTCCCTGACTCAATGTCATTTTTGCAGTTACTTTCCTCTAAATGTTTCAATACTTCATCAGAATTATTTTCTAATTTGCCCTGTCAATTTGCCAAGTGCTGAGGGGCTTGCTCTTTAGTGCTTTTACTATGAATACTGAGACCGTGGAAAATATGATGGAGCGAGTTAATATAGGAAAAATCTAGAGGCTACAAACTTAAAAAAAATAAAAACTACCTTTCCTTTGCAAATATTTACAGTCTGGAAGGGTACTCTGGGAGAGTATTCTGGGCAGTACCGCTAATGATTATATTCTTACATACTTTTTCACTGCAGTTCACCCTACCCGTCACTGAGTACCACCAAATCAGTAAAATTAGACTTCTGTTCCAACACAACTCTGTCACTTCTTGCATTCCATTTTTGATTGCAACACTCTTGCTTGAGCATCTTACATATCTTGAAATAGACTTAAAGACAGTTTATATTCCATCGCACTTACCGCTTGGTAGTGCTGCTAGGCTGATCGACTTCAAGAGCCGCTGAGTTCTCACCCGAATGGAATTTCGCCTGAATATTCAGGAATGAGAAATTGGGACATATGTAATTGTAAGCCATTGATAACAAAATTGCTTTTTCTTGGGTTTCTACATGAATAGATGGACAAAACTAATTTTTCTTTCAATTCCTGAATAGTAAGACTGAAAACTTACTGTTAGCATGAAGGAAAGGCATTACAGACCTGAATTCATGAATTGATATTCCCAGTTTTCTAGTTCTGTGTTAAGCTGCATGTCATGTATCTGGCAGAAAGCTTGCTTAAACTGATAAAAGCAAGGATGAAAAAGAATGGCTTCTGCCAAAACAATTTTTCTTCAGACCTTGGCTTGTGTAAGATGATAAATTCCAGTGACCTTAATCATTTTTGCAAACCTTATTGCTGCTTGTAAAGTGACGAACTGTAAAAGAATAGTATTACTCTGTCACAACTGTAAAACTTGCTGTAATCTGTTCTTGAAGGTGATGACCATTGTCAGTTAGTTAGTTATACGTGTTTTTCAGAAATAGTAAAATTTGTTGAAAAAATGAGTTGTGGTGGAAGATCTCATTTGAGTCCACATAGCTCAGGAAAAAGGAAAGGTATAAAAATTTTATTTCCTGAGCTGTCTTCATAAAGGTGAGAAGATAGATGAAAGGAAAGGTAATAAAAAGGAAAGAATGAGCTTTGGACAAAATGGAGGCACTAGAACTGTATAGATTTTTTTAAAAATAGGGTAGAAATGGCAAATGATTCATCACAGAGAAATCAGTTTTTGGGGAAAAAGTGAAAAGGAGATGTAGCAATGTAGGCAAGGTTCTGGGTACAGAGAAGGAGAAAGACAAATATGAGAAACATGTATGTAAATCAGTTTTTTGTTGTTTTTTTGTTTGTTTGTTTGTTTTGCAGATTCAGTCTAACCACAAGAAAAATAGTTGGAGATGTGTATATGGAGTTATTCAAATAAATTCTTTCTTTGATTAGAGATGTAAATGCTTCCCTACACTACCCTAACTTAGATGGTTCGTGAAATATAAATCAATGAGGCATCACAAATAGCATAGTTCCTTTTCATTCTCCTGTTAAATTAATAACTGATCATCTGTAAGGTTCTAAATCATCAGTAATGTTGAAAGTGTGGTAAGGTTTTTGAAATTCCAGGACTACATTTTCAGAAAATATTGTTAATATGTTTTACTGTAAAATAACATCATTTAATTTGCACATCTGATGCAGTGATCCCTTTTGTTTTTTATTTGCTGTTTGATTTAGTTTTCTTCCTCATCATACAGCTCGTAATACTTACATGCTTTGTAGGACACTGTTCTCAATAATTTGGCAATGATTTTTTGTCCCAATAGTTATTTAGATTATTTTTTAATTTTGTGGTCAACTAGTTAATCTTCGAGAGCTGTGACTGAGAGGGTTTAAGTCACTGTTCATGTTTCTGATACTGCATCTGTCAGATTAGCTGAAAGGTCAGTTTCTTAAGGAAGGATGAACCATGTTTTCCTTTTAACTTCCATTTGGTCAGTTCAAAGAATGTATGGGTCTTTGCTCATGTGTAAAAGGGATCAAATTCCCAAAGTGTCTTTGTACACAAAATAAAAATGGTATCTAGGGAACTTACAGACTCCACACAGTGTAACACAAAAGTTGGCACTTACAGGAAGGAGCAGCAAATACTTCTAGACACGAATTGACAGCATCTACACAATAGCAGCTATAAATCAGTTGTTTCATTTATTACTGCCAAAGAATTTGTCTTTAGAGTATTGGAAAAAAGGTGTACTTCCTCTGGAGTGCTTTTTGATTTTGCTTCTTACATTTACAAAGCTGTAAAACATTCATAATTTGCAGAACAATTTTTGAAAGATACTGTAAGTAGATTGGTGTTAGAAATGTTGATTGAAAGTGACTTTTGCTCTAACTGCTACTTGGAAAAGTACAGTCACTGACATTGGATCAAGTCAGTGGCTTTGAATAGGAACTCTTCCAGTGCTGCACTGCTCTCCTAATGGAGAATATTCTCCTAATGAGCATTTTGAACCTCATAAGAGGCAATTTTTGGCCTTCTGTATCATCTGCCACTACTGAGAATTTATGTACATCTTCTTTGTAATTCCACATTGTTGCAGCTCCCAGTATAAATTTTAGTCTCCTGTTTGCCAAAATAAACAAGCCCAAGACTATTCTCTAGACCCATAACAATCACAGTAGCCCATATTGGACCTATTCCAGTTTCTCAGCATCCTTCTTGAACTGATGCTCTCAGTGAGGCCTGAAGAGCACTCAATAAAGAAGAGTATTGACTTTCCTGGGTCTGCTGCCCACATTCCTCCTAATGTAGCTGAGAGCACTGTTTGCACTAGTTGTGATGTGAGCACTTTGTTAGTTCTCACTGAGCCCAGCAGATACTGCTGCCTCCATATTCTTTTCAACAGGCCTGAAGCACAGCTAGTTCTTTTCCTATCTTTATAAGTGCATTGTTTGTTTGCTTGTTTTTTTCCCAGGTGCAGAATTTTGCATCTGTTAAAGGTTCTTGAACAGAAACCTCAAAAGCATGTATTTTGCTTAGGCCTCCAATGTCTCATGGTCTTTCTGAATTGAAGTTCTGACTGAGTGGCAACCACACCTCCCTGTCTGAATCTTCCTCCCATCATTTGAAAACCCACTGGGATCACCTTCTGTTTCCTCACACGGGCTGCCAATGAAGATATTCACCAGTATCTCCATAACAGCCCCTGAGGTTACTGTGCTCATTTCCAACCTCCAACTGGATGTCGTGCCATTTACTCAACTATTTGAGCTTGATGGGTCTGACCAGTTTTCAGCCCACGTATAATCTTTTGGTTCAGCGCATACCTCCTCACCTAGCAAATGATAGAGCTTTTGGAAATGTGTCATGATGTATGATATTGAATCCGCTTTTCTCCATTCATCTGCATGGCCAGTCATTTCATCACACCAGGCAATCAGATGGGCCAAGCATGATTTGCTCTTAGTAAATCCTTGTCAACCTTTCTTGATTCTTGTCTTGTCCTTTTACATGTTGGAAATTGTTTCCAAGAGGACATACTCCACG
Source organism: Tetrao urogallus (assembly GCF_951394365.1). Taxonomy (NCBI): domain Eukaryota; kingdom Metazoa; phylum Chordata; class Aves; order Galliformes; family Phasianidae; genus Tetrao; species Tetrao urogallus. The sequence goes on from NC_136820.1 coordinate 17,536,736, forward strand.
ATTTTTCCAAGGACTAAGGTGAGGCCAACTATTACGCAGTTTCTTAGATCCTCCTTTCTATTTTCTTTAATATGAGCGTAAAATTAACCTTTCTTCAGTCATCAAGATTATTCTATAATAGCAGTGATTTTTCATGAATCAGCCATGGGTATTACAGCCACTCCATCAGCTCTCTCAGCACCCATGAGTTAACTCACAATATCTCAAGTATTTGAGCACATTTGACTTCTTAAGGTACTCACTAACCTGTCCATGCTGTACATGCAAAGGTCTAGGAGTAGATATTATGTAAAATGCTGTAGGCAGAAATGTTGTTGCTGCAGACTTTTCCATATTGTCCATAATTTTGTTATCTCCCCTAATAAGCAATAGGCCTATATTTTCTTCAAACCTCTTTTGTTTCTCTCATACTTTCAAAATTCCTTCTTGTTACCCTTTCATGTCCTGCATTAATTTTAGCTCCAGTTGGGCTTTGTCCTTCCAAATGTTGTTGCTGTGCCCAAACAGTGTTTGTGTGCTTGTCTTTTGTTCCCTGTCATTGTTTCCACATGTGTGTTCTCCATTTCCATTTCAATATATGCATTTATCATTTTAGTTCATCAAGAAATTCCTTGCCCAGCCAACTGGGCCTTCAGCACATCTTCACCGTAAATACTGCTATCCAGACTTTTTCCTTTCTGCCATAGGGCTAAAGGGAAACAATACAAGGATTCCTGTCCCCTTCACCCTTGCTCAAGAGCCCTACAGTTACTTTTGAGGTAAAATGATTTCATATCACCATGTAACTGGTGTCTGCATGAAAAAGCAGAAAGCAGTCAGAACACTAGGTGATCCCAAGTAGTCTCTCTGCAACATGGGCCTTGCATCATACAGTAGTCTTCCTGCTACCAGGAGCCACAAAGTGCAAGTTTCTATCCTTAGGAGTGCATGTCTTCTTCCCACTCTGTCAAGTCTCAGTTGCAACTTCCCTGTCCAGGGGATAAACTTTTACGCTTTGAAAGATCCTGACAGTCTCCTGTTAGTTATCAATGCACACTGGCCACTACTCAACTGCAACTCTAGCAGAGCAAACCACCTACTCAAATGGTCACCCTCATGGGACAATCACCTGCCACAGTACTGAAGGTGACTCTCCCGGAAGGGCACTGTCTCATAGCACATAATCACCATTTGGATGTTGTCTTCTTATGCAGTACATCTGGGTCTCTTGTGTATCAAATGCAAAGTTAACTGTCTTGCTATTTGTTCATCCTGCTGTCAGTGCTCCTTGGTGCTTTTTCTGAGGGTGCCAGATAAACAATAAGCTCAAAGTGCATTCGTTCATTCAGCCCTTTGCAAGATTTCATACTTGGCAGGAAACCTCTTGCACTGTCTGTGAGTTCCTGGCCACATTACCCTCCTTTGTGAGCACTGGGTATGCTGAATGCTTCTGCTGCCCATGTTAGATGCCAGCTGAGCTGAAGGAGCAATGTACTAAGCATCTGTCTCACATGCCAGATGACGAAGAACTTTTGTGCCATTGAAAAGGTTAGTTATATAATCTGAACAAGTGGATAGAGCTGTCCAAAAGTATTTAAAAATCAATTTACTGCTGTTGTGATCTGTGAATAAGAAGAAATAGTGTGGGAAAAATATAAATTACCAGATGTTAAATTTTCATATTCCATTCAAGATAAACTGTGCTTCAATTACTACTATTTTTTATAAAGTTGAAAATGTTATTTTATATTAAGATACTTGAATACTGCTGCCTCTCCCCATCTTATAGCTAGATCTGAAGTGCACTGGCAATCTAAAACTGATGGTAGATTATTTCTTGCAGTCATTAGCTATACACACAAGGTCTTCTGCGGAGACTAATCGAGAAGCAATGCAGATATGCATGTGTAGGTTGTGACAGAACTGCAGGCTTTGAATGAGGTTAACCTTTCAGAAACAATAAATTGCCAACATCAACTCAATCCCTTTGAGGCTTAAGTTCTCAAAAGCATGTGGGATGAGTAAAATAAGGTGAGGGCTTAATAACAAGAAAATAGTAGTGAAAAATTATTTCATATCTATAGATTGTAGATGTGATGAAAAGGTGCATAGCCAGAAAATGATATTGCTGGATCTTGCAAAATGCTACCGTTAAATTTCTCTTTATTCATCAGTTGCGTTTGGATATATGTTGCGTACTCTTCTGTTTCCTTTACTTACGTCTGTGTCACAGTTTGTGGTGGAGATCAAAATCATTTGTATGTGTAAAACAAGATTGTTTCATTTTCTTTATTCTTACTGAGCAGTTTTGCATTTATTTCATTTGAAATGTAATTCACACTCTTACATTCAGCAATCTCCATCAAAAAGAGTATGACAAAACTGTAAAACTCTAAGAAAAACAGGATGCTCACAAGTTACTTTGCCTTCATCTTCTTCAATTTAATTGTGTTCTTAAATAAACAAACAAAAAACTGTTTAATATTGAGTATGTCTAAGCTTTAAAGGTATTCTTCTAAAGAAGTGCTGAACTTTTTCCCAGAATCATCTTCGAAGTTGAGACTGGATGCATTTGTAAATAGCAAACAAAGTTCAAAGTTCAGAGTTCAAAGAGAAATTGTTGGTTGATGTAGTTTCTATTGTGGATATGGATCATATGGCTTAACACTGGGCCTTAAAATGATTTTTTTAATGGTATTTTAAATTGTACTTGGTGCATTTTTATTAAATAACTTGATAATGTAGAGTCACTGTATTACAGTGAGTTAAATTAGTTTTCACCTAAACGCTACATGATAGGTTTTGTGGAATTCCAGTTGCCTTGGCAGGTTTTGCATACATATAGAGCATATGTGACACAAATAAATATCCCAAAATATATGATGATAGTGCATCATTGAGATATAACATTAGGTCTCATTAAGTATGTCTTGAAATAGAAAAGTAATTTTTCTGAGCTTTTAAAGAAATTGCTGTAAAAATTACTCTAACAGAAGTGTGAATTTTTCTCTTTGATGAGTTTTTCAGCCATTACTGTTGTGCTGTGTACAAGCAGAAACAAATAGGTAACCTGGAAAATAAATGTGAATTCTTAACCTTTCCTGGATAATGTATGGGAATGTAGGCAGGGGTTTGTTGGACTCTTTAGATGAAAAAATAATATTAAAAAAAACTGAAGCATTAATACTAAGCCCTATATCCATGAAATCACGAAAGAATTTACAAGTCTTTTAATAAATACGTCCATAAAGTGATTCTCCTCATTTCCAAAATTTTCTCAAAAGCAAAGAAGTAGGAAAAATTAGAAGACACCAAAACATTTCAAAAGTTGTATAACCAATTTTACTGTATGTCATATAAAGATGTTGGTTTTTTTAATGCTTATTGTAGGAGGAGGAATTGGAGGCCCAAATTTCATTCCTACAAGGGCAGCTAAACGACTTGGAAGCCATGTGCAAATATTGTGCAAAGATGATGAACACACATCTTGGTAAGTGCCATACCCTATATTAACCTAATAATCTTTGCAAAGGCTCTTCTCATGTTTGGATTAGAACAAAAATAATATTTATGTAGTACTCTGCATATCATTTTAGATGTCACAAAAAAAAAATTGAATTAATGTATGCAATTATTCAAAAAAGACAGAGATCTCCTAGAAGGAGTGCCTTGGAGGGCCACAGAGATGATAAAGGATCTGGACCATCTCCCATATGAGGAAAGGCTGAGTAACCTGGGTCTGTTCAGGCTGGGGAAAAGAAGACTGAGCGGGAATCTGATGAATGTTTATAAATATGTAAAGGAAGATGTGTTGCAAGTGGATAAGGCCAGGCTCATCTCGGTGGTGTGTACTGATGGGACAAGGAGTAATGGTGTAAAATTTGAACGTAAGAGGTTCCATACTAACATGCTAAAGAACTTCTTTATGGTAAGGGTGATGAAGCACTGGAACAGGCTGCCCAGACAGGCTGTGGAGTATCCATCTCTGGAGATATTCAAGACGCACCTGAATGCCTACTTGTGTGAAGGGAAACTGCTTAAGTAGTGGGGCTGGACTCGATGATCTCTTGAGGTCCTTTCCTGAGGTTGTCCTGAGCCCTGAGGTTCTGTGATTCGGTATCATACTGTCATACCATTAAACTTGAGAGTATATTAGCTGCTGACAGTGCTAAGAAAAAATTAGTCATTTTAGCACAGATAGTCTTTGTTCTAAAGATTTTGTGGTTTGTTAGAGGTGTGCTAGAACTCACATCTCATTCTGTGAGCTTGTCTGCAGTTCAGCAGTCCCAGAATCATACTTGGTGCATGTAGTGATAGTTGTATAAAATCCAAATACTTTCTTTAAATATAACATCTGCACAGTGTACACTGGTCAATTTCATTTTGTAAAAATGTGTTACTGTAGGCTGGCTACTTTGTAGTGTTTTGCTTAGACCAGAAGAAATATGTTAAAATGAAAGCTACCTTGGGAAGAAAATCAACAAATATTGCATTCTATATTTTGATTTATATATTGCCAAGACTAATCAGAAAAAAAAAAAATAAATAAACAAAAAGCTTCAGTCGATTCAGGTATTAAATATACTTAGCTAGACTTTGATAAAAGCAGTATTTTTAAACTGTGTTGAACCAAAGTCCAAAGGTTACTATATTTAGTTATGTGCAAAAAGCACCGTTATTAAGAAATCAGAGCACAAGTGCAATGATTTCAAAGTTTGTTTATATCCTGCAACATCACAGTCGAAGCAAAATAATTTCAAATTGAGTGTTTCAGTGGGTAGAGCTAAATATACATTACCTAAATTTACAGGTCAAAAAGATGTGAAAGCCAAGTTGTACTTGCATTTTCATTTTCTTTTATGTGTGTCCATATAATTTTAGTAGCCACTGTTACGATCCTAGGAAAAGCTATAAATACTGTGTTATTTGAAAGTTTGGAATCACAGCCTTCAAAAGCCAAGTGTAAACCTCTAAGCACAGCTGTTTTATTCTGCTGTAGTGTATTCCTTCTGCAAGGGCATCTGGGCAACGGGTTAAACAAATGCACATAAATCCTTTAGCAATTAACAGTTAATTACAATAAATAGAACACAAAAGAGTCCGAGATGCCACCAACCTTACCAGTTCCTGCTTGGAACTGGAGTTTCAGTTTGCAGTTGCAAACTGAAGAGCTTAGCTGTCTGCAGGTTAGCTAGCAGATGATCCATGGGAAGCCAGGAATAAAACCACCAAGACTCTTGCCAGTATGACCTGTGCAAAAATCTGTGAGGCAATCTGAGCAGCACACATCAGCAAGCTGATCAAGAAAACTCTCAATAGTTCCAGCGAGCAACCCCCAAGGATTGTTTGCAGAGTCCATCCATTACTCATTGCTTCAAGAAATGACAGTAAAATAAAATTCAGAAAATACCTGGTCGTTTCTAGGTCAGAGGAAAGGTTAGTAAGGGCTGCTATTGTAACTAGTCTAATACTGCCTCAGGTATCTCTTACCGATGAAAATTACTGTATTTCAGGATCCAAGAGCAGATAACAATGAATTATATACACATAGTGATCAAAATCTCTCAACAGTCTTTGCTAGCTGGGACACTTTTTGATTCTCTTAAATAGGTTACTTTTTACAGCAGAACATTTTTATTGTCTTCCTTTGAATTTTTTAGGGCTTTCAATATGCTTTTTCTGGTGGGTTAATCAGGTCAGGATATGCTATATTAGCAACTGCAAAGCAAAGTGGTAATTTAACAAAGGGAAGGTCATTTCTTTACTTCCACGTGATAATTCCTCTTTTTTGACATGTGTAGTGCAGCATGACATTAGTACACTTTGATGGGTTCAGGTGATAATCCACTATGATCTTTAAAATTTTGTGACGCACAGCTTTTTAAACACAGGATTTTATCATCCAGGTGCAATCAGGAAATGTTTACATCTATGTTCCTTGTATTTGATTATGTTGAAATTCACTTGCTGTCATTCGGCTTTTTAGCTGAATAAGTCGGGTTATTCTGCAATATACTCTGTTACCTGCTAGGAAATGCAGACTCTGCTGTCATGCATTTAATAGTTGGCTAAATTATTAATAAAAACATGGATATGCAAAACTTGAGGAGTCACCCAAAATAAGTTCCTTCTAAGTTCTGCCTAAGGTCTGTTTTTTAAATCCTGTTCTAAATAGTTTGTGCAAACTTTGTTACTCAATTATTAGCTTTTTTTCTGCATTGTATTTGCAGCTTGCTTTTTAACGATGTAGTGTTAATTCCAGCTTACAGAGATGTATATCCACTGTGCAGCACAGAACTACTCAATTGGCACTATGAACTGAGAGTATCAAACAATTGTAGGATGTGCTTTCTCTTACAGGGGGGATCCTGAATACCGTCAGGACAGTTATGTTATGATGTGATAGAGATGTCATGTTATAGCTCAGAAATGATTGAGATAATCAGAAGTCATCTGTTCTGTTTTTCTAGTAATTTACATCTAGCAATTTACATCTGTGCATGAAATACAATTATATTACTATTTTATATTATATACTATACCTTTATATGATATCTTTTTAGGAAATTAATTTTTTTTAATTAAAATCTCAGTCAGAACTTTTTGCCACATAAAGTCACCAGATTTCTTTTTACCAAGAACTTTGCCTTTCTATAGGTTTCAGCAAATACCTTTAATTAGTGCTTTTTTTTTTTTTTTTTTTTTTTTGCATAGAACATGAGGAATGACCACAAGGGATAGAAAAGCAGTTTTTATTTTGTTCGTGTATTCAAAGATGCTTTTATTAAATGTTTATCTACTTCTGCAAATAACACACACGGTGAACCACACAGCAACGACATAATTAACTGCTTGTAATATCAAGGGATGTTACCATGGTAATGAATGTTGATTCTGCAATATTACTACTGATTGCTATGTGTAGAAATTAGAAATAGGCTTTTGATCATGAAAACAGAGGAAAGTCATTGTGTGGTTTTTGTCTCCTTCTTAGAGCTGTGCAGCAGAAAGGGCTTTAATTTTCATCCCCCCTTCACCGCTGAAGCATTGCTGGGGTGGAATGCCTTTTAATGCCTCCAAGGATAATTGTTGAAATTTGTGTATGTAGAACTGACAGACAGGAAGGCAGATTTTGCTTCTGTTACCACCCTTTTCCACCAGCTTGTCATAGCTTTCAAAAGAAAGAATTCCGTATGTTCCATTTTTCCATTAATGAAATGAAAATGCATCCAATCTTGTAAGCCTGTCCTGCGGCTTTGTTTGTAATATAAATGCAGAATAGTACTCAGCTGACAGTGAAAGAATATATTTGCCACAGCTATTACTGCTTCAGCATTATCACAGATATATTTTTTCTGATGTTTCGTTTTTACACCACTGGCCTTTTTCAAGGAGTAATATCCCCTGTGCCTTCACTAATACAGTAATTTTCTTCAGCTTTTTTTTTGTGAGGTACTTTTCTGTAGTGTTCATAAACTCCTCAGGGCTCAGTGATTCAGAAAGCTGTAATGTACTGGTTAAATATTGCAGTATTGTAACCTAACATAAAGTTACTTATTTCTTGAATAATTTTAATTGCTTCTTCTTTTTCTTTAACTGTGTCAGAAGAAAGGGATTGAGGTAGCAGATGCCATCGGATGTCATATTTCTCCTGTTCAATGTGACCTCTGTCTGATGTCTTAGAGCAGATCATGAATAATTTCTGTGAGAAATTTACACCCCAGTATCACTCCAAACGTCGCACAGTATCTGCTGGTGGGCTCCTCTCTTCACATTTGACATGAGTTGAGTTTGAAGTGTTGGTGAAGTCAGTCCTGAGGTTCTCAGACAGCCAAGCTTCATTACATCTCAGGCCTGAGACCACACAGTGTTGTTATGTGGCAGTTCAAATGACTGCAGTTAACAATAGTGCCATCTGCTTTTCTGGTATCCTTAGGGTTTGGTTTTTGTCAGTACCCACCCAGGATTAAAGCACAAACTTTTAGCAAAAGGTCAATAGAAATTCTGGAGAAGCATAAACCCTCCAATGGCCTGTAATAACATGAGAGGTTGTGAAAGATGTTTATGAGTTGGACAGTTTTGCTCCAGAGAGAAAAGTGATGAATTTTAAAATGTCATCTGTTTATAAGAGACAGGAACCAATCCGTCATCACTGCTCTTAAAACTGAAGTACCTAATATTTGTTTCCAGCAGAGATGCGGCTTCAGACCTCCAAGAATGTGAAAATGCAAGTGCAGCAAGTCCTTTTCATGAGAGAAAATTTTCAGCTATGTGGATCTTTATGTAGAAACTATTCCTTTCTGATAGGTAATTGATCAGGTTGTGAAAGTGTAGGAACTAAGATCATTCCACTCTTGCTTTTGCTTAAGGGCAGGACTGGATAAATACAGGCAGGTTGCTTCCACAGTGAGCTGGGGTCCAGGTGCAATTTAGCTACTTTCTCACAGCACAGACCTCTGCTAATAAGCCCTGTATACTCACATCAGCTCTGCAAAGAGTAAGTTCACGTGGTTCTGCACAACGCCCTAGAAATATGTGCAAAGGTACCCAACAAAGATATAACCATGTTTATGCAGAATAAATATGTCTGCCTGCTTTTATGAGCTTCATCTTCTTACTGGCACTACTACTGCTAGAGAATAGTCCAACCTTTTGCCTTTCCTGGGCCACACTGAGTGAAGAAGAATTGTCTTGGGCCATATATGCATAGGTTGCTCCAAAAGTAATGCCTTCTATTTATTTCCATGGAAACTATAACAGATACAAAGAGCACATAATAAAATAGGAAGCATTACTTTCGGAGCAGCCCTCATAATGTATATATAATATAGTTAAAGTATATAAGGAACAAAACTTTTTTTTTTTTTTTTTTAATTAAAACATAAGCAAAGAAGAGCAACAAAACCATAAAACTAGTGGGATATCTTACCAGTTTTTTGCGGAACCGATACATCGGGCTGGTTCAACGGAAGTGATTGCCATTCTTTGTGAGCTCCCAAGGTTGGAGATTTTAATTACATTTTGCTCTTCTTGAACTTCACCCTTGAAAACTGCTGTTCACAAATGTACGTGCTGCCAAAAAGCAGTAACATGTAAGGTATGATTGTGAAACGAGGGTTATTTCTCTCTGGTAAGATTGGACTTGATCGTGTCACATTTTTATCCTGACAGTCTGATTGCAACTCTACACATTCCATTTCAAAATTCACAGCTGTTGTGTTTATGTTAACTGAAAATGGAGTTGCAAATATACCAAAAAGTTCATGATTTTTTTTGCAATCTGGAAACCTATTCTCAAATTTCTTTATCAAAGCAGAAAGCAAGGTGCGTATTTTTCACTGTTCACAGAACTGTGTTTAGCCAATGTATGATAATGCATGCAATTAATAACTGCAGTTAGCCTTGCACTGTGCTCTCCATGTGTCTTGATTTCAGTCCAAACAGTACCTATTGCACATCAATACATCAACACATGGTCGTTGTGAGCGATGGGCCAAATTGGGCTGCTCAGTGTGGAAGAACCACCACCATGATGGTGTAGGGCAGGAGGTGGCCACAAGTCAGGCTGGGCTGGGCCACGTACAGCCCACAGGCTGTGGATTGGACATGAGTGAGCTAGAAGGACATTCAGATGGGTCTCTGAAAAAAGTTGTTCCATACTGGGCTTACCCTGTACAGGGTTATCCTGAGAATGCATTTTCTAATTTGACTTCTGCTATCTGTAATATGTTCCTATGTCCTTCATAGTATTCCAGTGCATCTCTGCTCCTCGAGCACAGCTTATAAAAGGGAAGCAGAAAGGGAAGTTCATCCCCCCTCCTAAACATCACCAGCATTGTGCCACTGCAATGCCTGCTCTAAGCTTTCTTATGTAGAGTGTAGGTAATTGCTTGCTTACAAAATGCCTGGAAGTTATGGCATCACAGTTAAATAAAATAAAATAAAATAAAATAAAATAAAATAAAATAAAATAAAATAAAATAAAATAAAGTAAGTCTTTTACCTTTTAACTAGGTGGCTTACTGTTCACAGAGAGCATCTTTGGTAAGATAACAGGACACGTCCCTGCCACAGGCATCAGGAAATGCTGGCAACTGTAAGACTCACTTAGAGTTATACTACCTGACATCTCCCAGACAAACATTACTCAGAAGACTCATTAAACATAGTTCAAAGCCACCTTTTCACTGCAATTATTGCAAACATGGTGAGCACGAAAGGAAAAATAAAAATACAGAACAGAAACTTACAGGATATAGTTGCTAGTATAATTTCAGTCATTGTGTGCAATAGCACCTTTAAAACCTTAATTACATTGGCTTAATCCACCCCTCTTACAATAGTCAACGGCATTGTTGCAGTGATGTGTTTTATTATGAACATCTCTTGCAGTGGGGGAGGGAGAGGAGGAAAAAGTTGACTTAATTGCTCATTATTTGGAGGCTGATACATCACTCAGTATAGATCTTGGTACACTACTTGTAAAATGTACACAATATAATACTCAATTCTTGTTTTATCATGCGATAAGATGAAAGGTTTTGAAATTTTTGTAAGGATAGAATGAGATTGGAATGGAAACTATTCTGGTGCCTTGAGTTGAAATGAAATATTTTATCTTTTTTTTTTTTTTTTTTTTTTTAAGATTATTAGTGCATTAAGTGAGTTTCCTCATGCTCAGCACATAAATAAAACTATCCATACTTCATAAACCCGGAGTGTTTAGAAATGCTGTAAGTTAAAAAGACTGCAACAAACACAGCCCTTTGAGTCTAAGTGGGTTTCTTCTTGGTTAAATATAAAGATATAAAATATCCAATAAATGAAGAGCACTAATGGATTTATTTAACAATACAGAAGTAGTTACTGTGAAACAAATGTTTATTATATAAATTTGTTTTCAGGCTTTCCCTTCTGGTCATACTCTATTTTTATGTCTAGATACAGATATACATGTGTGTGTCCAGGAAGAATAAAAGTATAATTTTTAGTGCTCCATGAAATTAAAACACCTTTTTGTCTCATGAAGGTGACTCTTAAGGTCAAATACATACAGTTAACAACTGTGCTAATCCTGAAAGTCCAGCTGTGATAGACACCTACAAACCCTTTCATCTCAGCAGTCCTGATAAAAATGGGAAGATTAAAATAATGGCGCTTACATACTCCATAATTACCTACATTAAGACCTTTCCTTGCAAGTTTCAGCAAATTCCTGTCACGGTATTTACTTCCATCATTTGTTGTTTCTTTAACTTTGTAGGATGAGCATCTCCCTTCTGCTGACTGCTATTGACCGTGCACCCTTTCCTTCACAGCATCTCTTAGGCTTTGATCTGTCTTGTGATGTCAGCTTTAGAGGACTAAAACCTTGATAGAACTAAATTCCAGCATGACTGAATTGTTAACTTACCTATTATTTCCATAAAGATCTTTGGTATTCTTATAACTGAACCATACTGTTGTCATTGTTTTGCTTGTTATTTTCCTCAAGATCTACATTTCATTTAATCAGGCAGCTGAGCAGGGACATATATAATATATTTCCTTCACTTCTCATGTTTTGTTTAGCCATTTATGGTTGTCCATCATGTTGAGAACACTTGTCATCGTTAGGAGAAGAGCATAGAAGCTACTTGAATGATGCTAGAAACTGTTTTCACTGAAGAGGACTGCAGATAGTAAATGAACCAGGTCACATGGAAAAGTCCCTATATTCAGAACAGAGCAGCAGCAGGACCAAAACTTACAGAAAGAGCAGACAGGAAGTCAGTTCGCGCAGATTTATCAAATCTATATAAGACATTCAAAAAGGCAGAGGAAAAATAAGGCAAACAGGAAAATGGCTTTCCTTTAACATGTTTCTAATTATTTTTATTAATGGAAATGTAACTGCACTTCACAGCTGAGATTGATGTGCTTTTCTGTTTTAATCTGGGCACAAATTCAGCACTACTGTCAATAATGTACTCCCAAGGACTTCTGAGTAAGTGAGACAAATATGACTCAGAGCTTACAAGATCTTTCTTTTTTTTAAGTCAAAGCTAATGTAAATTGCAGTCTCTTCTACTAGATGAAACAGTTTCATGGGAAGCTATCATGCTACTGAATGGACTCACTGTAGAATTCAGTCATTTCTGAGATCAAACATCTAAGGAACAATACAACAGAACATGTAGTCATCTTAGTCAAAACCCGTATATACTCTTTGGATATCTAGAAAGTCTTGAAGAGCACAACATTGGTTTTAGGAGTAGCACCCACCTTCTCATGGCACATATAACACTAATGTCTTCTTTTACAGAAATGCCACAGATGTAAAGATTTAGAAACAACAGTCTGCAGTGAACATAGACTAGATTTAATAGCTGACTGATATTTCTTAAATGAAGCAATAGCTATGAGGCAAACAAAAAAGTCTCAAAAAATCACCAAAAAATAGTTTAAAAATACGTATGAGTAACTAAAACAAAATAGTTCAAGTTAGTATCTGTGCTGTATCAGACTCTACCCATAAGGAGAACAGAAGGTCCTGTAGTTGTTAAGATCCATAATTTCTCTATTTATGCTACTTGAAAATGGAAAGCACCTGTATCAGAATGAGTATTCCTTCTTAATAAAGAAGTCTTTAGTTTAGATGCTTTAGCTTTCCTTCCAGGTTGACATATTTCTTTACTGATGACACACATCATAGAAAATGTCCTTAAGTATGTTTTAAATAGAACTTCAGGCTTTTATGGATGTTTGCTGTCAAAACTCTCAATCTATCCATGTTTTCATGTGGCATTTACCACAGTGGTATTTGAGTAAATCATTCTGCTTGTAAAATCAAAAGCAGTTTCAATTAATTCAGCCATACAAAGAGTAGACAACTTTGCATTTTAGAAATCTCTATGTGATCTACAAAAACTGCCTTTTGCACAACCATAGCAATTTTTTAGTGTATTGTTTGCAATCCATTGCAATTTAAATCATTTAGATTGTGAGGAAATGAAATAGTACAGTTTTCCCTTAGGATAGGCTGCAATTTCTTATGGCTATTAAGATTGTCACTTATGCAGAACAAATTGTCATTTGCTTGTCACTTCACACTATGGTTGTGGTTTTTTTTTATTTCTAGTGAATGTAAACAGCAATAGGAAGACAACCATTCCACAGAAGGAAGGAGAAGAAAAAAATCGCCTTGAACTTTCAGAAAAAAACATTGCTCAAAAAAATTCAGAGGGTAGTAGTCCTAGTAGGTATTTGTAGTCATAGGTAAAGAAGGATGCATATGAGACGTGCAGATGTCATTTGTCTCAAGACAATCAGTGATCAAGAATGTAAGCAGTGTGGGATAGAACACGGTCTCACCACCATCAGGGCCAAAATTTATTAAAAAAATCATTTCTGTATATCAACAGCATGCTCTGACGCCTGTCATGGGAGGCACACATCTATCCTTTTTATGTGTTCTCTTTGGAATCACAGAGTGTCTGTGTATACACTGTTGTCATTGAACACCTTAGCACTGGCATAAAAACAATGTATACGTTAAACAAGATTTGAAGGAACAGATTTTCCTCCCGGAAGTCCATAACACTTCTAGTAGAAATAAAGTATTTGCAGTAAAAACAGAGAAAAAATTATTATCAGAAGCGAAATGTCAGTCCATCCTTAAAGCTTTCTAATGGTAATGAAAAAAGATGTCTTGCTATTACTAGTATAATGTTGGAAATTTTGGAAATATTTCATTGCAAAAATGATAAAAAAGAACTGGAACACAAGATTTCTTTGAAGGCTTTGATATCTGTGTGAATTTGGGTGTTTTTTGTTTTTTCATTAGGAATATAGCAGTGCTGAAGTGGCACACATCTCTTCCCTTACGGCTGATGACATTTGCAATGAGAATGCCTTTTTGCATTGAGACTTTGAATCAAGGATGAAAAACAGAGGCTTAACATTATTCTAGCACAATTGGTTGTTCACAAATCACTAATCATGTACTACTAATAGAAAGGTATCATTCATAATGTAATTTGCAGCTCTTTGTAGTTAGCTCCTCTCAGCAGAAGGCACCTTCCTGAGAAGGTCCTGGGAAGAGATGGGGTTAAACTGGAAATTTGGAGAGAAATGCACTGCAGAAAGACAGTGGAATAGGAGAAAGGAAAGAACCTAAGAGTGATGGTAATAAGGTCATTGCCAGATTCAGTCTTCTCCTACACATGATCTGTGTCAGTAGAAAGTTAAGTCCAGGTTATGCTTTGATCCTGCAGGACTATAGGCCTGCGTAATTTCCACCTCCCTGGTGGAAATGAAGAGGTGCAGATTTGTCTTTCACACGAATAGCCATGAGATGGCTGAGACAGATGCATTCAGTAGACTAGTTTTCCCACCGGTGCTACTATCTGTCCTCATTTAGCACCGCTCTGTGTAGGTTTCTAGTATCTGTTTTGAAGCCATGCTTATTTTTCAGTGACTGTTAGTTTACTTAATGAGTACCTAAAATAATTAGGCCAAACATACCAGCTTTTCCACCTTCAAAGAGAAAATTTGGTCTGTAAATGTAATAGCTTTTGAACAGCCCCTTTCCCTAGATGAGAAGCTCAGCAGTTACTGTACTCACCATCATGCAATATGTAGCAGTTCAGTCATCAAAGAGCATAAGCCTTCTTTAATTTTACTGCTAGGGGCTGATGTGGATTATCTTCCTCCTTTCAACTTGGTACAGCAAATTATAGTGTATATACAGTTTAAATTTTAGAATTTAGGGAGAGGAAATCTTGCTTCTCAAAAGAAGTACTTCTACAGTGAGTTTTCATATGAAGTTATTTACAAGTTGAATAAAATGTAAGAGCAGGAAATGGAAACTATTTCATCGTAACTCTTCAGTTGTTTCAGCTAGCCTTTTGCCACCTTAACACTGAATACTCTCTTTTCCTATATTTTGTAGAAAAGGACAAAAATGCAATCATCTGCATATTATTCCTCTGTAGTTACAATTGTCTTTAATATATATCAAGGTGTAATCTCCCTAAGGAAGTGGTTATTAGCTGGTCAGTTATCTATCAAACTGCAATGAATCTTCTGATTTGATAATAAGTTTTCAAAATGTATTCTCGTGAATTACATAAAAAAGCATTTCTTAGCTTATGAGTCTTGATTGAGGACCACCATTACAGTGTGTAATGTTGCTGACTTCTGAGGAGAAGAGCAATATCATAACAAATGTCATGCTTCCTGGCACTCATAGAGTGCTTCAACCAAACTGGATTGCAAGGGAGGAGAACGTGACTGAAGAGGCACTCATTCATGCAGAGTCACATTGCCTTTATGCTTCTTTCCTCTAAAGATTTTATATTATACTCCTTTACTGATTATCCAGGAAAAATGAGCGAGCTCTGATCAATTTGGTCTCCATACTTAGCACTTATTTGGTAAATAATAAGCTATGCATTCAAAAGGGATGAGTGTATTAAATAGGAAGCTGTGTGCAGTACAAGGACATATTCAGAAGAAGAAAAATTCATTGCCAGTTCCACAGGGAAACCTTCATTCTTTTTCACTGTAGTAGAAAAGGACATTCTGATTTATGATCTTCTGTCACTACGATTACCGGGGGAAAAAATGGCTGATTACAGTGATTTGCACATTTGGACTTTTCTCTGTGCTAAGTAGAAGAGTGTCCAGAACTGTGCTTCAACAAATTCACAATGGGCATTCTTCCAAAATATATTCTAATGTTTTTAACTGGTTAAAAAATGATGATAGTAATAATAATAATAATGATAATAATAATAGGCCCTCTTTATCCAAAACATATGTCATCTTGTACTTGAAAATTCAAGGGAAAATGTTTGAAATGCAACAATTCTTTATTAGACAACTTTGAAATGTTTTCAACCTTTTCTCTCAATCTTTTTTTCTTTGACACTAATACTAAAATCTGGTATTAATCTTTCTAAAGTAAATATGTAATTATACGAACATTTGTATTGATTTTTACTGCTGACATTCATCATTCCATTCATAAATTCTTAAAAATCTCAATACATTTCTTCACAGTAAAAACTGATTATGGCTGCAATTATAGATTTTTTATTATTATTATTATTTTTAATGCTGACTTATAAACATCTGTAAAGAACAGAAATAATAATAGATAATTTCCACATCATGAGGAAGGTCAACATTTACTCTCACTCCTTTATTTTCCCCATTGTTTTTAGATCTCCCATGTTTATCTTTAGCAGGTTTGATGCCTGTCTTGAACTATTTTCCTTGTGCATCTGCTTAGTCATTATGCATACCTTAATTGCATGTCTGTAATTTATGTGCGGGATCAGTCACTACAGATATATTTTTATTTCTAATGCTGAGAAATGGAAAAGATGGTTGAATTCGGGTTGTGATTATGTATTATTTTCCTGCCTATGAAGACTTCGACTTTGGACTTCTGATTTTTAAAGATCTGAATCTTTTAAAAGTAGAAAATTGTTACTGTTTATTAAACAGTGGAAAATCACTATCTGAAGTATAATTTTATAAGTAAATGTTTACGTATTTTATTTACCAAGTTGAAGGATAGGACTAAGTATGTGTAAGAGATATTAAAAGAGAAAGCAATGTTGTTTTTTTTATCCTTTCTCTCAATTCACAATGCTATCTATTTGAGGAAAGATCTAATTTCACATTATTTCTAGCCTTGATAATGCAATCTTTCTGGTGTAAGATTCATGCCAGACTTTGTTCAATTGCACTGTTTGATTTCATTGCTGCTGGAATCTTCTCTTGTTGTATGATAAATAATAAGTGCTAAATAGTGTAAACTTGGATCTCGTTGTTCAGATGCGCTCTATGCAAGGCTGAGTCATCCTACTACCCCATCATTGCTCTTGACCTTGATCATACTGCCTTTCAGAACTCGTCTGCTGTTGCCTTCCACAGCTCTTTTATTCCCCCTTCTTCACAGATAGCTTCTCTACAGGTTCATTTATAGTTTAGGTCTGGATCCTTTCCCTTCATTGTCCTTCCTGTTCATCATTTATACCTACTACTAATTTCTGTCCCGCACACAATTTCGAACTTATTTATAGGCGAGTTTTAAATCCACATTTCTACCTTTACATTCTCATCTAGTCCAGTCTCCACATCTCATTCTTTCACTGTTCCTTCTGTAAACACGAAACTTAAGCCATATTGCACAATGTTTTTAACATGAAACCTCACGCGCTAAGTTGTCATTGTCTTCATATTTATCCTTGTCAGTGTTCTTTTTTTTGGCCTTTCACTGATTGGGGCCCTAAATCTGTAAGACAGTTTTAACAACAAACAAATGAAATATGTCTACGTAATGGTACAAAGCTCTAGTTGTTTAGCACCTAGGTTACAGATATTTATGAGCAGCAAATCTTTGTTCCCAGATGGACATCACTGAAGGATTTGGGCTTAGCTCTATGTGTGTAAGGCACCAGTGGCACAAAAGAGTGTCCTTTAATTTTCAATTGAAAGATACTATCTCGCATTGTAAATGGATTGTTAAGATTGACTGGTGTTTAAGGCTTGAGGAGGAAAGGAGCAGTTAGGAGGCTGGGGAATGACCTGCCGTAGATAAAGATTTTGCACAGTTCTTGAGGCTGGTTTAGACTGCAAGTCAGGATTGTGTAGAACTTCCCTGGTGTAGGGAAAACCACTGCAGCTCCATCTCTGGTGTGTATGGCATGTACCATACACCAGCTTCTTGAAATACGTCCTTGGAGGACCACTGTAGGAACAGAAGACAGGTGTCTTCTGAAATGGCAGTATTGCACATCTCCTTCTGCCTCATAAATTTTGCTCAGCCCTGAGTTTTTCATCTAAAGGAAGGGACTGAAAAGGCGGTGAGTCGTGTTATAGAGAAAAAGAGTATTCCAGTGTTTGCAATGGCCGGGATCTAAATGAAAATTGCTGACCTCCTGCTCAAAGATGGAAGTAATTCCATTGGCCACAGAGGCCAATGTTTTATTCTAGAGCCCATAAGCAATGAGCCCTCAGTACCTTGGGGCAGTAGAGGTCTAGCAGTGCAGGAGCCAGCAGGAGCCTGTCAGCACTGATGTGTTTTGCTGGCCCCACTTCTAGAGCTAATAAGGTTGTCAGCCTCCAGGTCTGTCTGAAATTGTGTTTGCAGGTCACAAGGTTTCATTATGAGGATGTAAATCAGTGGTAAGTTGGCAGCACATTAGAGGTTATTTAGGGAATGTTCTCTCTTTACCTTTTTTTTTGTTTTGGTGTTGCAGGAAATATTCAGGAAGTCATATTACAAGAACATTTGGAAAAAGAAGATGAAATTCTGGTTTCCTTGGCTGGTTTGAAGCAGGTATAATGATTGCTTAACTTAACCTTTTTGTATCCCTCTGCACTATTAATCCTCTTTTTTCCCCTTTTTTAATTGCCTTTGTATACTGCTGTTTTATTTTCTGTTATAGCTGTTTTACTAATACTAATGCATCGAGCATTGCAGAGCACTTTTATTTAGAAAGCAAAACTGAGCTATAAGGAGTTCAAATGACTTGCACAGTGTCTGCTGCCTGAATTGTTCTGGAGAGGCCTTGAAAAAGAGCTGAGGCAACACAGTTCCAACTTCAGCATTTTTCTTAGTGCAACATGTGCATGCTGTGTAATAATCGTATTTATGTCCCCATTATTTTATTGAGTTGCCACTTGAGTGTCATTCAACCTAAAGAAAAAATGCTACATATATAAAATGAGAATGCTAATGAGCATCTGAAGCTCTGATTTTACTATATTCTACTCCCTGGAAATTCATTTTATCAGGAATGATGTGACATGCTAAATCTATAAGTGGAAACATCAGCAGTTTCGTTCTTTTTAGATTTGTTTTCCAGACTCTGTAACAACAACATTGCAATTATATTTACATCTTTACATCTTTAGCCTATATAGATATTAAGACTGGCTTATTTCCTATCATCAAAGAGATGGTTATGGGGAAATAGTGTTTGAAAGCACTGTGCATGGAGCTTTAAAAAATTCAGAATTCCCCCAGACTTCTAACTTAGAGTTTTTCCTCTCCCATTCAACAACAGATCAAAGATATTCTGAAGGGTTCCCTGCGTTTCAACCAGAGCCAACTGGAAGCTGAAGAAAATGAGCAAATCACGATAGCAGATGACCATTACTGCTCCAACAGTCAGAACAAAGGGACTGGTGATATCCTGAAGGGACCTGTTATGACAAAGCAACAGTTGATCTCAGGACGACAGGTAAGATAGAGTATTTCGAACAGTCTGCTGATGGAATTAGTCTTGCATTTCTCTTTGGCATGGCTGACACTGCATGAGGCACACCATTTACAGCACACTCACCCTGTAAAAAAAGATGAGTTCTGTCAGAAACACAACTTATTTCTTGCTGAGATGGTCTGGCCTTAAGCAGTGAGACCCAAGTTTTCTGGTTCATATGGAACCATGATTATTTGCATCAATTCTTCTATTGTAGCGTTATACTCCACATACAGATATTGAAGTCAAAATGTTTGCATTGTTTGCAGAGAGTAGTTCTTCTTTCAGATTTTTAAATCTACTTCTGAGGTTAATTTCCTACAAACATCTCAAAACTGGAGGCGAATAATCCCATATCAATTGATTGCTCTTATTGTCCTTCCAGTATGTAAGAGCTGATTGTCTGCATTGCAGTGTGTGCCGAAAAGGAAATAGAAAGGAGGTTAGTTTTACCTTCTACTTCATTGTATTGACTTTCTCCTGGAATCAGTAAATATTTTCACATACAAAGCATTCAGTAACAGGACACATTCACACACACAGTTATTTTTCTCTAAAGGTAAAACTTCCATCTTTATCTAAAACTCAGTCTGACTCAAATGTGATCTTCAAAGCAATTGTTTTTTTATATGCATATTTCTATATCCTTTTCCATCTTAGACTCATCTGCCAGGCCACAGCTGACACTCGCAGCTGTAAATGAGTGGCACCACTGTCACCGCAGTCTAGCTCAGTCTGCGATCAAGTTAACTCCTGACAAGTCGACCTAGGAACTCATTTTGAATTATTTATTCTCAAATAATAGCACAGGTGCTTTGATTTATGATACACAATCCTGCTGATTTAGATCATTTTAGGAATAAACAAATATAAATAATATTTTACTTATATTTTGATACTGGAAATATCTTTTTTTTTTACCTAGTACTGGCAGATTGGCTGAAAAAAAAAACTGATGGTAGCAAGTTGGAGCATAATGATGTCCTAATTTTACATTTTATTTCCTAGCTTTTTTACTAAAAAGTATTTTTTACTTCCACACAGAAATGGCAGATAGTTTTTTTTACTATTTTTATTTGGATTTATTATAGAAACTGGAAGATAGAATGCCATATGAGCTAACAGCGTGCAATGTTACTGTGTGCTGGAGAAGCCCTAACTCAGACACCTATCACTCAGCAGAAGTGCTTGGGCATTGCATTCTGAGCACTGGCAGTGGGCAGCTGAAGCTTGCTCTGTGAAGGTTTCTTTCCAATGGAAACTTTGAGGGCTCATCCCAGTGTGTAGTCAGGATACGTGCCTCTAAACTGAGCAACACTAACTCAGAGTTAACTGTTGGCCTAAACTAGGCCACATCACTGCCTTTTAGTTCTGGTGAAGAAAATGGACTGCCGTAGGTCTATCTGGGAGCAATTATGGAGAGCTGCAGGGGGCTTAAGAATTCCAACCATCTCTAGTTCTCTTAATGCATTTCTTTCTAAAGAAAATTTACTGTATTTGCAGTTTTTTTGACTTTGATTATGTTTAATGTGACTTGCCGTAGAGATTTTTCTCTAGTGAAATTATAGGGACAATTCTGGAACAGCAGGAAAAGGTACAGGTGTAGCTATCATGTAATGGAGTCTTTTGTGCGTGGTTGTAACATAGGTATAAGTTTTCATCTTCTAAATCTTCTTTTTTGCCTCAAGCTCTTTTCTGGAAAGTGAAGATAAGGATACAGCCCTTCTTTGGAAATGAAAGCTGCAAAATTAAAAATGCGAAAAATGAAGATAAAAGGCTCAGAGAAGTAGAGCATTTGTTGGAATGTTTGGCTTTGGTAGCAGTGTGCGGTTGACAAACAGAAGGCTTCTGTTGCTAAATAATGAATGATAATTAACACATTATCTTGCCTTTATGTCGATTCAGAGAAGGAGGCAAAATGAGCTGCCGTTCTTCTCAGCTTTCTTGAATTGTGTTCTTATGGTTAGTTTTAACTCATTCACAGTATGAAGGAGATTGAAATAAGCCCAGTGCTAGGAGCTGATATTCATCAGGAAAAAATTTTTGGAGAAGCCATATGGCAATGGGTGTAAGGTTGTTAACTTTCAAAGCTACCGGAAGTATAATTCTGTCATTTTTCATTTATTCAGTAGTGGCAGCAGATGGGAGAAAACATGGTTCACGTCAGCATGAGTTTCCTGAAATAGGCAGAACAAGGAGGGAGGAGGTATTTTACCTCTGGAAAAAGTACCAAAATACCACTGTGATGTAGGGGTAAGCAGACGTTTACAGGAGGTCCTTTTTATATCATTTTTGAGTCAATATATGTAGTCTGCTGCTTGTCTGATACTTCAGTGATCTGTTGATCTCTTTAACTCAAACAGGAAGTATTGTTAGAATGAAAAATAGTGTTGCAAAGCCCAACACTGACAAAAAGAATTTAGGATAAGTGGTTCTTTTTCTTTTCCCTTCATTAGGGAACAGGATGCTTTGCAAAATTTTGCTATGCAAAACCAATTTTTTTTTAAGCAGAACTTGTGAATTTACAGCACCAGCACAAAGTGCTTCTAATCAGGCGTCCTTGCTGGAGTTCACTGCCATAAGGTAGACAGCCTGTTAGCCAACCTTGGAGATGCCAAGCAGAGAAAAGAAAATATTGATCTTGCTGGGCAATTGTGTCATAATTCCTGTGGCAGAATCACAGAGTGATTGAGATTGGCAGAGACTTCTGGGCCCATCTGCTCCAACTCAGAGCAGGCTGCCAGGCCCATGTCCAGGAATGCTTTAAAGATCTCCAAGGAGACCCCACAGCCTCTCTGAGCAACCTGTGCCAGTGCCCACCTAGTCAAGAAGCATTTCTTGATGTTCAAAGAGAACCTCATGTGTGCCAGATTTTGCCCATTGCCTCTTGTCCTGGCACTGTACACCACTGAAAAGAGTTTGGCTCTGCCCTCTTGTACTCTTCCTGCTGGTCTCTGTACACATTGATGAGATCCCTCTGAGTCTTCTTCAGGCTGAGCAGTTGCAGCTCTCACAGCCTCTCATAGCAGGGATGCTGCAGCCCCTTCATTATCTTTGCGGCCATTTGCTGGACTCTTTCCAGTACGTCCATGTCACCCTACATGAGATGGAGCCATCCTGATGTGAGGGCTGTGAGAACTGAAATAACGTGATTCTGATAGCTTAGAATAATAATGTATAATTTTGTAAATGAGGCTATACTTATAGCCTCATTTATATAATTTTTATTTTATAATTTTGTAAAATGAAGCTATACTGCATTGACTGGAAGGTATTAAATAGAAATGTGGAAAGAAGCCAGGTGAGTTATGCAAGAGTCGCTGTTTAAAGGAACGTGTGTTTCTTTTGTAGAGAGGCAAAAATGCAAAATTTTAACATGGTATTTAGGATTCCCAGAACAGCTCCACCTGGACCTGTCTTGTGGCTGTGGTGGCTGCCTACAAAATCAGGTAAATGTCAGCACAAGACTGGAGCAGAGCAGCAACACTGGGTAGCCTGTGGCCCCAGCCCTGGAGATGGCAGCTGACCAACAGCATCACAGACCAAAGGAGAGTAAATGCTAATAACAAATGATGTCTCACATGACAAGAGTCTAGGTAAAGATGTATCTCTCCTTCTAGATCTCTTTAATTTCATGGAATGTATTTGGGAAGTTTTTTATTCACATTTTGACTACTCTGGTTCTGCACAGTGTAGCAGCTGTCTTATGTTGAGACCATTAAAGCTGAGCTTAAGACATTTCCATTTGAATGATAAAGCACTGAAACGGTTATTTACAAAACATAGTAATTGACATAATTGTACCTAGATACTAACCAGATAACAAAACAGATTATTTGCTACAAAGGGAAATGTGTATTTCAACTCTCATTCATACAAGTTTTGTAAGGAAACAGGTCATAATTATGCATTTGTATTTCAGCTAATACTAAATTTGTGACTTTTAACAGTTTGAAATTAATTCCTTCTCAATTATTGGTGGGTGTTTGCTCTCTGAGCTACTGTACAGATCCTTTTCAAGAATATTCTACTCTATAATTACTAATCAGAGCAATGCAAAATTGTTTTCAGCTGTAATAATAAATTTGGCAAAGCAAGTTTTGCTCGAGGCCATAAAAATCTAATATTCAAGTTGTGGCTTGGTGATACTTGTGACGACCTCTGTTCTCCAATTTTATGTACTGTGCCTACTTTTATCTCATTCCGGTTTTTTCTGTTTGTCTTTTTTGTTATTGATTTATTTTTTCTCTAATACCTGCTACCTGTATTTTACCCTAAAGTGAATTCACATTCAGTCATAATTAAAGAACGTTTGGCACACACATTTCCATACTTCTCCTTTCCCTTGATCTTGCATTACTGAAGTCAGTGTACTGTTTTCAATATCACACCACTTCTGGATACTTGTCCCACCCAGGCCACTTGGTAGGTTGTGTTATGGTGCTGGTACATTGGCAACTAAGAAATCAATTATATAACTATTGGGGGAATATAGTGCTGGATAGGAGTTGAATCCAACTCTTGCAGAAGAAACTAGAAGCTATTGTCCATTTACTTTGCAACCACGCTAATATGTTGCCAGTTTTGTCAACGTGGGAGAAATCCCACTGTGCTGTATATGGCAGACTTCCCTTCTGATTGCATGGAGCAAATTGTCTTTTGAAAAGCTGAATACATCCAGTTGGAATATAACATTGCGAGATCATAGCGATTTTTCTGGTACATCAACATTATTCATCATCCACTATTGCAATGCTTTGGGACATCTAACAAGATAGATTAGGGATTCCCACATCCAGATTTTCTGGTAAAGTGAGACAGTGCATAGTTCTTCAGCCCACAACATCAAGCCTTGAAGACCTGGGAGTACAAATCTGCCTTGAACTGCTGCACACTAAAATATGATGTACAGCTCAGATTCCACTGATCAGAATTTTATCAGGAAATTTTCTGTCAAACCTCTCTCTTGAAGAGCTGCAAGGTACCATTGTACATGCAGGTCTGCAAAAAATTCCTCAGTTTGTCTTTATGAACTTCAGTAGAAAAATAACAGCAGTGTGAATAGAATTGCCTAAAATCTTCACAACTGTGATTTATGCCCAGCTATTATGCCCAGCTACTGTGAGCATGGCACAGATGCACTGTGATAAGGAAACATATAAGAATTGTATATCTGATGGTGCTGATGATTTTACAGCTTTTGTACTGTTGTCATTAGTAATTTAATCCATAATACATGTTGTTGATTTTTTTACTTTTTGATATGGGCGTTGCAACTTTTGAATAATGATAATTCCTCTATCCCATTCCTGAATCACTGTTGTGTGTCAGAAAACTCTTTCAAATAGTAAAATGGGTACTGACTTACAGTTCTTTCTGTGCTGTTGTCTTACAGACTACCACTGATTCAAGCACTAGAGAGAGTAAGGGTGCTGATGACTGTATTTTGGTTTCCAAAGAAGAAGGAAGCAGAAGTGCTGTCCCAGAGCCAGCACAGTTGCTTCAGACATTCAAGGAGTCAGCGGTGAAGCCAGAAGCACCATCTCGTCCTTTGGTATTCTCTGACCCTCTGATGGGCTCCATCTCAGCCTCCTCCAGCAACCTGAGTTCCAGCCCTGATGACAACAGTAGTAATAACAGCAAAGATTCTGACTTTGCTATTGTAAGCCCACTGGACATCTAACCAAACTGACTGGGAGAAATTAGAAGGCCAGCTGGTACACCTCAGCTCGGCTTCCAGTGGTTCCACAGGCTGGGCGGTTCTTTGGATTAGAAGGACAGAAAATAGGTGAAGGTAACGCATCCAGCTGCCAAAAGCCTAGGTTAAAAAAAATACATTTTTTGTTGCGACTCTTCAAAAAGAATATACATCTTGTGATGACTGCCTTAAGTAAAAATTCAGTAAACCTGGTTCTAATATACAGTTATTCTTAGTTATAGATCTGTCTTACTTAGGAGCTTTGTTACTATAGAACTGTTGCTTTCTTGAAACATAGAATAGTATGTGCTAAGTACCATAATGGATTAGGAAATGCATAGGTACTTGACATCAGACCTGAAGAGGCAAAGACAAACTAGGTTTAATATCGTCCTTCTGCAAAATATACTAGACTGGGTTTTCTGAATAGGCAAGGATACTGTTTCTTCAGAGTCTGTGACTAGAGAAGTAGAGAATGTAAATCAGAAAAATTAAAAGCATCATCCTGGCACTTGTTCTCAGTTGAGGAATCCTAGTTTCTTTCTTTTCATCCAGCAGTAGCCTAAGGTGTGTTAAAGGCACTGGTTTGTGTAATAGTTCCTCAGCACTGTGTTAAAGTGAATGTGTTACAAATTCCTTGAGAAGGGGGACCTATACAACAGAGCCTTACTTCCCTTTGCCTACTATTTTTCCCCTTGAGAATTCTCAGCTCACCTCTTTCCCTCTTAGTATCTGTGTGCTTTTATTCCCCTGGCATGAATTAATTTTGATTTTACAGAGATCGCTACCATCAAAGAGTAGGGAAATTACATTATTTCATAGTGTATACCTGAGCCAGTTGATCTAAAATTATTTTGAGTATGGTAATTTAGCAGGGAAGGGTGCAAAGTAGATATAAAATGTTCATAATTAAAAGCACTTTATGTCTCCTTGCTATTATCTTCCATATCTCCTTGCTATTATCTTCTATATATTCTGTTTACATATATGCATATATGATTTCCACATTACTAGTCAGAAAAAAAAATGCATAATGGTGCAGCAGCATTAACCAACAGAAAGTTTTTAATTAACCCTAAAACTTGTTCTTCTATGGAAAAGTGTATTTCTTTGCCATCAAGTACATACTGCATCTAATAACAGTTCTTTTCAAATAGGTAAGATGGGTGTTCTTTGTACTCACTGATTCCTTTAAACTCTTCTGGAATTTGCAAAAAGAAACTGTTAGTCAGAGGAAGCCTTCTGCTCATGCAGGACCTGTGCAGTTATAGCCAGAGGAAGTAGTGCTAGAAAATTTCTCCATTTCTAACAACAGTACAAAATCTGAATTATTTTTTTTCAAGATACTTATCAAGTACACTGTGCAAGAGCATTGTAGCTGTATGGTGAAGCTTCTGTTGGTATAGTCTTTTAAATGGTAGTTATTTGCTGATTAGTCTGTGATTGTCAGTGGAGTTAAGTACAATATCCCAAAGATGAGGCGATATGGCTTGCTGGTTTTAGATGGTCTGTGTTAATGACTGACATTAAGAGAAAGCTGTCATGGAATCACATGGGAGCTGCCATATCCTTACACATTCAGAAGCCGCTGTGTAGTTCTTCTGAGATTCTCTGTGCCTTGTAAAATGTTAAAACACTGGAATGTTGTGAGCAGACATAGCATCACACATCTCTGTGGCAGTGGTGTGAACAGTCAGATGGCTTTGTTTAGATGAGAGACCTTAAGCGAGTAACATTTCAGATAGGTGTTTATTTTGGTTTAGTTTTAAGCTTCATAGAAAATCACTTGGGAAATAAACACACATGCCTACCTTCAGGTTTATTTTATTTCCCTGATTTTGTGTGAATGCCAGGGGATTAGGTGCCTGTTGGGTTTTTTTAAGTCTTTACAACTCTTCTAGCCTTAACCCATTCAGCAAGGCTTGTGCCACACTACCAACAAAGGGGAATCTGTTCAACCAGTACTTGTGGAAAGAGGAAAGAAATATTCTGGGGGCAGAGAGACAATTTTTATATTCTGTGATACATAAGCCTTCAGTGATTCTAGAACTTTGGCAGGGGAAAATGTTTTTACTTTTTTTTATTATTTTAGGAATCATTCTTTTCATTTCTGTTCCGGTTGTTTGTTTCAGGGATCACATTGCTGTTTTCTTGAGCGGTCTTTTTGCCATTTGAAGAGTGTGATTTGTACAGTCCTTTTATTTTTGTAAGTTAGTTGTATCTTCAATACAGCATATTTTAAAGCAGCGCTGAAAGTATATACAGATTTTTGGAGTTTCTAACAAGTTTTCTCTAAGCAGTGGATACCACTGAGCTGGATGCCTGTCATGCCAAGGGATATAATAAGATCCTTAGAAGCAGAGAGTTGATTATGCAAGTAAGATTAGAGCAAGTTCCAGTAAACGAATCTGCTTTGGTTACACCATGTTCTTCCATGTCACAAATTTGCTGTCTCATACTTAATCATGGTACAGAGACAGTTAAAATTTTATATATTCTTTAAATCAGATGAGCCTGTAAGCTAGACAGAATATCAAACCATCACCCTGTCTTGCTTTATGTTAGGAATATACTGAGAAATAAATAGTCGTAAATAAAATAAAATAAAAAATAAAATGCAAGATTATTCTTTTTCCCCAGAAAAGACCCACTCATAATGTTCATGATTACCAGTAACAAGATAGAAAATGATATGCATTGAAAACTTGTGATAATAACTAATATGGGATGAAGATATGTATTTGAAATTGTTGTACTGTATCTTACATCTGTAATTTATGGCTGTTTGAAGTCTTTTGCATGTCATATCAGTTATATATACTGCAGAGAGGCAGTATGGTATTTTGACTGGGTATTCACTTAGTTGTGGAACTTTGTGTCTTTATCCCAGAAGAATATCTAGCCCACTTTATTAAAGAAAGAATTAACTACTTTCCTGAGTTGTGCTTGTGCTGTTTTCACAGAAGGAAAAGCTTTTTTACTAGAATTTTTGAAGTATGATTTCTCAAAACAAAGGTTATTAGAAACTATTCCATTATCTATATAAGCAGATATATTATTAATATTTTAATCAGATTTTATGTATTTCATCCAGGGAATCAAATTGTTCATTACTCATCTTACTCAAGTGGCGCAGAACATTTACTATTTTGCCATATTTATTGTATCTGATAATGCTGTACAATATTTAAAGTGGTATAACCTTTCTGCTGCTTCAGTAAACTTGTTATGATCTCATCATCTCATCTCAGTTCCCATCTCAGTATCTGTACAGTACCTTTCTGAACCTCAATAGTTCATTGCACATTCTTAAATGGTTCCCTTTATTCTACAATGTGCTTTCCTCATTAGAGGATAATGAAGCAGCATTGACAAAGATTAAATTTCAGGTTTAATATCTGTGGGACACTTGTGCCTGGCAGTGACAATGTCATCTGTTCAAATGTGGACACAACAATCCTTAAAAGATTTCCATGTTCTGAGTGTCAGCCCTTGAATAATACTTCTGATTTTGTGCTGCATGTGTTGGTCTGGACTGAATGTCTGTAATGGTTTATTAGACTTGAAAAGGTGCAGTTTCATAAAATAAACTTAATTTGGCTACAGAATAGCGATTACACCGTCTCATAATCTGTGCTGTTCTTTTAAGAGTGATTACATACAGTCTGCATTAGTATTTCCTGTGTCGCTAGATTCACTTCAGTAGCTAGCTAAATTTAGAGATGAAAGAGCATGAAAGAAGGTCATTGGAGAAACAGCAACTTGAAACGTGCACACAGGCAACTTGTTTGCCCACTGCTTGAAATATATTTAACCACGAAAAAAAGTGTCAGAGGTATCAGGAGGACTCTGCAAGAGGTGAAATGTGTTGTTACTCTAGAAACAGAAGACAAGTAGCAAGGTGTGAACCGTGAGGCTTTTAAACTACAAATTCTTTTGGGCAGGATCCATCTTCTCTGAATTTGAACAGAACTTCTAAGACTGTTGTAATCACAAAAACTGTCAAAATGGGGTTAATAATAGTACATTTATCAGTTCAGCAGGTTTGCTCTTTCAAACAGTGAGCCAGATGAAATCCAATAGTAATAGCTCAGCTGACACCAGCAGGATCATATCAGAGAAGAATTTGCTTCCACATTGCTGAAATGCAATTGTAGAGCATTACATAATTAAATGTAAGAAAACAATATACCACAAAAATGAGACAATAATGTTGCTGAATACAAAAAGTTGTATTTACCTCAAGGCATGCATGAGATATGGTAACAGTGTGCTACAGTGTGCTGCATGTCTTTATGCACCTGGTTCGACTATGGTTCGACCTGGTTCGCCAGCAGAGTTTGGTACAAACCTGTCTTTGCTTCTAAGTTGCAAAATCATAGCTGATGCTTAGCTGCAGGATGAGCTAAAGACATTTCAACTTCATAGGGAAGGCACTGCCATTCCTCTTGCTATGAATGATAAGAATTTGATCCTTCAAATCCCACTGCTTTAGCACTTCTGCTGTCTTTTGTGGTGACAACATGAAAAATCCTGTAAGCACTATCCAAGCTCTGCTGCTTAAATTGTCACGTGCAGTTACAGAGCTTAGGGCTGAGAAAATTTTCTCAGCTTTGCCTTTCACTGTGGGTTTCAGGGACTGCAGTGAGATGAGATAGTTCTGAATTTTTAACTAGTACAAAGAAGCACCCAGAAAAGCTCTAAATTATCGTGTCAGCCTTTTGGAATATAAATTGCTGCATAGTTTTGAGAGAAAGAATAGTTGTCACAATATCTTCATCTACCTGCTTTTCTAATTGAATGCAAGGGACAGGGAGAATATAGTAGCAGTTTCAGATCAGCATTAAATTTCTCTTTAAAACAAGAGAAAATATGAAGCACATGGATACTCAAAGGCAGATAGTCAAAGATGTTTTATAGCTTGCTGGATAATAAATACCTCTGTGCAATACTCAGGAATGTGCCATATTTTTATCCATGAGTAGCCTGGAACACATGGCAGAAAATGTACATGAATAAGAGCCTGTCCTCAAAAACCCTTTTAAAAATACGATTGAAATAACATCAAAATGTTTAAAAAATATATTTTTATACGCAAAGAGCTTATTTAGGTTTGCAAAAATTATCAGAACTTGGTAAAGATTCACTTGGTTTATAGAATTTTTCTTTAAAGTCTGAATACTTTTGGTTCTGCCATGTAGAATTCCCATTACCACTGGCCCTGCTGTCTGAGTTGCTGCAGTACTTGCACCCACATCCAAGTGTAATGCCCAGCCCACCAGCAGCCCACAGCTGGACAGAATTAGGGTATGTCTTCATGGGAGTGCTCCAGATGTTGCTTTCTCCAGTTATTGCCTTGCTCATTGATTAGCGCCTTGCAGTCCCTACCTATGCTTTCTCTGAAGGTTTTTTTTAATCTTTGTATTGTCTTCAAGACCTTTGGCACCACACATGCATTGCAGATACAGCACTGAGACTCCAGCCTCCAGGTGGTACCACAGGACAAAGTATAAAGGAACCTAAGGGTAAGTGTCCTGGGCCAAGATCAACTCCTTGTGTTTCAGAATTGTGCTTCAGGACAATAACTTTCGAAGTCTGGAGAAGATTAATTCCAGTATGATGAACAATGAATTGCACATGTTTACTAAGTTGTGAAGAAGTTGCGATGGGGGAACATCCCAGCAGACCTTCTTTCTAAATGCCTTTTATTTTAATTTCCCACAGTCTAGCCCATCTGGCAGCTTTGTGATACCGGACATAACTCATAAAAGCTTGAGCTGTTTAATTTTCTGAATAAATGAGTTCTCAGTCGCTGTGATCAAAGTTCAGTGTTCTTCATCTGAGGACTCCAATCCCCTCTGCCTGGTGCCTGGCCACCAGCCCAGCCAGGGTGCTCCTTGTTCCAGTGAAAATCTGCAATCTTGCACAGATCTCACAATACTCGTACAGCAGGTGGTGTCCATATTCACTCCTCATAATTTTCCTGTGGTAAGCTTTATTGTAAGTTTACTAGCTAATATGTTTTTTCTATCCACACTTTCTTACAAATAGAAAGAAAAAAAAAGATATATATATTTGCTTGACTGAGAAATGCTTTGCCTTTCTTTTTTCTCATACTTCTCCCCCTCTTTGAGAATGGAATTTCATAGCTAAGGATTAGGGGTTCTTTTACCTGGAAAACAGCCAAGGTGTATTAAGACTGACTATGAAGTAGAATTCTGACCTATTTTGTCTTAAAATGCTGAAGCAATACGTTGATAGCTTCAGAACTTTACTCACTGAGTGGAGTTTGTGTCAAGCACTGACATTACAAACCCATAATGGGGAATGGTGTCTCTTTTCCTTTAGCTGCTCTGCACAGGTATGTGCCTTGTTATGTGGGGATGGGAGGACTCTTCCTTGTTGTGAGGGCCACAGCACTGCTAGCAAGGTTAGAGGGTCCAAAGGCAGAAATTACCAGTTGTTGCCTTTTGTATATCTCTAAGTTTCAGCATAAATTAAAAAAAAAAAAATAAAAGAAGAAGGAAAAGGAAGGCAGTTGTCAAGTGCCATTAACCTTGTCAGCATTGCAGTCACTACAATGTGGTTTCCTCGATTTTTTCTTTCTGTGGGATGCAAAGTCTACACTTTAGAGTTGCTTAAGAAGGAAGAAAAATCTTTTTCACATTTTGGCATTTTGCTGTGTGTGAAAATTTTTGAGAAATGTTTGTGTAAGTCTTCAGAAGCATCAGCTTCTCTCCTCCATCTCCATATCAGTTATGTTGAAGTAGAAGAAAGGAAGAGAGAGAGGAAAAGACTTCAAAATGCTTGTAATCTAATTGTTGTTGCTTTTAGATGGCAGGATTTGTGTGGTCATTAGTTTGCACGGAGTGAAACACCAATGTCTATTAGGACAGCTGAAGAGAGGTAAAATGCCTGCTGTTCTTCAGTGTATTTGTATTCTGTATTGTTATCTGTGTATTTTTTCAGAGCCTATTTAGGTACTGCTGGCCTCACCAGAGAAGTTTGATGATGAATATGGCTTGGACAGATTTTTTTAAAGAAAGAAAATCAGAACATGCTTTTTGTTTATAAAGAATGGTTTTGTTTTCTGAAATACTTGGGTCTTTTTAAATACGCACTTTGTGGTGCTTCTCTACAGCATGATGTTTTCTTCCCCTGGCATCCCCTGCCAGCATGACCTGCATACCCATCTGATCCTTTCACACCTTCACATAAATGTCATGGTTTATGGGAGTTTCAGTTATAAATCATTTGAGGAAAGCCACAACAAAGGACATGAGAGAGCTACTTACCATAGTTAGAAGAAATTTGCCATCAAAATGAGAAACCATGAGCCTGTCTTCTAGACTCCTTAAGTACAGACAAGCATCCCCAAATCTTCTCATTTTAAAAAATGTAGGGAGAGCCTGTCTTTGGTAAGGAATGAAATTGCCACCAAGATGTTGGACCTGGCTGTGTAATGTGGCAGGGATCAATCCAAGCCAGATCAGATGGAGGGCAGCCTTCATGCTCACTGCTGTTTTGTGGTAGGGAAAGTCCCTTCTTCAGATGAGGAGAAGTCAGGACTGGTTCACAAACTAAGTCCAAGGTTAATTTTTTGTAAATGTTCATCCATATGTATGTAAAACAGAGGATACTGCACTAATATCAAAATTATTAGCCCTAAGGTTGGCATTCACTGTATTTCAAGCACAAGAGTGTTGGTTTAATCAGAGGTTTTCATCGATCTCTTCAGCCTGACCTCCTAAATCCATGGAGCCAGCAGATCCACCTGCCTGGGTTACACTGCCACAGATGTGGAGCAGCACTTCCTCCGGCTCCAAGGATCACATCAGTGTATTCAGACTGAGGTGTGTTTCTCCTGGTGCTGGCTTCCGTGTGTGACAACCCTCCCAGCTGCTTCAAAATAGCACTGTCTTAGCACCTGTTGATCCTGTATGTTGCTGTGGTTTAGGACACTTGGATGAAAATATGTGTCTTTGTCCTATCTAGAATCACTGCTCCTTGCAGCCCCTCAGCAATTGGTCTCACAGTGTTCTGTCTGCACTTTCAATTTGTGAGTCAGGAGGTTTGTGTATGAAACAGAAGCATCAGTATGCGTTAAAACTGGTTTACACCTCCACTGTGAGTTGCTTGCTGCAGATACTCCCCTTTCAGATCTCACCTCGGCTGTCAGCAATGCTAAATCATGTAGCAAAACCTAGCGAGGCTGGTGGCAGCAGTGGTGGTGGTGGCTTCTTGGAAGTCAGTTCCTCAGTTCAGGGAGGATGTGTAGCAGAAGAACTGCAAGCCCTGGGGACTGACAAACACTTGGGCTCCGTGTTAGCAGGGCTTCTAAGAGGCTGACAGTGCAGGGTCAGCACACACCCAGTCTGGAGCAGCTGCTCCCTCTGTGCTGGCAGATCAATGCTGTGCTTCCTGTTACGTGTCTGCCTCACTCACCTCACCCCAGTTGTATGGCGAGGAATATTGCTTTTAAGGGGCTGCTGCCCTTGTAATGGGAAGTTTATACAGGATTTCAGAGGGAGAAGGCACTGGGCTTCTTCCATGTTGCTGCCTATTAATTGTCATGAATGCATAAATTCTGCAACCAGACTGGGCAGAGAAGGTTTCCATTTTGGCTGCAATTGGTTTCTTGCTGAACAATCTTCATAGAGTTATTTTGGAGATGTGCTCTGAAAGACATTTTTGCCTTTTCTTCTCTCTCTGTTCACTGTTTCGGAGTCAGGACGTGTATCCCACTATGAAATATTCTCCACAGAAAGGCACTGGGACCATGCGCTCTGCCCTGCCTGGAAATGCCTGAAGCCAGGATAAATCAGTGCTGCATCAGAGTGAGGTGACCTGAGTCAACAGTGAAACAGACCTTGAGATACAAGATTGTGGAAAGGGGAAAAACTTTGTATCAGTGCTGACTGTTGTGTTCTGAACAGATTTTCATCAGTAGATAAGTGTTTAAACACAAAGTTATCTGATCAGATTGTTCGTATGGAGTCTGGGTTTTAACACCATAATTACTGTTGTACTTAGAGTTTTCCTGAATTTTCTTCTGTTGCTTTTCATATCACCTATTGAAAGTGGCAAAGAAATTTCTCCATGTGTGCAATGCTTGTTATAGGAGGATAATTTCAGGGATGGTTGGTAACTGAAGCACATTTTATGTTTTCTAAAAAATACTTCTTTTCTAAAAAATTCACATAGTGACTTGTGATTCTGTGACCTAAGGGTGTTTTTCTAAAGAAAAGGACGTGGGAGGGAAAAAGAGAAACTAACTGTACCATGATAATTAAGGGAGAGTGTGAGAGCAATGTGAAGACTGTTAACTCCAAGTACCTCAAAATAGATTTACAAGCAGATCAAAGAATAAATTTATATGCACATGAATAACAAATGCATTAGTCATATTAGGGTTTAATGAACTGTTTGTGAAACAGCAGCTCCATAGCACTATCCCTTCAAGAGTAATTCACTAAGGTATAGCTGATGGCACATCTTTATTTTTATTTGTCCAGTGTATAAGCTGTGCAGGAAGGGCAATGAGAATAGGATGATCATTATTGCTGTAGGATTAGCTACCAACTGGAGAGAGAAGTTCTGTGGTATTGGTGCCTTGCCATGTGCTACTTTACCTGCAGTAAACCTATAGAGGCCATTAAAATCAACCATAGAACCTTCACTGAGCTCAGACTTTCAGACTGCTCTTGATAAGAACAGTGCAAGGAATGGGGGTTGACCAGGGCATTCAGTTCATAAGGAGGCTGCCAAACAGTTATTGTTTAATCTCCTAAATGTAAAGCAATGTGTTGCCTCTACTGCCCCATTTTGGACACTTATCCATGTTGTTTGTCTTCCTTAAATGAGCTGTGACAGGAATCTGTGATTCTCCAAGGACAAACACTGCACATTCTAGTACAGTCCGTATGGGCATGATGGAAAATAAGAACATGCTGTATTCCCAGCTCCACCAAGGTCTACACTACACTGCCACTGGAGAGAAGACCAATGTAAAAGCTCAATCAGACATCCAGAAGTCTTGATGAGCAGCCAGTGGGCAGAGCTGCACTGAGGAAGAGCAGGATCTGTTTGCTCCTAGGTTTGATTGTGATGATGTATAATCCTCTGGGGCAGGCTAACGGGTGAGGTGCTGTCAGGGGACCAGACAGAGTCAGCATCTGAATGAATCTGGTGCCTAAATATCATTGAAATGCATATTTGGATTTAACAGAAGACATGCTTTGTTGCTTCTGAATATAGTTCTGGCAACTTTGAACATCTTGTCATTGTTTTTTCTGTACGGCATGTTCTGAGTTCAGGAAGGTGGCATCATATCTGTTCCCTAGAATTGCATAAGAAATGTTGGAAAAATTGTATCCTCTGCTGCTAAGGTAATGGGAAGAGCCTGCTTTACTTCTTTTTGATAGTTGGAGTGGGTATATTGATTATGGCTTTTCTGATGACTATAAACTTAGAAATGAAAGAAAATGAGTTTGCTGCAGAAGTAGTGTTTAAAGGCACTGTACATATATCATTAGTGTCATATACTTGCCAGACTCTTAGATCAGCTCTGCAAAGAAAGCTGCAATGGCCTGAATGCTGACAACATGCCTGCTACTCTCTGCTTTGGTTATTTACAGAATTCAAAATTAAGGCCATATTTGAACAACATATCATAGGTGCATGCAATAAAAGTAATTGGATGAGCCTATGTTTGCTACATATAAATAAAGTTTCTGCCCTGACGGATCATTCTATGACAGCAGTAACTCTCTAGGCGTAGAAATACTGACTGCTAGATGCATGACTTCTGAATTATCACCTGCCTACATGTAATAATGCAGAGAATGTCGACAGTGCCCATTGTTTGCCAATGACTGGAAAAGTAATTCGTGCTGTAGGTTACCTTTGTGGTTTTCAACAATAAAGGCTGGACTGGCTTTCTGCATTCATTAAGGAATAAATCCAGCACAGCCAAAAAAGGGTGTTGGATACGTCAGCCTCTGCACTGTTACGTGCCAATTTAGCCAATATCATGCAATGCAATCTCTCTGCAGCATGAGAGAATGAAAGAATTTAGAGCAGGTTCTTTCTCAGAGTCTTTCAGAGAATCTCACCAAACCAGAGCTCCAAATCTCTGCAATTCAGCCTATTTTGCAAAAAGGAAGAAGGAATTTTGTGTTTATGTTTGGTTTGTTATTTTGGCAATTTTTTGTTATTTTTATGTAAAAGTGCTGAATTTTCCTTAAATTCATTAGAATATTTACTTCTTTAGACAATATTTTTTGCAGAAAAAAAAAGATGTAGAAGTCTGTGCAGAATAAATACGCTATGCTTCAGTATATAAAGCTGGAAACAAAGATTTGTCATCTCAGAAAATCTGAGAGAGAATATATTTGAGCTCTAGCGTACTCAATGTCTTCATGCCATCTCCCTTAGCTTAGAAAGCTCTAACATTAACAGAGAACCTAGTATGTATGGGGAGTGTAAGCAAGCCTTTATGCAATGATGAAGGATTTTTGGATAAGGACAACCTGTCCAAGATCAAAAACCAGCCTACTCCCAGTTGGACTGAGAGATTTAGGCAGTTGCTATATTTTAATTTGTTCCCATCGTATGTAAAGAAAACCCTCACTTTAGAGCAATGTTTATATAGCCTTAAGTAAGATATTAGCATCATGTTATTTGACAGTCATCATAATCACAAGGAAAACAGTACCTTGGGCTATTAACTATTTTTAAATGCAAATGCCTCAGTGTGTGTTTGATACAGTAAGATTTTTAGGATGCCCAGCACCTACTGCCAGATGTCTAACATGGTCAAACTGGTCTTTGGCTATGCCTTTTTCTTGCCAGTTGTAATGTTATAACTGGCTACTCATCCTTTCATATCTGAAAGATATGATATCTTTCCTCGTAAAAAGAAATGGACCTCCATTTCTTTTAAGGGACCTCCCAATCTCCATTTTATTTGTTTTCTCATAGATAAAGCCAGAACTCAGCATAGGGCACAAATATTATTTTGCTGGTCTTGATTTTCACTTCTTTTGGGGAAGGCAAGAAATGAGGGGGTTCTGGAGAACACAAGGCATGAGAGGACTATCTTTGTGATGGTGCGTTGTTCTTACAGCAGAGCTCTGTCCAAAAGCATTCCCTAAAGCTGCAGTGTACCTCACTCCTGAAAACCTGTTCTGGAGCACAGAATAAATGGAACAACAATTCACATGACATTTTACCCAGTTCTTTCCTTCTAATTTTTTGTTTGTTTGTTACTATTGTGTTTCTTACAAAATGCCTTCCCCTTTTGGATAGTATTGCAGACTATCCAAAAGGCTATCCAAGATGAGGGTACTTTTAACAGAGAAAAGATCACCTGGTGAGAATGTCCTTGATGATGCACTATCAAGTGTGTCCTTCAGGAAGCAGGGAGATGTTGTCCTCGCATGTTATCTTTCTGGGTTTCCTGTAAACCTCAGCCTGTTGGTTGGAGTAAATAAGGGTACGCCCAGATCACTGCTGCAGGTTACTACAAGATTAAATAACAGGTAGCTCATGTTTTTGGTGTACAAAGTTTCAGTTCCCTAATAGAGTACCAAGTCTTTAAACTTAGGCTTAGATATGTCTCTGCTACTTGAGTACAACCTGTGTTTCTCTAGGAAAGATTTCTTAAGTATCTTTATGCTTTGACTGTAAATTCTGCACACTGAGTGATGTTTGTTGATGAGGAGTTTCAAGTAAAATCAGTGAAAACACAAAAAATACTTGTTCCTTTTCATAAAAAAAAAGATTTTAAGGCCGTTAAAATGATTTGTTAAAGGACCCACCTCAACTAGCGGACCTCTAGAAATTAGGGCACTGAACTGTAGACATGACATCCATTCTTTTTCATTTGTTACCATCAAGGGAA
Organism: Tetrao urogallus; assembly: GCF_951394365.1. NCBI lineage: Eukaryota > Metazoa > Chordata > Aves > Galliformes > Phasianidae > Tetrao > Tetrao urogallus. Next base: position 17,574,576 of record NC_136820.1, read on the forward strand.
AATAATAGAATCTATGCTTTACTGACTTTCCATGGATCATAAGCTCAAGCAGAAGAGCCATCTCTTGCTTTGTTGCGTTGAGAATGTCATCATTCGTGTGCAGCCTGAACCTTGCATTGATCTCTGCACTCTTCTGGCTTTACTTCTAAAGCAATAGTACTGATTTACCACTGTGTGTGATTCGAGGTCCCAGATGCCCAGGGCAGCCCTGATGTATGTGTTCCCATGCAGCAGCTGTGTCTCACCTCAAAGCTCAGTGAAAGATGCTCCACTTGCTCACTGCCCCAGTGGGCAACTCTGGCTCTGGATTTCTTCTTCCAAATTGTTGCAGCTTCATCAATATCACCCATTTGTTTTTTTTAGATCCTTCATAAATTTCACATATTATATTTTCAAATAAGGATCCTCTAGGCTCTCCTCATCTCTCTGATGTACACAAGCCAGCTCTGTGATGCAGTTGTTGCAGCCCTGGTGCAGGAGGAGGAGCCCGATTGCTGCTCTTTTTGCAACAAAGGAGCCAGATGTTGCAGAGAGGAAGCAGCCCTCCTGTCGGCATGGTTACCTCATTCTTCACTCTTCTGAAAAGAAAATGAACTTTTAAGACTTCCAAATGCAGCGCTGGTATAGTTCACAATTTCCACCTTGGCATGTGTTTCCAGATGATAACCACGAAGGACTTCTGAGTTGTTTTTTTTTTTAACAATTAATGTTACTGGAATAACATTAATAGAGTTTGAGTTTTTGTTTGCTCATTAAGCAGCCAGCAGGAGCTCACTTAATGGAGCACAAACTCACAATTATTACATTATCACTTAATTATTCGCCGCTGACATCACTGCATCTTCACAGCAGGCACCTTCCCAGCTCAGAAAGGGGTGTGCTTCCCCTCAGCTCTGCACATCACTCTGAGCATCGGGTAGCAGGAGCAGCTGGAGGTAACACTGGGGCAGGCTGGTCCTGCTGTAGGCATGCAGCCCTGTATGCAGAAACAGCCCTCAGCACAGAGCGTGAGCCACGGGAAGTAATTGTGAAATAGGGCAGCTACAGAGAAGGGTAATCAGGGGAAAGTAGCAGTAAAAATATCACATTGCTGTGCAACTGCACTCACCGAGATATTTTTAGGTTGTTTAATAGATAGAGAGGGAGGGAGGGATGGGAGATTTTGCAGTGGCAAAAAAAAATGTTGTTCAGGTGAATTTACTGAAATCTCAAATATTTTGTTGATCCATGAGTAAAACACCATCAATCTGCTGCTTTCCAGTGAGCCTGTTTCTAGTGCAACCTTCTGCAGAGCTCTTGGGGAGTGAGCTGCTTCTGGAGCCTTTTCCAAACAAAAAAAAACACACAACGGGTGGGCAACACCCATCTCTGCAAAGCAATACTACAGGAGAACGCTGCTTTCTAAACAAATCTCTAAGTTTTTATTCTTACAGTGGAGTTTTAATTACCCTTCTGTCAAACAGCAGAAATAATGAGGTCCAGAGGCCATGAAGTGTAAGAACGGACCAAAGTCCCTTTGTGTTTCGCACCTGCCAACAACTGTGCTACCGAAGCCAGTTGTTGCCCTGGTGGTGACACTGAGCTCCTCATGAATTAGTGTGATTCAACAGCATCCAGCCCTGCAGAATATGTTCTCTTAGTACTTTCTAATGGGAAAGGGAAAGTCACTTTGGACAGCTTTGTCCTTTATGGATGTGGCTGGCAGATTCAGCTCCGGTTTTACTCAGCAGCACGACTGCAACTAAGAGATGGCTTTTATTGTAAACAAACAACTCTTGCAGAAAGTCCTGAATGTAGATTTGTCAGGCATCTTAGCACGTCAGTGTTAAGAATACATCATGATTGGGGAATTTGTACTCACCATGGTGAAAGGGAGGAGAGGGAGACCTGTGAAGTCTCTGGCTATGACTTTCAGACTACATTTGTTGCTGTGAGACAATGACATTTAAAGGTGATTTTAAAGCGTGATGTGCAAAGGGAGAAACAGCTTTGTTCCATTAATGTTATCAAGGTGCCCCACACTGGCTTTCTTTACAGGGATGGCTTTGCTGGAAGTTTAGCCTAGCTGTTTGGCATTTGGATGTAAGCCCTGGGAGTAGGTGGATTCAGGTGTAAGGAACTGCACTTTAAAACTGGAGTTCACAGTGTTCTTGTATTCATCCCTTGGGAGTTTAAGGCATTCTGCAGCATCGCTTTACCATCAAATGTCTTCATGTCGTGTTTTGACTTCCTTTTCTGCCCTGCTTTTTTTTTTTTTTTTACTATAAAGTTCTCCAGCCACATAGGAACACATGATCTTAAGTCATTTATTCAATAAACCATTTCTGGATTTCTGTCTACAGATTTGTTCCAGTGGAGAAAAAAAAAAAAAAAACAACAAAAAAACTATAAACAGCCAAGGATGGTAATGGCCTGTACTAGCAGCTGACATAAAGACAGACCTATTTTTGAGAAAAGGAGGAGGCGGCTGATAAACCCAAGACATACTTGGGCATTCCCCGAGGCCAGATGCCCATTGCCTTGAGAGGACTGTGGAGATAGAGCAGCTTGCGAATAGGCTTCTGCAAGGAGGCCAGCTTTCTCCAATAGCAGGTAGCTCTGTGCCACAGCAGGATGCAGACAGGGGCCGTGCCTGCATGCAGGAGGACAGGACAATGCCTATTCTGGGTTGTTTGGCTCCTCTCCAGGTACTAGCGGAGATCAATTCAGATCTTAATAAGTGTCACCAGGGGGAACTTGCTGTGCAGCTGTCCCTGCGGCTGCTCTTCTTGTGGTGGGGATAGCTGAGCTCTACAAGAAAGGGTATTCCAGAGCCTGTTGCCATTGGGAGACTCAACCAATAGGTCTGCCTCCACCCCTCCAAGTGCTCCTGTCTATCCCATAAAGAGATCATTCACAGGAGAAAGGCTGTTAAGTAGCACATATCAGAATGGTGCCAAAGCACACAGAGATGCATCACCGGGTTTTTGTCATTCCCATCTATGTGAATATTGCTTTCTTTTTTTTTTTTTCCTTTTTGCAGCTGCAAGTTCAGAAGTTAACGTGCGTTATCTGTGGATGGGGAAAACCACTAAGTGGAGAACAATCTTTAATAATGAAAGTGCAAAAGAGGGACCAGCACTGGTGTTTTTAAGACTTTTGACTTTCCCATGATGTTGAGAATCCATCCCCTCCACATTTTGTGCTTTGTTTTGTGCCATCGCTTTGCCTCTCACCTAAAAACTGCACCTGTTGTGTTCTTTGTTCATTCTGCTCTGATGTCAGCCAAAATTGTGACTTGTGGCCTCTTGTCAGCTGTGGTCAGTGTTTCCTAAAAGTGCACTAGTCCAAACTATTTTCTGCATTATTTCACCACAGTGAGATGAAACAATTAACAGATTGCAAATATGACAACACTACCACATAAGTGCTCTTCTTTGGGAATTCATCTCCTGCCTTAACTCAGTGCAGAGAGAGACGTGTCTTCGCTGCCTACATCTGTGCAGAGATGCCTAATTGAGTTCCTGCTGTCTTTGCTGCTAATGAAACTTCTGCATTCAGGAGGTGTAGTCTCAAAGGCACTACTAATCATTCTAAAGCCTCCCATTTGCCACAAGCCCCAAGTCAGGTAGATGGATCTACAGACTGAGAAGTGCACCTGACAGATATGCCTACGGTGACTAAATAAAGGAGGGAGATCATCTTGCTTTCTGTAAACTTAGTGCTAGCAAATGCTTAGACCCTAAAAGAACTAGTGAATTCAACTGCTTAAAATGCACAAATGGCAACACTTGCCCTCACAGAGAGGAACTTCCTATAAACCATTGGTGATTTCAAGCTGGAACCTTCAGGAGGGTGCCCCCCCTCTTCCTCTCCCCTGCAAAAGGAGATGCAGCCTCACACCAATCCTCTTGCAGCTGCTTTCTACTTTATTCCTTTAATTTATTCCTTTGGGACCGGGGCTAACAAGGGGGTGATAATTACCTGCTGACTGCTTTATTAATCTTCACTGACCTGCTGAGCCACAGGAACCCACTCCCCATGCTTCAGGGAGGTGAGAGCCATGCTGTGGATGCCTCAGTCCATTCTGCCATCTCACAGCTGAGCGCAGCCATCTGTACTGCCCTTGATCTAACACGAGTGAAATATAAAATTAACATGATAAGACAGCTGGGGGCAGGTTAATTGGAAGCTGGAGACAGGTTTTTTCTTCTTCTGTTCTTTTATTCTACTGCATCTTACCAAGATCCTTTAAAAGGTTTTTGTCTGCCTGCTGCATGATAATGCTGCTCACCAGAGCTGCCACTGTTCTTGCAGAAAGCTGACATGCTTCTGCAGGGTACTTAATTGTGGCACAGGAACTTTATGTACAGCAACAGACCTGTTGCTAAAAAGAGTTAGTGCACTGTGGTTCGTGGCCTCTGGACTTCAAGAGAAATGGCACTGAATCCCACAGGAAATATAGGAGCTGCTTTCCAAACAGGCATGGATAGAAACGGGCAGTGAGGACCTGCTGAACAGGCTGGTACTTCCATTCCAACAGATAGTGGGGAGACAAATATAAGTCCTAGGGCCGCCATTCCCAAAAAGCTCAGTCTATACAAGTCAAAGATGCAAGTCCTTCTATAGCCAAAATATCTCTGGCTGTAAGAGATCCCAAACAAGCTTATTGCCATGGTTGCCTGATCTCTCACTGTCACAGCCCAGCATGTTGTTTGCCATTTCTCTTTGCAGGTCAGTCTGATGCTGTTTGCAAGTACGCTGGTGTGCAGAGGACTACCCTTAACAGGAAGTTAAGGCCTCATTAAACACATTTATAACCTGTATTTTCAAGATGTTCACACATAGAACTTCTCTTCATGGTTTAAAAATGAAACCCCAGCCGTAACAGGGATCCATCTCCTCTCACAGGTGCAGATGCAAAGAGTTTGTAGCATTTTAAGGTTTATCCAGCCTAATTGTATGTCCATATTTGTTTTCAGTTTTTTATGGGTCCTTTTCCTTCTTGAATGATCTTTTCCATCCTTCCAAAATGCAATTAGTAAAGTTCATCAAGTGTGCCATCAACTTTAGAGAAAGCAAATTTGAAACAAGAGACAAATGCTTCCCCTGCTGGCTAGGATGACAGGCTGTGTGTGCCTAACCAGCTGTGTCTATTTGAGACTGTAGAATGATAGTTGCATTCTATTCATAAATTATCTATGGATATGGAAGATGGTTTCATGTAAGTCTTCTTCCTACACAGATGGATGAATTTACCCTAATTCTCTAATCTTGTCCACACCAGCACATCTTTCTTCACCGCAAAGCAGCAGTTTAATAAGAGCTCTGAGTATCTTAGCTGAGGTCATTAAGTTACTTTTAAATACTTGCACAGAGAATGTAAGTTTCACCTTCAGCAGCACCTCCCTTCCAGCAAGATTGGTATATAAATGTGTAATAATTGCATGATGACTCTGTTTCTTCCTTTCATTCTGATATCCACATCTTAGTTTTTATAAAGACAGGGTTGCATGTGGTCGAAGTGACTGTTTCTTCATGTAATAGACTTCTGAGCAGGAGGAATAAGAGAAGATAGGATGCACAGAAGTGCAGTACGAAGCTGTTTTCAGAACATACTCTCTCCCACTCCACCCATAAACCTTAAATTACTAATTTTCCTCAGCCACAAGGCATGGAGGAAAAAAGAAAGATCAAGGTATTTTAGGTAGGCAGCTTCAAGGAAACAAACTAAAAAGGGAATGAATAACTCAGTCAACTCCTATTTAAGCAATATTGTTAAAGTTCTTTGAGTGTCTCCTCACAGCTTTGCTGAGGAGTTTTTTATACTGTTCTATAAGATTAAAGCTAACCTCAACAGCTTTAAATCTCCAGTTTCATGGATGCCATATGCTATCATTCTTGAAGCATATGAAAAAGAGATGGTTAGGGAGCCACGTTGAAGACTTTACTGAGTCATCCAGTTTTGAACATACATAAAATTGTTGCTTGTTCCTGGGCATTTCTTTAAAAGGGTGAGTGAACTGATTAGGTTGAACCTGTCATTGCCTCTTTATTGTCCACAGAACCAGCCATTGCCTTTAGCAAGAAGACAAAGAAATGCTGCAGGCAGCTATTTAAACTGCACTTTACTGAAGAAATTCTGCAGGATTTGTCTGGCATAGAATCACTGGCTTGTGTAAACACCAGATGTAAGTGAAACACAGTGTCTTAACTAGAATGCTGTGTTTAGGCCAATAAAAGTAATATATTATTATAGACAATGCTCCTGGTACCTATATCTGGGCTATGCACCAGCAGCATCTTCTGTCTCCCTGGACCTTGCCAAGGGCTGCTCTGACCACCTGGCTCTGCTGGCTTAGTGCTGGGAAGGACTGCAGCTGAGCTACACATGCATGTCCTGCTCTTGGGCTATGCTCTGAGACAGTTTTCCTTGGTGTCTGCAGAGATCCAACCTTGCTGTCTGATGTAGCCTTCTGCTTCTTGCCTCAGTGCTTGCATGTCTGTCCTCTCAGGGTGTGCTCTGGCTCCAGACTCCTCGGGGAGCAAAAATGCAAGACTTTATTCCATCCAAGAGATGATAAACCCATGCCTGCTGGGTGAATACGGAGAGGGAAAGGTGCATACTGCAAGCAGGGATACAGTCTGTGAGGTGACTGACTTTGTTCTGTCTGCTGAGAAAGCTTGCAAGCAGGGCAGAAAGATGCTGTCTCAGGCTCTGCCTTCATGACCCCACCTTATCCCAACTGCAGTTGTTCCCAGTGTTGAAGAAGGCCACAGGCTGTGTACCCAGGTGAGTGCAAGTCTGTGCCTGGTGGCCACAGCAGCTGGAGGAAGGTACACCCCCCTGAAGATGTTCACTCCATAAGCTGTATCTAATGGGGAAGGGTGTGGGTAAATGGAGTCAGTCAAGATGCTGAACTTGAATGCAGCAATATGTTTAGCTGCTGTCTGACAAGTGTGGAGTCAGTGAGGCATGGGTCAAGAAGAGGCTAGGAGAACAAGGGCAATAAAAATGCTGTAGGCTTGCTAAGGTCCTCCTGAATCCTGGGTAGTTTGTGATGTCTGGATCCAAGACTCAGAAGAGGTATTGTTGGTTTCTCTGCATCATGGGGTCAACAACAGGACAAACCATACTGCAGAGACAAAGCCTGCACTAGCAGTGAGCATTTCATAAGTAAACAAAAATACAAAAGCATGCGAGGCACATTGAAGGATAAAGGCTGACACTGCAAGGGTTAGGTGGTGCAGAGAATGACCTGGCAGAGAGTTAGTGGCACATGATTAGGCTGCACCTCGAGGTACTGTGTTCAGTTTTGGGTCTCTCACTACAAGAATGACATTGAGGCCCTGGAGCGTGTCCAGAGATGGGAACAAAGCTGTGAAGGGTCTGGAGCACAAGTCTTATGAAGAGCAGCTGAGGGAATGGGAGTAGTTCAGTCTGGAGAAGAGGCGGCTCAGGGGAGACCTTGTCATTCTCTACAGCTACCTGAAAGGACTTTTGGTGAGGTGGGAGTCAGCCTTTTCCCACACATTACTAGCAAGGAAATGGTCTCAAGTTGCACCAGGGGAGATTCAGGTTGGATGGAAAAATTTCTTTTCCGAAAGAGTGGTTAGATCATGGAACAGGCTGCCCAGGGGGGAGGTGGAACCTTGTCCCTGGAGGTGCTCAAGAAATGTTTAGATGATTTATTAAGGAATATGGTTTTGTGCAGAAATATTGCTGTAGGTGAACAATTGGACTGGATGATCCTGGAGGTCTTTTCCTCCCTTGATGATTCTATGATTGTATGGGAACTGTTGAGTCATGGCCTGAAGCACTGATTGATCACCTGAGGCAAGCACTGAGTCAGCCATGGGAGAACAGGTGAAGGCGATTCAGCTGCGTGACCAGAAGGGATGGAGCCTGGCTGTAACACCAACTGTAACAATGATAGTCCTACAGATTTTGCCACAGACTCACTATAAAATACCACTGAAAACCTCTACGTTTTATGGAGTAGTTTGTCCCACCTGACCTGGCTGTTTTTCACTTTCCTATGGGTGGCACAGCCATCAGCCTGCTGGAAAGCTTTCAGTCTCCCTTTTAGGTGCTGTTCCTCACAGCTGGGAAGGAGAAAGAGTGGCCCTTCGTGCTCACTGTAACACCTGCTTTATCCACAACATGCTGCAGCAGTTGAGGACAGGATTTGAGGTTTTCCAAAGATGTTTAATGATGACAAAAGTAATTCAATTAGCTGACCAAAATAAGGTACCCTAAAATGTTCTCCTTCTTGGATAAAGCACATAGTTATTGAAGGTCATTAGCTGTGCTGTAGGAGAGCTGTAAGCATCCTGATGCTTTATTAATCACATAACAAAATGCTAGTACCTGTTTAAGTTCCCAGATTTGCTTAAGCCGTCTGGGAGCTGCACAAGCAATCTGATAACAGGTTTGCACCACTGGTCTGTTAAATGAACTTCATTAACCTCCCACTCTGTAACAGTGTGTGGCTTTATGCAGCTTTCTCTTTCTATCATGCAGTTCACTGAATTACCAAGGAAAACAGTGTTTTCTGAGCCTGGAAAAGGCTGGAGAGCATAGTTCTGATCACAGTGATCTTGCATCTGAACTCTTTAAATTAATCCCCTGTTCCTTCTGGCCTGTTTAAGACAAGAAGGTTTGAAACTTTCTCTTTTATTACTGTGGCACCACATAGTGAGGAATGAACTGGCTTTTCCATTACAAAGCACTTTTTCATTTCTCAGCACGCTGAAGCCTGGCACACAATGCTAACTCAAGGCACAGGAAGTTTTTTTAGCAGCTTAAAGAAAATTAGGCTTTCTTTGAGATTTGGGAGCAAACAGGGTTGTTTGTTTCTAGGGGAAAAACTGGGTGGTTTCAGCTGGAGTCTGGCAAAATAGTGCATGGAGAGAGCCAGGAAAGCCAGGTTGTTTTGTTGGCTCTAAATATACTCTTTCTCCTACTCTGACTAAGATTTTATTTTTAAAAACAGACAAGATTCCAGCAATCGCTTACTTCTCACTTTGAGTAAGTTTCCTCTTTTTGGTTTGCATACTGTGTGTGCCTTTTTAACGTTTATTTATTTTCCTTTGCCAGCTCCACACTGAGAACAGATAGCCTACCCCTGAGGTATCAGCATGAGGAGGAATCACTTCTGTCCCTGCTGCGAGCAGCCACTTTCTGTCAGCCTCAGTACTACATCCTCAGCATGATGTGATAGGGATCAACATCGTGCATCCAGTCCCTGCATAATTTCAAGGGAATATGGAGAAGGTTCACACCGCTCTTAGTCACCTTTTCCAGAATGTATTCCTATCCCATGCGACCATGTCGTTGCAAAGAGATTACAGCACAATTATTTCCAAGCTCACGCTCCTCCTTAGCTACATCTGCACCTAGAGATGCAGCGTTCTTTCCCTGAAGCTGCATTGGAATTTGTCTCCTCTATCACTTCTGCTGACAAAATGTTAATAATGTCACTGGGAATACCATGTTCTTTATGGTCAGCTGTCTTTGTTTTATTTGGAAGATGCCCGAATAAGTCCAAAATAACCTGCAGCCTTAAGCTTGAGGAAAAATTGATTGACTGCACTGAAGTCATTATTGGAAGTAAACAGTGTTAAGCAAGATATATGGATGTATAAACCTACATTGCTCTTTATCCATTTGAAGATCACAGTGTAATGCAGATCTATGATCTGTAGGTTAGTTTTGACTTCAATTAGTAGTGGGCTGTGTATCAAATTTTATTTCCTTCAAAAATAATTTAATACATAAAACAGAGAGGTTTAAATTAATGCAGACTTAGTTGCCCTGAAATCACGTACACAGCCAACAGAGACATGGTGTTTTGTTTTTATAATACAAATACAACAGCAGAAATGCCCAGTGTGTGCTATCATTTATGTGTTGTCCTCTCCTCAAGGCAAAATTGTCTGTGTGCCTATCTATGTAGTGAGCATAATGAGAATTGTAAAAGTTAAATATGAAAGAGTGTGTTAATATAGGTCCATCTTCAAATGCTAAACTAAGACAAAATTCAAATGGAAAAATATTAAAAATAAATGTCCCTTCTCTTTAAAACCAGAACATGGAAAAAATGCAGCCTTCAACGATGTTAACCCTTTGTGTTTCTTGGAGCCTGCAGACCTCAAAGCAGTATGCCAGTGGGAGCTGCCAGCATGCTTCATCTTCATTTAACAGTGGGAGGAAGCTGATACAGCCCATCTGTTTCATTTTGGAGGTACAAAGCTTAGGAAGATGAGATGCTGATTTGTCACATGTAATTCAACCCTCTGAATGACAATGTCGTAAGAGAGTTCCGGTCTTCTTTGTGCATTTCTCTGACCTCCTTGCCTTTGATCAAACCATCCCCTTTCCTTCGGTGCATCTGTTGAAGACAATAGCTAATGAGCAGCCTTGCAGCAGTGCTTGTACTCTGACCAGTGCATAATTTGATTGCCCAAAAGAAAGTAATGCTGATTGTTGTTAAATACATATGTCCCATAGGATAAATAATCTCCAATGCAATCATTTTTCAGTCACAAACATTTTAGGATTTGGTTTGTTCCTTTTGTCTAATGCTACTCAATTTTCTACATGAAGTGCCTCTTGTGACATCAATTCTGAGTCCTGTCAATGGTTCTTGTGCCACTAAAACCACACAGAATGCACACAACAGCAACCGAAAAATAAGCTGTATTTTTTCCTTGATCTTGTCTGAGTAGATTTTGCTTTTTATGCAAATACTCTCAGCTGTGGCCATAGCATAGAAGCTGCATTGTGCAATTGCCACTGTTGATGGCACAATCGGTTTTGCTGAGACATTTTCTCTATTAGTGTCCTGCTGTGAGTATCTAAAGGAGATCTTTGACTGTAGACTGCAAAGATGGTGGAAGCAAAGGCTTGAATAAACCACCCATAATGCTGGTTTTGCATTTTAAGGAAAAATGGTAATTCTCTTCCTCCACTGCACAAAGTAACTTCCCAGTTCTATGAGACAAAAGAGAGATGTGGAATGAAGTAAAAAAAAAGGCTGTAATTGCATGATATCAGGGAGGAATACACGCAGTGTATGTATCAGCAGTAAATTCCCAACAGAGAAATGGGAAAAACAAAAGTTTTTTTTGATAGTATACAATCTGTCATAATGTTAAAGACTGGAACGAGAGGAGAAAAACAAACAAACTGGCTTTTCAGTTAAGTACCTCCTAGAAATTAGTTCAATGGTTCCCAGTAGACTAAACAAGAATTAGTTCACAGAACAGGAGGGTTCACATAGAAAAACTTCAAACTCATTTTGTTTTCCCAAGTATTCCCTGCCTGGGGAATACTGGCTCCAGTCACCAGCGTTGTACTTGCCTGGCATGTTCTTAACCTGTCTGTATCACTACTGGTGGCCTATAGAAAAGCGCTTTGAGATCTTTAGTACCAAAAGTTTTGCAATTATATTGCATCATATTGTTGCTGGCTTTAAGGAAAGGTATGAAATGGAGATCGATTAACTGCCTCCAACAGGCTGAGTGATGCTTAATATTGAACAAAATCTTAACATGCACCAAACCACAAAGCTGTTGAGATAGTTCAGGCTTACTTCTTGCTGTTACCTGAGTTTTATTGTTACGTATTACCTCATGCAAATTTTGTTTCCCATGTGCTTCTCCAGAATGGCCAGATCTTTGTGCAACAGGGCTGACACCAGTTCACAGAGGAGAGCAGGCTCTGGAGGGCACTGCTCGCAGACCCTGCTCCTGCTAATTCTCTTGGGTTAAGGACCAGGGCCAAAAAAGGAAAGAAAGGCAGAAAGTAGCTGTTTGCTCTGAATGAAGCAATACTGAGAACTCACAAAGACAAGTTTTCACCTACAGGGTCAGGCTCTGTAAGAATGGTGAAAAAGGATTCTCTATGACCCTGTCTTACAGAGGCCATGAGGAGGCAAAAGGAAGGTATTGAGCCAGGAAAGGAGATGAGGGAAGCCAAAGGGAGCTGCTACATGACCTGTCATCAGATCTGGAGCAAAACTGTCTACTGGAAAACCTCTCACTAGCTGCTGCAGGTCTGCCTCAGAGCCCACCAAAAGTATTGGGGAGACGTGGGCTCAGCCACTCCATGGGCTCTGCTCCATGGGATCTGTCTCGTCACTTCTGAAGGTCTCTTCCACAGGGGCAGTGACAAGTTTGGGCTTCCAAAAAAAAAAAAAGGGGGCAAAACAATGGCTTTTGGGATCTGTTAAAAAGTCCAACATGTCCCTCTGGATCCTCCTTATCAAAGTTTTAAGGTTGACAGTGTGATTATGATGAGCTTTCCCCAACTTGTTGTCAAATTACATTTATCTTCCTGTCAAGCCTACTTGTACCTGAGCAATAATGAACACACCAGCAGTTTAAAGCACATTTCCCCAGCCTCTCTCCCTAGGAACCACTCCAAGTACTGTCATTTACCTGACCCAGATACTGTATTATTTTGCCAACATTTCTCCAGACCCTTCTTGATCCTTTCAAAACCCCACTTCTCAGCCTGCACTGTAGCTACACAGTAGTTGCTATTCTTAAATGCAGGTTTGTCAAAACAGAGCACAGCAGGTATTAATAACCAGCTGCTGCTTTCCTTCTCAAGCAAAGTGATGAGGAGATGCTGAAGATCTGTTTACACAATTCTTGAAGAGCAAAGTTCTTCATTCCCCCCAGAAGCATTGTTGATTCAATTGAAGAACTCCCCTTGGGGAGGGTGTTGCTTGTGAAAGGTTACAGCCTATTAAGATAAAATCATCTCCATCAATTGTCAGCTCTTTAAGCTAATGATGATGATCTTGAGTAGTTTGCTCTACTATGTAAAACTAGGTACACAGCTTAATTATATTAATTAGCAAAATAGTATTATCATAAAGAATCTGACTCTATATATCTCAATGCCAGAAAGAAAAGTTAAAAAAAAAAAAGTACAAATTAGTCTGAATGACACCTGTCATGTATTAAATAGGAACTGGTCACAGTCAAAACTTGTGTTTTGACTGCTGTAAATCTGTCTTCATGCCTGTTCCAAAATCTCCAAAATGGACTCAAAAAATTGCTTGTTCATGAGTGGGTTTTCTAGGGTTTTTTGAGTTCTTTTGATTTGGGGTGTTATTGTTCTGTTGGTTTGTTTGTTTTTTTTATATATTTGCAATGAATGCAGCATAGGAATGCCTATTGCTGTCCTTCTAAAGGGATATGTTTCAGTACTGTGGATCTATGCTTAAAATATGTAAAGAGGTGCTGTAAAGGTAGGTAGTTGAGGCAACAAGGTGGTTATGCAAGGCTGTATCTGATTCCTAGAAATCCCAAGCTTTCCTGATCTATCTTGAGTAAACTGAAAAAAAAGAAAGAGGGAAGGGAAGGGAAGCATAAATTGATGATCTTCATCAAGCCTGAGATGTGTAGGACTCAAAGAATGATGTTTTGTGGGTTTGCAGTAGACACCAAAGCGAGTCAGTATTACGTTTCATATTTCCTGCAGGGGAGCATCAGCAGTCACATGATGTTCAGGAACAAAAACTAAGCTCTCTTCTGTGCTTTGTTTTTCTATCATAAACCCATCTTTCACACTGAATATTATATCTGCTTTTACTGTGTCTATCAGATGCTTTGTCTTTGTTTCAAAATTGTACTTTACTTCAACCACGTGTTTGCAGCTAAAGTAGTGTTACCTTCAAGTAAAAAGAATGCATTTGGTCCCACATTTCATGGAAAAATATTTTAAAAACTGCTCCAAAGCTTTCTGAACCATTGACTTTATTCCTCATTAAGTGTGGTAAAATGAGAAAATTCCTTAGAATGACAAGCCAGGAAATCAGCAGTCTCCTAAGGGGGTAAACACAGAGACTGCAGTCCTGGAAAACAAATTGTATTAAGCAATTTGCACTGTTTGAAAGCAGAGAGAGGACGAGGGTGGAGAATTCAAGTGTTGATGACCTAAGAAAACTCAGTATAAAAGATTTTACTAAATAGTAGATCAAGTAAGCTTAACTTACTCGATAAGGTTATAATTGATAAATTTGTGCAGATGTTCTGTGTCATGCTCTTCAAATTAAAATGAATAGCAGTACCTAAAATTAGTTGAATTATGTCAATAATTAACTGTGAACAGGAAGACACCATCTTGAAGGAGACTTTCTAGTGGAGCACCATGTAGGCACCATGTAGATCACTGGATTCAGTTATTTCTTCACACTTTTCTGAAAGAAAATAGAACTAAGGATTAAATTTGCAGAGGACACAAGTTACTGAAGTATAAATAAAAATGAGGTGAATTGCTTTGTACAGATGGATTTCCATCACTTGACTACATAATTGCACTGAATGTGTATTTGGGAAAGAGGAGATGTGTGACTAGCAGAGGGAGCCCATGTGATGCATCACTAACTGGAACTGTGTGTCATTCCTGGAATACTATGTCTGTTTTCATAGCATCAACACCAGAATTTATGTTGAGAGATCAAAAGGGATTAGCAGGGAAGGCCAAAGAATGAGTTGAGGTCTTGACAGGGCACTTCAGGAAGATGCTTCAATTTGATGCATAATGTAATATGGGCTTCAGCGTGATTAGACCACATGAAAGATTTCTGATTACAATAGGACCTCTTATCTGGTGAATGACTGAAAGCTCAAGTCATACAAAGTCAAGCTGGGAATGAAGTGCAAGTTTTACCAAGGAAAAAAATTAGCCTTTGAACAACACAGCCTACAGAATGGTTTGATATTTAATTTTTATCATCCTGGATCTCTTAGGAAGGAAGGAAGTGGCTCTAAAGACCTGCTCCAAGTGAAGAATCTTTAGGCAGGAGACACTAGGTGAACTGGCCTTTATAACTCATGTTAGACTAGATTATCTGAAACGTTTCCATCTGGACCTCCAAATATCTTTTTCTCATGTGTTGAAGAAGTGTTTGCTAGAAATTTTTAGTAAAATGAACCTGAGACCAATTTATCCCTGCACAGTGGCATTCTTCAAGCCAAGAAGACAGATCTGTGATGTTTCCTTTGGTTTTCTGCGGGGGTACAAAATAAACAGTAGCCACTGAGATCATATATTTAGCTACATAGCAACTTTCAGGAAAAGCAGCAAAAGTTTTATAAATAGGGACAGGCAAAGCAATGGAGATGACGGAGTTAGAAACAACCTCATCCTGGACCACAGAAAAATATTTACAAAAAATGTGTGCAAAAATTAGACTACATAAAGCTGCCAGTGACTAAAATCAGAATGTTTTATGTGAATAATTTACCCCAGGGGAGAGAGACATCTATGGTAATGTGCATCATGACTGACATTTTCAAAGATGACATCCCAGGAGAGTAGCCCAACAAGCCTTGACTTTTAGAGGCACAATTCTCCTCTAAGAAGTTTGATCTAAGGTATAGCCATTCCTATCAGTTTTGGTGATGTTCCTCTGGTCCAGTGTTTAATCACTGGAATTGAGCCCCTTCTAAGTAGTCCACAAGATCTGCCATTTAAAGTGACAGTATTTTAGCTGCGTTGAAATATCCTTCAGAGAGAAAATTCATAGCTTAGGAGAGCAAGGGCTTTTGCCACAAGGTAGCCAGAAATAGTCTGTGGTGCACTCAAAGTAATATGATACATATAAAGCATACAAAACCTTCCTTTCAGATCCCAGAACACCAGCACACCTAGCCTCAATTCAACAGATGTATCGTCGTATGTTCAGCTGGGGTCAAGGAAGCAGTGCAGTTTGAGGTTTACAAAAATATATCTCTTTCTCAAAATATCTCTGGCCTTGTCCATCGTGGTCAGGCCTCAGCTTGGTCTCCAAATGCCACTGACATATCATTTCTGGATTACAGGGCACCAAACCATTTTCTTCTACTTGCAGTTTGCATTCTCATGGAAGCAATTTATAAGTTAATGTCACATCTCCAAAACATGTACTCATCTTTTGGACTGGTCGAAGAGTAGAGACCTCCCTGCATAGAAATTCTCTTCTGTTCCCACTGTCAGTGAAAACAGTTGCCCTAGATTGCCTTCAAGTTAAAACAGAGAACATGGATTTAATACAAATTGTTACTCCAATATATGTCATGAAGTCTGAACCTAAAATTAATGACTCCATGTACAAGTTACGTTCATGTCTGCATGCTGAGGAAAATGACACCACCTACACTTTTATTCTGAAATAATCTTGATATTTCATATGAATCAAGTTTCTCATGTGATCCATGGCTTCAGGCAACTTTCAGCTCAAGCAAAAAGAATTGAGAGGCTGGCTTTGTCTCCCTTAAAATTGGCCAAGTTTTATGCTACTTGGAAAAAGATGAAACTGCATTTCCTAGATGGGTCTTTGCAAGACAAAGCCCTTTGATTTCAGAGAGTTTTCTTGCCTTACTAAAAGAAGGAGCAATAATGCCTCTTCTGTGAACATTCAATGCAGGTCTCTGGACACAGCTGGCTCTCCAATGAGCTGCCTTAGACCCTGAAACTATGAAGAGCCCATAGCGGATTTCACAGAATCATAGCATGAGTCTTGAAATGGTTTCAGTTAGAAGTTGAAATTTCACCTCAAAACATCTCTAATGTACGTGGTATGTGCAAGATTCATGTGCAAGTTCTGCTCATACCTGTATGTGCTGTTATGCCCCTGCAGAGATCTATATGCTCCTTTGGCTGGGGCAGCCCTCTCTATCTGATACGCCAGCAAGACTCAATATCCTCTCTTTTAACCAGTGCTGTTCTTCAGCATCCCTCTTTGCAGAGCAAGCCCAAAGCAAGCACACAAGAAATGAAGAAATGCCCCACTGCCGTTATTCCAAATTTATCACACTTTCTGTTACCTGCCCCACTTGCTGAGCCTTCACTCTGTGATGAACCTGTGGCAGAGGACAGGTGCAGACATGGCTGGCCACATACACATATACCTGAGAGTGTTACAGTCCTGGTGGAAGATGGCTAGCTCACATCAGTGAGGAGCATTTATGCACCTATAGTGGAGAACAAAAGAATAACAGCTTGTAAAGCTCCTGTTCCCAAGTGTATTATCAAAAGGGAAAGATGTGAGCATCCTGCTGCCTCAGGCAGGCTGAGGTTGCTTGCCTGTCTGCCCCTGCTGGCAAACTGGGACTTCAGCTCTGCTGGCGAAACGGTTAATGAAATAAACATGCTCCATTTCTCAGTCATTTAAGTTATTTTCACTTGTGTCGGGTTTCATTTTACAAAGCCCCGATGTTGCGGCTGAAAGCAATTGTCAGTTTGAAGCTTCTGAGAAAAGTTTCACAATGGATCATCCAGTATGTGGCAATGAATCTTTCTGACACCAAATTTTGCACTTCTTCCCATTAGAATTTCTGGCTGAATATTAATTTAACTTTGTTTTAGGCACAAGTAGCCTCCTGATCCCAGGCAGCCTCCTGATCCCAGACAGCCTCAGTGTGCAACAATCCACTGGATAAGGCTGAGCCTTCAGCTAATTTAGAATTCAGCTGGCTACAATTTACATGAGAAATAGTTGGCAGATCAGTCCATTTTGTCATCTTCCTTGCTTCTTCTGCAATGTCAGATCTCTTTCAGCCGTAGAAGACTATGTGCATGAAGAGAATAAAGTCCCGCTGCTGAGACATTTAAATGCCATAAAATGTCACAACATCAGATATGCTTCAAGATCTTAAAAAAGAATTAGAAGTGCAGAGAATTTATTGGATACTGACATGCAGCTAATAGCACGTTTGTATGCAATGATTTCACACTATTTCTGCAGTTTTAAATGTCATGTAAGTGTATAAATTCCCTTCAAACATAACCTTTACTATGGGAACATCAGTAACATAAAATCTAATTAAAAGATAAAAAAACTTGTTGGAAGCATAGCCTTTTTCATATCAAATTGGTAATGAGTTAATAGAATTCTATGAGGGATATTATTTCAGATGAATACTGACCAGCACAGAGAAAACCCGACCTTCCACAGCATCATTTAGTGGAAGTTCCTCCCCTCTCTTCAGCACCTCATCCTCACTCTTTGTAATCTTGTGTGAATTATTATTCCATGTGGCTGCATCAAAACATATGAAAACAGCAGCTGGACCTCTGAAACCACCCCGTTTTGTTCAGACTTAATCCCTCACACTGGGACACTTGCCACCTTGCCACAGTCTGTTACACCCAAGCCTGTGGCTGATGAATTACAGCTCTGCCAGTCCTCCTGTCCAGCAAACCGCCAGTGCATGAGGAGGAACCCAGCATCATTAGCAGAGTTACAGAGCTCCATGGACAAAGTAATAGCAGGCTGTGTTTCCCTCGCTCAGTGCTTCCCCTGGAAAACTAGGCCACAGTGTCCTTCAAACCATAATGAGAATTATTATTGAGAGGATGTCAATCTATGTAACAGAAGAAACGAGGCTTGACAGTAAGGAAAATTAGGGGTAAGTACAGTAGGAGAACCAATTACTGCAAAAGGAATCTTTTTTATTTCTCTATGCTCAGACTAAAACAACAAGAATTTACCCTGGCCAAAGCAGTTGTCTAATTTTGACAATATATGGTTATCTGTACCTAGCTATTGAGTGTTGCCTGGAAGACTTAGAATATGATAAAGTTCCACTTAGGCTGTTCTTTCCCTAAGCAAATAGTTTTTTGCATTAAGTTCATGCTGCAGAAGTGATAACTGAAAATGCCATATCGCAATGCAAATGGACCAGCAGAGCAGCCCTCACCCCTTTCTGTTTCTCTTATTATATCCCTAGAGAATCACTGCAAGAATATTTTTGTCTTCTGTGACTTTCCAACCATCACTTACTTTCTCTTCCATCCTGGTCATTTAGAAACTATTCACCTTCCAGGTTTAATTGCTGTGGCTCTCTCACCCACTTCAGCATGCTCTGTATGAGCTGCCAGCCCTGATATGATCTGCAATGGAAGCAGCAGCTTTGGGAGCAGTCAGCACTGGGAAAAATCACTGTGACAAAACTATATTTCTGGACTCCCCGACACAGGGCACAGATCTTTCCAAATGAGGAAGTTCTCCATCTACTCACCACAGCCCCACAAAGTTACTTTAATTGGAGCCCTGCATCTCTTGTTGCTCTTATGGTTATACAGAGCAATGCTTGAGAGTCACCTCATTTTTAACACCCATTTCTCAGTGTTTGCTTCTGCTGCTGGATATGCAGAGACAGTTCTTTCTTCATGCCCTTTGGCAAGAGAAGCGTATGTCTTAAACACGAAAGTATTTTTACATTTACACAAAAACACAGGAATTACCCTGTAGTTTTAAATGCACTCTATCTACTGTAGCAGCTAGCATTGGCCACTGACCTGTACCAGTTTTCCAGTGTGTTGTTCCAAGTCCTCTCAATCATTACGAAAGAAAGAGATTATTTTAAGCCCTGAAGTAAGAGATTTAACCTTCCCTTGCTTAGTGCAATGTGCAGTGACTATGAAAATCCATATAAGCTGTGAGGACTCCAGCAACCTTCTTCAGCTTGCCGAGCTAGCCAATTGACTTCAATGAAATCCTGTGGCTGTGACTACTGCCTTCTAAAAAAATAAAATATTTTCTTTTATGGATTCCTGCATTTTCCAGCCTTTTGTTGCATTAAAGGATTTAACCAGTAATATACCTGTTCTGTATGCAAAACATTGCTCAGTAGAAGCTAGAAAAATGAATTCGTAGGATCAAATACAGTCATTCTTACAGCACTAGAAATGTCATTACTTGCAGTACAGGTCATGAAATAATTTTAACCTGATTCTTCTGGTGAGCAGTCTACAAACAGTATCTTGCCAGAGTGTGATTCTCAGGGAGGTTCATAACCCAGGGGAATGGCATCAATGCCATTTGCATGTAATCTACCTGGACAAATTGCAAAAGCTGCAGTTCCAGAGTTAGCAACCGCCCCTTTCTATTCTTCTACAGTTTGTAACTTTACAAGAAAGTAAATACTTGAAATACGAGGAACTGGGCTGGGGATGGCTTCTTTTCTGTGTAGATTGTGAAAACTTTGGGCACTGATGTTAAAGTACACAGATCTGCATGCTGTCCTGTGCATCGGTGTGGGTGTGCTGTGTCTCTCAGAGCCCTCCTCTGAGGCTCATGCTGCTCTCATCTTCACAGAATCATAGAATGACTTGGGTTGAAAAAGATCACAAAGATCATCTAGCTTCAACCCCCCTGCTATGTGCAAGGTCACCAACCACCAGACCAGGCTGCCCAGAGCCAAACCCAGCCTGGCCTTGAATGCCTCCAGGGATGGAGCATCCACAGCCTCCTTGGGCAACCTGTTCCAGTGCATCACCGTCCTCTGTGTGAAAAACTTCCTTCTAATATCTAACCTAACTCTCCCCTGTCTCACTTTAAAACCACTCCCCCTTGTCCTATCACTATCAACCCATGTAAACAGTCATCTAGAAAGATGTTTGTTTACAAATTGATACAGATTTCATCAAGCAAATAAACCTCGAGCAGTGGTTGTGAGCCAAGGCCCAGGGCAGCACAACACCCTTCCTCCTTCCCTCCCAATTTCGGATCCTGCCTGCTTTGCTGGCGCACGGCCACAGCCTGCCAGGTTTCACCTATTTCATAACCGCATTGCAATTATTGCCAGAGGGGATGAAACAGCACAGAAATGGCAACGAGTAAAGTGTGCGGCTCTTTAAACCTGCATACAGGAAAGGTGAGCACAAAGCACAGCACTCCAGAGAAGGATGTTCAGGAAGCACTGTTCCCAGCACTGCTGGCTGGCTGCTCCCTCTCCACAGCAGGAATGGCAGCACAGCTGCTCACTGTGGGAGTGCTCTGCGCTCTGCAGTGAGATCCCTATCCACAGCCCCACACTGGTCCCAGAGAAGATCCACTTTTTCTCCACCCAGTGACATTCTGTCATCATTTTTCAGCAGTCCTGGCACAATCATTACCAGTGCGTTACGCAAATAAAAGATCTTTGACTCTTACTGGGCAGTAGTGATATTTAACTCCTCAGCCCACATGATCCCAAACACCCAGGCTCACTTTGCAGCTGACTGACAGTAGCTGTGTGTTAAAGCCCTCCTCAGCAGCCCATGGCACACTGGAGCATGACTGATGAATGTGTGCCTCCAAAAAACATTTAGACATTAATGTGCTTCGTAAAACCCAGTGTACATGACATTCAAATACGTTCTAAAGTTGAGCTATTTATTTGGCAATTTATTTCACTCCTAGCAGGCAATGGGGGGGTTATATTTTTCAGCAGTCACACAGTATGTTGTTTCTTTTGTTACCTCAGAATGTGCTAGGTGTCATTTCCTCCAATTTATCAATGGAGGAAACCAAAGGACGGAGAACAAAACCCAGCCTGAGTTCCTGCGCTCTGCTTCCTGGCTGTGCTGCTTTCCTTCTCCCCAAGCAGTTCTCAGCTTACAGTGAGGCACTGATCAGTCACCTCCTCTCCCTCCAAAAGCTCCTCTATGGGCTGTAGACATTCCAGCAAGGCTGGGGCACTTCCAACCAGGCAGGAGGGGCAGCTGAACCCCCATTGGCAGTGCTGCCACTTCACATCCATTTTGTCCTGAGGCACTGCTAACACCTCCAGTGCCACTGGATCTTCCAGTACGCAGGGATACTAAGGGATGACACCAAGACCACACCATCCCATAGCTGCCCATATTCCTGGGCTAAAATTACCCACTTTTTTTTATCATTTGATTGCCTCCCCACTCCTTCGGCTTTCCAGCTCGTTACACTCTACAGTGGGTGCTCCCCTGCACGTGCAAGGGTTCTTGTTGCTCTTCACTCAAGCCCCATTTCTAATCTGCTGTGTTGCTTTTGCAGCTCTGCCTTTTCCCAGCCACTGGAGATCAGAGGTGGTAAGTCAGAAAATGAAGTTTGTGTCCAGAAACAGAAATAACCATAAAGCCTCGAATGGTTTTACTGCCTTTTTCTTATGGAGAACAAGCAAGTTGTAATGAATAAAGAGAATCACGGGTCAGTTTGGAAAATTATTGGACTGATCTGTCCCACCACTGCCACAGAGGAAAAAAGAATCTGCGGGTTGTAAGATTGTGGGGTTTTTTTTTCAAATGTTTACAGGAGTTCAAACAACTGAGATTGGTATAGGATACATGCAGGCTTACTAATTTTTGAACCAAGTTAGCAAATACTCCATTTAGAAAGCTTAGTCAGTGATGAGGTGTGAATTGAAGAAAGAAGTGGTGAAGTCCTTACAGCCATTACAGGTGAAAGCAGCAAGCTAGCAACTTCTCCAGTATTAAAATGCCATGGGCCAGGTGTCCCACTGCAGCAGTTCTCCACTTCAGCTACAGGCTGTGAAATACACACCACTGTATATGCAAGCTTTGCTGCAACTATGGCTGCGTGACTCTCTCCTTTGCAAGTAGCACCCTTCATTTTGAACCTCAACACAGGTGTAAAGCTAGGTAGATCCAGGCTTACTGAAAGGAGTTTGACTCAGTGATCCTCACGGGTCTCTTCCAACTTGGGATATTCTATGATTCTGTGAAAAATTATTACACGTGCACAGGAAAGCCAGGAGTTCCCTTGATCTGTGCAGCAAACAATGCATACAGCAAGTAGAAATACTACTGACAAAACTGCATTCTTGCAGTAGAAATCCAGGAAATCATACATATGGAAATGTAAGAATTGCAAGACTGGAAGATTAGGTCCTTTAGGATTAGTTCATTTGATTAGGAGAACAGAATTAAAATTTGGAGCTCATTTCCATTTTTCATGCTGGCAGTTCTGATTCATCTCTCTGCTGCTTCAACTCCAAAACAGGAAAAAGTGAGCATGGTAACCAGCCAGGGAGTCTTATAAAAATATTCCTGGGCTGTACGAAGCAGCTGAAAACCAGCCTGACTCATACAGCATCTTCCACTTGCCTACACCAGCAAGCCCATGAAATGGGGCACCCACCCGAGCTCCTTGCTGCAAAACCATGAGAATATAAAGAAACAAATGGTCCAAGATGGAGAAGACATTTTGTAATACTGTGCTTAAGTCCTGACCCTGTTGGCTTGAGTAGGAAGACCAGCACTGAGAGAAGAAGGGCCATAGCTTCTCCAGAACTTGTCCCTGAGCTGTTTTGAATGCTTTGATAAAATCGATAGGCCCTGAACTTCCCTCAGGAAGTGCTGTTGGAAGAATTTTTGGAGGACTGAGTTGCCATGTGCAAGTGCTTGGTGAGTTCAGAGGACGGAGGGCATGATCCCGGGCTTTGCACTTCCATCTCCAGTGGCTGCTACAGACTGGACCTCACCAAGCACAACTGCCGAGTGGGGTGTGGGGCAGGAGTCGAGATGGGGCTGATTTTTTCAGAGACACTCCTTTTAAAAGCTGGTTTTGTTTTATCCTTTTACTTGTATTCAAGAACGAACTTGCTGTTACTGTGTACATGGCGAATAATCCCTATGTGAATGTTTTCTTTCCCAATTAGTATTTTCTTTTAAATTAAGCAATATGTTGACATATTTCTCTTTTCATATCCTTACTCACTTACTGAAGCCAAACAAAAGCGAAAAATGCAGTCAGATAAACAGTCATTTGTGTTTTGTCTTCATCTTCCAGAGTTCAAAGCTATATAAACAGTTCAACTACTTTACAGCATATTTAAGAAAATAAAGGCAAAGAAAAGCATAATGTTAACTTCTGGCTTGATTTGCTAAGAGCACTTCACCATACTTTGTGTGCTTGTACTTCTGCATAAACTAAAACAAACACCGTCAAAAAGGACTAATAATAAAAATAATTGCATCGTGGATGCAAAGAATGCTTTAAGAAAGTACGACTGAGGAAAATATGCTGTAAGAGATTCCTCTTTTACATCATTGTCCCAAAACTTGCTGGGGAAACAGATGAACGTGTCCAAGCAAGTCCTGGGCAAGGGTTGTGAACTCCTTTGTCTGAGGGACACAGATGGACAAGGCCAGGGGCAGTGAGAGAGATAAGCAGAGAAGAACAGAGGTGTCTGCCATCAGATTCCTCACTACGGAATTCCCGCATGCTGACAGACTCTCCTGGGCCTGCTACCTGATCCTGCTGCTTCCTCCTGGATTGGCTCTGCGACTTCTTCCTGCTACCTGCTTGCTGCCCATGGCCGGCCACGCTGCTGCTCTCCCCCCTCTGCTGCTTTTGCCTCGGACCTTCGAAATGTGGTGCAGCGGGACCGCCGTTGGGTCCTGGTGGTGACTATCCCCGCTTTATGTGGTTCTTGCTTCTTTCCTTTCTTTCCCCTCATTCCCTTCCCTGTCTCCCTGATTAGGATTTATAATAAACTGGTTGGATCAACATTTGAACTGTTGTTTCTTTATCTTACGCCGGGTATACAGATATTAAAAGAACCTCATCTCCCTCCTACAAATTGGAGCAAGACATATGCTAATAAATTTGGTTTTGAAATCATCATTACTGGGTTAACAGTGGAACCTCATACTTTGCTTGCAGGTGTTTATGTTGCATTCTCTTAGCATGTAACATGCAAACTGCCTGAAGGATTTTTAGCTACTTACACCAACTTTCTAAGCATCTGTCTAACTGAGTTCATTTAAAGGCCTTATGTTATATACAGATTTGGACTGAATATGAATAATGCACAAAAGCAACTTCCATTTTAAGGTCTCAGTGTTACACTGGAATCCAAAAGAATTTAAATGGTCACTTGGATAACTGCATCTATTTTAGCTGTTAGGTTGTTTTTGTTGTTTTGTTTTGTTTAAGCAGATGGTATATATGGATATTACTCACAAAACAGAATTATCTTCATTTTTAGTGAGATACAGAAGGATCAGAGGAGTTACGTATATAACAGAGTTCAACATACAAAACCTGTCAGCCTTAACTCATGCGGCATTCATCTTTCACTTTTTTTTTTTTGCCTTAAAGTGAAGAAAAACACCAAACAACCTTACGTGTGTTTAATCCTTTCAGTGTTACCAGACATCTCTCAAAGATGTGATGTGCTAAGCAGCGATTTATCAACAGTAAGAATACCTGAGCCATTAATCCAGATGAAGAAAGAAGTTGTACAGAAACGTTTGGTTTGAGATATCAATAAGATAGCTCTGTGACTGCCACTAAAAAAGTGATGGGCCAGGACTGCTAATGGAGCATCAGTGGCCTTCAGGCCTATCTGACGTATAATACTAACTGTACTGATGTTTTTTCAGTCCTCACCTTTCAAATGGAGTAAAGTTGGTGGTAAAATTCCAGCAGCTTGGGTATTGTATTTTCTGATAAAGTGAAACTGACCTTGTCAATTTACAGCCCAGCTAAATCTTGATGTAACGTAGTTATTGTTGTATAGATAAGTTGGGAACAGATCTGACCCTGGAAGACTGATTTTATGCTGGCTCGGAGTACAGTCAGTAACAGCCAATGTCATGTTGCTTCCCACCAAGCGGACGTGCCTACGGAATGCTTGCAGCTGACGACATAGAGAAGGACTGCTCACAAAGCAGTGCTTGCAGGTGCTCACCATGGGTTAAAAGCTTCATTTTCTAATAGCAGAACTCATTCCTGGCAGGATCATCATATTGAGGCATATGATCTGTCACTGGACACTAAAAGAGCTCAGCACCTTCTAAAACTGCTCCCAGACCATTCAGTTTGACATTTAAAAATGCAAGCTAAGACGTGACATTTACTGTGCAAATTGTTTTCATCTTTCTTTTCCTTTAACTTTATAATGACTAGAAAATAAATCTAAGTCCCTAACAATTCAGATTGAGTGAGGATAATACTGACGCTCTTTGTCAGAGCCCTACTGACTTTTACAAGATGTTATCCATACACAGATTTACATTATAACCTATATGCAAAAATAGGATCTCAAATTGGTTAAACAAATGGGTAAATCTGTGTAGAATGCATGTCTTGAAAAGCTCTAATTAAAACAGTGATTTTCAACAGACACTGCCCTCTTCCACTTTTTCCCACAACTGAACAGAAACTGCATTTTGATCTCTGTAGGACTTTGCTTGTTTTTCTTCAAATTTATTAGCTTCTGTAATTATATAGTCCATTTTATTGTTAAATCAGGAACAGTAAGAGAACACTCTAGGTTGTTATAGTCATTTTACAATGAGCATATCAGCTACAATACCTTTACCTAATGTCGTCATAAAACCAAACAAACAGAACCAGAACAGCAATTTTTTTTTCTTTTGACAAATCTGCTTACTGAGATATCGCGTATTCCGCAAGGAAGAAAATACTTGAAAAATAAAAAAGTTAAAATTTAGTTAAAAGCTTTACTTGTCTAGGAGCAATCTCATAAAACTTTTTAAGATGAGCACTTCACTTCACAAAATGAAAAACTATTTACAACGTTTTGCTTGCAGTTTGGTCACATTATCTACACACATTTGCAGAAGATCTTAGGCAAAATAGGTATGAATCTTTTTTCTGACATAAGCTATCAGATTGATTGCACATTTTCCTTTTACATAATGGCTCTCCTATAGTGCACTGAAGTCAGTGATCACTGTCTAATTACATTCTCGTTTTAATTTATGGCTCAACAATAAAATCAATAACACTTCAAATCCAAATATCTGAGCGGCTGAATTACGTATAGTGTGAAACATGTGGATCCCACTTTTTCAGACCTCATTTTCAAAAGTTAGGCGCACAATAATTCACCTTGCTAGCACAATTATGGAACTGTGCAAAGAAACAGAGAACCCACACATCTATCTTCTTGAAAATCAAGGCAACTCGTCACATTCTGTGAACTGTTTTCTAATCATAGCTCATTTAAAAAACATTCACTTCCCTATGGCACTATAATAAACTTCTCAGCACGCTATGACTGAATTACAGTATCTTTTACATACATACTACATTTTGGCCAATAATGTAATTTCCATGTTACACAATATCATTGCCTTCACAAGCAGAGTTGCTACATACATTCACAGTTTCAATAGATTGTAATTAGCTTCTCCAGTTGTGCTTTGAAGATTCCAAATATTTTTCAACAGTAAGTGCAAAGCAAATGTCCTATGCAGCTACAATTGGTCACAGAGTTATAAACTCCATAATTATGAGATGAGAGTTCTCTCATTCTCCATTTTCATCACCTGCTTTTTCAGGTATGACCTCCAGGCTTCGACGAGGCTTTGAGATTTCAGCATTTTCAGTGCCTGGCTTATTGAGTCCACATGAAAGAGTGGCATAATGGATTTGTTTCAGATTCTCCAGTGCTTCATTTTTAGCATATTTGAGAAGATCAGCTTGTCCCTGCAAAACAAAAATAGTATTTGAATACACAGTGGATAATAGAGCTATATATCTCTTTTTTGCCCTGCTGTTTATTTCAGACTAATGGTAGAGTTGCCCTGTTCAAATTAAGTAAATAAATAAATATTACATTACTTCATGCTTGTAAAGTGATAAGAACCAAGATCCTTGCCAGCTCTGGACCAATCTGTTACATAAACAAAGGACAGGGATTATTTCTAACAGCTTCCAGAAAGGTGATCTGTTCTGTATTTATAACCTATGGGACTAAAAATGTTTCCTCATGGACAGAATTGTGGGGGCTCATTTATATACTTCAAGGAGCAGTTAAACAACTTTGATTTTTGGTTCTTGGAGTTTTTTTTTTTTCTAAGCACTGTGACTAATTCAATAGTAGCATGGTAAAGAGTCAAAGTTTGTCAAAATATGAAATACAAAATGCAGGTCAGGAAGCGACAGGTAAAAAGCACAGTGACAACACAGACTTCATAGGACTGTCTGCAGTTCAGATCTATCTTGCAGTCTTACCCTAACTGCAATTCAGCTTAAGTAAAGCTGTAAGAGAAAGTCCCAGACCTGAGTCCCAGACTCAGGTGATCCAGCTTTCTGTATTACAGCCCTCTAACTACCACAGCTCAAAAATCAGATGATGCTTCAAAAATACCAGATCTTAAGCAACATCAGTTTGTATGGATCTGTTGATCACGGCCTGAGCCTCTGATTGACCACCTGAGGCAAGCACTGAGTCAGCCATGGAGCACAGGTGAAGGCGATTCAGCTGTGTGACCAGAAGAGGTGGAGCCTGGCTGCACCTCTCCTAGACCCCATTTAAGGGCTGACTGCCACTGAGGATGGATCTCTCTCTGGAGATTGCTCCTTGTGGAGTTTACTGCAAGTCTGTGATACCGGTGAGCATTTCTATTTATTTTAATTGTCTTTCCATTGCAATAATTTTACTAAGCCTAGCTTTTGTATACCTATTGATTGTATACAGTTCCAACTGAAGGGCAGAAAACAAGCACACAAATAACTAAAAAAGGCACTGTGGTTCTTTGAGACTCTCATTTCATATAATGCTTAAAAAGTTATGAACTTTGACTGCACCTTTTCCTGCAATAGGAGTATTCATGTATTTCTGAAGTAAAATCCAGCTCCTGACAGTCACTTCTCTTGTACAGACATAACTGCTATGTCACCTCTCTTCCTCTGCCAAATAAGGGTGAAGTCCTACTTCACTTTTTGATTTCAAAAATGAAGGAAAGGTAAAATGACAATCAGATCACAGTAGATGTGCACTCAAGTTGTGATACTTAGCCTTGCTTCTTTTAGCAGCTATAGAATATAAATACTACCTTAAGAAGTAAACAGAATTACACACTTGAGGCACACAAATCAAAAACATATATTGCTTTCTTCAAAGAAATACCTCCTTAGAATAATCCAAGGCTATAATAACTAGAATGTCTTTTATGTTTACAGGGCAGGAAAAATCTCAAAGCTTTTCAAAACACAGCAAAAGCTTCAGTAAAACTTTTTTTCTAAGGAAAACCAGGGATACTTTTTTTTCTAAATTGCATATTTTTTTTTTCCAAACTGACAAACAACTAAAAGCTAATTTAAAACACACCAGCAGACTAAATGAGTCATATCTGGAATGCAACTGTCTCTAGCCCAAGCTCTGTTTTACATGGATTAGTGCTAAATAATTCTAGAAGTTTAATGAAGTTGTTTATTATAGGCAGACTTGCTAGCAGCAGTCTAAAATCGCTATGTTTTTGGGTTTTTTAAAATTGTTTTCAGTTGCTTATATGCTTGCCAAACTTTTACTACTTAAACTGCTATTCTCCATGCAGGCTTTTTGCCACTGGCAGATTTTATTATCATTACTGTTAATATTATTCTTTAACCTCAACCATATGGATCATTCAGTTCTGAGAATAAAGACAGGAAAATGCCATCAAAAAAGCTTTTTTTTTTTTTTTTAAGAATCTTCCCACCAACTCCTGTTTGGGGTAAGAACTTGTAATTCAACAACACAGGATCCAGAGTTGTGGATCCAACTTATGATCTTCTAACAGATACAAATCAGATTTTGAGTGTGGTTAGTACAATCACACAGGATTTCATTCTTGATCATTTTTCATCTCCTGACAACTCCAGTAGGTAGCAAGGCAACACACATTCCATTCTCACACAATAATGTGTTTGAAGAAAATGCTTGTCCAAGTTGTCCTACCACCAGCATTTGGTTACAACACAAGCAGTCTCAAACCCTGATTGGAGGAAGGGAAGAAATAGCTTGGGATGGCAACTGAGAAGGAAGCAGGTAAAGGGAAGGAGGAGAGAGCAATCTCTAGACCTGACCTGGCAAGTAGTTTATGACTGAAGGAGAAGAAACTAGATTGCATTAGGCAAAGTAGTGACAAGATCCAACTGAAGGAGGAGACTGTGAACTAGCAAAAAATCTAACACGGTGGAAGAATGCTGAGTTTAGAACAGGTAGGTTGAGAAGAGAGAAAAATAATGAAATAACAGCTTGAAATTGAGATTGGAATACCTAAAAAATAAAAAACAGATCTGACAAAAACATCATGTTTAAAGAACCCTTGAAACAGTAGACTAGTAGGAGTAACAACTCAAAAAGAATAAAAGAGCTTTGCAACAAATTGAAAGCTGGTGAGAATAATAATAATAATAATAAAAAAAAATCAGAACAGGTAAGCAACTGCAGAATACAATGAAATCAGGTAACGTGATGAGAAAAACAAAGTTAACACTCATCAGGAAGACCTTGGGGAAGAGGGGACGATACAAACTGCAAAGCAACAGGAAAAGCTGCCAGAAAGGAATATGAGGCACCAAGTGTGAAAAGAATAGTAGATGGAGGAGACAGAGGAGAAAAGAAGACAGAGGTTGGCAGGAATGGCTGGGTTTTCAGCTGAGAACACATCTGAACAAGACTAACATGGAAGATTGCATCAAGAGAAGTGTGACCAGCAGGTTGAGGGAGGTGATTCTGCCCCTCCGCTCTGATCTTGTGACACCCCACCTCAAGTACTGTGTCCAGTTCTGGAGACCCCAACACATGAAGAACCCAAAGCATTCTATGATCCTATGTTAAGATGAACTCTATAGACAAGACTATATCTGGGGTAAGGAGTTGGATAATGTCATGGTTTTATGATTTTTGGTTATCAGTATTCCACACCAAAACATCATGTAATGCACTGGGGTTTGACTCCTGATGCTCAAGTTCCAGGTGCCTGTCTGGAGGAGAACAACTACATTTCCCCAGGGGGCTTTGTGGTCAGCGAGGAGATACAACTCCTGGCAAGGTCACCTGATGTTCGCTTCTCCTTCTGCTCTCTCTCTGTCTCTCTCTGTCTCTCTCTGTCTCTCTCTGTCTCTCTCTGTCTCTCTCTGTCTCTCTCTGTCTCTCTCTGTCTCTCTCTGTCTCTCTCTGTCTCTCTCTGTCTCTCTCTGTCTCTCTCTGTCTCTCTCTGTCTCTCTCTGTCTCTCTCTGTCTCTCTCTGTCTCTCTCTGTCTCTCTCTGTCTCTCTCTGTCTCTCTCTGTCTCTCTCTGTCTCTCTCTGTCTCTCTCTGTCTCTCTCTGTCTCTCTCTGTCTCTCTCTGTCTCTCTCTGTCTCTCTCTGTCTCTCTCTGTCTCTCTCTGTCTCTCTCTGTCTCTCTCTGTCTCTCTCTGTCTCTCTCTGTCTCTCTCTGTCTCTCTCTGTCTCTCTCTGTCTCTCTCTGTCTCTCTCTGTCTCTCTCTGTCTCTCTCTGTCTCTCTCTGTCTCTCTCTGTCTCTCTCTGTCTCTCTCTGTCTCTCTCTGTCTCTCTCTGTCTCTCTCTGTCTCTCTCTGTCTCTCTCTGTCTCTCTCTGTCTCTCTCTGTCTCTCTCTGTCTCTCTCTGTCTCTCTCTGTCTCTCTCTGTCTCTCTCTGTCTCTCTCTGTCTCTCATTATATTTTGCTGATGCTATATTGAGTAAATTAGCTTGTTCCACCTCAGATTGTTGCCGCTGTTTTCAATTATTTTGGGGTCCTCTATTTCCCTTTTCCAGAGGTGCGGATCCACGGATCCCTCTGCCCCGCTGGTCACAGAACCAGGCCGAGCCAGCCTGTAAACCATTGACATTCTTGGTGGAGAATGCGGGCAACAGTGTGTGGCTAAATAGTAGAGAAGCTCGCCAACTGGGTGGCATTGCTAGGGACTCAGCCATTGACAGAGGTATTGGTACATGCCAAAACCAGGCCATTACCCTCTGGAAGCGGATGTTGTTAGCTGTAAAAGAAAGATACCCCTTCAAAGATGATCTGATGCCTGAGAAGAAGAAATGGGCTGATATGGAACAAGGCATCCGTTATTTGAGAGAATATGCTGTGGTGGAAATGCTACATAGCCCCAATTTCATTCCTGATGAGCCAAACCAAGAGCATGATCCTGAGAGAGCCAGGTGTGCACCAAGCATGTGGCGTACATTCACAAAGACTGGACCAGAAAGGTATGCAAGTACATTTGTAGCAATGTATGGCAGAGGGGAAAGAAGACCCCTTATAAATGACTTGGTTAATAAACTTAAATATTTTGAGTTACATTTAAGCCCTCTATGAGCTTGTGTTTCAGCTGTTGCAAAAGTAGCTGAAAAACTGGACAGAATGGAGAACAAACAAGAAGATATAATAGACAAACTATCAACCATGCCTGATGCTGATGAATAATCCATGGTGGTAACAGATACATCCAGTGAGGAACAGAATTCCCAAAACAGCCTACTGGAGGGGCTGATCAACTTGATTTCCTCCTAGCCAGTGTCATCCAATGTCTCAGCTATCAGAAGAAGACGTCACTTGCTGAAGCAGGAGGACAACAGTAAGACTATGTCACATTTTGCTTTGTGGCATTACCTACGTGACCATGGAGAAGATATGAAGGAGTGCCATAAACAACCTACTCCTGCACTTCAAGCACAGGTAAAAGAATTACAAGACAAATCAACCACCAAGGTGAACTTCTTCAAAAAGGTGATTGCTCCAGTTTGCTGCAGACAACGGAGGTAACAAATAGAGGGGCCGTGCCCCCAGCTGGGGGGGGGGGTGGGAGGAGGAGGGGAAGGATAATAGAGTTTATTGAACTGTGTGGATTAGATGGCCTGGCACATCAGAATCACAAATATATAAGGCCCTGGTGGATACTGGTGCACAGTGCACTCTAATGCCCTTGAGTCACCAAGGGACAAAATCAATTTACACTCACAGGGTGACTGGGGGTTCCCAAGAGCTGACTATGTTGGAGGCTGAAATCAGCCTCACTGGTAAAGACTGGCAAAAGCACCCTATTGTGACTGGCCCAGGAGCTCCATGTATACTGGGTATTGATTACCTCAGAAGGGGATATTTTAAGGATCCCAAAGGGTATCTATGGAATAGCTGCTGTAGACACAGAAGGTGTTAAACAGTTATCTGTTTTGCCTGGCTTATCAGAAGATCCATCTGTTGTGAAGTTGCTACGAGAGAAAGAGCAACAGGTACCAATAGCTACAAAAACGGTGCACAGGTGGCAGTGCCGCACCAACAGGGATTCCTTGCTCCTCATTCAGAAGTTGATTCGTCAACTAGAGAATCAGGGAGTGATTAGCAAGACTCACTCACCTTTTAACAGTGCCATATGGCCAGTGCATAAAGCCAGTGGAGAATGGAGGCTGACAGTGGACTACCATGGCCTGAATGAAGGCACACCCCCACTGAGTGCTGCTGTGCCAGATACGTTAGAACTCCAGTATGAACTGGAGTCAAAAGCAGCCAAATGGTGTGCCACCACTGACATTGCTAATGCCTTTTTTCTCCAATCCTTTGGCCAAAGAATCTAGGCCACAGTTTGCTTTCACATGGAGGGATGTTCAGTATACCTGGAATCGTTTGCCCCAGGGGTGGAAACACAGCCCGACCATTTGCCATGGGTTGATCTAAGCTGCACTGGAACATAGAGGTGCTCCTGAGCACTTACAGTACATTGCTGACAACACTGTGGGGGCGATACAGCAAAGGAAGTTTTTGAGAAAGGAAAGCAAAAAATCCAGATCCTTCTCAGTGCTGGTTTTGCCATCAGGCGAAGCAAAGTGAAAGGACCTGCCCAGGAAATTCAGCTCCTAGGTATAAAGTGGCAAGATGGCCATTGTCACATCCCGACAGATGTGATTGACAAAATCACTGCCATGTCTCCACCCACTAATAAGAGACACAACTGTTTCTGGGTGTAGTGGGTTTTTGGAGAACGCATGTTCCAAACTACAGCCTCATTGTAAGCCCCCTTTATCAGGTGACATGGAAGAAAAATGATTTTGTGTGGGGTCCTGACCAGCAACAGGCTTTTGAGCAGATTAAACAAGAGACAGTCTGTGCTGTGGCCAGTATGGAATGGAACACAATGTGAGGAACATCCTCTACACTGCTGCTGGAGAGAAAGGTCGCACTTGGAGTTTGTGTCATAGAGCTTCAGGAGAGACCTGAGGCCGACCCCTGGAATTTTGGAGTCTGGTGTACAGACGATCTGAAGAGTGCTATACTCCAACTGAGAAGGAGATCTTAGCTGCTTATGCGGGGGTTCAGGCTGCTTCTGAAGTAGTCGGTACTGAAATACAGCTTCTTCTGGCACCTCGACTGCCAGTGCTGAACTGGATGTTCAAGAGAAAGGTTTCTTCCACCCATCATGCCACTGATGCTACTTGGAGTAAGGGGATTTCATTGATTATGCAGTGAGTGCAGATGGGGAACCTCAGGTGTCCAGGAATCCTAGAGGTGATCATGGACTGGCCTGAAGGCAAAAAGTTTGGAACACCACCAGCAGAAGAGGCATCACGTGCTAAAGAGGCCCCACCATACAATGAACTACCAGAAAATGAAAAGAAATATGCCCTGTTCACAGATGGATGGTGTTGTGTTGTGGAGAAGCATTGCAGATGAAAATCTGCTGTGTGGAGTCCCACACGACAAGTTGCAGAGGCCACTGAAGGGAAAGGAGAATCAAGCCAATTTGCAGAGGTTAAGGCTGTCCAACTGGCCTTAGATGTTGCTGAAAGGGAGAGGTGGCCAGTGCTTTATCTTTACACTGACTCATGGATGGTATGGGGGTGGTTACAGCAGTGGGAACAAAATAACTGGCAAAGAAGGGGTAAACCTATTTGGGTTGCTGAACTGTGGAAAGACACTGCTGCCCAAACAAAAATATGGTATAAAGGTATGTCATGTAGATGCTCATGTGCCCAAGAGTCAGGCTACTGAAGAACAGCAAAATAACCATCAGGTAGACTGAGCTGCCAGAACTGAGGTGGCTCAAATAGACCTAGATTGGCAGAACAAGGGTGAATTATTTCTAGCTCGATGGGCCCATGAGACCTCAGGCCATCAAGGAAGAGACGCAACATATAAGTGGGCTAGAGACCAAGGGATGGATTTAACTATGGATGCTGTTGCACAAATCATTCATGACTTTGACACATGCACCACAGTTAAACAAGCCAAGAGGATGAAACCTCTCTGGGGGGAGGGGCGATGGCATAAGTACAAATCTGGGGAGGCATGGCAGGTTGATTGTATCACTTTGCCATGATCTTGCAGTGGTAAGCATTATGTGCTCACCATGGTCGAGGCAACAACCGGGTGGCTTGAAACATACGCAGTACTCCATGCTGCCACCCAGAACACCATATTAGGTCTGGAGAGGCAAATCCTGTGGCGACGTGGCACCCTGGAAAGAAGTGAGTCAGATAATGGGAGTCATTTCCAAAATTCACTTGTGGATACTTGGGCCAGAGAACACGGCATCGAGTGGATTTATCATATCCCCTATCATGTACCAGCCTCTGGTAAGATTGAACGCTACAACGGGTTGTTAAAAACCATGTTAAAAGCACTGGGTGGCGGAACATTTAAGCACTGGGAGAAGTATTTGGCAGAAAAATTTGGCAGCCAACACCAGAGGATCGGTCAGTCGAGATGGTCCCACCCAATCCATCTCCCTACATATTGCAGAGGGAGGTAAGTTCCCTGTAGTACACGTAAAGAATACGTTGGGAAAAGCTGTTTGGGTCTTTCCAGCTTCTGGGAAGGGCAAACCTCTATGTGAAACTGTTTTTGCCCAAGGACCTGGGTCCACCTGGTGGGTGATGCAGGAAAACGGGGATGTTCAGTGTGTACCACAAGGGAATTTGATGTTGGGGGAGTGCAGTCAGTAATTCCTTGTGTTCATATTTTGTTTGTATATATATATTAAGCATGATGTAGTGATGTAGAATAAGGGGTGGAATGTGTAATGGTTTTGTGATGTTTGGTTATCAGTATTCCACACCAAAACATCATGTAATGCATTGGGGGTTTGACTCCTGATGCTCAAGTTCCAGGTGCCTGCCCGGAGGAGAACAACTACATTTCCCCAGGGGGCTTTGTGGTCAGCGAGGAGATACAACTCCTGGCAAGGTTGCCTGATGCTCTCTTCTCCGTCTGCTTTTCTTCTTCGGCTCAATTGGACTGCGCTTCTCACCTCAGCGTTGTGGTGAGGCCTACCCACTTTTCAGACACACTCTCTCATTATATTTTGCTGATACTATATTGAGTAAATTAGTTTGTTCCACCTCAGATTGTTGCCACTGTTTTCAATTATTTTGGGGTCTCCTGTTTCCCTTTTCCAGAGGCACGGATCCACGGATCCTTCTGCCCCGCTGGTCACAGAACCAGGCTGAACCAGCCTGTAAACCATTGTCAGATTATTATTATAGGCAAAAGGGGTTTAGACTAAACACATTTGGCCAAGTGGGGTCAAGTTTAGACTGAGGTAAAATACAAAAATGAATCTGTGTTCATTAGACACTCTCTTATCCAACAATTCCAATGAAGAAATTGATTTCTGAATGCTTCTAACTTAGAAAACCATTTGTGAAACCAACATGTGCTGGTATACCTTGAGTAACAACCAGAACAGCTACTTTTTTTACTCTGGTATGTATTCTCTTGTGATTCTTGGTTAGAAAGTTCTCCAGTTATTATGTAACGTTAAAGTGCTACATAGATGATATCTGAAATAACTGCCTAACTCTCCCCAAGAAATCCCAGGAAACTGTATTACAAATGAATAGGCTTTAGCTCAGGTTCTGGGACCCCAAAGCTCTTAGTCCCTAAATAGCAGGCTGCTTGGTATGCTGTGGTATCCCACACTGCTCCACATCCAGATGACTTGCTTTGAGTGCATTTACAGAATCAAGCCTTAAAGGATTTAGCTTCTTAACTTATAAGAATTGCTTTAATTAGGAGCCAAAACTCTACAAATCTGCCAATAGCAAGAGAATACTTTTCAGTATTTTAATAGAATTCATTTTTCTTCTGCACACCTACAGTAGTAAGCAGCAGGTGTCAGGAGTTTTATGAATACTCAAGGTGACAACAGTATTGCCTGAATTCATTGATTCAGTTCATAAAATTTGGATGATGAAATAAATATCTAAGAAGTTGCATCCTGGTGTTTCAAATGTTCTGTTTATAAATACATTTACAAACATAATTCAGAGGAAAGATCAACATCATTGCAGAGGTAATACATGCTATGAACTGGTGGATTACAAAAATATAGAAAATAGTTTGTGTTGACCAATATGATGTCTAAAAAATCATAGCCCACAACATGCAACTGAAAAATGTTGGAATTACAACTCACACTTTCATTCCAAGCACTTCATTCAAACTCTCCCCATATGCGTAGAACAGGATTCTGTTGCAGAGAGTAATTTACAGAAGCTGTTGTGCTCTTCTTCTTCCTAGGGGCATTTCAATGTCCGTGCCTATTTTTTTTTTTTTTCCAAAGTTTTGCTATGCCAGTAAAATCTATGAATTGTTTCATTAGGTTGTTTGCAGAAGTCTGCTTCAACAGTACTTAAGAGTGATTTTTTCAGCTGGTGCACTCTTTCTGGCAGGAAATTTGATTATCAGTGTTTAGAAAATATGAGTTTTACCAGTCTGAATCATAACGATAAATTACCAACAAGTGATCTTGCAAATTAACTATCTGAAAGAGAAGAACAGTCTAGCAGTTAGACCTCTAAAACTGGGAGCAGCCCTTGGAGATAGGTCAGCTCTTCTAGCAAAGATTTCCCCTAGAATTAAGCTGTCAATTTTGTTATTTTATCAGACTTTCCATTGCATCAATCATAGTCAAAATGTCCCAGTTAAGATAAAGAAGATCAATTTTGCCTTGAAGGCAAAATGCAACTTAATCAGTTTGGAAAATGTGTCAGTCACAACACATGAGCAGCCTACTCCTCTTGGAAAGAGCTGATGATCATGTTCATCTTAATCTTGGACCAGAAAAAAAACTATGTCAATGTCCTCAATAATGTCTTCAAAAGGAAGGCCTTCTAACTTCATAATTACGTTAATTCTAGGGACACATGCAAAAGCCCATCAGTGCTCTCAGGAGTCAGATCTCCAGTATGGGTTCTCGAATTCCTGGCTTACACAGAAATTCCAATTTCACAGGTCAGTCATTCATCAATTGCAAAGCCTTCCTCCTCACCAGCCTTTACATTTTGAATGGAAATAAGAGATGAAGCAAAGCTACTGTTGCTTCTAGAAGAATTAAAATTAATTTACTTCTATCTGATAGTTGAAAATTAAGGAGTATAATTTGTCAGAATTCAGTAAGTATTTGCACAGCATTCTCAGACATAGGGATTGATTTTGGGGTGGTCCTGTACAGAGCCAAGGGTTGCAGTCAGTGATCCTTGTGGGTTCCTTCCAACTCACAATGTTCTGTGATTCTAGAAATTTGTCCAATGCCACTGAACTGTCTCCCCACCTCTGTATCTCCTGGTTAGTACAGGCTTGCTATTTGACACATCACATGTATCATCTTCAGGAAATACTGCTTTAATAAAGGAAAAGTAACAGTCTGCTTCTTTGATCTCAAAGCAGAATCTGCAAATATGGTTTTAGAATGCATTAAATGTACACACTGTAGCAAATTTGACCTCTTTTTGATCCTCTTCTGCTCTGGATGGAAAGAGCAAGCAGCACACAGAAAAGCTTAACAGCTGAAACTAACACAGAAAGCAGAGATATGACTACATGACAGGTTTTCTGTAGTAGTCCACTGTAAAGAGAAATGGTAGCAAATTCTATTTTCAATAATAAGAACTAAAAATGAAACACACATGGGAGAAAATTCTAACTAAAACATTTTATAGTTTAATGTAGCAATGAAATATTTGAGTGGGAAAGAAGAACTCATTAGTAGATGTAAACACAAAATTTGAATAATCTGGGCTAGAAGGATAGTGTCAAGGGAATAAATTAGGGTAGGCAGTTTTGCTGTCTCTATAAATTTTGATATACTCTGCCAAGATGAAAGACAAGAGATAAGAAACTTGAAAACCTATCCACATTCAAGTTTCCTGAGGGTTTCTAGTTGAAAGTTCTTTTTTATTACATCATTTAAAGTTATGTAAAAATATAGGCAAATGTGCTCAACAAAAGGCAAAGAGAATCTCTGGGTCATATATGCTCACTTTACTATTCTACGGATGATTTGTATGCTTTGTGTGTACCTTAATTGCCATTCATCACTGACTGTAATAACAACATCTTCCCTTTTGTTTTCCAGTAGCCACATTACCCTGACTACTCTCACCTTCCTTTGAAATCAAAGAACAGGGTTTACCCAGCAGCACAACTTCCTCTCAGACCAAGCATCTTCATACAAATCAGTACTCATTTCATCCATGTATTGACATTAAGAGGTTTTAAAATAAAAACCTCAGGGACATACAAAATGAAATAACCTCCAAAATAATATATAAAAATACAAAAATATGCTGTCAATCTGTGTGTTTTCAAAGTAATGAACGTTGAAAATGACCATAAAAGTGAACAAATCTAGTCGAGCTATGAGACAGAATAATGACCAATAATAACTACAGAATTCCACCTGTGAATAGAAAAATAACTAACTAATGGAAGACACATTACCTTTAAAATTGTAATATTCCACGTAAAGCTTTCTACTGATTTTTGCAGTTTTCTTTCTTTTAAGCCTTCTCTTGCTCCTATATTGTGCAGGTTTTCATGAAACTCCATTGCTGTGGAGAGTAAAAGAGAGAGTAACATAGTAAATATTTTCCTGTATTTCTGTGATCATAGAAACAGTGATTTGAAACTAAAAAGGTAAAGAACAATGAAAAAGCTTCAGAAATTTCATTCTTCAAGCACAAATATATCTGTGAAGTTACAGTACATGCCTACATACTCAGATCTCTCTAAGTCAAAATCTGCACTGCAATACCTGCTGGGTCACTGCCATAGAAACATGGAGCCAAACAAATATTTACTATACAAAATATTTTTCAATCACAATAGAATCTGTTGCACTACATGTGAAGACCTTCTCGTGGATCACTGTGAAATGGAAGCACTAATTTCAGGAAATACATCCCAACAAATTTATTTTGTGCTTTGCTCTAGTGTGCACCAAATTTACATCACAGTTGCCCAATTTACGTGTTGGGAGCCATGCAGAATACAGCCTTCTCACCCTACCCCTGAGGGAAAGGGCACAAATGTGAAAAAGGTGGCAGGGAAGTGAACCACCAAAAACATTTCCACTTACGTAAACTACTGTCTCTATGCAACTTGCATCTGACAGACCCCAACCCAAAAATTTACTGCAAAATTCAATGCAGTAGAATTACTAGAGCATACATTTTAATTCAGTGAAATGCACAGATTTAATAACAAATAAATTGCTTCCCATTATGCTGTTACAAGTCATACATAAAGAAGTTTGAAACACAGTTTCCTTCCTACACAGAAAGTAGCATGTCCTTCCATGGATATACACATCATCACAGCCTGCATTGCAGTAATCCTCCTCCCTTCTTAAACTGTTCTCTGAAGGTACCATCAGTAATAACATAAAAGTTACATAGTACAATTTACAGGTATGAACTTAAAATCAAGGTAAAGTGTGATACTAAATGATTCTATTAACTACATTAATTCATTTCTTCCATCTGCTATTGAGTAGATGTGCTTTCAATACATTTCCTTACATGGAATTAATTGCCATGAAATCCACATACAAACCTGTGTTGCCCATCAATCCTAATCAGAGTAGGTTGACTTTTAAGGGCATTATTGTATCTGCTCTTTTCTGTAATCTCTCAGCCTCACACTCATATCTTAATACAAAAGAAAGATCTGACTGAATGTTTTCATCATATTCTTGTTTACCTTATTCCTACATAAACATATATAAGTATATATATGCATATATAAAAAATTAAAAATGATTCATAAATTAATTTCAAAGAAAGACAAAAAACCCTCTTGTTAACTTTTCTTACCATTTAAATTTTACTGCAAGAAAAAAAGACAGCATATACTTTCCTTGAATTAAACTACTGTATTGTTTTTAATTCAAAATACTTCTCCATAGCTCTACCTCTGCATTGAGAGTACAGTCTTAAGAAAAGCTTTCATTTGGCATTTCCTCAGATCTTAAACCAGGTGAGAAATTAAAGTTCCTCCATCCATCACTGTTTCCAAGTATCTGTTTCCTGTTCAGATCATCATAAACAAAAAAACCTCCCAGTGTGATCATGGAAAGATGATGCATAGATCCATATTTAGAACACTACATTTTTAGAGCCTCCATAACAATGGAGATTATCTTATCTGCACCATTTATGCCTAGATTATGCTGATAAACTTGGAGTTCTGTACTCCAATTCTCAGCAGAATAAATAAATAAGCAAGGTGCATGGAATATAAGCAGGTGACTTGCAGCATAACCCCATTATCAGCTGTTATTACATTTATAAAAAAAAAAGTGAAAGGAGGTGGACAAGAGTGCAAGAGGCACACTTATAGAACTGCAGTAATGATGTATTAACCTCATCTCCATCTTTATAAATACTCCCCTTCAAGTCCTAGCCCCTGGGCACTAGTGACTGATGAGCAAAGCTACTCTGAGATTAAGAATAATGCTGAGGGACTGCATAAACAATGTGAAGTCAGTGCTTTGCAGATTATAGATTAATTTATACAATATCACTGGTAATACAGACATGGAGACAACAGTCTCCAAATGTTCTGCTAGCTAGAAGAACTCATCACTTACGGCACACTGAGGAATTTCTGTGATGATCACCTTCTTCACACTCAAGCTGAGCTACATTTCTGTTTTGTCAAAGCCATTCCACTTGAGCTAAATACTCCGAGTGGTTGGCAGCAACATCTCATTGCCCTTTTTTCAGAAAACAAAATCACGTCAGATGATCCCACCAAGGCATACACATGCAGAACATGGACAAACAAGAGCTGCCTGCTAAACAAGCACTAATCACACCTCTGTCCTCAACTCTTCTTACAGACAGGAAAGGACAGCTCCTCATTATCACAG
This sequence comes from Tetrao urogallus, assembly GCF_951394365.1. Taxonomy (NCBI): domain Eukaryota; kingdom Metazoa; phylum Chordata; class Aves; order Galliformes; family Phasianidae; genus Tetrao; species Tetrao urogallus. Next base: position 17,616,219 of record NC_136820.1, read on the forward strand.
TAAACTTTAAGCTATCCCATTCTAAACCTAAAAATACAACCAGAGGCAAATGGATTTCAATCATATTTCTGTTGCTATTACTACTTTGCCAGGTAAACTTCAATGGATTATTTCACCTTTCATTATTGATGAAATGAGACTGTATCTGTCTTGTTTTTTTTCCATCTGCTGATTGGAATTAGCCATGCTCCCTATACAGCATATGGACAACCTGAGCCTTAATTATGAAGTATGAATGCAGCACAGCATTTATCTATTGACTACATTTTTCCTGGTATTCTCCTTCTCTGTCCATGCTTGTTTTTCCTGTGTCTTTTTTTTTTCTCAGAACTGGCTATTTTCATGCATCAATATTGGCAAAGTAATAACAGAAGCGTTAAATTCCAAAATGAGACTGACTTTCAGAAGATAAAAGGAAAAAGGGAAGAAAGAGATTTTCATTCACAATTCATTAATAAAATGACAAATATGTTCACACAGTCACTTGAAAGTGTCTTTAAGATAAGCTTAAAAAAACCTCTTTTTTAATAAATAAATTCACAGGATTTTCTATATCCTTGCAAGCAAAAATTCAGCTCTTGCTGTCAATAAGATACGGTAAGCAAGTTAACTTTATGAGGCTTAACTACTTCTAGAATTATTAGTCCATTAGTATCTTGAACTGCCTAACATCTCTTGGAGGGTAATAGTCATTATGCTAATTTGATTTATCGTTCTTACATATTTCTATGTATACCACCTGTTTAATGCAAGAAATACAAGTTACTCATGCTTTTCATTTTTACTGTCAGCTATTAAAAAAAGACATCACCCACAAATTTCTCAGTGATCATGAAAATTATACAGGATTCCAGAGTACACTAATGCAATGGTAAGGTCATTATTAACATTCAGTCGTATTTTTCCCAGTGAAAAAGGTCCTAAACTATAAAAGAGCTGCTACTCTGTGAAAGAGGAAGATGGCCTTCTTTTTTCCTTTAACAGAACAGATGACAAGAGCATGCTCTGTCTGCATTCTCAAGAGATGCATTTCTTGACTTTTAAATTTGGTGTTATCACTGAAAGTCAATATGAAACAAAAAAAAACATGAACATAAACAGTATAGAGTTGAACAAGAATTCCTCAAAAGGTGATATATATAAGGAACCATGGCAACATGGTCACTCTCTAAGTACCTCTGCATCACTCCAGAGTGTACATTTGCTATGCTTAGCAGTCATTTCATTCTGCTGCATCCTGCACAGCAAATAGGAATGGCAAATGAAGACTGTATGAAGGCTTCTCAGTGTTGGCCAGAAAGCATCCCCCATTCCCACCCTTCTTCAGAAAGGCCTTTTACAAATTAATCACGGATTTGCTCTTAGTACCATTTTATGCTGAATCAGAACCAAAGTGCTGTCATCAGTAAGTAACGACATCAGTATAGTATCCAACTGATGTGAAATGAAGTACTACATCTCTCAGAATGCTGATGGAAGTGATCCGAGTATGAAAGCTCTTGACTTAGGAGATCAGTGCAAAGACTGAGATGACAGCTATAATTCTATCAAAAGCTGTCCACTTTCATCCGCAAATTAATTTTAACAATTATCTGCTAAGATACTCATACTAATGTATACAGACTCTGAATTCTGTAGTTGTAGGACTTGAAGCCGTTGAGAAAGGTTGATGTAGTTGGCTTACCAGGAAAATTTGAAAAGAGAAAAAGCAATAAAAAGGAGCTGAGAAAGGCTCAGTAGATAAATGTCTGCTCAGCAACACCTGGCTAAATAAGAACTGCAATAAGATTTTGTCTCTAGTGAAAATTACAGTCGGGAGGAAAAAGAGCTCCTCTCACGGGCTGAGAGAAATCATCTATGATAGATTTGTTAATCCCAGCCATCATAATTGTGTACAGAATGACATACAACACAATAACAACAAGTTGATTTCTTATTAATCATACAGACTTAACTGACTTAACTGAGTAAAAACAGCTCAAAAAAGGTGAGACACCCATGGTTCTGAACAGCTCAGGAATGACAACACCCACTTATCTTTTGCATCCTGCTCTATCTTATGCAATTACCAATTATACTACCAGAATTAATCTAGTTTATTACTGGTAGTGCAATGAACTAATGGGAATTTAATCCATCCCATTTATCACAATGGTGAAAAGAATTTTAATATCACTGTTTAGGAGATTATCTTAAGGTTTGTTTGTGCTGTTTTGAGCACATATTACTACTGAGTAGCGATCGCAACCTCTTATTTATGTTAACTGAGATAGCTCAGTCTCACTTATGAATTAGAATGCACTGACTTACATTGCCTTAACTACAGGTTTTACTTCCTGTTGTTTAGAAATCTACATGTGGCCAAATGCTGTGGTCTGCCTGGTAAATGCTGTTGAGGCAGTGCTTTAAGCCTGGCTGGTCAGATGAATTTCAGCCCTCCTCACTGTCCTCTTATCCAGCCTGTACTTCCTGAATGTCTGAGACAATGTTACAGGAGTGCGTTGAAAGCATCAGTAGAGTCAAAACAAGACCAAGACCAAGCTAGTCTTTTCACAGCACTGTAGTCACCTCAAGGTACTGTAACTATAATAAGGACTAAAATATGATATACAAAGCAGCATAACTCATTGTTATTATTTTTAAACTACTTAAAAAGAGTATATTAAAAGCATTAAAAGCAATGAACCTGCTTGGAATTTTGGAATTTCTATTTTTTTTTTTAAGATTTGCTATCACAAAGCCCTGTCATACAAACTCCATTTATGGGTATAAAAATTAAACCATTTCTTTAGCTGATAGTTGAGATATTTGTTTTTTATGGGATCCCTGCTGAAACAGTGAGCACAATACTTACTATGCTGTACTTCTAAAGCCAGGTTTCTGCTTTACATACTGGCTTGTTTTCTTTGATTACAATTTTCTTGCCACGAACCTGATTTACAAAATAGCCAAGATATAATTATACAGCAGGTAGGTTTCTTCTAGTTTAGGCGTCTTTTCTTAACAAGGCACTTTACTAATGTAATAACAAAATGTAAAACTTTGGCAATGAATACTTATACACAGTAGGCCTAATATGAAATGGACAGCAAACAGTATTTTTCCATATCTATATAAAAAACGTATCACCGAGACTCTTATTAAGAACTTAGCTTCTGCCAAGTTAAATATGTTTTATTTCATTCTTGGAAGGGTGATTAGATTTAGAAGTGAATTAAATATTTTTCAAGATATTAATAAATAGGTAATAAAATAATTAAGAATTAAATATTTTAAAAACTTGAGGAAAATAGCATACAGCTCTTGATTAGATTACCACAGACAGCAGCTCGATAACTATGTACACTCTTTTTGGAAAAAAAAAAAAAACCAAGAAAGCACTTTAGGCTTGAACATTTTTCTACCTAGGAAAGAATTCTAGGAAAGAATTTAAAATGTAAGTGCCCATTTCGACCCATAAATACTTAATCTGCACATACAGCTGCTACATTTGCCTGTATCTTTGAAGGCCAAGGCTTTAACTTTATTCTGAACAGAATATGTTTCTTAGTAGTTTTCCTTCTGATTATATTTCCTTAACATTCAGGTAGTTCAACCTCATAAATAATTTCTTCTTAAAACAAAATTTATCAGAGAAGTTCTTGAGAAAAGAGTCTGGTTACCAGATCACTGCTGCAATAAATCATACAAGCCACGTTAGAGGAGCAACAGAAATTACTACAGCTATATATAAACTCTCAAGTAACTTCACTTACAGAAAACTTTTAATACAAAGATTTAAAATGCACTTTATTAAAATTACTTCTCCGTGCACCATTGTATTGTGTATCACTTTAAGCTACAAAAACTGAGTCTTAACAGGAAAAAGGATTACATGCACACATAATTTCTAGGACCCACTTCCCACTGAAGTCACCCAAAATATTTTATATCATAACTAGAGGATTATGTGTGTTGTTCTACAGTTTCAAGAAGCTCCAGGTCAGAATTATTTGCATTCAAAATACTTAGGTTAATAGTTGAAATAATATATTAGCTAAATAAAATGCTCAGTATTTTTTAATTATTTCAACTTCTTTGGCAACATGCTGTATGTCCTTACTAAGAAAAATATTCCCCACATATAGCCAGCCATGTCCTGCCTCCACTCGGAGGGTTAAAAAGACTTTCTGATGCTCCATTATTCTTCTAAAGTAGGGAAGAAAAATTGTATGCCTAAGATGCCTTTCTTATTCCAACACCTCAAATGATAATGGTATCACAATCTGCCTAGAAACATCCTCTCCGCTACCAACATCAGTAGTTAGTCTTTCAATCCCAATACATCCAGTTCCATTCTCATCACAGTAATTCACTAATTCAACATAAGATGGTCTCACAATACACCAACTTTTTACTGAACTGCTGTTACAAGAAATTAAAAGTAGCTGTAACACCAAATTTATGCTGCTACAAAAATACAAAGAAGACATTTGGCTATGACTTAATTACGGTATGATAACTTCCATAAATGCATTAACAAGTTTCAACTTCCTCAAACACCTTCAACAGTCCTGCATAAAATTTTCTAGACAACAAAGTCAACAAAATACTCAAGACTCACACAACTATACTTTTCACTAGCCCCCAACAGTGTACAAAATACACAACAAACTAGGTCTTCACAAATTAAGACATTTGTACTGAAAAGAAGACCCATAGTATCCTACCCTGATTTCTGGCAAACTGTAGCCTACAAGGACAAATCACATTTCTGAATGTGGGTGAAGTTAAGCCACTACCACATGAGAATGAATTACTGCTGTCAAGAAGGGTAGAAACACAGAGTGGAAATGGACAGAATATTGTTTTCCACATACTGCTGTTTCCATCTTTTATTTATCAGCTGCGATCCTCAAGAGAGATCACTGAAAGTCTAAGAAAAAAAAAATTCCTAATGTTACTGAATGCTAGAAAGCAGACTTAATAAGGACATTGATTTATGGTACATTGTACTTTCTCCCAGTCTTCAGATCCTGCTGTGCCCACATTGTTTCGCTGGCAACAGTAATTACTGTATCTTTCTGTTCAACAATAATGCTATTTCTCCATTCTTTAATGCTACCTTCTGCTTCAGAGAAGTTGGCTACCTTTTTCTACCAAATTATCTGATTAACACAATTAAGTGTCAAACAGCCTGTGTTTAACTTGGAATTTGTTATTGTTTAAAGTATGAAGAATGAAATGAATGTGCTTCTGAAAACTCATTCATCTCTTTTTGAAGTATAGCCCTTCAGTTAATAAAATATAGTACAAAATTTGTCTATCAGCTGTATTACTTCTAACAATTTACTATTTTTTCTTCACCTCCATCTATGGATAGGTTGGAAGCATTGATTCGCCTTAGCAGGTGCTGTACCTCTTCTGTCCTGACATGTAGATACAGACAGTCTGACGGGAGGATAGAAGAATGCCTCACTCTTTCCTGCTGTTTTGGATTAGATATCAGTTAGGATAACAATACAGCTTTTGATCAGTCCTTAGCACACAAAATGTTTAATGTACTCGTGAGCATTCTAGTGTACCTCTAAATATCTTCAGATATATAATTAATCTTCCATATTTAATCAGGTTAATCATAGAAGGCAAATACAAATTGCAAGCTAGTATCAGATTAATTTTGCAAATATTTTTGCTTTAGGGAAACCACACTTAAATCAAAACTATTATTTCAGTCTTTCAGAACTGTATTAGTATTTCTAATACATAACCGTATTTTACAATTATTTCTGCTACTGAAGCTACTGGGAGTTGAACATGCAGCTCATTCATCACTAATATGACCTGATCTTTTACATTGTTAGTATCAAATTAACTGTAAGGAAAAAAGGCTTCATGTAAAGAGGCAAGCTCACAAGAGCACTGCAAGCTCTGTGTTAAAAAAAAAAAGTGTTTTTACAATCTTTTATGTACAACATTTAAACATAAATATACATGGCAAAATAAACTTGTAAATGAAGTTGAACTGAGAATATAAAGAAAAGTAGCATGGCATGTGAATGTGATAACAACCAGAACACAAAGAATCTAGACTTGTAACACCATATTAAAGCTACAAGCATAGTCTGCTGCTTATGTCACCTGTGCATATGAGGCCAAAATAGGATGTTCAACAAATGACTACTTGAACTACAAGAATGACACTGAGATACATTCAGTCAAGTATATGCATTTTCCTCAGAAAAGTGCTAGGTTAGACGATTCCAGGAATATAGCATTTGCTCACTGGAGAGTCCAGCGGAGAGCTACAAAGATGATGAAGGGCCTGGTGTATCTCAAGAGGAAAGGTTGAGAGAACTGGAATTGGAGAAGTTCAGCACAGAAAAGACTGAGAAGGGATCTCATCAATGTTTACAAATACCTGAAGGGCAGGTATCAGAATGATGGGGCTCTTTTGGTGATGCTCAGAGACAGGACAAGAGGTAACAGGCACAAACTAGAACACAGTAAGTTCCATTTGAACATGAGAAATAACTTTACTTTGAGGGTGACAGAGCATTGGGATGAGCTGCCTAGAGAGGCCGAGGAGCCTCCTCTGGAGATTTTGAAAACTGCTTTCCTGTGTAACCTACTCTAGGGAACTTGCCTAAAGCAGGGAAGTTGGACTAGATGATCTCCAGAGGCCCCCTGCAACACCTACAGTTCTGTGATACATCAGTTTATCATAAAAAACACGATCCTTGGTGGTTATTCCATGCCTATTTCTTCATGTTTTCCCCCATGATGGAATGTGGATTCAAAAATATTCAAGGCACAAGAGAGACAAACAGGATTAAATAACTGCAGAGTATAAAACAATTTGATAGCTAGCTTATTAAAAAATGGGAAAAAGGAAAAAATAAAGAAAAGCGGGTATTTCAGAAGAATGGAAACAGAATTAAAGAGGCCTCAAAGCACTATTTTAGTCTAATGGATGTTGGAGTTTAGGCACTAGGTGTAAGTACTGTAGATGTTTTACTTTCAAAAGTGAACCTCATGAAAAACAAACAAAAGGATCCAATTCTAAGTTTTAACTTGAAGATCAGTACAGACTACTGATGCAAACACATTAAATATTGCTCACTTAGGGAGTACAACAGTAATACATAAAGTAGCATTTTTTCAGTAGCCCACATATGAAGCCAATCTTAGTTACTGTAGCTTCTAATCAGAAATCCAGACTTGCTGATGAATGACAGTATTTCAGAAGGTACAGATTAATAAACTCTGACAGATCTGTGTAAATAATACGATATCATGTCAAGAAACTGCAAATTCTCATTCAAATCAGAATTAACTGCAAAAATGTTGAGAAAAACTGTTCTAGTCACTCTCTTTCATTGGTTAAAAAGACTTCAACTGCCTGTCTATATACTTAGTCAAAAGTGCTCCTCAATATTTAATTATAATTATTTATTTTCATCTATTAGTGGATTACCTAATATGTACACAACATATAATGTACAATATTATTTTTTCTGCATCTTACATGCTCTGTTATAATGGACCCTAAGCCTAAAACCAATTTAGACTACAAATAATGCAAAAAAAAATTAAACAGCTCTGTAAAGATACAGTTTTGCTGAAAATCTATTAAAACAAAATGAATTTTATCATTTTAGTTTTCAACTCCAAGAAGAATTTGCAGTGCTTATATGGTCATTATCATGTTATTTGCATGCAGCTCAGACATAACTTCTTCCCAGTGCATACTGTGCACTGTTTATCTTTGACAGCATCCGGTATGGCTGGATCTTCCTCAAACAGTATCCTGTTTCTGATACTGCTGAAAGACTGCTTTGGAGTACATATTAAAACATGTACTCATTTTATGTCTTTTACTACCTGCGTTGTTTAATAACCCCAGTCCCTGCTGGTTTTGTCACTGTACAGATGGAATAAATGAGACAGTTCTTGCTCCAGCAACCTGGAATCTAACCATAAGGAAAAACGATAACAGATGGGCAAAGAAAGAGGAGTGAGTGCAAGGAAGCAACGAAAGCTATTTTTGTTAAGGTAGTAGGAGGACATGTGTCAATCCAGCTATATTTGTAGGAGAATTTTAAAAATCAATTCAGATTTTTAACAGCCCTGTGGATGTTTACAGTGAGTATGTGGGGCAACATGATAGATAGCAGGATGATGGCTCACTCGCTATCAGACAATGGAAATTCTTGTTACCAGATGAGCAAATGCAAGAAAAGTAAAAGCAGCTCAGCCAGTGTAGAATAAGGAAGAAGTAGAAGGATGCGTATTGGGACAAACATTAGGAAAATGACAGCAGGAAAATGATGTCAGGAAGGTAAAATTAAAATGGTCAAGCTCAAAAAGAAGGACAGGCGTATCAAACTGTCAGAAGGTTAGAACCTGAACAAGAGTTCTGGCTGCACGGGTAACTAGGGAAAACTATACTTTTAAAATCATACAGGAAAAAAGAGGGATCTGAATGATCAACACACAGCACTGGAGAACTCCCTTTCCTGAATTACAACAGTAAACTTAAATGCATTTCTTTCAGGTATCAACACAGCCATTTTCTTCCATGTGCACGTTAATTTACCTTATTGATGTTACATTTCACACGCTGTTTAATTCAATTCACTGCTTAATGTCACAAGACCCCACCGTACTGTTTCACAGTCCAGTCCAGATTTGAATACACTCAACAATTCTTTGCCACCAGCAAACTGTGTTCACTCATGATTTGCTGCTGATCATTTAATGAACACGTGGAATACCAAGTGTACTGCTGAGCTTTTGCCTCTGAACACCAAAATACAACCTAAGCTTTGGTTCTCTCTTTTAACCACTGATTAATTCAGACAGAATTTGAATTAGGAGCAACTGGTGATTCAAGAAAAGTGGAAGAATATAAAGGAGGACAGGGATGGGATAAGACGATCCAGACATTCGAATTCTTTATTCCAGTAGTAGCATTTTAGTTCTTGTAAAAGATTAAAGGTATAGAGTGGATTATCTTTAAACTCTCTTTAACACCTACCCTTTATTTTCTTGTAGTATATTCAGTTGACCCAGTAGCAACAAAATAAATGGTGATTAAACCATTTTAAAGTAACTATTTTTTTCTTCATATATTTTCACTAGTTGTTGTATCTAAAATGCTTTCTATAAATAATTAAGAATAGAATGTACTGAGCAGAAATTAATACGCTGGTATGAAGAAAGTGGAAAAGCTTTTTGATATGGATTAATTTTTAAAAACCGAGGGAAGAACAAAAGTTTAACAAATATTTTCATTTTCCTACAGAATACTAACTGCGAACAATCTGAATTCCGAAAAAAAGTCATAGCAAGAATCACATCTTTGCTTATTCTCTAAAGGCTACCAAGCTAAGAAATAATATTGCAGTTACTTCAAAATTAGTTCTGAACTTTAAAAGAGGGCCAAAGTCTTATCATTAAAGCTAAGCCAGAAAATGGTTTAATAGAGAAAGTTCAACAAATTTCTCTTACAAGCTTGTTAATATAACCTTGTTGCTTATTCCCACTTTATCAGTTTTGCTTCTTAATTTTTCAATTTTTTTTCACTACTTGACCCACAGAAGAAACAAACAAAAAACCACTGACAAATACATGATTTTTCTTTTCCCTTATCAAGAAAAGACACTGGAAAAAGTATAATCCTTAACTCAGAATTAAATAGTGTAGTATCTACTGAGATCAATTAGTCTTAAGAAAATATTTGACAATCATTGATATTTAAATGTAATTTAATACTACTCATCCATCTTAACAAATACCCTGACCCTGCAGGGCTGCAGCTGCCCTAAATAGCAGCATCTATTACATAATCCATACTTAGGCTTATGTCGTTGTGCTGTAGGTTTCTCATCTAAATGAGATCAAAATCTCTCTTCACTGCTTACCACTGGTTTTAAGTCCTTAGTCTTCTTAAACAAAGGGTTGTTGCACTTTAAATCAAATAAGGTTGTAAGATACAGGAAGATCAGACAAGTGCAAGTTTATAGAAACCTGTATGACCTAGTAGCAAGCAATCTTTTCTAAAGGGTAACAACTCTTAAAAACATGAGGATAATAGGCAACAAGGTTTTGCCCTGCATCTCACCGAAGGAACCGAGCTGTCTGACACAGCATTGTAGCTAAAAAATATGGCACAGTACCAACAAGATATATTTTTGTCACTCATGTTATTTACGATTATATTTGACCACTTAAAGTAAATAGGACAAGGTAAATTTTTCAAGTATTTTGACAATTCTATGGTTTGATTAAGGTTCACAGAGTCTAAGGGTGTATACTAAGAATACAGTTTAGATCCTGAAACTGAAAGCGGGTACACCTTCCTGCATCTCATCTGAGTTGAAAGGCATCTGCTAACAAAAAAAGAGTTTGTAAAGAGAGAGACTGAAATTTTGTGGACAGCAATGAAAGGGACCAAAGAATGCAAGAAAACCATGTAAGATTATGGCTACTGCACAATGCTGAACAACAGATAGAAAAAAAAATGTATTTGCGCATAAAAACCTTTTGTCCCAATTGATTTGTGCATGACAGCACTAGATGCAAATACTTTGACTTTCTAGCAGATTTCCTGTTTCTGATGCAGAATGAGATGCACCATTACTCTGAGCAAATGTGCTACGTTATTTAAAAAATACTTGAGAGCAATCAAAAGAAAACCAGCATGATTAAGCAGCATGGTCAGAAATGCTATTCAAAATAAAGTAGTAGCCTTAAATACTCATATTTGTGTCCACATGGAAAATTTTTATAACGTATCAGGTGAGAAGGGGACAATTTGTGAAAGGACTAAGAACAAAGTGATTATACAACCTGTTTCAAATATATCAGAAACGGGAAAACTTCCAGAGAATGTGTAGGTGGGACCCATAGATCGCAACAAAGTTTTTTATAAAAAGATTTTGTGCATCCGTGGACTAGGAAAAAACTGCCACTGAAGGTGCACGTAACTGAAACAAAATTGTTTTATTCTAAACAGACAATATGGTAAGTAACAAATCCACAGAGCCAAAGCATATTCATCTAACAGAGCTAAACATGAGTTGTAATTTTACAGCTGCTTGATTTCTATATGAAATATCCTTTTCACTGTTGCTGTACACTACTGTAAACTAATGCACATATATATGCGTGCCTATAGCTGAATAAATAAACTCAAATAAAAGTTTTGGGAAATAAAGAAAAATGTCTTTATAATTCTTTATAACGGTTTTAAAAGACAATGTGCGCTTACCTGCTTTCTGACATTGTACTATCCTCTCATATAAGCTATCTGCATTTTCAACTAGAGTCCGGATGGTCTGAATCATCTGTAGAGAAAATAAAATATACAGAAATATCAGTAAAATTCATTTCTTACTGGCAATTTTAAATTTGAAAAATATTCTAAACTTAAACTGAAATCAGTAATCTATTGTTTGTTTTAAACATAACAAAGACATTCTTCTTCCTTGTTATGACCAAGCAGAAAAGTGCTGCAAATGTAGCGTAAGGACACAAAAAACATGATAGTTTTGGGTCAGGATCTGTGAACACTGGAGTAAAATGTCAATTCCATAACTCACTGTTTATCAAAACATATGGAAATTATTTAAATGTTTACCAGGTTGTTTGCTTTTGTTGGCTTGGGAGAAACAACCTGGCTTCCTCTTTGTTAATCACTCAGATGCTCAGGATGGTGATAGCTCATTGCCCAGTAATTGCTTCCATATTTATCATGCCACTGCTTTTCCAGATTTGCACCTCCGTATTTTCCCTTTCTGTGGCTAAACTTGGGCATGTGCATGAGCTAGCGCTAAGGAGGAAAACAAATCACTCGAGGCTTGTACTAGAGGATAAGGACAATAAATGATTTCCTTACTTGATCTTTCTCAAGCAAAAACCTTTCACGGAAACTCAGCCAAAAGCACACTGATTAAAATGGATCTGTGCAGATTCTTCAGCCCAGGATATGTATTCAGAAGGATGGACTTTGCTTTACCCCTTAACCATTAATGTCTCTGGGATCTAATCAAGCAGCATTATTTCTATGAGCAGATTTCCCTTCACAAAAACATTGGTTAAGCTAGATACACTAAAAAAAGAAAATCAAACACATCCAAAATTCCTGCTCACCAATACAATGCTTTAAGAGGCAGGACTACAGCAGTCCTTTCTCCCACCTAGTAGAGGAAGCTTTCCCCAGCTGAGTGACGCTGACATTGAGGCTGATTTCCTGAACACTGCTCTAAGTGCACTCTATAACTTCCTGAAGGGAGGTTGTTATGAGGAGGGGTTTGGCCTCTTCTCCCAGGCAACAAACAGGATCTGAGGAAACAGCCGCAAGTTGTGCCAGGGAAGATTTAGCTTAGACATAGGGAAGAGCTTTTTGTCTCAGGGGGAGGTCAGGCACTGGAATGGTCTGCCCAGGGAGGTGGTGGAGTCATCATCCCTAGGTTCAAGAGGCATCTGGACGAGGGGCTGTGAGACATGGTTCAGTGACTTGAGGTAGCAATGGTAGTGAGAGGACGGTCGGACTAGATGATCTTGTAGGTCCAAAACTTTTCCAAACTTGTGATTTTATAAGTGAGACATGAGCGAATTTGGAGAAATGGGTAAATGAGCCCAATTTTGGATCACAGAAAGCGTGCAAGCAAGAAGGAACACCACCTGTGGGGATGTAAACTGTGTTACAGGCTTCTATTATTTTCAGCTAGACAAAAATCTAGTTTAAGTAAATGACAAAGTATCTACAGGTAATTCTAGGTTAATTTCTACAACTACAGCTGTGGAGGTCACTGTACTGGATAATGCTTACATTTAACCTTCACATCCTGATTAATCTGTTTATAATTTCAAAGAATCTTTACCCTGACTTATGTCAATTAAAAAAAAAAAGAACTGCAAACTACAACAATAAGTGAGGAAAAAATAGTAACTGGATCAGGTTGCTAAGCTGCAAGGGAAATATTTTAGCTTACCCATTTTTAACTGGATTGTTCTTTGAATATAAATATCAATGCTCACTCAGGCAAAAATTGCCTATGCATAGAATTATGCTAATTACTAATTAGTTGCGATAAAGACAACAATTGTACAGAGAAGCTCATTTTAAACAATAGCGTATTTTACCCAGAAAGACTTCCATAGGGAGCACTGCAAATTAACTATTCCTGGATTGTCAAGGAGTGTTTCATCATCATTGGTTCTTCAAAGCAGTATACAGAAATCGAAATGAACCTACCATAAATTTCCTTGAAAGGCAAAGATTTTACTTGCTTCAACATGTATGTCAAGAAACCTATTTCTTTCTGTAATGCACTTAAACGAAAAGGTCCAAAGCATGACTGACATCAACTGCAAATATACATCCAATAAGCAATAATGTTAGTTTACTAACTAGCTGAAAGGATCCTGTAAAGCACTCTGCTCTGAGCTTTTCCCGCTTTGAAAATCACTTTGAAAAATAAAATGCTGAACATGTATAACTCTTGTTTGATCAGGATCCTAACACACAATAATGTGGGATTCTTCTCTTAACCTGAGAACATTTTTGATTGGAATTCCTAACAGAGCAGTTATGCTGCCCGCTCAAGGTATTTGTTCTGGAGGGACTGTGCAAGATATTGTGACTGCACTGTGTTATCTAATCTGTGTTTCTGACCGCACATATACAGTAATTTCTATGCCCTCAGTTCCTCCATATAATACATTCTACATGCAGATAATATAGAAAATGTGGTAACAGCGATAGATTCGAAAACTTACTCTTCTGTTCTGGGACACTGCACTAATATTTAGAAAAAAAGAATACAAAGATGACTAAATATGCTCACATCTTGGTGTTCCTTTGTTTAGCTCCTGTACTTGAAATTTCGAGTAAGAAAGTCACACTAGTATTGCAGATGGAAGGAAAAGAAACAGATCACAGTGTCAGTGTTCCTCCATTGTGATAAGGTTAACGCTGAAGAAGATATAATAATTTAGAGGTTTAAAATTTCACAGTTTTGGTATGAAAAATATCCTTAGATCAAATGTAATGCTTCCCTTGCAAATTCTGGGAAGAAAAAAAAAGTGACAAATAATTCTAATACAAATTTTGGTACTAACAATACCAGAACAAGTTTCTTTCTTTACCTTCAGTTTCCTTTAAAACACATACAAAGCTGTATTTAAGATTAACAGCGTCAGTAAGCAAAATTGGCTCAACTAACAAAAATTCAAGAGTTGATTCCCACCACCATTTAATCAATATCAGTGCTACACCCCAATTTTGTTGATGTCAAAGGAAATTACATGCTGTTTTTGTAAACAAAAAGAATTCTTTCACTAAAAACAGAACCAAGCATTAAGGTGTGTACATGTCCACACATCACCTTCTAGTTATGTTTGATTAATGAAGTAATAATAATAGTTCATTACAATTTTATTATTACATTGCTTCTCACCACAGCAAATACTCAGCAAATACTCAGCTGTTACAACCCTTACAAACTGTTCCAACATATAAATTCTTTCCAGAATTTTAGCCAAATTGTATCACAGAAACAATCAAGCAGATATTAACAGAGAATGAAGACTTTTTGGTAGGCACAGCATGCAGAACAACTAAGTATAAATAGTACTATTTAAACAGAAAATCAGCTTGGTCCACATCATACTTGTTTTGTGCTTGGTACAAAAGCAAAGTAGAAAATGAAGAGTAAGCAGAAGCTTCAGTGTGAGAAACAGAATGTCTGTAAGCAGAATGAGAAATGAAATTCTGAAGGTGAATTAGTTGTGGAAGCAGAGGAGAAAAACAAACTATATTCTAGTGTACATTACATAAGCATATAATGAACAAGGCAATCAAAAAGCAGGAATTTCCTAACCACTGCTAACTTGTATTTTAAGTGACAAAACTGGAAAGACAAATGCAAACAAGCTTAATAGGGAACAACCAGTTAGAAATGCTCCTCATTAAAAATGTACTATAAATTACGCATGCCTATTCTAAGAGAATAACAAATATTATACTAAGATTAATACTTCCCAGTCTTTTACAATATTAATTCCCATTTCTACTGTTGCTTTCCTCTGGAAGTGCAGATTCCAGATATCTGGTGAATATTTTTTAAAGACGAAACATACAACATTTACTGGAATTGTTTCAGCTCTCCCTGCAATTCCTGCCTCTCATCCATCTTATGACCAGAGTTCTGGTACTTACAATGTAAGTGTCAGGAATGGCTGGACTACGTTCATATTTTTCTGGACAATGGAAAATGAGAAATTCAAGGTAGACCTTATAAGCCTTGAAGTGTTTGAATTTGACAGGCTGACAGTTTGATCTATTCCTTCAACTCTATTTGCTAAATCATGCGATCATTTCACCTACTTATCAGAAAAACTGTTAATAATTCAACCAAAAGAATAAATGTCAACAAAGATGATAAGAACATTTGAGTTATTTCATCTATCAAAGGTATTAGAAAAGAAATGGCTATAATGGATAGAAATAAAAAACATTCTTGTTTCCTACTAATAGAACTTCACCACTACTATTGGTAACATTCACCCCTTTTGTGACTCCGTCTTCGCAGAACAAATGAAAAAATCATATGCTTAAAGTATCTATTCTTTTCTCAGCAAAACAGAATATATCATTAGGACAGTTATAGGAAAATAATAAAAAAGGGATATAGAAGTCTAGACTACCCTTTAAGATTATTTTTAGTGTTTCAGAGCTTTGTTTTGTCCGTTTTGTTTTACTGAAGAGGTAAGATCTATGAACTAATACTGTGTATGTCTATATATATGTATATAGTACGTATCACATGTAAGACAATATAATATATTATATAATGTATATAATATGTAATATATGTAAGTACATACAGATATAAGTATATACTTACATATGTAGAAGTATATATATGTATATAATGCTCACAAGGATGTACATGCACATTCTATTAACACTACTTGAAATGATTCTGAATTCAAATAAGAAGTCGAGATTTATTATTACCAGGCTGATGAAGATATCTTTTTTGGTAGAAGACAGAACATTCCACTCATGCCTCCAACTTAGGGGAAAGATTGAATTTAAACTTAAATATTTTACACACTACATTCTAACAAGAATACAGACCTTGAGACAGAATTCTTTGAGAGACAGGGAAAAAAAAAAAAGCCCACTATAGTATTTATTATTACAGTAATAATAATTTATTAATACTAGTATTTGTTATTTCTCTGGAACTGGTAGGTAGCATACCTGTGGGAATACAAGAAAAACTGTTCAGAGCAGAAGCTGTGGAGCAAGATAAACAGCATGAGAACCAAGGACACCTCTAAAAGAAGAAAGAACGTCTCACAGCTCTGACTGGATAAGCGCCTGTGTGAACAGTTGAAGAGTGTTTTCTAGAATGCTCTGTTGACATGTAAAGGTAGGGGTGGATGGGAAAGCTAGAAAAAGAAAACTTGTGAAGGTATATAATGATGTGAGAACTTGTAATAAAGGATTTGGATCATTCACATCTCAGTCTGCATCAGATGTTGCACATACCAAGAGATAAATCATAAAACATTTTACAAGAATCCAGCTAATGGTAAGCTATGTCACGATGATGAAACTCAGTGAGAGAAAATACCTTCATTGAGTTGCAACATCAAGGATGAATTTTATTTTGTAGCAATTAAAGCACACTAAAAAAGAAGAGCATGTGTTAAAAATACTGGCAGATCTATGTTCCAACAGTAAAAAACACACTTAAAATAGGCATAAACCAAATCTTCATTTAAAAAGTTATCTCCACAAACCGCTATTCACATTCTTCCTTTCTCTTGAATCTTAATGTATTAGATACCCTTCTGTGACATTTCTGGAAACTGCTTAATATCCAGTGGCCAAACTGGTGCAACCATATGCACTGGGAACACAAACAAAATATTGTCAGCTCTAACTAAATATCCATATAAATTCTACCTAAGCAGTCCAGTATTCAATTTGCTGCATCAAAATGGTGTTTTGTTGTAACACTGGAATAAGCAAAAGAATTTTTCTCAGTCCTTCCAGTGTCACCTGCCAGTCAGCTTGCTGTGCAGTTGCATAAAGAGTTGTTTAGAATTATATATATACCGACTTTATTTTCAACTGGAAAAGAATGCAGCTATAGCACTAGGAAGGAAATGTACTGGAAAATCAGATTCTGAACTCATTTTAAACCTCGAACCCAAGTGAATTATTCTAATGGTGAGGGGACTGAAAGCATTCTGAAACATGCTTTTATCTAACACGAACATCAACAGCAGTGCACTTCCATTAAGCTGGAAAGTGCTCTTCACATTACTGAGCTCAGTTCAAAATTCAATAACCAGTGATTTAATCTTGACAGTTAACTGACAGCTAGATCAATGCTACTAAGTTTTCAAAAGAAAGGGGTCCTCAAGCCTGATTCAGTCACCAGTGGCATACCCTAGGGGCTGATACTTGAGCTAACAGTGTTTAACACCCCCATTTATCACCTGCATGATGGGTCACCTTCAGCAAGCTTGGCAGAAGATACAAGGCTTGGAGGAAGGTGGGTACAGCACATAGCTGTACTGCTACTCAGAAAGACTTTGACAGGCTGGAGAGATGGGTTGACAGGAACCTTGTGAAGCTCAGTGAAGGCAAACGAACTCCATGTGCACCAGTACAGGCTGGAGGCTGACTGACTGGAAGGCAGCTTCTGAGACCAGGACCAGAGGGCCCTGATGGATAACAAAGAGAAAACAACATAGGAAGTACATCCCCAGAAGACAGAGGGGAATAATCTTTCCCCCTTACTAAGCATTGCTGAGGCCACACGTGGAACACGCAGGGCAGTCTGGGGCTCTGAGGTAGAAGAATGATAGGGACTTACTGGAGTAAGCCCAGCACAAGACCACAAAGACAGTTCCTTAAAAGGACTGAGGCATCTTTCTCATACTGGGAGGCTGAGAGAGCTGAGACTGTTCAGGCTCAAGCAGAGAAGGCTCAGGGGAATCTTGTGTGGTCATACAATGGCACAGTTTGCCCAGAGAGTCTGTCGAGTGTTCATCCTGTGTGATACTCAACACCCAACTGAACAGTCTTAGGCAATGTGCTCTAGCTGGCCCTGATCTCATCACGGGATTGGACAAGATGATTTCCAGAGATGGCTTCCATCATTAATGATTCTACGTATGGATTTTAAAGTTCACATCTTCAATCAAAAGAAATTTTTACAATTGAGCTTTCTAGCAGTACACTTACAGAAACAAACAAAAAAATCAATAGTAACTTCATTATAAGTAAAAATCAGGTGTGGTTCAGCCCAGACAGTCCAGAGATGCCATATAATGAAGAATAATTGATCTTTCTACTATCTGTGTACTGTCCAAAATACAAGATGAGAAAACAAAACCGCTAACTGCTACTTCAGTGCGCACTGAAGACGTCTCACATTTAGCAAAGGAACCAAGAGTCCACAAATTCTGTATCTAAAAGCCTGTATGTTCTCTCTTCATTCCTCATAACTAAAGTACTTAAAAAGACCAGATTGAAGACAGAGTAAATAAAATAACCTGCAGCTCTCTTTTAAACTGTGCATGCAATGCACGCTCAACAACCATTTTGCCTTGTTTTCCTGTTGCTCTGGCTATCAGAACATTATCTTTAAACAAACAGAATGAGAACACCATGTAAAAAGTGGACAATAAGGAGGCATGTAAATATAAGTATACATACATGTATAGGAAGGAAAATAGCCTGCATCTGTAAAAAGAAGCAGAACACTGCTATCCTTGGGAAAAATATTAGTATGCAACATTATTTTTGAAACTCAGAGTATCAGTGAAAGATCAAATAACCACATTTCTTACACAGGAGTGGTCAGAAAGACAAACAGAAGATTAAAAATTCATTGGGAAAGAAAACAAGAACTACTATTGGAAATATGGAGTACATTTAAGACAAGTTACTGTTCATGTGACCTATTTTTTGTGCTTTTCCACTAACATGCCATTGGAATATGTTAGAAACAAGAAAGTAAGCCAGATGAACTTTTCTTCTCATGTAGTACTATTATTCTATGTTCTTATAAATAGTCAGACATAAGCTATAATGGAATTAATGAGAGGACATCAAAATTTTCATCATTCATTCTCTTAATTTTTTTAAAAAAAGAAATCTTGACTTTCCAAAAGCATCAAGTTGTCATTATCAGAGTTTTTCAATGTGGAACAGCTGATACTCTTCAACATTTGGCAGTGAAGCTTGAATATCCAAAATTAGACCTTTGTTTTTGCCCTTTTGGACTGAAAAAGCCAATATAATTTGAGGTTATCATCTGCAGCTCCACTTTTGGATGTGTAATTGCAGCTTGCAGTTTAGAATGACTGTCCTGTTATACAACAGGAAAACAAGAACTGATAACAAATAACATAGCTGCTTTTGCAGGAACTGCCCATGCTATTGACTGTATGTTCCATCAGTACTTTGTTTCTCAACAGTTTTTTTGACAGATTAACAACTGCACTCAGCAACTATTTAAACTCATTAGAAAAAAAAAAAAATGCAGTTACAATTAAACAGGACAAAAATATTACTTAGGCTATCTGCAATATTAAATTGCAACTAATATGCTGAAATTAGTATTGCCCTTAGATCTCTTCACCACTGAGCTGTATCCATTTATCACCTGAGACTGTCCTTGTGGAACCATTAGGTCATACATCTTCAAAACAATTTAGCTGTATTAGCTAGATCAAAATTCTTGCAAAAGACTTACAGTCTACCTTACTTTTTTTTTAGAAAATTACAACCAAATGCAATAATGAATACAAATAACTGTCATAAAAACTCATTTCCTGTTGGAACAGCCAGTTTGGGCTCCTCACTGTAAGAAAGACATTGAGGCCCTGGAACGCGTCCAGAGAAGGGCAATGAAACTGGTAAGGGGGCTGGAACACAAGCCTTATGAGGAGCAGCTGAGGGAGCTGGGATTGTTTAGTCTGGAGAAGAGGAGGCTCAGAGGAGACCTGACTGCACTCTACAGCTTCCTGAACGGAGGCTGTGTTGAGGAGGGCTGGTCTCTTTTCCCAGGCAAAAAACAGGACCCGAGGAAATGGCTGCAAGCTGTACCAGAGGAAGTTTTGGTTAGACATAAGGAGAATTTTTCTCTTTTTCTCTCAGAGAGTGTTCAGGCACTGGAGTGGCTGCCCAGGGAGGTGGTGGAGTTGCCGTCCCTGGCAGTGTTCAAGAGTTGTCTGGATGAGGAGCTGCAAGATACGGTTTAGGAGCTTGTGGTAGCAACGGTAGTGGGACGATGGTTGGACTAGATGATCTTGCATCAAGGTCTTTTCCAACCTTGTGATTCTATGATTCTAGTTAAACTCATCATTTACTCCAGTTTTCAGGGCATAATAAACTATTCAAAAGGCTAAAAAATTTAGTGATAACTTCATTTCAACCTAAGCATTTGGAAAGGGACTTTGACAAATGCTTTTTACAAAATAGATTAGTCTCCCTTGTTTACAAGCTTCTTGACTTCAAAGAACTCTCCCATTTTCACAGTACAGATGACAGGCTGTCTGAGCTGAAAATCCTTGATTTCCTCTGGAATCCTTTTGAAATACTGGCATCACACTACCAACTTAGATAGTCAGTTTTAGGTGTGAGGATACACACAGCAATTTAGCAGTTTGGATATATCAATCCTTGAGAATGCTTGAATGAATATCATTACTTTATAGTAATCTATTTTTTCAGTCACATTGTCTTTCTTTTGTAATTTCTTCTACTAGCAATTCAGCTAGAGGTGCATTCTCCACTGATTTCCACATAAAGAAATGTTTCATATGAACCTTCAATCTCCAAAGGTATATGCATGCAAAAAAAATTTAGTCTTATGGCTTTGTTTCTTTCCTGCAGGTTATATTCTTTGATCAGCTTGCAGCTGTACACACTCTGATGGACTCTGTTTCCATTATTTTCAAGAAACAATTCATTGTTATTTTTAAATCGGCGAGGGTTGCTCCTGAATTTCTTCACAGTGAGCTCTTATATTTTTGTAATTAACACAATACGGCTTAATATCTATTTATCCTCCTTATATTCACATGACTTCAACATTTTGGAGGATGCCTTGTAACATGGACTTCAGAAGAAATACAGTCAAGAATGACGTTCTGAATCAACTGGGGAAAACTAAGCACAGCTTTCATAGTCTATGGTAGTCACATATTCCTCAGAAAAGGCACCAGATTGAAAAATCTAGATTTTTTTAGGTGCACAAAGCAGACAGAGGTCACATGCTATCACATGCGATCCAAAGTTAGATTAGATTGGTAAGAACTCAGCTTTCCTTGCAACAATCCAAAATTCCATCTTACAAGAACAATCAGTAAGTAGCAGCGCTGGACCTTGTACCTCTCATTAGCACAGACACTTTCAATCCCAAAGGATAATTTGTGGAACAAAGGCTTGTGAGCTATCTAACTCTGGCATATCAACAAGCTGAGAGGAAGTGGAAAAGTCTTAATTTACACGTTCTCTCAAGATACAGTTTCATAACCACAGAAGAATGACTGAAATTTCTTAACTACATTTGGAAGGTAACCATGACCTAGAACCTACATCATCAACAAGGTAACTAATATAGATTTTACAAGCTAAGTGCAACTCAAAACAGATCTCCTAATTATTCCTTGGAAAATTTACATTCCACAGAATTGATAGGCTTTTTGTTTCTGCCAGAATTACACATTTCAAAGCAACATGTCTGATACAGAAGTGTCCCACCAAATTCATTTGCATGGATACCATCATGATTTTTAAAGATGAAGAACATTTACGGTACTGAGCAGCAGATGAAATATTAATGACCAAAACCTAGATAGTAAGTTGTTTTTAGATAGTTTTTAGTAAACCCTGCTAGTGTTGATTCAGTCTATAACAATTCTAGGATTAATGTCGAAGTGTCTTGTGAATAGAATGGAAATCAAAATACAAGCTACATTAAATAGCTCATGTCACTGGAAAAATTTGCAACTACATAACATGAAGTTAACTTCAACGTGACTGTATATGCAATCTGCTGCCAACAGTCAGATAAACCAGATGCAAGCTTACTACAGAATTACTATTCACAGATCAGATTGTGTATTCTGGTTTACAAGCTTTGGTGTCTTTTAATACCTCTCATTTTCATTATCTCATAATCCTCAGCATCAATAAACTCAGACCTGATTTTGATCCTGTCCCTAGAGCGCATCTATAAAAGCTATCCATACTACTTGAAACAAATTAAGACCTCCTATACTATCAGTCTGAATACACTTTGAATTACAATATAACCTTCATGTGCGGGGTTTTCTTTTTTTCTGTTTTCTTTCATTTTCTTTTCTTTTTTTTTTTAATGTGAAAAAAATAGGCCTAGCAGCACTACACAATTAGGTCTTAATAACAATCAATCCTAATTATTACAGCAGTATTACTTTATCTTCTTTCACACAGGAAGAGCTTTCTGCATTTTCTATGTTAGTTTTCTTCTTGTAAGTACGTTTTTCCTTGCAAACTTCAGAAAACCTCATCTTCATCAAATGGGACACTTCATCCTTCACAAAGGACAAACAAAGACAGTATCTGAACAGTGTCTGGCTTCCTCTGTATGATCCTCTAGCATATCTTTGTAGTGCTATTACAGTCATCACTGAATAATGCTGCAGACTTAGGACAAGGTAATTTTTTTTTCTCTTGCCATAATACAACTTTTTAAAGTTTACTTACTCTTCATCTTAAATCTCATAAGACATAAAAAAACATGCAATGGTGTGGAAGAGGCACTTGCCTTAACTCCAAGCTTCAGTCTGCAGCACTGATCAGTGATGGGTGTGACACCAACAGAGTGCATGATGAAGTATCACATAAAGGAAGCTGAAGTTCATGAACGAAAGGGAAAAATAAAACATCGTTAAACAGTGAGAAAAAATATGAGAGAAAATTTACTCAGGAGCATGGAGTAGCTAGAGAAAAATATGCCACTTCAGCTTCTCAAAATTTCCCAGTTACATCCGTTTTCATTCTTCTGGAAAGACACCTCAACTGCCATAACATGGATATAAGCTGAAGATTTTCTTATTTCCTGGGTAAACTTTTGGTTTTAGTAAGGCTGATGGAAAAACACTCATCAAGCTCAAAGATACATTATTTTAACCCATAGCTCCTCTGTACGTAGTAGTGAACACTGGCAATTTAAAAAAAAGCATTACATGCTGTTTGTTTACATACATAAAAATAATTATGTAGTGACATGCTAATTAACATATCATTTGTTTAGTTGTTTCCTTAAAAACTGTATGTAATCATGTGAACCTGAAGTTATTCTCACGTTAGATGTGTTAGATGTTAGATGTGTCCTTGCAGTACTGCACTCTCCTTATAATTGTAATTATTTCAATGCAGACTGACTGTCCCACTGTAAATTCTTACATCTTGTCTCACTTTACAGGGAAAAGATGAACCCTCTAATGCTTTCAATGCAAATAAATTCTTCTAGATAATTAATAATCTTGGCAGAATATTGCTTTCTATGTTGATAATGATTTTATAAAGTTGAGAGCATATCTGACAAATAAAAATTCTTTCATTTGTCCCAAATACTCTCACTCTGAAGTAGAATTACTTTGAAAATATCATTCAGACTGCCATATTCGAAATTCATGCAAGGTCATGACAACTTGTGCATTTACAGTGTTAACCTATGTTTAATTAATGAATATGTAATGTGTTCCCTTTTAACATCACGATTTGATAGTGAGCATACTGACACACCATTATGTGTGTGTCATAGAATATGGCTGAAATATAATTTTGATCTGTGCTGACGCCTAAACCAGCATAAAATAAGACAAGGAGGTAATCATTATTTTGATGGCACAGCTACACTTTCTTAATTCTAGATAAGACTTCTCATTACTAAGCCCAATTTTACACCCACCTGCTCTTTAATGATGGCCAGAAAATCCCCAAACCAAAAGCAACTATTGATATAATGTGTGTTATTTTGAGGACTTACTAAATTCAAACCAAAAATACAGAAAAAAAACTCATTAATATAGTGTCAGACTCTAAACATCTGTCACGATAGCAAATTTTGAAATGTGAGCTAGGAAGCTTCACATCTTCTCATGGTCAATGATACTCATCCTCACATTTTCTCCAGTTGATATCTAGGTGAGCTTTTGGAAAAAAAAAAGAGCTATCAGCACAGCTCCTATTTCTGACATAGGATTATCCAGTAGATCCCACTGATTTTAATTGCTTAAAACTTTTTGTCCAGCTGGACAGGCCAAGTTTCATGAATTGAAATACATCTCATTATTTTTATTTGTAAGTTTGACTAAAATCATCATTGCTCTGATTATTAATCTTCAATATTATTTAAAGCTAAAAGTTTGAAGTCATGTCTTAATGTTTGTCTTTGTATGAAATGGAGTCTCCATCATTCTTTACAGAAGCAGAGATGGTAAAATGCTTTGAATATGCCATTACATAAATATTCTACTGTTTTGATCAATGAAAATGAAAATTTCTAAGTACACAAATATTCAAATCACTTGAGGACTACAGGGGAAGGGGGTTAAAGCTACGTTAGAGAAAAGGAAAAAAAAACTGTATTGTGAAGCTGTCTGAATGTATGAGTCACCTCTAAAAAAGTATTGAAAAAGAAGAATTTTAATTAAAATACTTAAATATTCGGAATAGTTTAATAAGAAACATGGAGCAGCATCAGAACAAATGGCAGGTCTGAGACATTTCCACCAACAAAACAGAACTTCATTAAGTACATTATATGTGTAAATCCAACAATCACGCCTGTTCCCATCCTAATTATGATGATATCTTGTAAGGCTACCACTAAGATACCATCTTTTTGTAACTGTGCTACCGCTAAGATCAAATTCTATTGTATTTACACCATCATTAAGCTATACAAGCTCTACATAAATCGTTAATTACCAATTCATACTAAGTACTTTAGGACAGTGGTACAGTATTATTCTAAAAGTGCTTTTTATCTAGAAAATGGTTTAAAATATATATATGTATATATATATATATATGTATCGAACTAAACTACCAGTTTATTTTCTCTTTTTTTTTTCTTTTAAATAGCAAAGAGTGTTTTCAACATGGTGTCTTGATCTTGTTGAGTGAGGTTTCTCCTTTGAACATAGAAAAGTAATGCAAAATTATCCTAGAGATATTTTCTTATTGTCAGATGATACATCCGATTAAAGCAATTACAAAATAAACAAATATAAAGCTCAGTTACAGAAATTCTAGATGACAGAAGTGGAAGACATTTCAAATCACACTCATCTGCTCAGTGGATCTTTCTTTTTTTGATACTTTAGATTTTTGGTAGGTAGGTATAATCCATTATTTCTCAATGTTTTCCTTCCTTGTTAAATGTTAAATTTGTTAAATTTATACATTTACTTAAGTATAAAATCTGAAGTTAATATTACAGCTGATTACAGAGTAATTCAATGAGTTTGAGTTCTCCAGGAAAGATACAGCACAGAAAAATGAAAAGGCATGTGCAGATTTTAACACTTCAAGTTGCTTCTAAAACTAAAATTCCTAAAAACTTTTTCTGACTCCTTTCTGTCTACACTAAGTCAATGCCAAAGGAATGTTCATAAAATGAAAAATACTAAGTAGCAAATAATAAATCAGGTTTACTGATAGGCAGACAGCTTCAACATACTGCAGAACAGGTAAATTAACACATCCTCTTCATGTTACACTCTCTTGATTATAACAACTTTGCTTTCTGAAGTGTACAAACACTTCCATATTCACATGCAGTGTATAGCTCTTTTACCTGATACGAAAACACTACCAGTTGCAGCACATTCATGGGAATGGCTTTCAAACACATGTAATGAAGCATGAAACAGCAATTCAGAGGTTAAAATGACCTTTCTAAGCAGGCATAGTACTGTGTATTCTAAGAAGAAAGTGTTCAGATAGCATATAAAATAACCACAAAAGACTACTCACCATGTCATATGCTGTTACAATCTTTTTCAAGACCTCTGGAACTATCCCTTGGAGCTCCATAGTCGGATACTGATCATTGAGATTCAGTACTACCAAGGGTGCACTATCAGGCCCAACCAAGCGCGTAGACACTGCCAAAATGCACTGCATAAGATTTGCTACAGGAGAGAGGCCACATAATTCTTTGAATGAGACTACTGCATTCTGCAAAAAGGAAAGAAAGAGTTTCCTTTACAGTTAAATACAATTTTAATTTATCATTCTTTCAGGTTAATATACAACACTACAGCAGCTGAGCTAAAACGTACACAGATTTTCCCCGAAGAACTGGCAGCTTTAAAGCAAACAAGATTACACTTGTAGTTAACTAGAAACGTTAAAAGTTCCAACAATACCTTCTGCAGCAAAAATCTAATTAGAACAAGTGTGTGGCCTATTCCACTACTAAAATTAACAATGCAAATAAAATGAATTCTGAAGCATACTGCTTATTTGTTTTGAAAAAATTCTGAAAGATATTTCAAAGTAACTTACAATACGTTATCAGGAGAAACAGCAGGTGGTGAACATCCCATACAAGCAAGGTGGAGTGGAAGGAGAAATTCAGCCCATTTGTAACTTTAGACATACCTTAACTATCATCCAGACGTGCTGTGGATCTGCTGGCTCCCATTTGGTGCAATTCACAAACTCAGCACTCCACTACTGATGTCACTCCTATGACAGGATGACTTAAACCAATTTTTCAGGTACTTTTATATAAATTCCAATTTTGTATATTTCTCTAAAATTTATTATAGTTTTAACTGCTATCCAATATGGTGGAATATAAAATTGCATGTTAAAACTTGAGAAGAATTTCCAGTATTAGAAATACAATGTGACTCCAAGCAGCCACTGAAATTCCATGAGAGGAATGTTCTCAGCACTGTATTGAATTTAGGATTTCTGTACCAAGTGGGAGCTGGTGATCTCTGGCAGGTCTGGAGTTTGTTTTCCTGGAATAAAGAAAAACATTGCACATTTGAGTTACAAATGTGCTCAATGCTCCCTCCTCTCTCATCTTACCTACATTGGGTATCTGACCAGTTTTTAGGACTGATTAATCATTTTCATCAAACCATTTTCCATTTTGACGGCTCTTTTTTTGGACAAACTACCTTGAGGGACGTAATGTCAACTTTAATGCAAATAGTAATCAAATGTGAAATATTCTGCACTCCTTTTATGAAACAAAATTAAAAAAATAGATTTCAAGATATCTACATACAGGATATCCGTGCCAACCTATGTGAATACCTACGTGACATCTATTACGTTCACTTACAGTATACTTCAGTAAAGTAGCGTTCAGTAAATGTCCAGCAAAGACAAACTACTTCTAACAAGCAGACTACAGCTTAATGATACAATAATTACACAGTTGGAAGGAAAAAAAAAAAAAGAAATTGGAACGTCTTTTCAAGCCGATTTTGTTTAACAGCATGAATAAATCATTGTGATCAATAATTTTACAGAGAGGTAAATGAGAGCACAGGGAACATACACATTAGCTACTGGCAGTCAAGACAAAGATACAGCTGTAACTCTTGCCTTTGACTTATAACCCTATATCTGACTCCATCAAACAATTTAAACATACATCACATCCACTGTTCTTTCATCAGTGATGGACACATAACAAGTTATGACATCAGCTTTTGTCATGGCATTGCAGTGCATAACAAAGATGATAAAAGGCTACCTATGATTAAAAAATATGATTTAAAAAAAAAAATTAGACTTCCTGCTCTACAATTCCTTATTTTTTACCTTCTTCCAGTTTATTTTAAAAACAAAACCAGTTTCTCAGTATCTGGCTTCAGGGACATTATGTTCTTCTTTACTCCCAAAAGCCGTAATTCATAAATCACATTCCTTGACATAAGCTGGTATTTATTTTGAGTGGCTTACTTATTTTTATTAGCTGGAAACCTTTAGTTATACAGATTTTAAATTATGCACATTATATAACCTGCGAGGAAAGCTACACAAAATTAATGTTCCTACATATACATATCATAAATACCTTCTTGATAGCACTTTGGGATACAATAACAATTTAGTTGATGATGCAACTTAAACTGAGAGAATAAAATATCTAAGACATCTTCCAATATCTGCCATTCAAAGACATCATACTGCAAAGACTGACAGATTATAGCAACTCTGGAAAACAATGCAGCACATGCAGTGAAGAGTTTAAAGCAGCTACAAAACCTGCACGTTTTTGCTCTCCTTAAATCTCAGATTCAGCTATTCCTTGAAAGCCATTTTAAAATACAGTACCTCTTATATGACAGAATTTTATGCTTCAAGAGATTAACTACACATAAAGCTCACTCTATACCTAGATTGTAAAGCAAAACACTTTCACAAACCAAAATATTATCTCCATATCTTTCAAATAATTTCTTAGTACAGTAATTTTATATATCAAATAGAATGGGGGAGCTTCAAAACACTGAAATACTTTCTTCTTCCATAAAGAGAAAAACCAGTTTTAAAACTGTACTACTAATAAAATCTCTTCAAGATAACATTATTCATGAAGAAAATTTATCTACGCTGATGTCTTTGATCAGTTTCCCCTTCATGTTAAATAAAAGTATGATGATTTAATAAGGCACTTCATTTCAGATGAAGTTGCTGAATTTTACAGATCACTGCTAGTATTTCTTCAGAAGTCTGTAATTAGTTAAAAGCTTTACTAAATAAAATGTAACTTTAAAGTCCTCTGATTTAGAACTAAAAAGAGCTTATTTACCTGAAATCTTTATTAGAATCTCCAAAAATTGCATTTGGAAGTTAGATCTCCTGGGTTCTGCAAAAACAAGCTAAAATCTTACTGTACTTTCTACTAGCATATATCTAATAATTTTTTTCAAAGACAGGTCTAGTCTACAGGTTTGAGTTCTGAATCTCGTTTTTCACACAGAAAAAAATAGCAAACTATGTGTATGAATCACAGTTTACATCAGTAGATGGTATCACCCCAAAAGTTGCTCTAATATAATCAGTTTTTAAAGCTGCTCAGCATTAGACTTGAGTCAAGTAACTTACAAAATGCAATAAGACTCTAAACAGCACATATTATTTACGTATCATAATACAAAAATACACATAACGTACTGATAAATTCACCATAAAAACTGTACCTGCATATTTTCTCTCAAATCCGTGGCATCTCGTATAGGCTGGAGAGCATTCTTGAACACTTCATCTATTGTTTTAATCCACAGTGTTCTCACAGAAGCATACTCCCGTGATTTCTTGCCCTTCCTCACAGAGAGGCCCCGCTTATGAGGTTTCCCACCACCCCTTCGATTAGTAATGGCCACATGCACGAACAAGGAAGCATGTGCTAACATTTCACCAGTTAAAGACTGCAGAGGAACATGACGATAACCAGTCTGTAGACACTCAAAGGGAATAGTGTACTGCCCGATAAACTCATCCCCAATGTAATCATCATCCAGCACTACAAAACGCACCATTGCTAGTTCTGGTAAATTTATTTGAAATTCAAAACTTTCATCAAAAATTGGATTATCACCATTCTGGTGCATAGTCTTTGTCCTTTGCTCGGCACAGTCAGCAGGGATTCCATGTATTTCAACATAGACATATGGATCCACAACATCACCTTTGGCACCTGATCCTTTGGGTTTAGGGAAGTTTTGCCCACTAATGATTTTAATATGAAGCAGCTGAGGTGAAACTCCAGGCACAGTGTCTTTTGTGTTTGCACTAAAGAAAGATACTTCTTCTCTCATGATAGCAGGACGAAGGACGTAGCCACAGTTCCCATTTTGTCGAAACCAACCAATGTTAAGATCCATCATTAATCCAGGCGTCTGAAAGTTCATGGCTACTATCTGACAACCACATTTCCAAAAATCCTGGGGATTCATATTACTAGAGTCAATCCTCATAGGACTGGGAAAAACTCTGGCAAGAAAACGTTTGTTATAATTTACAAAGTCTCCCGGGTTTTCATTGGCATATTTGCTAGCAAGCACTTCATTAAATGAGCACACTTCCCAGTACTTCTGGAGCTGAAATGAAACTTGAAACTCTTTGAACTGAACTGATTTACATATGCTTACCAACTCAGAGAGCTCTTTGCAAAGCTGAAATCGTTTCCCAGTCAAAGAGTTTTGTTGTTCTACACCCTCTTTCCCCACTCTTTGTGACATTTCTGCCCCTTCATCTTCATCCGTAACATCTCCTTCTAGTCCAGAACAATTTGAGGAAAGCTTTTTTGCTTTAATTAGTATTTTTCCTTTAAGTGATTCCGGTGATGGAAGATAAGAATCTTCAATGTTTGGAGACTGCGTATGTAGTTTGTCTCCCAAAATTTTCTTCATGTGTTGTACCATCACTTTCTGCTGTTTTATAGAACAGTGATTTTCTAAACATAAAATAAGAGGATACTCTGAAGCAAAAAATGCATACTTGTTAATAATGTCAATCACACTACGGAAGACAATCTGAGAAGTCATTGTATGTCCCGTGTAAATCACAGGCTCATTATCTGGACCGTCCCAAACATCCAGTTCAACACTGCGACAACCCATTTTAAGAGCACGAATATAACCCGTGATGTCAGAAGGCCCTCGAAACTGATCCTCTATCAAGTATGTATTATGAGATGAATTTATAAAATAATGAGATAATGGCTGTTTCATATCTTGACAAACTTTTTTATGTTCTGGGTCAAATATGTGGCAGTCTGGTGAAGTAAGGTAATTCGTGAACCCATCTATAGAAAGCCAACCTTTTTCCTGGCCCTCTTTGGCTGGCTCATATTTCTGAATAATTTCAAGGCTTATTTCTTCTGTGACATGTGCCATACCCTGTTCTGCTTCTAAAAACATCATAAGGTCCTTGGTATCTAGGAATTCTTTATTGCTTGAAAACTGAACCAACAGGAAATAGATTTCAGGTCGAGTACAAAGCTCATGAAAAACTTCAATAAACTCTTCTTTTGTTACTTCAGTACCAGTTTTTTCCTTGGATCTATGTAACTCCTTGAATTTTAATTCAATTTTATTTGTTTTTAAACCAGGATTTAAGTCTTTTATAAACTGTACAGCATTACACAGGGGTATATGTCCTACATTATCTACATCCGATTCACTGAACATTTGTGAAAGCCATGAAGTCCGCATATTATCTTGAGTACTTTCTATCATGTCTAGAGTATGTTTTCCGTAAGAAATCAGGTATCTTAAGCCAGTAACCCAAACATTTGCAATATCTGCTGAGTTAGCAACAAGATCTAGTGACTCATAGTTTTCTCCATATATGATTGAAAAAGCGCAGTCTTCTGATATCTGGTCATATATTCCATTGCTGCGAAAAATATCTGTATTTTTTCCTGTTCTTACTTCTTTGATTGACTTGATGTCAATCTTTGCTTTTTCAGAATCCTTTTTTGAAGGTTCCCAGCGTAGGGATTGCATATCTGCATCTAAAAGAAAGTATCGGTGATACACTCTGGAATTGGATCGAATCTTTTTGAGCTCAGAGCCTTCAACCATTGCATTTATACAGTCACTTGCACTGCTGATCTTTTTCTCAGTTGGCATACTGCTGAAAGACACCGTCTTCTTCCGTTCTCGTTTTTGTTTCGTACCATCCTGGTAAACGGGGGGGAAGAAAAGAAAAGAAAACATGTATCAGTATCATTTTGCTCAATATTGAAATAGGTTTCAGCTTACACCTGAAAGTTAATAAAGCACTCCGAGAAGGTCTGCATGTGATGACCAGCACATTTGTATTGGAATCATTACAAATTAAAACATTGATAATAGCTTAACATTTGCTCCTCTGTATAGACATAACATTTTTTTTTTTTAATGTATTTTTCATAAACACAGAATTAATCAAGGAAAGTTTTAGGAATGTTAATAAAATAATAATGTTGTATATATACATTTTATCAATAATAATCTATTTAAATACGTAGTTGGTCTACAGCCAAGGCAGTAGGAAGTAAGATATCTTCTGAGCCTTTACATAGTACTACAGATACTTGCAAAACAAAATGCAATGCTTTAATACCACGCCAACGTGATCTTCTCAAGAATACTAGAGAAACAATAATACAAAATTAGTTATTTAAAATTCATAGGATATGGTCCTTATCTAAGTGTACAGACAAGACAGCACTTAACATGCTTAGATCCCTCCTCTACTGCACCCATCCATGTTCTTCTCTCAGTCTGTCTATAGTATTGTCACATGCATCCCAGCCCCATTTTAGAAAAACACACATTTTAGAAAAAATCCACATTAGTCTTAATGAGCTACACTGAAAAATAAATGACAGGACTGGAGCAGATAATTCACTCTACATTCTGAATTTCAGGAAATACAGTGACAGTGACTCAGGAGGGAGTGCCTGAGAGGGTTAAAGGTTAACAAGTTCCAAAGAAGATGTGCATGGTCAGAAAGACAGTGAATGGAAAGGCAAGACCTGGTCAAGAAAGGAAGCAAAGTTCACCTTTGCTCATAAAACTATGAAAGAACCCTGAGTTCTTAGCCTGCTAGAGAAAGCCTTGATAGAAGACTAGGTATCTAATTCATTAATCAAACAAAATTAAGAAGAAAAATAATGTCACTTAGCTTAATTGCTATTTATATTGATTCAAACAAGTATAAGTCAATAACAGATTAGATACAATCAATTCCTCAATAATTTTTTTTTGCTTTCATTATCTGCATCTTTTTTAAGAATAAAAAATACTGCAACAGTTTAAACAGTTGCATGCACTGAGAAGCAACTCTATAAGACTTTTAGTCTGAAATAATCTTTTAATGGAATAACCTTTTTATGTTAGATATCCCATTTAGAAGTGTTCTTATATTCCAGCTTTGCTTGAAAAAAACGTATCCAGATTTCTACAACAAAATTGTTAATTTTCCGTCGAACAGTTTTCCATTTGAAGTACATCCCGGTGCAAATAAGCATCACATATAAGACAGAAAGGAGAGGAAAAGAAAGCTTTTAACAACTAAAATACAAACAGATATTCAAATAAAAATCATCCTATAGAGAATGCACTTTCAGTTCATGTCATATATATTCTTCATTTAATTTCATAGAGTTAAAAATTATGTGCAATAATTCTGTTTTTATGATTCAATTCATAAGCACTGCAAAGCTTTTCAATGAAAACAGTGAAGTAGACTTAATATTCGTGGTTCCATGTTTGGAAAAAATAATTAACCATATGATTACTGCACCTTTAATGACAGCAGAATATCCTTTACACAAGCTCTCCAGAGCCTAGTAAAAATTAATAACCCTACAAAGGACTGATTTAGTCTAAGTCCAAACCTCTGCAATGGATATTATGCAAGGCTAACTTGAAATGTCATTTCATGTAGTTCGGTCATTAAGATTGCTTTCAAACAAAGGAAAGTTTCCTTACTTGGAAAAAAAAAAATACAAATGTGATTTTTGTTCACAAAGGTTTTAGTTCTATTTTAACCCTCATTTATCCAAGGTTTTAGTTCTACTTTAAGCCTCATTTATCCATATCACTGAATTTGAAGGAAAAGAAGGGTGAGTCCCATAGAACTGAGCAATGAAGTTCTTTTCCGGTGTCTCGGGCCTTGAAATGAAGTGTGCTAAACTGCTTAGATTTTTCAGACACAAATCTAGGAGGGGAATATGATCCATAAACTCCTTCATGAGACAGATGGCAGATAACCTCCTGACATGAGAAGCATCAAGGGTTGGGAAGTATCACCTTGCCTGTTCATAATCAGTATTTTTAAAGCCAAAAAACAATGTATGCCTTTCTCCATCAAGACCATGTCTGATCCTAGACACCAAATAGCAAGGGAGAAAAAAAAAAGTGCAGTTTCTTGATGCCATCTAACGTTAGCAAGTCCATCTCACAGAATTCTCATTCGCAAGCAGTTTCTGAAAGCCTGAATTGGAGTTCACACATATGTATTAGAAGAATAATTTAATCTAGCACGTGCAAGACCATTTTACTTGCTTGCTAGATGAATCCAAGGCCATTTCAACAGCATTCTACTTTTCTGCAGGGCAAAACAGTTGCCCCACTTGTCTTACTCATGTAAAGCCTGCTGGCAGTAGATATCACTCCTTGAATGTGATAACCACAAAGACAAATTTTAAAATACTCTGCAGAGTTTCTCACAGCTCTGAGCTCCAGAATACTGATCATAAGATTTGCTTCTCAAAAGACCAGGGATCCTGAGGTTGCAAGAGTCCTCATCCCAA
Source organism: Tetrao urogallus (assembly GCF_951394365.1). Lineage (NCBI taxonomy): Eukaryota > Metazoa > Chordata > Aves > Galliformes > Phasianidae > Tetrao > Tetrao urogallus. The sequence goes on from NC_136820.1 coordinate 17,650,580, forward strand.
TAGACACAGGGACAGTCACAATCAATCTGAATAAACAAAAGAACTTAAAGGATATTTTCACAAAGACACAGGCCAGGACCATCTACCAAATTACAGAAGATTTACAGAAGAGAAAGACAAGGGAAACTCTCCCTCATATACTGAAAATGTAATTGCATATTCTGTATTTAACAAGTTTGTGAGCCTCCGCAATAGAGTCTGACATGGAAAAGAAGACAGATGTATTCTGCTATATAATGTGGAGGATTTCTCCTTGACTTTGGGGTGCATTCGTGACCTGGATCCAGCCTCTCATGGCCTTATGTCTGACTTACAGATTAGCAAACTTCATGTATCTGACAATTTCTCAGCATTCACAAAACAGTGTTCTCAATGCTATTCAAGATGCTCAAAGTGAAACCTCTCCAGCATGGCTTCATAATTCTGTCCATCACAGAAACTAGATTTTTTGTTGAAAGAGCTCTCTAGTATCACATCACTATTCGGATTATAACTGACCCTGTCATCACAAAGCAGAACTTTTAGGACTGCATGTTCTTTAGAAGGCATTAACGCTGAAACCAGAATGACCACCTCATCAATACATTTCCAAAAACAGGTGTCACATCCAATTTCATCTCCAACAAATTTTGAGATGGAAAAAGTGCAGATGAACAGCACAAAGAGTTTAGTTTATCCAGGAGTTTGTGCCCACAGAAAGCAAGTTCAAACACCAGAAATAATCCCAGCTGACATCTATAGCACTTAAAGAAAGCTGAAGAAAAATGCTTAAAAGAGCACATAGAGAAGACAGGCTTGTTCAAAGAGTCTCTCCATGGTAACTTGTTTATTATTACTATCTCTCTCACAAAACAAAACAATGAAATACTTACGTGACTAAGAAAGCACTGTTGCCAAAAAAAGAATAACCCAGAAGTTCAGATATCGCTTGGTATAGGAGAATGTAAGGTGTTCTAGAAGGAAAGCTGTAGAGCCAAGACAGCCCCCAGCCTTCCCAAGGTGGAGGTGAAGGGTCTGCGGAGATGCAAGTGAGCTCCACACAGCAGAGAATGACCCTCCCATGGATCAGCCAGTGGGGGTCTCTGAGATGGGAGACTATGACTCCATCTGCCTCCATAGCTACCTGCAGTTCTGATGTGGTAGTTATGGTAACTGGGATTTGAAGGTGAAGCCTTTGTCTGCCTTTTGCCCACAAAGGTACTCCTTTTGAAACGTTGCTTTACAGTGATGAGACAACGGTAACAAAAGGAAGTGGCAGAATGACACATTTTTAGAGCACTTGTCCAGGAAGTGAAAGCTCCTGGTGTTGATACTCTGCAAACATTTCACTTGGTGACTCCAAATGCTAACTGCACAGGCAGTCCACGCAGCAGGGACCATAACTCTGAGACTTGCCTGCTCAGAGAAATAGTCATTCCCCTTGTTTAAGCTTTACCTTACATTTCCATTTGTGGTTATGCACCAGAGGTTGCGCAGAAGAGTGGAAGGCAGTTCCATCCCCACCCCAAAAACGCTCTCCCAGCACATGAGGAGCTGCAGGCCTGAATTTACTGTCATCTAGCAAAAAGCTGTTTTGGAAGTAATTTAATGGCATCTGTAGCCAATGCTTGCAATACAATTCACTGTTTTATGACAGGACTGAGAATCTAGCGATCTCTGCGATGAACACAGAGGAAACTACCCTTGTCACATTTTATATAACTCAATGACTTACTTTTATTCCTTGTGTGATGCTTAACTGGCACATTTCACTATGAAATCTGCCCATTTTCTTCAAATACAATGCAGCAGCAATTACAAAAATCACCCAATTTAACAATGCCATCTATAACATAAGTCTATTTCAGAAAGTGGCTTACTTTAAAAAAGAATTGAAGCCCTGCTTATTTATTGTACTTTTCTTCAAAATCCTGCATAGCAGAAAAACATAGAGCTCTCTTCAAAAAAGTATGCTTAATAAATGTGGTAATAATAGAAATGATCATTTATTTCTCCAAACACTAAAAAATGCATCATTATTATTTATGGATCATCTGTGTACAGATGCCAGCTCATTGCAGACCAAAACATGCAACATTATAAAAGAAACTAAGAAAGCTTTTGTGTGTGAGTCAGTACAAGAAGAAGGGAAAAAAAGGAACTGCAACTAAAATCAGTTTAGAAATTTTACATCACTGTTACAGAAAATCTAGCCCTGATTTTAAAGTTATACAGGAGGGCAGCTCTAAAATAATGCCACCTATTTTATTATGTTATTATGTCCATGACAACAGAGGTGGATGTTGGTGGTATGGCAGTAGAGGTTGAACTTCCAACCAACAATCCATAACATGTGAACTACCATCAGCAAGTTTGCAAAACACCAAGCTGACCTGGACAAGCTTGAAAGGGGGTCCATGTGAATGAGGCTCAACAAGGCTAAGTGCAAGGTGCTGTGCTTGTGCTGAGGCAATCCCAGACATGAGTACTGACTAGGGGAAGAAGTATTGAGAAAAGCCCTGTGGAGATGGGTGTGAGGGTTCTGGTGGACGAGAAGCTAGACATGAGCCACAAGCATTCACCTGCAGCCTGGAAGGCCAACCGTATTCTGGGCTACATTAAAAGAGAGGTGGCCAGGAACACAAGGGATGTGCACTTCCCCCTCTATTCCGCCCTCATGAAGCCCCATCTGCCTCCAAGTCTGAGGCCTCCAGCATAAGAAAGCTGTGGAACTGTCAGAATGCATCCAGAGGAAGGCCATAAAGATGATCAGAAGGCTGGAACACCTCTCCTGTGAAGAGAGGCTGAGGGAGATGAACTTGCTCAGCCTGGAGAAGAGAAGGCTCTGGAGAGATCACACTGTGACCCTCAAGTACTATAATGTGGCTTATAAAAGAGATGGAGAGCAATCGTTTACACGCACAGATAGTGACAGGACAAGGGAGAATGGTTTTAAGTTGAAAGAAGAGAGATTTAGATTAGATGTCAGGAAGAAAGTTTTTACTCAAAGTGTGGTGAAGCACTGGCACAGCTGCCCAGAGAAACTATGGATGCTTCATCTCTGAAGGCACTCACAGCCAGGTTGGATGCGGCCCAGGGCAGCCTCAGCTGGTGGGTGGCAGCCCTGCCCATGGCATGGAATTGGGCTAGATGACTTTTAACATCACTTCCAATCCAAGCCATTCTATGATTCTACAAATTCTGTCTGAAAGTGATAAAAGCATCATGCACTATCAGGCATACATATTAATGGCACTGGACCAAGTGAAGTCATTAAGTTATTTTAACAATATAGGAAAAAAAACACACAAAACCAAGTCTATTAATTATTTTAAATTACACTTAATTAAAAATATGAAAGTAGTTCTTCTTCCAAGTATGTCTACATATTAATGTAGACTGAATTTTTTTTCATTGGCAGTTCAACAACCTGCACTTTCAGAATGGCTCTGGTTTCCACATTCTGCTTTTCCCCAAGAAAAGCACAAGCACTAGATTGACCTTTTAGGGGTGCAGGAGGCAAGGTCTTCTTTGGAATAGAGGGTTATAAAAAAGATGGTGAGGGAGGGTAGACAGTTCCCCATTAGGAACCATATTCTCAAAGGGTGGAGCTCTACATCCTCGGTACAGCCCCTCTCTGCATGAGTCACCACTCAGCCACACTCCTCTTTCCAGATATGTAAGGTGCTCATATCAGTACCTCTTAAGTTGTCACTGCAATGAGAATTTCACTAACACAGTGACCCAAATTCACTAAAAAGCATGCACATTATAGTGCTTTAACACAGCTGTACAAAGCTTGCAGAGCATATGAAAATCAAAATAAGAGAAAACTCTCCAAGTAATTACCAGTTTAGCTAACAGAATTCCAAACACTTTCAGAAACAGCGTGTATTGCATCACATTGAGTACAATAGTCTCTGAATCGAATTGTAGCTACTGTTCAACAGCACACAGTCCTCAACATTTATATTTAAGACAAAGTAAAGAACATTCAACTGAAATAACAGACATTTGGGAGGAGACAAAACACCAGCTATTTTGAAAATACAGGGCCTCCCACTCATTGTGAATCACTAAATTTGAGCTCAGCATTTAAATATTTTTCCAAGCTTGCACTCATGGCATATTTGATGTCTGAATAAGTCTTTTAGGAGAATTGTATTTTTTCAGCGTGTGGTGGATTGACTCCAATTAGAGACAGTACACAATGTTAGAAATAACAATGATGGGGAAAGAAAAATATGAAGATTAGCTGCATAAGTAACAATTCATTATCTTTTTGTCTTTATTGCTAAAAGAAATCTATTATTAAAGGAACATGGATGCAGGGCAAGTCTTAGTTCAAACTTCAAACAAAAACAATCTGTATTATTTCAGATCAGCTAGTTGCATGCTTTCATGATACCACTAAGCCAACAGCTGAACACCAACAAGAAAGGGAGCTATGTCCACCTTACTGTTGCTATTCCTTCCTTAAATGTCTCTTCTTCATCCTATCGCAGGTGCATCTTATTTTCTTCTTCCTATCCCAGCTCCTCAGGTCAGCATCAGTGTCTGTCTCACATTCAGAGAGTGAATTTACCTCACTTACTGAAGAAGCAAAAAAAAAAAAAATCCCATGTTTGCTGAATTAGTTTTCTGTAGTTTTAGTGAACTGAACTGATTTGCTGTGTGATCAGATGAACATCAAGAATTTCAAAAGCATACTGAACACAACAGCAAGGTATAAGAAAGAACTACACCATCATGAAACAACAGAATTAAAGCTCTCAGAGCTCTCATGGGTCATTTAGCTCCACTTCACTTCAAGAAAACGGGACACCAGGAAAAACACAATTACTACATGAGAGACATCACCACTACAATAGCAATTAGAAAGTGCAGAGAATAATGGTTTGTATTGTCCCAGGTTATTTTTAGAGCAAACAATTTAACTTTGTTAACTGACTGTGATGAGCGGGGAAATAGCAGGATATGTTTTTGCAAATAAAGTCAGGGCTAAGGACTTCGTTGCACAACTTCTTACAAAAGAGCTTAGTCATTTCATCAGTTCACTAAAGCTACACAATATTTTTGTTGTTGTTCGTTTATTTAATGTTTTTGTGTTTCTGTCTCGAGTAGCTTTAGGCTCTGGAAAGTCCAAATGCTCTCTGAGCAGGTCACAAGGCTGAACCCCTGCTAAGAGGTTCTCCAACAACACTTCTCCGACAAAGACACCGACACATTCACATGTGTGCTGCTACTTGCTCTCAGAACTCCGTCACTCAGGTCCTAAAGATGACACAAGCTAAGCAGGATAAGAGAACATCCAAACTCCAGCACTAAAACTAACAGCTTGAACATACTGAAGGCATATCTTGAAAAGTGAACTGGATGATACTGGTAACCGTTGTTGCTTGCAAATCACTCTGGAGGTGTCTACACAGAGAACTAGAAAAGCAATTACAGCTTTCTTTGTAAAAGTAAATGACAAGACAGTGATTGCACTGAGCACTCCTGTTGCCCCCAGCTTTCAACAGGCATTCTGAAGTTTTAATTCTCAGCCTCAATTTTAACTGCAATAGAGCCTACATACTAAAATAGCTTAGCCATCTCTTCACATAGTCATGTACAGCAGCAAAATGCATGCTTGGCCTCTTGAGGATCCATTAATTAGCTTTTTTTAAACTAAACATTAAATCAAAGTGGTATTTCACTACATATTAACTCAGCACACATAGGTCTATTCCATATGTTTTTCAAAAGAAAGTAAACAATTTGATATTACTTACTCCACTGAAAATAAAGTAGCAACTATTTAAACCATGTTTGATTTTGACTAGTAGCATTTATAAATTAAAAAGAAATAGTCACCTATAACAACCAAGTCTTCTCCATTCTGCAGTTTCATGCTGCCAATTAAGTTCAGCAACTGCTGTAGCTCATAGAAATGTGGTTCCATTTATAGATCAATATTCATAATGAGAGAACTTGAGAATATTGCATCTGAATATTAAAATAGAATAGTAAAAATGACACTAAAACACCACTGAAGCATTCTTTCCTATATGTGTACATCCAGTGAGGATACATTGATGATGTTATAATAAAGAGTCATTTGGTTTCAAAGATTAACTTCTGACACTGGTGAGAAAGGGAAAGGGAAGAAAAGTCTGATCTCAAAAGAAAATAAATAAGAAGCATCAAAGGAAACTGCCTACACTGTTGGGAGCCTAAAGAGAGCGAAAGACCAAGTTATACTTGGCATGGAAGTCTAAGTTTTTATTTTCATTGAGTCAGTTAATGTTCAGGCTTCTGAGTAACACTTCCAGTGGAGCAAAACAGGCATCCAGTTTTCACAAACTAAGTAAAACCAAAACCATACACATTTCAGATCTAAAGAAACCCAGTATTTTAACCTAACTCATATAAACTACAGTACTTATTTATGAAAACTAAGAAGTGATCAGTCCTAAACTGTGATAGAGGAAATTGCATCAACAGAAAGTTGTTAAAAATTACTTAAGGGTACTATATGATCTTAGAGATCCCTTCCAATCCAAACCATTCTGATACCATGGTTCTGTGAACACACTGTACGTTTTCAGGAGTTTCTCCCTGTCCTCTCCATAGGCTGGCTTCCCAGACAGACAAAGCAAAGAGCGTAATTAAAATCCTTTGTCTGAAAGCATTATCCAAATGCTTCTTGAATTGGCAGCTTGGGGCTTCGACCACTGCCCTGGACAGCCAGTTCCATGCCCATCACCTGCTGGTGGAGAACCTTTCCTAACATCCAACCTAACCAGCCACTGATGCCATTTCTTCCCACCCTGTTGCTGTCACCAGATAGAAGAGATCAGCGCTCCCCTTAGGAGGAGCTTCCCTCAGCCTCATCTGCTTTGAGCTGAACAAACCAAGGGACATCGGCCATTCCTCACATCTTATTCTCTAGACTCTTCCCCATATCTGTAGCCCTTCCTAAGATGCTTTTATCAGCTTTTATCTCCCCCTTATGCTGCGGCACCTTAATATGCAGCCAGTGCTCAAGGTGAAGACACACAGTGCAGAGCAGAGCAGGACAACCCCTTCACCCACTGATAGTGCTGAGTCTGGTACAGTCAAGGGTACAGTTGACCCTTTGGGCTGTCAAGCCACTCTGCTGGCCCAAATTCAACTTGCTGCCAACTAGAATCCCAGGTCCTTTTTTACAGGGCTGTTCTCTCACCCCTCATCCCTCAGCCAGTATGTAGAGCCAGGGCTGCCCCATCCCAGGTTCGGAATCCAGCACTTGCTCTTCTACATGCATATGGTAACTACCCTCAAATTTGGCAAGATCTTGGTGCAAGGTCTCTGCAGCCTCAAGGGTACCAACACTTCCCAATTTAGCTTCATCCACAGATTTACTTAATATAACTTCCAGATCTTTATCAGAGTAATTGAAAACCTTATAGATAAGTAAGTGGCTTGAAAATGGAGTCTTGCAGAATCCCACCTGTTGTAACTAAGTTGACTCTCAGGCCAGAGCCTCCCCCCAACCAAAACAGCCATAGAGGAGGAGGATGGATCTTCCCCCACCAAAGCAGCTTTAGCTTCAGAGGAGCAGCAGCTCCAAGACAATAGCAATGTCAAGTCCATGGACATGGACCTACCTCCAGAGGAAGTACTGCATCCAACTCTATAAGGGCTTGACAGGCGCCACAATATTGCGCTTGCTTGGAGATATTGCCATGTGTGTCAGCAGTATACCAGGGCTCTCAAATTTGATCTCAGTGTTGAGGAGTCACTATCCACCAGTGTATGGGAACTGCTGAGTCACGGCCTGAACCTCTGATTGATCACCTGAGGCCAGCCATGAGTCAGCCAGAGGAGCACAGCTGAAGGCAATTCACCTGTGTGACCGGAAAGGGTGGAGCCTGGCTCCAGCCCTCCTAGACCTATTTAAGAGCTGGCTACCAGCAGGGAAGGATCTCGTCTGGAGATCCCTTCTTCTGGTGCCTTCTGTAGGTGAGCCTAGCATATAGGTAAGCCTTCTGTTTATTCTCCTTATTATCTTAGTCTACTTTGCCTAATTCTCTTGTTCTTTTGTGATTATAACATCTTAATATCTATTGATTATACAACTAGAAAGCCCCTGCACTAGCTGCTGATCTTTCTACACTCTTTATTCCCCATCCTTCATTCTTCCCTCTAAGACCTCTCATCTTTTCTTTGCTGAGCTCAGAAGAAAAGGGAAGGACTGGAACTGGCATCCTCTGAGCTGCTGTGCCAGGACAACAGGAGAAGTCCAGTGGACAGCCCCAAGATTCCTGCAGCCTCCAGATGAGCCCTAAGGAAGACAGCAGGACTGGGACTGGTGTTCTCTGAGCTCCAGTGCCAGGACAACAGGAGCAGCCCAGCAGATGGTCCCAAGCTCCATAAAGCCTCCAGGTGATGTTAGAGAAGCTACAGAGACAGCTGTATCTTTGGAGAAGTAGAAGACTTTGCTTTAGACAGGAAGAAGGTCTGACATTCAGCATGAAGGTCCAATCTAGTTGTTACATTAGGACTTCTTTTCAAGACAGGACAATAAACATAATAAAATAAAATTTAAAAAACAGTGAATTACTCTCCTTTTTGGTACTTTAGAGCCTGCAATGACACTTCTGTGCCCCTCTTATCTCCCCATTGCCAAAGTTTGCATAGTGGAGCGAGGGCCCAGGCAGCACAGGGCAGACCACGAACATGTCTTTGCTGAGCACCAGGCATAGAGAGTGAAGGGGGGGTAAAGGGGGGCTGTAGGGCAGCAGAACTGCCTCCTCCTCTCACTGCAGAGTGGCACCAAGGGATGGGAAAGGCCTCAGCAGCCCCTGGCACCCGGTGGTTGGTGCAGAAGGGTACAGTATCTCTGCACACTTCCAATCACATCTCAGGTTTTTTCAAGTATTCATAGCTGCAAGTCTTCACTGCTGTTGGAAAGCAATGCATTTTTCTATTTTCTGATTCGGGCATAAACAACAACTTGCTTGAATTGGCAAAATAAATAATGTCTGTAACACAGATGTCAGGCTTCACAGTTTAAGGCAAAAATACAGTACGTTAGGAATTTATAGATACAACACACAATCACTGTGTTTGAGATTTTGTAATTTCAGATAAAGCACTGGATCTGCAAAAATGTACATCACATCTCTACTGCTCCTCTTCAGCATCAGAGACAAAGAAGAATGAGGATCAGCAAGAGGTGAGTGGGAGTACTGGCTCAGTCCTCTGTACCCTTCCAACTAACTGTTGGTAAAGCCTGTTCAGCACCTTTCCCAAAGTTTATCACAGACAACAGGGTAAGCCACCTGATAAAAAGGAGCTTCTGGAGCATGCATCTTGGAGTGCCATTGTTATTATGTTCTCCATTATAATTTAAAGTATTACATAAATCTAAATAATAAATAAAAAAATAAGGAAAAGGGCACAGAACTCCAATGCAGGCAACAATCATATTTTTCAATGCTGAAAATGCAGCCAGTAGGTGAAAACAACAGTGTTTGTTACGAAATACTGATTTAGTCGTACAGCAAACAAGTATACTGTCTCTCCTCCGCAGTGTAAGCTCAAATTGACAGCCAAGGGAATACCATGTAGGCTACTTTACACTTAGGAGTGTAACTTTAAACTTAGGCTCATAAAAAATGAGCAGCAGATTTGTATATGTCATTGTAACCTAAATTAGAGGACTGGACTTTTTCATGCATCCATATTTGTCATCCCACCATACCTCTCACCACAAAGTTACACAGTAAATTACACTACTTCCCTTCCATTCATTTGGCATTAATTTCTACCTGTACTGCCAATTCATGTATTTTATCCAAATTTCAATCCAAGTGTCATCTGCTCTCTTGAGAAGATATTAGTGTTTTTTTTATATGTACTTTTCTGTCACTCAGTGTTTGCCAAGAAAGGCACAAGTAAAATTAGATGAAGTAGCCTTTAAGGAATAAGTACAATAAGAGGAATAAAATTTATATTTTTCTTCTAAAAATGATCATTGCTTCTGCCCTATAGCTCACAGAATCCTAGAATTGCTCAGGTTGGAAAAGACCTTCAAGATCATGTCCAACCTCAACCTAACCATGCTAGCCTAACAACCCTCTGCTAAATCATGTCCCTGAGCTCCCTAATCTTCAATTGATTTACTTAATTGTAATTGATAAGTGGTGTCTTCAAATCTGCTTCTTGAATAATTACATTTGGACAAATTTCATAAGATGGCTCTAAAAAAAAAAAAAAAAAAAAAAACCAGAACTTCACAAGTTCTACTGTTATATTTCTGTGGTTTGAGACAACTCAAATTACTTTTCTTCAAATAGAAGAGTGACTATTAGCAATATTAACTCTTCAATGCCATGAACATAATCCAGTGTTGAAGTAAGTACAATACATGAAACTTTCTAAAACACGCTACTTGATAAAAAAAAGATTATCTTCCAAATTCTTCTGAGTTGCCATTTCAGATGTATTACTTACTTAGAAGCCTGTTACAATTAAACTTTTATAATTATCTATTTTTAAAGCAGAAAATTCTAATATTTTTTTTTTGCCTAGTTCAGAATGTTACCATTGCTCAATGATTACGCAAGCAGAAGACATGAACCCAAGTACCTTTGCTAACCAGGTGATACTGCTGATTCTGGTATGCGTTTTCCTTGTTGACTTTCAGATGTATGTAACAGTCGTCAAACAATTATAGGAAACTCTCATTCTGAACCCTACAGTGATGCCTTTTTCTCCCTTAACTCTGTTCTTTAATTATTCATAAGTTACAATTACTTAGAAAAGAACATTGAACTATAAATATTTAATAGAAGATGCCCATGACAGAAAGACACATAAGAGAGATTACGAAAAACAAATACTGTAAAGTATTTGTTTAACCTGAGCTAACAACCAATAAGCAAGGCATATGCTCTTTAGATTTTCATAGCTTTGACAAACCAAATGTATTAAGTCACCTGTACGCTTTACCAAACAAGCGTAATTAAACATGTATAAATCCCTAGGCATAATAGTTTCCTCCAGTCTTTTCCTACTTTGAAGGCTTTTTACATTACATTTTCAAGCAGTTAAAGGATGCAAGAGTCAAGAGCAAATACACTGAAGCTAGTGATGTCTGAAACCCCACATACAACAGATGCATCTTAGCAAACAGCTGATGATCTTAACACAAATTGTCAGTGTAATTAAGAATTCTAGCACTTGGAATGATGACAAAGTATGCATGAATTTCTTATGTCCCAAAATCAAGTTCACACATCTTCTAGACGTGGAGGAGGGCTATGCGTCCAACATGCACTCAAACATCAGGATAACATGGCAGGTAAAAATAATTCTACTTTGAATTTTCAGAGCTCATTCTATTTAATACTTGGTATTAGCAACACTGAAAATATAGTAATGCCACAATTGTGTTCTGAAGAGGAAAAGTTAACTTGGAAAATAGAACTACTTTTTTTTTTTTAAATCACTACTACATACTAGGGAAATATCAATCTTTCATTAAGGTATTTGTCTACAGTATCTCAATACACTGTATGGAGCACTCTGAATATTCTACACATGACAAATACTGAAAAAGTTACACGACAAAGCACAAAAATTTAACTTAAATTGCATCTAAAAACTGAATCCAATCAGAGAAGCAAAACAATTCTCCCATTCAATTACTAATAATGGAATTAGTATCTGTTCCTTGTGAACCCAAAGGCCTTTGAGACTAAGTCACTCTCTCAGCATGACAGCACATCTACCTAAACCATTGACAAAAAAAAGAGCATACCTTCAGTGGTCAAGATAAAATTGAAGATGATTCATATAATACTTAGAAACCACATTCTTTTTCCTTACCTTGACCTTATAACTGCACACAATACAGCCTCATAGTGCTTAAATGACTTCGTGATGTTTTGCTCACTTGATTTATCAGAGACAAAAATAGGGTGGATGAGCTCTAAAAAAATCTTCCCCCTTATTTTCCTAGTTTCCTGCCTTTGACTGATTATTCTGTCTTGGTGTGTTTACTGATTTTTAACAAACTTTCAATCTTTGACATATCACAAATTCAAACATCCTTTATACTTCACTATTTCAACATAATGTAAAAATTCCACTTCAGCAATGAAGAATTTGTGTAATAACTGTTTTATTTTCCTGCTTCATTGTTAGTAGACTATTAGTGTCATTCAGAACTGAAAATAAATCACAGTTACCACTTTCATGCATGAAGTATATACAGAGGAACCAATGTGTGGTAGAGAGTTTTGAAAGTTTTTGTGTACAGTTGACTGAAAGATAAAGAAAATCTCAGCTGTAAATGATACCTGTGTACCAAAAAAGTACTAGAACAGACACAGTTTTATCTGCAAATGTCTCTTTTGGTTACTAATCTCACCACTCTCAATAGTTAAATTATGCCAGCAAAAAAAGGTTGCTGTTAGAATCTGTCTTTTCCCTAAAAATAGAGCTGCCCTATATGTCACCTATACCAATAAATCTAATCCAAAGGAGACAAGCCCTCAGTATTAATACTTACATTTGAACCCATAGAATAAAGGCAACCATTGAAGTGCCAAAATTAAAAACAAAAAAAGAGCAAACTGGCAGGCTGATGCTTCTGTATCACTGGATTTTAAATGTCAGTAGAGTTTAAAAGGAAAGAACAAACAATAAGTAGTATAACTATTTCACTGATGTGTTGTAACTTCTTATTTAATGCATGTTGAAACCTTATTTCAGTAGCTTGTTCTGTGCTGCATCTCTGTTACAATCATTCACAAAACTATAAGATACCTAAAGAAAAATCAGTTATTTTTGCAGATAAAATCTCAACTGACCTACAAATTCACCTCAAAATTAAAAGTTTTACAACTTTTTGCCTTGACCTTTGCATGCACAGCTATTCCAACAAAATAGTTCTAAGTTTCTGAGGTTTTCGGGCAAAGAGGGCACAAAGGCCAAAACAGTTGCTCAGTCTAAAGCATCCAAGCCATTCAGTTAAGAATACCTGGCTGTATACCAGGTAATATGAAGAAATTTACAAACCACAAGTACTTTTATGAATGATAAGCTATGTGATACATTGTTGTCGTTTTTTCCTACCTATCTTGACTCAGGACATTAAATATTCTTTGGAAACAATAAGATCTGGTTTCAAGTCATGGCCCAATTTTCCTGTTTACATACTAAAACAATCTCAGTGGCTTTCTCTTTTGCCTTTGGTTCGCAGCATACAACCCATTTTCCAAAGTGAACACAGTTATGTTCATATAAAAGAACTTCAACTGAAATGCATCTTACCCCATCTTTAAGTTTTGTGTTGTTGGGGTTTTGTTTGTTTGTTTGTTTTTTAATTGTACCACAATTAAAGGGATAGAAATTGAAAATAAAGGAACAAACTTTCACAATCACAGCAGATTCAGGCAATTCTAGCTACGCCTCATTATATTTGAGCAAAACAAAGGAAACTGTAGACGTGAATTATCCCAGGCAATGTACCATACACTCCCAAAATGTAACCACTCGCTATGTTATGAACTAGACACTGCACAAAACACCATCGCATATTAAAAATACATGTTTCTGTTGATTAGGTTTTCCTGCCTTAAGACTTCAAAAGGGAGTTTTGAAATCTATTTTTCAGAAATATTTTATTGCTTGGCAGCAAGAAATGACTGAGAAATAGATTACTTCCCAAGACATAGCATGTTAATGACTTACCTAAGAAAAAGGTGTACTAATGTGCTATTCTTTCTACAGGAGCATCACGTTATGTAAGCTCTCATTTATGCCTGGAAAAAATGCTTCTGACTCCAGGTTTGATTCTTTAACTGTCAAAAGGGACAAAGACAGCTTAGCTACTAGAAGTTTCCTTCCTCTTTAGCATAGTTTTAGTATAGATCTTTTTGGAGAGCTACATAGCACAGTACTACAGGGCAAAACTGTTTAGAAACATCAAAAATCTTGCGGAACAAGAGGGAGAAACAATGCAAATAAATGATTAACTTTTCTTAAATCCTAAGATAAAATACTACTAAATACCAGTTTGAATTGTAATAATAATGAAATAAAAGTAGAAAGTTGATAATTAGAAGTTGTTGGTAACAAAAAAAACAAACCACCCTTTGATGGATTCTATTCCCCCCACAGCATAAGACACATTTCTATTTTCAAGCTTTTTGAATTTCTAGAAACAAGAAACAATTAGCTGTACAATAAAAGAGTGTAAAAGTTTTCCAGATTTGGAAAAATCAACAGTAATTCGGCCCTGACCTCCTGCACAGGATTATTTATTTGAGCGTTTTCTAAAAGCAGCTGCAGTTGTACGCACGACATCATAAAGGATTCATTCTCACCACAGTAATTCATTATAAACACCCTTCATTTCTTGCAGGTCCCATCCAGTACAGTATTATTTCCAGAGTGCTAAGGAGCTCAACCATCAGAAACTTCTGTTAAATGGTCTGCATAGAAATACAGCAGAATTATTGCAGTTTACATAGATCCTTTTACTCTTCTCCTTACCACAGTATTTGAACCTCTCAGAATAGCATTTAGTTACAATAAAAACTACATCTGAAAAGCAAGATGCAGATTTACAAGAAGGAAATCATGGTTGAGAAACTTTCATGAGGAAAAAAGTGACTGATAGGAGCAGTCTGTTTCCAGGGCTACCAATGAACCACATGTTATGTTTTAGATGGTTTCCCAGGAAAACAATTCTGAGAATCACATCATCTATGTGCGTCTTTTTATACATATTCCTCCTAACTTTAGAACTTATTTCTTGACTTCTATTAGATCAGTTAATAGAGTAGATAGTTAGAAAAATAATAGATACTAGTCTGATTATAAAAACAGCTTAATTCAAGAGTTCAGACCTCCTCAGATCCCTCAATCAATCAACAAAATGCAGCTCTAGTGGAAACCACCTGTCACTAACTGTGTGACAGATGCAACTGATTCCAAAGCAGAGAAAAGATGCCACTGCGTTCCATCTTTCAGAGACAAGTAAAATTTCAGCCCAAAGAACTTCTCCCCTTTATTCTGTCTTCACCTAAATGAGAAGGACATACAGCACTGCGATGTAAGCATCTGAGCCACCTGTCATTACTGCCTATTGTTCAGAACTCCTTGTCAGACATTACAGCATTGCCAGGAACTCCTGTGGATCCATTAAAAAAAAAAAAAAAAAAAAAGAAGGTATCACTTCTATGTATCAAGCCCTGCTCCAATATCTGCTTCTTCAAAAACAAAGCTCACTGCAGCTACGGAGACTGAGATTTGTTATCTCCCTTGGGCAAGAAACCACAGAGAGGTTTATCTCATCTGAGTATGGCCTGCTGTGTCCCCACAGAAGATACTGGTAATTTTAAGAGAGCAGGAAAGGTTATAGAAATGACCTTAGCCTATGTCAGAATTCCTACTGTGGTAAACAGGTGTTTCTTTCAGTGTTGGAAATTCATGTATTGCCCGAAGTGCTTAAAACCAGCTATGTACTATTCATCCTCTTTTTCTACCAAGACTGCTACTGTAAAATACATCTTAACAAAGCCATGCATCCCACTGGCCTTGGCAGGAGCTGACAAGTGATGGAAGGGCAGAAGAAAGTCAGAAAATTCAATTTTATTATGGCAATCTTTCATAACTTTGTATTAGAATACATGAATTAAACCATAAGATTCCAGAACGCAGTTATTTGCGTTGATACAGTCAATCTGTATTTATTTTCCCAGGGGGACCCAGTTGAGTAAGAGGTTAACCTAAGTGTCACAGGTTTCCTGCTAAAATAATACCAAAGGCCTTAAGGCTCCTTAAGTTTTGCCTGGACTTGCCTTAGCCTGCTTGGACAGGCCTCTCTAGCTGCAACAGTTAATGATCCGGTGATCACTCCCTACTGTTTTGGATATTGGTCAGCTGCGGAACGAAACGCCATTTATTCTTACAGAAAACAGAGAGCAGTAACAACTAGACAGCTTGTGTAGAATAAAGAGCCTATGACCAGAACATCAGAGAACAGGGTAGATACTAGAAACCGTGCGTCAAGACTTCAACAATACATAATTTGAACTGTGTTACTGTCCTAAACAGACTAACAATTCTGTCATAAAACTGCTGATTTTATTTTCACTGTCAAAAAATTGGTGGCTTTGCATGTAAGGTGTTCCTTTAACCCATAACAGGATATTCAGTGCAATAAACTGGTTAGAATTCTGTAAGCTGGATGAATCAATTGGCAACACTTCCCTTCACACTAGTGATTATCATCCCACATACAAGTAAATAACCTCCTGATGCTTAGTGAGCTATTTATTGTTATGTGATAGCAAGCAAAACTTACCAGTACACACCTGTTAAAATTTACCAAACAAAACAAAACAAAACAAACAAACAAAAAAAAACCACAAGGGAAGTTCAAAAAGATGAAATATGGTTACTGCATTTCCCCAAAACTTTCTGGAACAGATAGTGATTGTTGGGGTCCAGTTTTCAGTTACTTCCATCAAACCTCTTTAAAAGATCTATTTTTTTGACTCCTGGCAAATCAGTCACTCCTTTGAAAAGGTGCTGGAGGTCAGGCAACCCAAAATGAGTAATCTGACATCATCACCACTTTCTACACAAGGTATTTCTGAGTATCTTCAACCGCAAAGAAATCTTGCAGGATTGCAACC
Source organism: Tetrao urogallus (assembly GCF_951394365.1). Lineage (NCBI taxonomy): Eukaryota > Metazoa > Chordata > Aves > Galliformes > Phasianidae > Tetrao > Tetrao urogallus. Next base: position 17,667,241 of record NC_136820.1, read on the forward strand.
TTGAAAGGTAATTTAGTTCCTAACTAATTAATAGTCCCTGAGACAATTTCATAACACCAATGTTTTATTTCAAGATACATGAAAGCATAACCAAAAATTTCCACTGCATTTAGCTGTACAGTTGCAGATGTACTACACCTATAGAACTATCATACTAGTTTTTCTCTCATAAGCCAGATTGCAAAAATGATATACAGAAAAAAACAAGCATATTTTATGGATACATGCAGGAACATTACTCACTGGTTTACAAAACTTTGGCAGCTAAAAAGAAATGTTTACACAGTCAACTTTCACGAAGATCTATACTATATACTAATAGGACTATAATTCCACTTGAGATTAAAGTAAATTCTGCATTCAAAAACACACTTCATGTATACACAGAACTTTATGTAACAGAACGCCTGCCATACTCACCCTTTTTGTCACATATACAACTGAACAACATACACACTAGCAATATAAGGCTCCTTCAAAAGAACAGACAGAATTCACACTCTGTGAATCCTGCAGTTTGGAGAAGTCATAAAAATGAGTAAGTTGATGGAAACTAATGCAAATAGCAAGACTGCACACACATCTGTCTTTAGCTGGTTCCAGAAACAAACCGAACAGCTGAAACCAAAAGGTAAACAGTTGTTAATTTGTTGGATGTTTCCAACATCCAAAGACTCTAAGTGTCAGTAAAATGTTCCAAATTTACACAGCATCTCTAACTCAGTGTACGGCATTAATTTGTTTTAACTTACTATAAATTTTGTATGTAGTCCAAAGTCTGAGGAAAATGGACAGGCTCATTTGCTGTCAGCAGATAAAGAATGATAAATAGCATGGAGAATATAGAGATAAAATTCAGCAGTATAAAAGACAAGGGGTTCAATCATATTCTTTACTTCCCCATCAGCTCCCTAACACATAGCAACAGATGTTAGTAGTATTTTTTTAATATGTTCTGCCTTGGTTTCTTTGTATGTTGCCACAGCAGGTTAGTATTTACAGAAGCCTCATAGCTTGTTATGGTCATAACATTCACCTGGTAATCTTTTCTTGTTGCTGCTTAGTATTTAGATAAATGACTTCTGTAACCACGAACTAGTTTACGGAACTTGCCTAATTCATTTGGTTCCCTTTGAAGAATGACATTTCCCACAAGAATGGATGATCCTTACATTATTACACATAATTACACCTTTTTTATAATATTCTTATTCAATAATATTATTCACCATTTGATAATTATGTTGCTAGCATACTAGTTCTGATTTTCTTATTTTATTAAAATTAGAGCAGAATAAGGAAGTCTGGTCAAAATTCCTGATTTTCTAGGCAAAGTGCACTGAAGTATGTTTTGAAACCAACTTTACTGCTACTAACTTTAAACATGCACTGCGTGTCAAGAACTAAATAAGGATGCAGAAGTCCAAATTTTTTTTAAAATTAAATAACTTAGATTGCTTTCTACAATTTCTACTTATAGATGGTAATGGATCTCCACAGAACAAATAAAAAATATTTCAGGAGCTAAGGTAACTATGAGAGAATAAGCATTCCATGACTTACTATTCCAACTAAATAAAGACAGGGGTAATATTGTTTGCTCTTCCCTTAAACTGCATAAATAAATGCAAAGTGCTAACAACACTAAGCTACTTCCTGCTGAGGGCTCACCACTGCAAGAGGGAACGAGGGGAAGAGAGGGGAAGAAAGGTAATTAACACTTACAATGAAGAGTGACAATTATTCTTTATTAGGAGTTATATTTACCAAAGCTTTGCTAAACTATCAAACATTCAGTTGGCTACACTAATGCATGTGAATTTTCCACAGGGCAAGAAAGGTACTTGAATTCTGGAGAATTAAGACATGGAGAGACTTGTTCAGTAGAACAATCCACCACTGCATAACTGTATTCTACCAAAATAGTAGAATTCTACTGAAACTACTTAAGACTTCTTTCCATATCTTAAAACTGCTCTCTTAATTAAAATATTATATGCTCTTGTCTGCTTCATCTAGACACCGATACTGTCAAAGTACCCTGTTCTACATCTCTTCCTTTCATGTTATATGGAGGCAGACATGTTGCTTGCTCAGCACGTCACAAACAACAAAAACAGACAGTGATTCTGTTTTCCGTAACCTATTGTAATGAATGATAAACAGTGCTGTGTTTCTTCACCCAGCTGTAAATGTTCATGAAATTTACAGAAACTAAACTGTGTCTGAGACCTCTATTCTGTAATCTTGTCAGGCAAAACCAGCTAGTGGCAGCTAGGTGCAGCAAATCACATCTTCAAGAGACTTGGCTAGAAAAGTGATGTTACCATATAAATATAACTAACTTTTATAAACCCTTATCATATAAACATAATTAATTTTAATGAATACATGTGAGAATCTTTGGATTAAGTTTCCATATCAGTGTAACTAGTTTATTATATATCTCCTTGTCTTTCAGCTGATTTTTTTTCAGGTAACTAAGGAGGTGTGATCTTTCTCACAACCATTAAAGTCAAAACACATTATACAAGAAATACATTCCAGCTACCATTTAATTAAAAAAAAAAAAAAAATCATCTTAAGGATTTACTTTAATATCCTAGAATGCTAAAAAAAAATAATAACAAATCAAATGAATTTTCCATTCTCTGAGCATTCCAGACAGGAAGAACATATGAAAGAACAGTCTCGTCCTAGCTTTGTAAAAACCAAATAATTGCTTCTATATGACAGAAAAGACTACATACTTGAAGAAAATACAGTACAAAAGTGTGTCTTCCCATTTATCAAACATACTTCAGTGCCTATACAGGAAGCCATGCTGCCACACAGAACTTTCTAATTTGTTTACTTCACTAGAGGCACTCATATTTCAAACTAATTTGCACTGTTCTCTAGTAGAATCACAGCTTTATATTTAGCTAACTTTAAAAGCCTTTTGCTAAGATTATATAGAACAGTATATTCTCTTTATGTCATGTTTCTGGAAGGAACTAGCCAAGCAAGCTTGTGGTATTGAGAAAATCATTTGTAGCAGATGCCATCAGTTCACTAGAAAAATATACTTGAGTCCTTTTGTTTATAAAATCTTTCACCAAAACCCACTGAGACCATCAGCAAAAATTTTGGCATGATTATGAGTTTAGTTCGGCATAGATAGAAAAAAGCACAGCTCTGGAACCAGTTTTGAAACAGCTGACCCTATACATCTTTGGCATACTGGTAGTAGAGGAAAAACTGATTGTTATGGTTTCCAATATTTGGTATTAAAAAAAATATATTAAATATTACATTAAAACAAGTGAAAACTCATCCCTGAAAGTTTCCCTCTCATTCAAAAGTAGTAATATGTTGGGTTTGGTTTTTTTGTTGTTTTTTTTTGTTTTTTTTAAGTGTTTTGTGTTTGTGATTTTTTGGGGTTTTTGGGGTTTTTTGGGTTTTTTTTTGTTTGTTTGTTTTTTTAAAGACTATTCTGGCCTTCTTTTTGTTTTTAATATTAAAATAATCTCTTATTCACATCTTGCTTGAGTCCAAAACACTTCAGCAGAAATAGAAAAAGGACCTGCTTCTACAACAGGATCAAGCTATGACTCTCGTTCATAATATATCATGTTGTATGCAACAGAAAAGTGTAATGGAACAGTAATGATTCCACTTTAGAGAGAAGACAAAAAATGTAGGGGTGTCTGGGTGTGTACGTGTTCATAAATGCAATCACACAAACACGTAGCAGTAAAGGGGAAGGGAGAACAGTCATCTTCCATAGTTTCGACTCCAAGAAGAAACAGTGTCCTTACTGGTATGCGCTTTGTTCTCGATCACATCTATGATAAAAATATATGATTGCATCTAAAATTAACAGTAATTTTGCATAAAATTTGTCAGATGTAGAAGTGCCCTGATTTTTGGGTAACAGGCTTTCAAAACTTAATCAAAACGTAGTTCAAGCCAATTTTTCAGAACTTAGATTTAGCTAAGGTAATTACCCAGGTCTGTAGATTATGGGCAGTTTGAAGGCATAACCTCTTTTGCTGGCAGAGTAGTTCAAGTATTTCACTAATGAAGGAAGACAAGTTTGAGTGTTTGCACCTCAAAGTATTGGCTTTCAGTCATACTGCAGACTTAATAAAGCATTTTGGGAGAAAGCATGGGTGGTATTTAGAGCACTGAAATAAATACGAGATGAGAACTAGGTGGATTTGCTGGCTGTATTACAGGTTGCTGTGCTCCCTCAAAGACAAGCAAATAATGTAATGTTAACACCACATATCAAAGACCTACTGAGAACAGCATGATACACTTTTCTTTTCAATCCAATTCGTTTAACTGATTTTTATTGCAATTTTTCTAAACTCTGTGAGTGTATCCCACCCAGAATGCGACTATGGTAACCGTATCCCCTGCCAAGTTTTATTTCAGAATAGTAACACTGTATTGAAACCTTAAGGTGACAGTGGTAACATATATTCTTGTGTACATTTACATAATGTACACATATCTAAACATATGCATACCTCTCCACATACTTTTGCTTTTGAACACAAAATAGCTGATCTGAAGGCGCTTCGGTTACAAGTCATTATGTCTTCTATTTTATACTGAAGTACATTTTACCTGCAGTCCAAAAATCTACTGTCTTCTCAGCCTGGCAAATTATGAGTTGCATGAAAATTCCCATTTCAAGGCCTCACACCAAGAACAAAATCTCATAAAATCTACAGGAAAAAGTCCAAAGAAATAATGAAAGAAAAACACCAAATCTTTAAAGACAAGGACATACCACAATATCACACTTGCTATTTTTCTTGGAAAATAAAAGCAAATTGTCTTATCCACGTAATATTACAAAGATGTTCACAGATACTAGCAACTTCAATACTTTATTACACCAAACTCTTCTGACTCCACTTGGCCATGGCTTTTCACACTTAACGAGTCTTGTAAGAAACTAATTATGTTCTGATTTACAGAACCCCAGGAATATAACACTCATTCTACATCCTTTAATAGCTTACATATCTTTGTTTTAGAACTTCCTTTAGCCACTCTAACATAAAATACAGTATTCTGGATTTTCAGTGCCAGGCATCTAAGCAAAAATTGTCTCAGCAGCCCTGAAATTACACTAAAGCCATCTAGTTCCAGCAACTTCTGGAATGTATTTAACTGACCCTGTGGTTCACAGTCTCCATTGTCTTCCTCATGAAACTCCCTAGGAAACATGATCCTTGAGGTCCCTTCCAACCTGGGTGATTCTGTGAGTTTTATTTCAGGTGTTTTTGTCCTTGCAGACACCACAACATTTCCATGGTAGGGCAGTATACATCCTAATAATCACGAAGTAAAAACCTCAAATTATTAATCATTTCCCGACTGCAGTACTGACTGATATGAAATTCCAACACTTTATGCTTTCCAATATTGTAAACCAATTGCTCCTCAGCAACAGAGGACAAGACAATCTTTTATTTATTAATTCAGTGATAACACGAAGTTAGAAAGCAAGTTCTTTAGTCAACAGCAAGGATGTGTTTCTTTTTCTGTTAATGCTACCATAACTTGCCAGGAAAATTTCCACTCATTTTGCAAAAGCTAGCTAGTGTTTTTCATTTAAAAGTTTTGCCAAGTCCTCAGCTTACAAGAGCCTTCTAACTACCATTCATAGGGCCATTGATCGTACCACAAACATTAATTAATCAACCACTGCAATAAAAATTGCAAAGAAAAAGACAGCTCTCAGAACATGTATTTTAAGTTTACAGCCTTTACTAAACATGTGTTTACTAAAATTAGCTTGGAAAAGCACTGGGCCAAAAAGAGTTTAAGTACAGTTTATTCTCTTTCCTTTTGCAGCTGTTTTAAGAATAGATTAAAAAACCTTCCTGGTCCCTTTTCAGGCTACGGGGTTCAACTAATAGAAAAAACAGGCACAAGGAGCTTAGTAAGGATTCAGTAACTGAAAGAAGGAAAACACCAATGCAAAAAACTACTTCGATTAGGCTACAGTTGGTATCATGGTTTAGGAAATGACTATAGAACAACACAAGGATCAGACTTACATTACTGTTCTATTCCAACAGGAAAAGGTCTCCCTAAGAGAGAAAACAAATTGACATCTATAGATCCCATGGAAGTAGTCAAGCAGGGAAATTATATCAGACTAACATAGCTATGCTTAAATGTTCACCTATTTGCCTGTCTTTACCCGTTACCACCTGTTAACGTCATTTTATTCCAGCAGCTTTCATAAGTGTTGGCATGAGGAGGAGACTGAAAATAGTACTTCTAACTAGAAAGAGTGGGCAAAATTAAGCTGTTTTTCATAAGACATTGACAAATGGCATATCTGTAAATTCCTATACAGCTGCCTCTCTAAGAATGGGATTTAACCGGAGAATTCTCCAGTTGTTGTATACTTAGAATAGAGCTTTGAAAAATCTTAAAATCTGCACTGAATCATGTCTTAGATGTAGATTTTTAAGTAAAGTGTGTTCTACCCTCATCTTCCTTTATTTTTAAGCCTGTAAAACCATGGCTGCTGACCTGACAAACTTCTGTAAAGCACCTTTGACCACTGTCTCACCTTTAGACCCAGTAGATTCAATTTCCAATTTCATTTTCACCAAAATGGAAAAGATGCATTTAATGAGTTCCAACAATAGTCTGTGGTTTGACTGAAACCATTTAACACTATCGCTTCCAGGTACCAAGATACTTCCTGTGCAGACAAGAACCCAGACACTTCACCCAAGGACATTTTACATAGACTACCACTACTGATAAACAGTCTACAGATGGATTTAGGATCTTACGGTCTCGGTATACATAGTTAATCCACTCTGAAACTTGAGTAGTTGCAGCAGATGGTAATCAGAAATCTCTCATCAGCCCCAGAATATCCTCATGGTACATCATCCTATAAATAAAGCATATCCTTTTTCCCTTGGACTGTGGAATTGATTATGAATATCAGAATTTTCTCTGGATTACAGAAAGCTCAGAAAGCTACCATGCTGAAATTACTCACATCTCTTTTTTTTTTCTAGGGTTTTTGTTGTCTTAAATCAAGAAGCAAATGCAGTTTTGGAAAACATAGGACTAATTTGAATGTTTATACTATTTGGATTTTATACCATTATTTCTAATAATGGGACAAAGGCAGTTTTGAAGGCAAGTTTTGTCTTACTGCTACATTGAGTCATTCGTGAGTTTTAAAGAACTGTGGCCCGCTAAGAATAAAAACACTGAAAATTGATGACATGACAATTCAAAGAATAAATTAACACTACACATCTAAGAATTAGTGCTATTTATTCAAGGCAGAAAATGATACATTTGAGGTTTGATCACTGTTGATAGATAATGAGATACATAAAACCAATTATATGTTTCAATTTGTTTCCAAACAACTTCAACACCAATTCAGCATGAGTCCCTTAACAAATAATCAAGCATTATTACTCCCTAGTTTAATCTTTGTCAGGGGAAAAAAAATCTGCCTCAAAATACTGGATTCTTATCAGCTAGTAACAAATTCCTTACACTGTCTATATTGTCTTCTGTTAATTTCTGTCTATTCCATTGCACATAAAAGTATGTGTCTCTTATGTGTTTGTGCCCTTCAAATACTTCTGAAAAATAAAACCTATAGCCAAAACTTACATCACCACACTATGATATGCTCTCAAATTTCCTATCTAACTATCAATAAGTAAGATTTATTTCTTCCCTTTAAATTTTTCAAATGAAGGCATCATTCTGAAAATCTAGAAAATGAATGTGGCAAAGTGAACAGCCTTCATTGCTTCTTCTGGCAACACGTTCCAAGTTCTGAGATTTCCTCAGCTGCAAGGCCAAAAAGGGACCTTATTTTCACCCTCTCTAAGGTCATAAAAGTTTCTGAAGAAGAACATTAGTATCAATATTCCACGCTTAATAGGAACTTTCTCTCTTGAAACATTAAAAAATATATATATATATGTGTGTGTGTGTGTGTGTGTGTGTATATATATACACAGATTAACCTTTGGAAATATATATATATTATTATTATTATTATTATATATATTTGGATGGTACAACACCATCCAAAAGGATGCAACAAAATGTGATCCATCGCAACACATTGCAAATGGTTAGACTTATCCTGATACATCTTTAAAAAGCTAACACCAGATCAAAACTGAACTTCAAGTTCTAATTTTTAATGAAGATACTTAAGTATCTGTATTAAATGAGAAGATTTCTACTACAGACCTTAATTACAATGGGCTACCCTGATTTAAATTCATTCACGTATACTTGAGAAGTTGAGAACTAATTCCCTACCCATCTTTCTATCATTATCTTGTTTACTACCTTGTCAAATTCATGTCTACATTACTAAGAGCTACTAATAGATAACACCAGAATTCTCTGCTTCCAAGGTTCATAGCAAAGCAGGCAAGATATTTGATATGAGCTGCAAGGATAACTTTCAAAACAATGCCTTATCTATTATATAGATTAACATAATAGATTATATAGATTAACATAATAAGAGTGACTTCAAGTCATACTTGCAATTTTAAGTATACGTACACTGAAAGGAAAACAAGAAAAAACAAGAGAGAAAAAAAAAAACACCAAGAATACTGAGATGCCAATAGGGCAAATACAAATATTTTTGAAGCTTCACTACATTAAAAAACCTTGACAGTATACTTACATAAACACATTACAAAACCAAGCTGCTAATGTTAGAGCTGCATTCTGTGCCCATCATTATTTACAACCAGTGCAAGCTGCTGCATTGTAATTAACTAATCTCTGTTAGTAACATACTCCTATTTCTAGCTGCCATGCTATACAGCCTAAGTAAATGCTAACAGTAACTGCAAGCATACTGACTACAGAATTATCTCTGCAAATTTATTCTGCTCTTGGGTGAAAGATTAAAACTATTTGCACACATTTTGCTAATTCATAAAGGCCAGCCGGAGGAAGAGATATAGCCTGTATTCTATCCTCCAGGTTTTGAATAGAAGTGGATGCAAAACTGCATCACTGTATGTTGTGACAGTGCCTATAGACTCACAGTTAAGGTAAGCATGTGAACACAGTAATTAGAAACCATCACAGAGTTTCCAAAAATAACTTAAGAGTCCATAGGGCTTCTTTTGTATTCTATAAACTGATAAACAAGAAACAGGCATAAACATGTCTTTCAAAGTCAGGAATTCTATTGAATAATGAGCTACCAGATCCTTTGGTATCAACTCTTGCACAGTTACACTCCTTCTCATTGCTGACAGGGCAAAGAAAATGAACATCACAGAGAGAATAAGGATAGCATTCATAACTAGAGGCAAGAGTCCTTGAGGGACTTTACCACTGGGAGTGGTAAAAGCTGGGGAAGTCATAAATAAATTGAAAGCAAAACAATCGATCCATGGAGAAGTGTGAGCAGCAAGAAGGTAATTCATCACTGCAGCAAGGGGCACAATGAGGACAACCAAAGGAAAACAAATGGCACTGGTGAGAAAGATGACAAACATCATTTTCATTTTCTGTGTTTACTTCTACTAAGAAATCAAATAAGATTCTCAGAGTAGAAATTAAGAAATTAGTCATGATTTGATGAAAAGCAAAATGACGGGAGACTCAGAGGTAGAAATTAAGTATCTCAGATTTTGTGCAGGCTGATGAAGATGGAAAAACAGTTCTGCTTCATCCGGAAGATGATGGAATTGGAGGAAAAGGCAGAGGCAGCCTGAAGATGTCTTCAGAAGGAAAGGAGGGGAAGAAAGGGAGATGGTGATGACTTGTTAGCAGTGTTCCACACAGTACCCAAAAAAACGCTTGGGCCACTTTTTACTGGAAAACAACCCAATAGCAGGCTGAAACTCAGTTTCTAGAAACTGTGTTCACAGAACAGAGATAATAGCACTTTCCCAGCACTGAAGTCCCTTGTGAGGTAAATGTACTGACATTAGCACAGTGCTGCTCAAACACATTGAGAAATGGGAAAGAGGAACGCTGGAACGTCTATTCCTTGAAGTAAACACTCGCTAATAATCAGTGGTTCTGTACATGTGTATCTTAACTGGGTAATTCTGGAACTAAAGAAGATAAAGACATCTGCAGTTTACCTTTTTTTTTTTTTTTTTCCCTAAAGGGAACATTTCTATTGCGACAAGAGCAAACAACATTAGGGAAGTTACGCTACTAATGGGACATATTACTGTCTACAAGAGTACTAATCTTTCTATAAAATGATTCTGAAGGCGTATTTGTATATATTTGTATATTTCTGGTTTCTTGTTTTTACAAAATACTCTATACAAATTAAAAATCACGCATTTTGCTTCAAGCTTGGGTGATTTTCCTATTATTTTCCTGCATTTTATTAAGAAATTGGTCCTCCAGAATACTGCAAGCTCTCTGATAAAGATTCAGATGAAATGGACAAGTCACATTTTTTGTTTCAACTCTCCTCAAATGACATATTCCATTTAAAGAGAAGGCTTTGCTCATGTAATTTTCTGTGAAATCAATATACTGAAATTCATTTGCAACTTTCTGTTCCTGACTTGAAATCAAAAAGGCAGTGCTGTTTGGTTGACCACAAGATCTAGATAAGTTACCATCCACAAGCAGGTACAAGAGGAATGGCAGGAGGTAGCTACTCAGTGTCACATCTGTCTAGGCAATGAAAACCAGAGTGACATTTAACTCATTTGCTTGAACCAGCAAGCGCTACCTTTTATGTCAAGTCTTAGTTTGAGAATAGCACAGGAAAAAATTCTCTAATAAAACACAGGAAGTTAATTTTTTACTTTTACTGGTACAACCCTTGCAGTATTGTATTTTTTATGAGCTATGTAACAACTGCTTACTTCTACCTTAGTGAGTGCAAAGTGTATGTTGTTGTATGTTGATACAGGTTGGCCTTTTCATTTTAAACAAAAAAATCCAATTGGCTCTTTAACTGTCTGCATCATTTCACACTCCATTTGATCCTCCTTCTATTAAACACTATCTTTTTCTTAAATTTTAAAACATTGAATAAAAAAAAGCCTACTTTCCACTTGCAAGACTGAGAACACAGTAACAGATGCAAGTACTAGAATCTGGTAGAAAGAACATAAGCTCTTTAAAATGCCTTTATTCCCCACCACCACGAGTCCCCAGCTTCTAGATTAGTACCAATTAAGAACTGGTATGTTCTTCTTACATTCTATTTAACTTTGGCACGTTTTGTATGTTAAGCTACAGCAAAAAGGAGTTTAATAATAATATCAAGGAAAACCAACAGCAAAACCAGATTAAATGTGCTTATTTCAATTTATTTTTTTTTTAATAGTAAAACATACTTGTTCCATCATTAGCAGTTCAGGTACTCTCCTATTCCTAAATCTTAAAACAAGAGTAGTTTGTCATTCTTGTTTGAATGGGCTTGTTTTCCTCTTGTTTTAATAGGGCTAAGTTTTCCTTAACAACACACTAACAGAAAACCCAACTATTTGGCGTTTCAGTAACAGCTGACCAAAATGTGTTTGGCAGTAGATGTTTGCACAGCAATCCTTTCTCTGCAGCTTCTATACTGTGTGAATGAAACATGTTCTACAGCTGACATTTCATCTTCTACAATACTACAGCTAGAGAGAAAAGCAGCCAGAGGATAAATCCAAATCTTGGCACTGCCTCTTCTTGTTCATAGTGTTAACGCTGTGCTTCTTTTTAATCTTTTCTCCTTAACGTGTTTCAGTACAGACAACACACGGATATTTCTGGCAGTGGCAAACTCAATGCCAAGCTCAGGAATTTATTTTTCCATCCATAAGGGTCCAGTCTGCTGCTGCCTGTTGCTCAGCCTTTCTGATGACCTGTTTGCCTGTTCAGCCCCTGCATGCAAGGCTGCTACACTCTGTAGCAAACCAATGTGCAAGCGCTTCTATAGCAAAAGGGCTTTCTTTCCAATTCCTGTTTGTGCCCACAAGAATCTGAGACACTCACACAAGGAGCTCTGCAAAAATAAGTAAAATTAACACTGTGTTGTTTTTTTGTAAAATACTTAAAGAAACACTGGAGAATGAAAAATGTACATTCACACACCGATGTGCATGTTAGCTGGCAATTCTGCTGATGGCTACAGAAAATAGTAATAGATACACGCCAATTTAATTAGTGCTAATTTAGCACTTGGTGATCTTTCACTTAATTCAAAACCATTCATGTACAAAATTGCACCTATTTGTGCCAAAGCAGTCAGTTACAGGCAAACACTTAATGTCAAGCTTCACATTTCCTGCCAGCATTTAACACTTAAGATTTTTAAAACGCCACATACATCGAGGAACAACTGTGAGAACCAAATATCACTGATTTTCTTTATATAAAGACAATAAATAATAATAAATTTAATAAATTTACAGTTTATAAATTGTACTACATCAACCATCTAAAGCTGGATTTTACAGAAAAAAACTACACAAGAGTTTTCAACTACAGTTGATTTGAGAACCTGTTCTAAACATCTACCTACTGAAAAAGAATAACAAATGATATCTCATCTAGTTTCTCAAACTGACTCCTCATAAGCTAATTACCTGTATAACAGAGGAAATCAAAGTAGTTGGGCCAATGAAACAACAACTATGATCATCTCTTAGCAGTTTTTGTGTGACAGTTTTTTCCCAAATCATGAGTACTGTAGTTTGCAAGCCACAGCACATTCTCTTTGAATTCAAGATGAGTTTTTACCAGCTTAGGAGCAATTAACTGCTTTCAAATGTTACTAAAATGCTAGTACCTTATCAGACTTTCTGACCCACGCATCCTAGATAATTCCTAAAAACTGACATATACTTGCTGAAATCATAAGGAAGTTCGGCGCGATGGGAGGAATATGAGATGAAAGTGAGAAATGATCAAAGGCCCTCTCTATTAAAATTAAACTCTTTACTTCAGCATAGTCAAGAAGATTTTCACGCTCTGTCACTGAGAAGAACAAATTCACATTCTTACCCAAATGACCATGGTCTGGTGCATTGGTTTTTTTTGGTAGATGGGAAAATACATCGTAGCCTTAAGTTTTGTTATTAACATCAAAATACACGCGCAGAGAAACCCTAAGTCATACACGTGCAAGGAAAAGCATGTATTCTGGGGGAGAAGTTTATTACTCTGATGATCTGACTACAGGAGACAGGACTGACCTGGCCTGGCTATGACAGTTAACCTTCCCAAAGCAGCCTGTATGATGCTGTTGTTTGGTGGCTTACAGCAGCACTGACAACACAGCAGTGTTGTGGCTGCTGCTCAACAGTGCTTGCACAGTGTCAAGGCTCTTCTCACTCTGTCCCCACCTCAGCAAGAAGGCCAGGGGTGGCCAAGAAGCTGCATGGGATACAGCCTGAATCTCAAATGCAGTGGGTTATTCATACCATATAGCATCATATGCAACAGTAATATCTGAAGTTTTATTCTCTTGGAGGTTCACCTTCCAAGGCAGCTGTTCTCAAAGATTGGCTGGACACTGGCATGCTCGTGGGATTTGTCTCGCATAGCCTTTGTTTTTTTCTCCCAGTCTATCCACATAATCACAGAATGGCCAGGGTTGGAAGGGACCTCAAGGATCATGAATCTCCAAGCCCCCTGCCACATGGAGGGCCACCAACCTTCACATTTAATACTAGACCAGGCTGCCCAGGGCCCCATCCAATCTGGTCTTGAACACCTCCAGGAATGGGCATCCACAACCTCTCTGGGCAGCTGTTCCAGCACCTCACCACTCTCTCTGTAAAGAACTTCCCCCTGACATCCAACCTAAATCTTCCCTCTCTCAACTTAAAACCAATTCCCCTTGTCCAGCTGTTATCAACCCTTTCAAAGAGTTGATTCCCTCCGGTTTGTAGGCTCCCTTTAGGTACTGAAAGGCTGCAATTAGGTCACCCCACAGCCTTCACTTATTAAACAGTCTTTCTCACAACCCATGAGTTTTCTTGCTTTTCCTGTTCCTATTCCCTCCCCTTGACCTGCAGAGAGTGGGAGAAACAGGGAAGCAAGCAGCTGTCAAAGCAAGCAGCTGGAAGCAAGCCAGGGTCAACCCACCATACATGGCACCATCAAGGTCCTTCCCAGCCCTATTTTCAGCTAATAGAAAACATCACTAGCCCTTTCTTGGGACTAATACCACTGTCCTTTATGTGTGTAAAGACAAATAAAAATATAGAGAAAAAAAAACAATCAAGTGCTCCAGAGCAAGCAATGATATGGGGCAAATATCTGACTAAGGAAACTTCCCAGAAGAAGCTGAATTGGTGTTATGTTCTCATCACTTTGATACTAACCCTGCATATGCTTCTGCAAGCAGCAGAAAGAATTTCAGATTCCTAAATTAAGTGTCTTTTTACCACGCTGTTCAACAGATGTGTTGCCAAAGCAGTTCCAATCTTTTTCCTCAGTAAGCTTGAAGCTTCCATGTGTTTTGTCTAATCAGTCACAGTCCAGATTGTTTTTTCTAGACTTTGCTTATATTACTGTAGTCAGAAAATAAGTGCCCAACAATCTCCCAAGGAAAGATCACTCTCCGTATTTGCCTTGAGACATTTTTCCCCAAGGTACTGACAGAGACCCAGAGTTCAAAGCCTCCGACTCCTATCAAAAGTAACAAATTAATTCTCACTTGTAAACAAAATCACAGTCTGTGAATCCCCCAGGCAGAGATTTCACCAGTTTAAGTAACCAGACTTTACAAGGTCACCTTCCTTAAGTTTTTTGTTTTTATACATAATTCTAATGTTCTAACTTTGTTCTACAATCAAAAGAAAAAAAAACCTCAAGAAAATAATAGAATTAGTATTTATCTTATTTTCTTACAATCAGTAGAAAAACACGGCAGTAACACAGCTTGAATCCTGACCAGGAATTGTGGCATAAACTCTCTCTTGGTGAAATTCAGAGCTGAACACTCAGAACTTCACTTTGCAGAATATTTTCCAATTCAAACTATTCAGAATGATCTGCTAAGGACCATTCAGATCAACTGGATTGTATCAATTCTGAACACCACATACAATCACTGAACAGTTATTTGTTCATTTTCATCTCTTACAAACCACAATCCCCGTCCTGCAGAGCATGAAGGAATAATTTAAATACCCACCACGAGATAGCCACAGGTACCTACGTTCAATGCAAGAACTTTATTAACGAATTCAGCCAGCAAGCAATTTCTGTTAATAAAAGGCCAGCTTGAACTCCTTGAAAAGAGAAAAAAGGCATCAAGAGTGAAGAAAATCTTCCTCTCTCCCATACAAAGAAGTCATCAAATCATTCCAATCATTTTCAGAAATAAGAGCTTCTTTTATACAGGTAAAAGAGGTGAATGGAAGGGAAGGAGAATAAATAAAAGAACAAAATAAGGGAAATGGTTTTAAACTATAAGAGGGGAGATTTAGATTAGAAGTTAAGAGGAAATTTTTCACTCAGAGGGCGGTGAGGCCCTGGCCCAGGGATGCCCAGAGAAGCCGTGAATGTTCCATCTCCGGAGGCACTCAAGGCCAGGTTGGATGGTGCCCTGGGCAGCCTGAACTGGTAGGGAGCAGCCCTGCCCACAGCAGGGGGTTGGGCAAGATGAATTTTAAGGTCCTTTCCAACCTAAGCCATTCTACAGTTCTGCAAATATAAAGCCTAGTAGGCTAATTTGGGGAAGAATAATTCCAAGCACATTTGTCAAAACTAGAAGAAGGTTTCATCTAAACCAAAAAGGAATGGTGTCAGCAATTTAATTCTTTTCTATAACTCCCTGTACGTTAATAGTTGGAGAAAAGCTGTTAACAGCTGAATAGCACACAGTTTAAAATGATGAATCCTTTGAGGAAGAAATTGTAGGAAGACTGTACATTGAAATAAGAACACAACAGAAAGTGATTATACTTAAATAGTGAATGAGGGTAAAAAAGAACAGATATTTAAACAATGTAGACAAACAAGATGGAGACACTAGAATTCCAAACTCTCAGTGTGGATACTGATGTGACATATTTCAGTAACTCACTGAAGTCAGTGCGAAATTACTGCCAGCACAGTTCATGAGGACAGAGCAGGCTTTGAGCAACGAAGAAGAGTGGTGTTACAGGTGAAGGGTAGCTTACAAGTAAATCAGATATGATTAATCAGATAAATATGGTTCCAAGATCTCAAGAAATCTTTTAAGCTATACATTACAAATATTTATAGGACAGGAAGCTTCAAAAATTAAACAAATATCATACACCATAACACCTATCTACCAAAGGAGTCTATTCAGTTGATCCTGCCCATTGCACTAAGTAGAACCTTATGAGCTTAGACCCAGAAAATGACACACATTTTATTCTGCTACCTTTTAAAATAAAAGATTGCAAAAACAGAGTCATGAAGCGATACAAAACATACACAAACATCACAAGATGTACAACAAAAGAAAGGGAGCTATGCATATGGTAAAAAAATAAAACTGCATTATCCTTTTTATTGTTCTGAGCTAGCAACACAGGTCACCTATTAGAACAGAAATAGCAAGCAGATCAGAAAAGACTCCCTGCAGCCTCACACACAGAAATGAAAAGGGAAAAAAAATAACGTGTGAATGGAATTCAAAGCAAAGGAGTTGTATGAAGCCACCTGAAAAGACAGCCTTTTTATTGAGTGCTTCTTTCCTTTTGTTTGAAAATCTACCGGATTCCCTTCAGTAATTGTTAACAAACGCATCCTTGATTACTGTTCTGTCTCTGAGAATGATTTCTGAGACCTTATTTCCCTAAGTTACAAATCAAGACCTTTCAGAACATCATGCAGTGCAAAGAGCTTCTCATCCCTAATAAGATTTGCATCAACTGAAGGAGAACATATTGATGTGAAAATTTGCACATAACCTCTTACAAGTTTCAAAATAACTTGATGAATTTCTGAATTTGTCTAGTATTAGTGGTTAAAGTTACAGCTCAATATCACACCTAACAATGGTGGCTTTTCTGAAATTCTTACATGTAAACAAACCAGAGTTACAAAATCCTAGGAGGTATCACCTTCCACCAATCGGTTGCTACGAATGTTGAAATACAATGTCAGATGTGGGATGAGATAACAACATACTCAGTAACAGTCTTAATTCCAAGCCTCCCAGAGTTCTAGTACATTTCATACCATGTTTTACAGTAACAAATTGCATTAAACTGATGATTTCCTGGAGGCAGGCAGAAACGGCTTTTCATTGCTGATTTAAAACAAATAACAAGTTTGGCAAGCGACACAAACAACAGAGATGGAAATAAGGAAGTTTCAAGCAGCACAATTTCTGCCTCGCAAGGCTGCAGCTGACATAACATTCAGAACGACCACAGACAGAGGGAACAGAATTCTCTCATACAGTTAATAAATACGTTGATGGATGAGAACATTTCTGACTCCTGAACAGTTCTACAACTTAAGACAAAAATCCACATATTTTAATTTCTCTGAAGAGTTGCCTCTCTCCCTTTCTTCAATGTAGCAGGTACAAGAATGGCATTCCTATTTGTTTTCCCACTGTAAGAAGGAAAAAAAGTGGAGTTTTCTTCCTGGGACAGTCACGAAATTCGTTTTAAAGTAGGAAAACAAGATGCATTATATGAAAACAACATATTACTGTGACTACATTAACAAGTAAATCTTAAAAACTAGAAAAAAGAACTATTTTCAAACAGAGATATAGGAAATGCCAAATAAATTTCATACACGTTACCTTAAGAGAAGATGATTTGACAAATTACAGAGGGATTTTGCTGCTGCTCAAAAACTGCCTCTCTCAGTACAATCTCTCAAGACACTTTCTAGCAAGAAATATACTGGCATTTCAGGAGGAAAGCATGAACAAACACAGCACAAAGTACTGGTATGCGTTGTACTTAGTACTGTACTTAATACTTATGCTCCTTTATCGTGATGAAATCATTTATGAGCTGCCAAAGTTGTAGGTAAAGGACTCAAAAATATTTTGCCTCATTCTATCACATTATCCAAGGCCTGAAAAACATCCTTATCAGCCACCAAAAATCCTTAATATCTTTCACCAGCTCTCAAAAAACACCCTACCACTTAGCAAAGAGAACATAGGCAACATTAACATTTAAAATATCTATACTGATTACTGCATGTAACTCTTCATTTTACTAGTAACTGCTTTCAAGAATGCAAGTGTGACTGCCCTCAGCTGTCTGTGAAATCATTGCCTTTCCCCTCATTACCAGCACAGAAATCTGCTAACATTCTCCAGCCGCTGGCTTCAGAACCCTTGGACTTAGATTTAAGTTCCTGCCAAGTTGTTGGCCTGTACTAATAAAGAACTATTTTTTCCCCTTTATACTGTAACAAATTAAGATCTTTTAATTGATTCTTTTCTTGTCTGTCAAGAACAGCATTTTAAGGATTTCTAACTATTAGAACTCTTTTTTTAACCCGCATACTTTAGCTCCTCACAGCTCTGTATCTGGTTGTAAGTTTTGAGAATGCTGTAAATCTATTTATCCTAGCTTCTTTTCTCCAGAGAGATTTCCATAGTCAGACAAATAGAAGTTTTGCACTCCTGATTCCTGTTATACTAAAGAATGCAGACAAAGCCTGTGGGGCCTCTATTTTAACACAAATCAGAAATTAATCACTCCCAAACTGCTGAAACAAACAGATTAAGTAAAGTATAGGATCAATTTAAAGAGCTCTTAACATTTTTTTGTAAATATAACTAAGCATTAAACAATCAATTCCAGAATTAATTAAATAGCTGCTAAGAGAGCAAGTTTCAACTACAATGTTGGCACCTTGCTAATCCTGCTAATCACATAAAAATAAATCAAGAAAACAAAACAATAAGGTGTAACTTGATAAAAAAAAACTAAAATGCATTATCAATATTCTATTATCTAACATTATCTGCCCGCCATAACAGCTGTCTGTGTAATTATCATATGTTTTTCCATCTCGTGGTGTTTTCTTAAACCCCTTCTGGATCATTGTATCTGAGAATCTCCACTTGAACTTAAATTTTGTATGTATTCATATATTCCTATGCCAGGAACTTGAAAATATGGTGCATATGCAGAATGGCATAAAATCAAATCAGTTAATTTTCACAAGCTATGCTTTTTTTTTTAATGCTTTTTTTTTTTTTTTTTTTTTTTTAAATTTCACAGTTTTGTAGACTTTTTGATATTAGAATGTTAAGAGTCAGGCAGTGCTGTGGGAAAACATAACAGGAATGCAAAACATGCACTTCACATACTTCATCTCAAAGAGTTTTGTTACAGTCAACACAAGAAATTAAGGACATAGGAGGTAAGCAGAAGAGTGCGCGCTGTCTAGAACAACTAGGAGATCAACAAAGCAAGAAAAGTCAGCTACAAAGTCCCAGAAAGTTCAAGGATAATCTGATAATTTCATGAGGGCTTACTGGAAGTTAACTTTATGGGCAGAAATATTCTACACTACTGATTTTGCTCTAAATACAGCCACAGTTTGGGGATAGGGAAAGTCATGAAGGGTAAAGAGCTGATCAGTACCGGGCCATAAGACAACAACCTACAAGGGCCTCCAGAAGCCTCTTAGCGATGTCTTCTAGATAACTAAAAAGAGGAAGGTCCAAACAATTGCACAGTGGAGAATTACACAAGATTTTGAAATCAACTGACCTAAGAGTTCACTCTGTATCATGTTTTTGAGAATTCCTGGAACAAAGAAGTACGCAAACCGAAGGGCCTACCTGGGCTATGATCAAAGCAGAAAACAGAAGTATGCAAAAGAAACCCTTGACATATTCCCATCAACCACTATTAAGTGCTGCAGATCAGAATTTAAAACAAGGAAGGGTTATGAGGAATGCCTTTCTAGTGTAAAGAACTGTATTATATGCATTTTGAAGCAATAAGCAGATAAAAAACTATGCAATTACACATATTTTGCAACGTCAAGAAAAAGTATAGTTTGCTGTACAGGAATACTAAACCAATTTTGAGTACCCTTAACAACATATTGTAACTAGTAAGTAGCTACAAGATACTGTAAGATCTTAATAAGATATCGCGCATGGAAGTAAGAAGGGCATACAATTTACTTTGAGGCTATTGACTCGAATCATCAACTTTCAAAGATGCAGGCTGTATTCCCAAATCACTCATTTCACTTCGGGAAGAGCAAGGAGTCACCTTCACTATAAATAATTTTGACTCTTGTAAAGTTTAAAGATACAGAAAAGAAAAGCAAAGTTCTCAGCCAAACAGAAGGAAACATAACATGGCTCTGTGTTTCTGTTTCATACACAAAACAATTTCACTTGTATTTATTTTAGACTATTTAGACTTTTAACAGCTACACTTTATCATAACAGAAAGCATCAGAAAATACTTGGTATTATCCCAGCCTCAAGCACGTTTAGTGAAGTACTATGAGCAACTATTGAATTAATATTCAAAATCTATTTCACGGTGAACTATTAGGCATCATGCTAAACCACAAAGTGGAGTTTTCTCTGGAAAAGACACATTTAGTTTTTGGTATAATATCATGTAATTTTACCAACTTTACTTGAAACAAAACAAGATTCACACTAAGTTCAGTAATTAATTATTCACTTCAGAATATTTCCAATGCATGCAGGGATTGTTTGCAGACTATACTATAAATCTAAAACCGTAACCTAACTGAAAATAATAACACAAGGTTCTTAGATCTGTGGCAAATGGTTAATTTTGCAAATTAATTTTCAGAAGCCAGGCCTTTAACCATGAGGCTCTTTCCTTTAAAATCTGCCCTCATCTTCCTCCCCTAAGTGATTATAGAAAATGTTATATATATCCACCACGGGCAGAGTTGAATTTGAGATTCGACAGAGAAGAATATACTTGTTGCAGCTGACCACACTGAAAGTATAGGATTGAGATAGTTATGTTTAGATAGTTATGGTTTTGGGTTTTTTTTTAATTAACATAAATATAAAAATCATCAGCGATTACCAGGATAGAAATGGTAAATTTTATTTCGGTGAGACAGAGACCTCTAAACTACCATTTGGGACACTACGCTCAATAATTCGGAAATATTATCTTCCATACGTAAGACAGTGTTAATCCATGTTATGTTCTATTCCTGTTATTTGAATGCTTATCGCTTTCAGGTAGAAGAAAAACAGCATGTAATCAGACATTTTAAAGCAAGAAGTAGAATTATCTGAAGCTTAGAAGCATAAAGATAACATTTCTCACAAAGATGCTCAAAAATATTATGATTCAAGCACTGAATTTTGTCACAAAAGTAGACACAGGAGCATGAAAATTCAAGAATGTCAACAACAGAAGGGTCTTCCACTGTCTCACCACAGCTATCTGACTGAGAAGCAAAAACCTAACAAAGGTTACTCCCTCTCTTCTATAGCCTGAAAGTTCTGAATAAGGAAGAAATAAAACAAACCAACCTGATTTTCCAAAGGAAATTTAAAAAAAAAAAAAAAGAAAAAAAAAGATACTCCTACATAACCCTAACAAAGACTCAAGACATCAATCTACCAGATATGTTGCAACACTTCTATTTTCAGCAGCTTAAGTGTCAAAGTGTTGGGATTTCCTTCTGAGATAATGCTGTTGTATCAATCCTGTGGGAGCAAAAAACTTGTGGCTATTTTTACCTTTTACTGCTCACTGCAACCTTTCAATAACTTTTTAATCCTCAACTGAATTCTTCTCTGAAGATGAAGCATTTGATGCTCTCATATTTTCAGGAAGCTAACTGAGCTTGCTATTTTATCTTACACATGTTTCCTAAAGGCTAGAAATGCCTTCTTGGCTCTTCTGGATTCTGATGGAGACAACCTGGAAGACCCCCACATACTGTAAAAGTGAAAGGAATATAAAATTTGGGTAAAATAATCCATTGCATGAGTACTGGACAAGACTCTGAAAATCCAAAAACCTAACATCACATTTATAAAAACAAGGTCTTTCCTCATTCTTTAATACCAAGCAGATTATTTTAAAAGCATCTTTATTACTACTATATTTTTCAGCTTTGTGCAATGTCCACGCCATTTTATTCTGTTAATATGCAAAGAAGTGCACTCAACCATAGCTAGAAGCTAGATGTACTAATCAGCAATCTCTTCTGTCCTCAGTAACATAAAAAGACTTTCATAACATATTAAAAAAATTTCTAACAGACCTTCAGCCTCAGATAGAGATGTTAATGCCAACCATTTCCAACACAACAAGCACCATCACCAGCAAAGACATCCTTATACAGCTCTTCAAAGGGAAAGTAAATGGCTTTAACAGCAATCCTCCATTACCAATTAGTGGCATTTAAATCTTTCATGCTGACAACTCTCAAAAGTAATAAATTACAATACAATTTAGTATCACAACTAAATACAGCAATATTCTTTAGCCTGGAAAAGAAAAAGATGACACAGATCAAGTATGACAAACACCTTTTGACTCACATAGAATACAGAAAGCAAGGACAAGACAATTGTTTACTTGATATCCCTTCATTCGTGTGTTAGGTAGCAAACAAGTAGGTACCACATAAAATCAGGCAGAAAGGCACTTCTCACAGCACTTTGTTAAAAAACTGCCATAGGATGTTAAAGCAGTGTTAAGCTTAGAAAAGCCAACCTGGTCTTTGACAATGGATTACAAAGCACAAAGACGTCTTCAGCTCCTAATGTCTGGGAGCAGATGTCAGATGCTTTACCTACTCATCTTTCTCATAGGAGTCACAGCTGGAGGCCAGCTAATATACCAGACGGACTTCTCTTCTGACCCAGCCTTTCCTAAATTCACAGGGGCTGACAACGTATGAAGAGGGTTTCAGGAAAGGATACAGGAACAGATGCACCTGCCCTAAACTGTGCAGGCAGCTTTCTCTGTAAGCGTGGGCCTCAACCCTGTGGGACTTCAGGCCACTGTGAATGGCCAACAGCCTTGCACAGGAACCTCAACCCAGGATTTTATTACTCCTTTCTGGGGATTCACAGACATGAACCACTGCTCTACTGCACATAGAGCTCTGCTCTCCTCTCAGATCTTGCTGGGTACAGAAGGATCCCCAGAGCAGAGAGGAAGAGCAGAGCATGGCCAGCCCATGGAGGCTGCTGCTCAAGAACAAAAAACAAAGGTGTGTGAGGGACGAGACCAAAGAAGAGAAGCAGTGAACAACCAGGGGGACACCGTAGGACAAGGTGACAACTTGGAATCAGGCCAAGCAGTACAGTGAAAGACTAACTTTAGGAATTCTTCCACTGTCTCACTTCTAAATCCACGAAATACCAAAAGACAACACTCGCAACTAAATATTCAGTGTCTTCATACCATAACAACTCTCTTTGGCTAGATTTTATTCAGGTTGGCCATTCACCAAAGAAGGAGCAAGTATGAGGCACAGAGTGCATGTTAGTCAAGCAGAGGAACAAAACTCAGCACTGGCAGCCTCAAACAACAGCTGTGAAATGTGGCACTGCGCTTCCTACAAATGGGGAGAGTCAGGCTCTGGCCAACCAGGTACTTCCAACAGCTATAAAATGCTTCTGAGGGTTCTTCAAAAGAAAAAAAAACAACCATAACCCATCTGAACTCCCAACGCCTTACGTCTTCCATACCTTTTCCACTATGTGGTAGTACTGTACCACACTAAATACCTCCTCTCATTTCACATAACATTGGTCTTTAACTCTTAGAAAACTATTGCAAAAGCCATTTCCAGAATCTATCAGCACATTTAAACAACAACAACAAACCTGATCTAGAGACCACTCTCTATAAGTGACATTTAGTTGATTCAAGAAATTTCCAGAAGCAATTTATTTCCAGCTATCCCTTAGTTTCTTCTGCCTTATTCATAATGATAATGAATGTAGTTGTGAAACAACTAGAAGTATTATTTCAGCAACTCAAAATCTACACTTTTTTTACACAATATTCATGAAAGATACTGATTCTGCCTCTCATTTAATAGTGAAAAAATTATCACTGAATATATAAAAAATCTCTTGCTTTTATTAAAAAAATTGTTCTTGTACCATTAACAGGAATTATCTATAACTCAATAAACTCTAACAACAACAACTTGTAGGAAGAAAGCAATATAAACAATAGCTTTGACAGCAAGTTGCATTCCTGACCCTTTATTCCAAAGGTCCACTTTAATAATACCAAGATCACAAATGGAGCAATGAAATTAGATGCTATCTTTTATTTAAGTAAACAGACATTTACTTTTTTCTTTTTTTTAAGGATTGCGGTTAGATTAAACTGTTGACAGACAAGATCAAACACTTCTGTCATCAAGATCTAGGCAATGAAGTATATAAGGCAACCAGGCTTCTCTATCACTGAGAGGTATTTCACAAATTAAAAACACACAGACTCTGCCAGCCTACATTAAAAAGGTAAAGGACGGGGCTATGTTCAAACAGCGGCAATCACAGAAGCTCAACCAGAAGGAGATCTTGAAAAATCCATGGAAGTGCTTTCTAACAAAACACCAGCAGTTCTTTTTCTCCTGCAATCCTGACTACCATTACAGCACAACATTCGCAGCAATTCCAGCAAAGTTAAGATGATGTTTGTAACAAATATTATGCATATTAGTGTTACCAGCTATGTATTTGTAAGGTATATAGTTCAGATACTAAAATAAAATCCATAAATACATTGCTTTTCTAAAATTAAACATAATGCTTTCCTGAAATTAAATATCTTTATGGTCAAGTGGGAAATCTGGCTTCATAAGTTCTAATGTTTTATTGTACAACAAAAGTCTCAGATCATGAAAAAAAATTTTTTTGTTTGTTTAAAGTCACTTCCTGTCTGCCTGTGCTCCTGAACTATGTACTGTAGTCTCCAGAAAATGAATGTCTGGTATCTGAAAAGACCCCTGATCCCTGATTCCTTCAGATCTACAATCTGATGAACTCTGGGATATTTTATTACTTATTCAAGGGATGAAATGATATCAGAAGAAACCCCAGGGAGCCAACAGAAGCAGAAACAAATCCCATCCTTTTAACTCTCTCAAGGCCGCACTAGTCAGCACTGTGATCCTCAGGGCAGCCAATTGCCAGTGACAGGCTATAAGATGCTCTTTGCTGACTTGGACATTGGTGCTTTGTGAGGCCAAGGTCTAGGAGGGAAGAAAGGGGTGAAATGAGCCATGCTCCTCTTCAGACGCAAGGGACAAAGAGGCCTACCCTGACATTCTTAACAAGTAACTAGCTAAGTAGAAATGAGAGGGGTGCTGCAGTCGAGGATGCACAACACAGCCTTCCAAAGTATTGCTCCAAACGTAACAGCCTGAAATAAAGACAAATTAGTAAAGTGATGGCACTGACCCCATGCCAGATGTGAAAATTGACTGTAAAGCTTTAAGGATAGACTTTGTAAGTACTGCTAATGAGTAAGGAAAGATGACACTTGCTACTGACTCTCCTTAAAGACATGTAAAACAGCTCCTTCCAGAGCTGCCTTTTTTTATCCCAATCTTGCGATCTATTGAGCATATTCATAAATTCATACTTATTGTCTATTAATTTCATATACTTAAAAATAAAGGCATCTCCTCATAAATATATTTCAGAGTTAGATTCTACAGCATCGTATCACCCAGTTTACAGGCAGCAAAGAACAAAACCAATGATTTGTAGTTTCACCACGGAGTACTATCACATAAAGAAAAAATAACAAATACTGTACAATGAAAATGGGTTCACATTGAAATCTGGCTATTAATGTGAAGATGGAAGAGCTGCAGCCATGTTAGAAAGTGAGTCACAATCAGAAATAACCTGATAAATTTAACATATGATCCAAAATAATTAAAACTCAGGCAACAGGACAAGTATGAGCCTTGAAACTCTGTGCAGATCAGTGCTTTCACTCATGTGCAAGAATCAGTCCACAGTTCTGCACAGGAGGAACAAGAAGAAAAAGTGATTAAATTGCAAGAGCATCATACCAAAATTGATAGAGTTGATTCTCTAACAAAGTGCTAGACCAGAATAGGCTGACCTCTCAAGGTCTGGTTGAGCCCTATTTCTAAACATGCTTTAATACACATATGCTGCTGCCTTTTGTTTTCCTTTTCATCACTTATGCTAAACAAATTATTACATTTCTTCCCATAAAGTCTATCTGCTCATCTGTTTCTATTTAAATTTCCAAATTTTCAACACAATCCCAAACTAGTGTCCAAAGAGAGTAGTTTAGAATTCATACACAGTACAGCAGTAAGTGTTAATTTGTCCCTTAAAGACAGACAATCAGCTGATTTTATTTAAAGGAACTCAAAGAAAATTAGTGACAAAATATTAAGACCAACATCAGTATCACCCATGGACCAGCAAAGGCTAGCAAACTATGCAATTAAACTTGGACTGCCAACCTCAGTTCTATATATATATATTTTTTTTTTTTAATCTTCTGTGAATGCAAGCAAATCATGTGAGCAATCCATTATCCCTGAGCCATGGGTAGGGAAGGTAGGAAACCACCAGTCTAATTCCTAGTTGTAACAAGGTCTAAACTGATAGTTCTACATTTGATCAAGTCTGGTAATAGGCATGAACAAAAAAAAAAAAAAAAACTCATCAGGTGTTCATAATTATTTTAAAATACCATTTATTGGTTTTTCACATAACAGACTGAACATGTTTTATGGATATTCTAAGGATGTGGGGGCAGAGGGAGTGAAGGAGTTGTTATTATGCACAGTAGCCAAGCTCTTCATACAGTCAATAGAAATAGGCAGATAAGCTCTTCCAGAAGAGAAGTCAGACAAGCTAAATTCATCCAAATTAAGCTCCCTCTCCAAGTCATCTCTTGGGGGGGGGGGGGGGAGGGGAAGTTTTCTTTTCACTGGCTATAGTAGGTAAACAAACTAAACTACATGCTGAACAAGGAGAAAGTGAAAATCCTTGTGTCTCTGTTTCTATGAACACATTCTCTTTTCCTTTTTTTTTTTTTTTTTTTTTTTTATATAGTGTTAATCCAAGCAAAGTTTTGATTACTGCAGTCTAGATAAAGCACTAAGGCAAACAAAAATACATACCAAATACAATGCACCACACAATCACTCAATGGCTGTGCCACAAGACACTTCACAGCACAGCCTCACTGTTAAAAAGCAGCACACTGCCTAATATGTGTGTGTGTGTGTGAGGATTCAGTTTACATACACTTTATCCAAAAACCAATAATAGTAACAATAAAATAAAAATTTAGAAAGAGCTACTATGTGTCAACTATTGTTTGAGAATTCAATTCATGCAACATTGCTAAAAATGGTTATACAGTAAGTAGTAGAGGATGAAACAGAAGAAACACGTATCAAAAGGTGCTTGTAACCTTCTGCAATGTAGATAGGAAGTGTGACAAATCAAAGAGAAAATAACCCCCTAAGAGAAAGCTCCAGGCTTTGTGAAGCTGCAGGTGCTCACCCACCTCTCCTGCTGTATGACAAACAGTGACGATGGGATCATGGCTCTAACAGGCATCAACAAGAACAAAACAGACAGCAAAATCCAGAACAGCTCCTCAGAAAATCTCCACTTCCACCATCCAATTGGAAGCCTGCTCAGAGTAAGATGTAGGAGTAGCTGAACTGCTGCAGACTTGTTTGCTAACGCTTTGATTCTGGCATCAACTCAGTTAACACGTGTGTGTGAGTGAATGATCCTCCACTGCTGGGACATTTGTAATGTCTTTCCTCCACACAGACCTTGTGGAACTGCGAAGAATAAAGCTCATACAATAGGTTTTTGTTCCCAAGCGGAAAGGGTGTGGAGCAAGAAAGCACAGGCTAGCTTTCTTTCTTTTCCCCATATGACTGTTTTCTTTGAACTTGAGGAACCTCAGCACCTTTGAGCCCGTCAGTGCTCAGCCAAGTTTAGCTGAAAATCTCCAGCACATCTAAGGCACAAATGCCCATATATCTATAAAAAACAATATCACTTCACAGGTTTCTTCTCCAATATCAAAGATGGCTGAATATCACATAATTTCATATACTTTAAACTGATTCCAACCACCTAACTTCTTTATACCCTTCTAGGTGGAAACTGAAAGCATGTGATCTATTCCTGGATCTCCACCAGGACTTGCTAACATGCCATTTTAGCTAAGGTAATTTAGGGCTGCAGAAAATCGAGATCTACTAAAAATATTGCCTTAGAGTTTACTGTAAATGCAAATACAGAGGTATATAAAAAGCTTTAAAGCTATCACAGTAGGAGAAAATACTGCATAACATTCTCCGTATTTCATATTTTGTACACCCCTTACAAACAGGTATACAGTACCAACCAGAGAGCACAGAGGACTGAATGAGATAATGGCATCTATTGGTATGTTGACTTAAAAAAAAGAAAACTCCGTTGGCATATGCTACAGGACTCCCTAACTGTAGACACAGACATAAGAACAACCAATTTCAAAAGCAAAGCTCTGTTGTGAATTACAGCCAAGAAAATCTGCCTGCTCAATTTGATTCCTCTCTTCTCACAGGCATTAGAACTTAGAGTTGCCAATGACCAACAACTGCCTGATTTCACAAACTGAAAGCTTACGTTCACAGTCAGGCAGAGAGGAAAGAAAGAAAGAAAATAAATACAAGAGAGATACAAATTTGCTTAAGTTATCAGCCTAGAAATTTATTGACACTAAGATCATTATTACTATATGAAAAAAAGAAAAAAAACAAGCCCACACCTGGACTTTGCTTCCAGACACTTGCTGCCCACACAACACCTGGCCACTTTTCTTCATTTATTTCTCACTGTTGTCTTCCCAGACAAGTGGGGTTGTTCCTAAGTGTGTCTCTTCTTAGTAACACCTCTCCTAATACATTCATTCCTTCATACTGCTGGGTCTCTTTCTGTCTAGGTCTACAGTTTTGACAAGGTGTGAGGTTCTCTGAGTGGTTTGTATTTCCCTGGAGGTCCCTGGAAGCAGGCAGCTGAGGAAACACGCAGACCACAAGTCATCTGCCTTCTTAAAGTGCCTCAAAGGCTCACCATCTCTAAATCTTTTTAAGAGAGATGCGAAAGAACCCCGCAAGAAATAAAGCAAGCCCACTGCCAATTACCACAGCAGCTGAGAGAAGCTCACAGGATGTTTACATTCACTTTCAGCTGCAAGATGGACTCACTGTAAATTAATTTTATAGAAAATTGTAAGGACTACTGTAGGAAATTACATTATAGAAGGCACAGACAGTTGCCTCAAGAAAAGTGTTATGGAAAACCATAATACTGACCCAAAAGAAAAAAAAAGGCATTAGGTACAAGTATCTGGTATGTAAATTAGTTCACAAATTAGGTCTCTGAAGAGCCTAAAGCCTACGAATGTACCATGCATCATCACTGTCACCTCTGAAAACATATCAGACTCCCATAAACTGAAGGCAGCAAACTGAAAACGCACATCGCTATAAACACAGCCCTCAGGTTTGGTTCAGTAACAGCAAGCACTGAAACTAGACTATTCCACTAAAACTGTTCAGAATTAACGGCACAGTCTTTAATAGAGCTTATATACCAGAGTGAAAGGCCAAGTAAACTACCATGACCATATTAGTGTTCCCAGTAACAGTGACCCTATCACCCATCATCATCCTGGAAGGCATCATCCTCAAAGAGGAAACACTCTTGTCCCAATGAAAAAATAAAAACCCAAAATGACGCAAGAGCAGAAAATAAATAAAAGGAAAAAGTATGGAACCAGTAAAAAAAAAAAAGGGGGGGGGGAAAAGAAAAAGAAGGAATAGAAGATGCAAATAAGGGTTAAAAAGAAGCAACAGGGAAAAAAAAGTGACTACTCTGAGAAGTGTCCTGAAAATGGACAGAAATGGTCAACCAATGGAAGCACAGATTAAAAACAGAATAAGATATACTGCCATGGCCCAATTTCTGTCAACAAACAAGCACTTCAGAAGACTTTAATCTGAACTACTACTCACACACCAATTTTCTGCTTGTAACTCAAAAGCCTACACAGTAATTGGCAGGCAAAACATTTAAAGCATTAGATATCCCATAAATCTGCATTTTAAAAATCAACCAACATCATCCTGTATTCTGCACAGAAGTATGAGAACTGTGTTTGCACGGCACGGAGCAGTTTCCTCAGATTACTCCTTACATTCCTTAAGAGCAGTTTTACATCATTTATGTAAGTAACTAAAACTCCAGGAACGCTCCTGAAAAATAGATTACATTTTACTTTTTTCCCCCCTCTGCTTTATACACTTCTGCTCTGCAAGAGAAGACAACAAAGAGCACGTTAAGGTTTACCATTCACGCCAGATTATCCGAAAGGTTTCATATTGAAAATAAGGTACCTACGCAACCTGATTCAAACGACCTGCTGAAGCAAGCAGACGAAAGATATTCAGCATGTGTGAAGAAAGTAATTTTCCCAGAAGCATTAAAAGAGTCGTATCTAAAATAAACATGGATCACATAGCTTTAAAAGCATTGCTGCCAGATTTTTCCACTCAATCAATACTAGAAAATTGAGTAATTTTACATTCCAGAGCACTGTAATTTCTGTAGAAACAAGAACCTTGACTTAGGTGTTCATGAAACATAATGCAAGCCAGATTTCCTTATCTCATGCTTAATTTCAGTATATCCCATCCCTACATACTGTCCTTGGTGGGTCACCAAAGTAGCTGAAGGCTGCTGTAACCAAATTGTAAACTATAAAATGGTATTATGGCACATTGCACGCTGCAAGCAATGTATTACCCTTCTTGGGCTATCACAGATGACCCAAAACAATGTTAGGAATTAACAGAGCTGTAAAAAATTGCTGGCAAACCCAGTACGCACCAGGTTATTCCAACACAGAGTTCAGCTGCCTCTCATTTACTGTTGTATTTTCTTTAACTCACACACAAACATACACACCTAGCACCACTGCTTGAACAGGAAGGGTGGGTGCAGGCTGTCAGATGCGTTCCGCTGCTGACTGCCCTTGCTCTCCCCTTGATTTCTAAAGCAAGGTCCAGGAAGCACTGACACAACCTGAGATACAGAACCAGCCCTGCACTTCCACACGTTTTGCTATTATCCTGCTAATGGAACTTCATATGCTGACTTCAGAGATGTATAAATATTTAAGCAGACAACAAATCTAGCTTGATTTTGATCTAGCTGATCTTGATTGAACTCAATTCTTAAACACTTGAAGTTGTGCTTTATTCTGTCCTTAGCAGAGCCATCAGCACAAATGGACATGCATTCCTGTATGTTCTTTCTGCTTTTCCATTGAGTCACAAAAGCTACCCGTAGACAATGTCTCACCTTCCAGAATCAATGGTTTAAGAAAAGAGAACAGTTGTTTGTGTGAACAACTGTATCAACAATCCTCCCATTCTATTTTCCACTTACCTACATTCTACCACTGATGTTTCCCTACTTTTCAAGCACAAACACGAGCATTCAGAATATGCAGAACAAACCATAAACACAGGTTTTTCCTACAGGTGAAGCCCAACACAGCCTGCTGTTACATGACAACCACTTTTAACACAAAGAGCCCCCTGTCCCACCTTCTCCCACCCCCAGCATAGTGAGAGCCGCATCTTCATCACTTGCTGTGGGTCTGTCACACGCACAGCCCAAAGGACTCACAAATTGCTCCGCACAAGTGCCTCCCAAACAACACAGATGCAGCATAATCCCATCCTTCAATGCCAGACTGGTGCCCATGTTGTCATTTCAGAAGCCAGTCAGGTTCTTCTACCTTCCACACAGGAGTTGCAGTTTTCCTTTGAATAAACCCAAAAGCACAAGTCCCTGCCAGGTGTGGATGTGTATGAAGCCATCATTTTCTGCCATTCACTTCTGACAAAGGGAAAATCAGGTCCCCTCAACGGGAGGGGGACACACACACAAAACCAGCAGCATATCCCTTCATGTGGAGCCACATCTCTGCCACACACAGAAGCAAGACCCCGCTGGGAGGAGTGCTGCCCTTACCTTAATGATGCTGCTCCTCCGGGGGATGCCGGGCTTGCCCTCCCGCTGCTGCCCGCAGGGAAACCCTTTCTCCTTGCCGCTGTTCTCGGGGCTTCCGGGGGGCGCGGATCCCGGCTCCTCACCGGCCCCCACCAGCGCGCAGTCCCCGTTGGAGACGCGGCCGCCGGCGCTGTCAAAGCGGACTCTCCCACCGCCGCCTCCGCCGTCCCCGTCGCCAGCCCTGAAGGCCACCTTGCCCTGCAGCGGCCCCGGGGAGCCGGGCAGCCCCCCGCCGCCGCCGCCGCCGCCGAACTCCGCCATCAGCCGCCGGGCTGCAGCAGCGCAGCGCCGCGGTCCCCCTCCCCTCTGCCGCAGCCGCTGCTCGGCGGTGCCGCTCCTTCCGCTTTCTGGGTATTTACGAGCGGGGGGGAATCAGCAAAAGTCTCTCTCCGCCGTTCATTTGGCACCGAGATCGCGTCTCTCCAGGAGGTTGGTGGGGGGCGGACGCCTCGCTGTCGTCTCTGCGAGCACCAGCGCTCGGTCCGTCAGCCCTTCAGCACCTGGGAAAGGAAAAGAGGCGAAACGTGACGGGCTGCTCTCGCACGCGGCGGCGGCGGGGGGGAGCGTTACACCACGGCACTCGCACTCACTCACTCACACACGCACGCACACGCGGATGGGAGGAGGGCCCGCACGCAGCCCCGCACCGGACGAGCACAGCCACCAGCTAGGGCACCTCCTGCTCCATCGCGTGCTGAAATCGGCGTTTTCCCGCTGACACCGACCTCGCCATCGCAGCCCGGCGCCAAAAAGCGGGAACGTGGCGAGAACTTGAGTGCAACACCCCGGACTCCCCCGGCGGCGGCCAGGCGCAGTCCGTCTCGGCGGCGACCCGTGGGGCTCCGGGAAGAGCGGGCACCACCAGCCGCCCCGCTGGCCGCCGCCGGCAACTTTTCTTCCCTCCCGCCGCCACCGGCCCCTCGCCGCGCCGTCCCCGGGTAATCCGCTGCCCGCCCGCCCCCGGCAGCCGCCCTCCCGCGCCCCCGGCCACCGCGCCCCGCTACCCACCTCAGCTGCGAAGTGACGGGGGGTTCCCCCGCCAGCGCCCCGGAGACGCTTTTCCCCCTCTCCCCTCCTCCCCGCTACGGTCGCCGCCTCTGCCCGGAGCCGGATACAGAGAGAAACTGATTCGCGTGGCCGCTTCCCTCGTTCTTCGCGCCGCCTCCCTCAGCGGAGCGCTCGGCGGCCCCGAGCAGGCAAAACGCCGGCAGCGCCGAGGGCAAAGGCGCCCCGGCCGCCCCCGCTCGGAAACTCTCCGGGGAAAGCAGCGCGAGCGAGCCCGGCTCCCCCCCGCCCCGCGCTGCCAATCACGGGGGCGGCCCCGCGCGGATTGGGCGGCCCCGCCGCCAGCAGCCCCCCCTCCGGCAACTCGGGGCGCGCCGCCGGGGGCAGGACCCGCGGTCACCGCGCTGCGAGGAGGAAGGGAGCAGCGGGGCCGACAGCGAATTCCTCCACGCGCGCCCTCACCGCTGAGGACTCCTCGCGCTCCCGGTGCTCCCGCCGCCCCTCTGGCGCTGCGCCGTCGCCCGGCGAGAGCTGCCCGCCCTCAGAGAGCCCGCCCGCCCCCAGCGGCCCCGCCGGAGCCCCCCGCCGCGTGGGCAGGAAGGGCGGGGGCTGGCGGCCGTTCCGCGCTGTGAGGCGATACCTCAGCTGCAGCTGGCGAGGGCTTCCCCGAGGCAGCCAGGGAGCGCAATTAGGCCTGTTAATTAATTAGGGAAAGACAAGGTGGTCAAGCACAGGACTAACGACAGCATAATGAGAACAGTAACGTGGTGGTCACCTCGAGATGTGTCCACTGCAAAGCGAGTGTGACCGGTGTGCCCTTACATACCACACTTGTGCATTCAGAACGTGGCCAAACAAGCTCAAGTAACAAGAATTAGGACCCGAGGGAACAGCGTGGAGCTGCATGGGGGCGGGTCAAGTTGGGTATCAGGAAAAGGTTCTTCACCAGAGGGCAGTGGGCATGGATCTGGATGCCTAGGACAATGGTCACAGCCCCAAGCTGCTGTAGTTCAGCAGTGTTTGGAGAGTGCTTTCAGACACAGGGCTTGAAGTTTGGGTGGTGCCGTGTGGAACCAGGAGCTGGACTCAGTGGTCGTTATGGGTCAGTTCCAACTTGGGACATTCTGTGGTTCTATGACTTGATGTATGAGGAATAACTTAGAGATGTATGTTTATTTGTACTTTCAGATATAGTTGTATATTGCGATGGCCCCATATTTCGTAATTCATTTGAGCAAAGGAATACAAAACGGCACAGCTGAGGCAGGGCCCTCTGCTCATGGTCCGTGCTCTGCTTGAAGCGTGGCAACATGAAGGGTGGGAGCAGCAGGAGGCCTAAGGCTGCCCACACTGCCTGACCTTCAGCATTCAGCTGTGCATAACACAGGAGCCAGGCACACCTCGCCGCCCATCACAAGCCCTGCACTTTTCATTCAGATTCCTCTGGCTGTCCTCTAGAGACCTTGGCATCTGAGATAAGGTGCCCACCAAAGATGCCTAGAATAAGGCAACACAAATACCCAGCTTTGATGTGTTGTGCAGAGTTACACAATGGAAACACTGAAGAGCTTGTTATAAATTCTACCCTTCAGCAGCAGGATGTAACCAAGCACTGCAGAGCAGCACCCTTCCAAGGGAAGGCACCCGACCTTCTCCTGGGGACAGCTCTCTGCCCCCTCTCAGCGAGAGCCACAGGGGAGGCTGTGCCATGCTACAGGAAGGGAACCAAGAGACAGCGGGCCCCGAAGAAGTTGGCACAGAGCAGGAATGCTACTGCAGGCCAGAACCTGTCTGCACAAGGCTGCTGTTCAATAGCTGTCCGGGCAGCAAGGAAGGCACTGAACAGCTCGCCTGTGCAGTGAGAGGTCCAGCTACTGGGATGCAAGAACCCATGTGCATTTCTTGAACTGCTTTGTAGAAGTGCTGCCCCACTCTCAAGGAATAAACCAGCTGAGGGTCCATAACAATAACATATCACATCCTTAATTTCCAGCTCATGACAATGTTGTTGGCCACCACAGAAAAAAGGCACCAGGAGGAATTATCCAGCACAGGGGAGTATGAAGAACATTTCTTGCTCAGTGTCATTTCTAATGACTCAGAACCTGACGCTGTTACATCACTCATCTAAATCATTCCCAGTTTTAATCAAATATTCACATAACGTTAGTTCAAATGAAAACCAAAGCATGTGCAGGGTACAGGCTGCAAACTGCAAAGAACATCGACATTAAACTTCAGATCCAAAATATCCAAAGTTTCTGGTTTCCGTGAGCCAGAGATAGAGAGCTTTCACCATGTGTCCTCATCTGAACATCTGCTCTTGCCCAAATGTCTTGCCACTGAAGTAGGAAAAGTCAGTCTTGCATATTAAAGCAGCCTTTAGCACTGTATCTACAGATGAGCACGTCACAAACTGCTCCTACAGGAGACACTTTAGGACCACCACAATTTCTTCTGGAGGATGAGAATTACACACAGCAGACAGAAAGTGCTATAGATTCGTTTGTCGCAGAGCATTGCCAGTAAGCTGGCAAGGAAGAAGACACATGTTTTCAGTGTTTTTGCTATTCCAGATGCACATAATAAAACACCACTTTTTAGGCCTTTAACAATGTTTGATCAGTTCTGTCTGAGAGAAAGAAAAAACAAAGTAAAAAAGAACACTTCCTTTTCCAACTCTACTTATCTATCCAACCTGTACAGATACAAGATAACAACGCTGAAAAAGAAATCATTTAGCTGCAGCCTTGGCAGTTCTGTAATGAATGATATCAAGAACCTGCAGACTTTTGACCACAAAGTGATGATAATATAAAGCAACCAGTAAAATTTCTGAACCTCATCTGAAGGGCACATGCCTGAAAACTGATTTTGTTGTACTGGCATTGTGCTTATTCTAGTACCTTGCAGATATTTAGTGACTGAGAAAATATGAGTGCCAGATGCAGAACTACAGGGGTTATGCTAGAAAAATAGAGATAGCAAATAATGGTTTCTCCAGTTCTGAGATTTCCTCCATCACTTTTCGTTCCCTGATTTTTATTATTGCCCCCATTTCTGTTTTAAGGATTTTCCTCCCATGAGTAAAACTATTAAAGAGTGTCCAAAGGAAAGCTACAAAGACAGTGAAGGTCTAGAGAGGAATGAGGTATGAGGAGCAGCTGAGGTCCCTCGGTTTGCCCAGCCCAGAGCAGAGGAGCTGAGGGGAGGCCTCATGGCAGCTGCAGCTCTCATAGGGAGCAGAGGGCAGCGCTGAGCCCTGCTGTCTGTGGCAGCGACAGGGCCCAGGGAACGGCGTGGGGCTGTGTCAGGGGAGGGGCAGGTTGGGTGTCGGGAAAAGGTTGATCACCAGAGAGCAGTGGGCATGGAACTGGCTGCCCAGGGCAGCGGTCATGGCACCAAGATGATGGAGTTCAAGAAGCATCTGGACAGTGCTCTCAGACATATGGTCTGATTTTTGGGTGGAACTATGTACTCCATATGGTACTCCATGATCCTTATGCGTCCCTTCCAACTTGGGTCATTCTGTGATTCTATGAATGTGATTATTCAAATGTGTTTTGAACTACTGCCATACACAAAATGAACAATTTCTGATAAACCAAAGTCTCAGAAGTGGCCACAAAATTGGCCTTTGCTTATTGATACCTTGCTTATCCTTGCGAGCTCAAGGTTCCAAAGCATAATAATACATGTAATACAAATGTAAACCATGTACTTTCTTTGCCATAACTTTTGAATGTCAGAGAGTGAAGAAACTTTCTTGCTATTATACAGTGTTGGCCTCAGCAGCCTTATTTGTTTACTTGTTAAATGAAATAAGGATTATAATGGAATCAAAAGACCCTTTTGTGACAATATTGAACTGTGAGGAGTTGCTGCCATGTGCACATATTAGATATTTCCATAAAATCCTATTAAATATCAGAGTTCCACAGCTAAGCTAATATTACCCATTGAACTTTTCTAACTCAAATAGCATGGCAGCAGAAACCTGCCAAGAAACAGACCATGTTTAAGTCCCAAGCCAGCAATTACACGACCAGTATTTAAATAAACCAAATACTATTAGGATGTTTTTACTAATATCCTAAATATTTTTTTTTATTCCAAACACGAGAAGTTTTAATTAGCAATTAACTTGTCTGAATGTTGCTTTTCTGACATCTCTGCTTGGAATTTGTTTTTTCATTATTGTAAGTATCTCTGCAATTCCAGTGATAATTTCTTAAATTGCCTGACTTCACTGTTCGGGTCATGATCTTGCATATACTCGTTTATTATTCTTGCCTATAATTAAGTATACATGTTTAAGTAGTCCTATTAAAGTCAGAATCTAATTCATAATTAATCCAAGGCAAAGTTTAGGTATAAATAATGCATTACTGTATACATCTGTAAAGCGCAGGTGTGCTGTACGCACATAAGAGGAGACTTGGACATGTGAGGGAATATGAACTAATGGGTATCTAAGATAGCAAAAGTGTAGGTAGGCAAACATAGGCTAAATCAACTGACTTATTGACTGGAAAGCATTTGTTAGTACTGTGTCCTTGAAATTAATTATGTTTATCATTTTGGAGAGTTCACTACACTTGCAGTAAGCATGGTGATTTTTATATATGTATATTTTTTATTATTTTTTTTTAATCAGCAGATCAACCATTTCAGCCTATTAATCGCAGCCTAAGGAATGTTTACCCTCTGTCCTACCTATCATGCCAATTAGTCTGGCTAACAGCCTACTTAATTTGACAGCTGAAGATTAACAAGAGCTTAACAGTTCCCCTACAGACTACTGAATCCAGAAGGGATGCTTTTCCAAATCAAGATCATTCAAATGTTATTCTCTGAACTGCCTGTTATTAAGACTATCATGCTGTGGGGTTAGCTGGCTGCAATGTAGCCTTAAGTCACACTTTTTTGAAAACGAGAGTCTTTGTTTATACGTTTAAAAAAGGTCAAGATTTTTCAAAACTGAATAACAATGTTCCCTGCCTTTTAAAATATTGAACTAGACGCTTTAATGGAAAGTTAAAGAGCAGACATAAAGGTCTTTCTGGAAATCCAGTTCCCCTAAGGCCTTAGTTTGCAAGCTAAATATTAAGCCTCGACTTAGGCACTATTTTCGAGGTACTGTGTTGAGAAGTTATTTCTAGTGGAAATGAGAGTTCATTGTACCTCTTTGCCACTCTTCAAAGCACTAACAGACCAACAGTTTTCTCTTTGTTTCTAGTTTGGAGAAACTTATTTCATAACAATAATATCTGAGGTTATTTTGGGTAAAGCTTCCATGGAGCAAAAATTGTATTTTCTTCTATGAAAACAGACAGACACAGTGAGTAAGATCTGCATCACGAGCACTTAAACGAAGGCACATATGTTTTACCAGAGAGACCACAACAACAAACTTGCTCTTGGGATGCTTCTTTTGCATCATTACAAGCAGCATGCAACCACAGTTTGTCACCTCCTCCGGCTGTACTCTGCCCTCTAAGGAGAAGTTACAGAGTTACAAAATGGGCTGAGAGCCAGAATTCTGGGAAGGATTGGGTTTCATTTTGTCTCTCCTTACATCTGTTGGTAACTATTGGACATATGCAGAGACATTTGACTTCTGGAACATAAGGCATTTCATAAGTCATCTATTCTTGTAATTAGAAGAAACTATTACTGTGGGAGCTTGCAAATTAAGCTGACTTCAATGGATTTCATACCTTGTTAAAACCTAAACTACTCTTGCAAACTAACCAAAGCATCAGTACTGACAACATCTTTCATTAAATTCTCACATAGAAAAAGATAAAGCTTGTAATTTGTGATTTCAGGATGATATGCTTTGCAAATTCCCTTCACAGTTGCATATTAAACTTTTTCACGGCTTTGAGGGAAATCACATCTCTTCCATTATAGGAGAGTAGGTAAATAAAATAAATTGATTTTTGTCACCTGAGCTCCTTCTATAGTTTTCTCCACTTTATCATGTCCATGAGGCTAAACGGTGGGTCTACCCATGCTGCAGTGCATTTACTTTGAGGACCAAAGTTAACTCATACACACTGCTGCTACTAAGCATTTAACTGTGGGCTGGTGACAGTGTAACTAGTTATAAGATTTAAGACACACAATACCACAGAAAAGGGAAAATATATGTATAAAAGAGGAATGAAGTTCTAGCAATGAATGTCAGTCAAAATCCTCATTAACCAATTCAACCTAGTCATGTTTCTGAATTATAAAAAGTCATGCAGGACTTAGCATATGCCTGCTAAAAAAGGCAGAAGGAGTTCATTAAACTCATCATACCCTCAAACAGAAATGGATTTTATTTCAATCATCTGAGAAAGCTACAGTGGACAAATCATTTGAAACAGTTTTTTAAAATGTTACTAACACATGGTGGAACATGTAGTTTTTCTTGTTGTTTGAGACTGGTAGGCTGATTGCATCACCAGGGTCAGTGAGACTGTGTTCCTTACTAAAACTTGTCATGCAGTTCCTTAATCCTATTAATTACTTTTGGATTGCTCACATGCATAAAATGATCACCAGATCTTGTCTCATAGAGATGGCAAGCTTGGCTGTGCTGAATTAACCAGCACAAGCCTCAACAGAAATTAATTCCAGCCTTTAATGTTACCTAATCTTTCAACTTCTGAAGCATAAGTTAACAGTCAATACTAGTTTGCTTTATTTTTGGCTATAAAAGTTGCTAATAAGTCACAGTATTTATAGATGCTTTCATATGCATATTCAAAACGTCTTTACTGGAAATAGCTTCATGGTTGAAACATCTGGTCAGACATCTCAACTAAGCATCTATTGTACTATTACCACAAATACTGATAGAAACACGGTAAGTAGAAAATACTCTTCTTAATCTCTCAAGCATTTATGTTCTGCATAAAGTATCCACGAAAGTCAGAGTCCTGACTATCAGTTGTAACTTTTACTGTGCTCTCCGGATTTTTCAGATCAATGCCTATGTACAAAATGTCACTATTAGTATATGGCAACTTTGTTTTCTGAGTAAACCAGCTGAAATAAGGGGAAGTCGCCACTTTTCCTTCTGCCATAAAAACAGAAGGGAAATTCCCCACTTCTGTTCTTTGCTATGGCAAAGTACTCCTGGAAGAAGAGTCACCAAGAGGAGGAACCTGAAGTGGGACAATGGTAAGACTAACCAGTACCTGAAGAATTTCTAGTTCTCTCACTTTTTGCCTGCAAGTAAAAAATATTGGCAGGCTGGGAAAGCAAAGTTTTTCCAGCTTGCAATCCTCTAAGTCATTTTCATGTGTTAAAAAACATTTCCATTCTTCATTCCCCCAACCAGCTCCGACTTCCTGCTAGGTGATCAAAGGAAGACCTATACTTCTCCCTTCAACTCACTGTAAAAATTGCTTCTTGTCCCACTATGTAAGATAAAAAAACTACAACCAAACAGTATGATCAGTCTTGGTAACTGCCCAAGGAAGAATGAATGGATTAAAATGATTAATGAAAAGGGAAAACAGCAGAAAGGATCAAAAGGACATAGCAGTAAAAACTGTTAACATTCATTTATAACAAATTTCAGGATTACTGTAATCACACTTCATAGCGTTATGTGGCTGAGGGATGGGGAAATAGAAAAAGAATGGAGTCAAAGTTGGAGAGGAAGATAACACCAAGGAACTGGCAAATAGAAAGCCACGGTAGGATAAAGACAAGAACTGCTAGCCATTTAAATCGGAAAAACAACTGAAGAAAAGACAGAAGTAGCAGTTAGAGGAAGTTAGAGAAAAAGGCTTGTAAGATAGAAGAAATATATAATAAAGAATGTCTTGAGACTATTACAATGAAATTGCAGGAATTTGTTTAGCTGTCAAGGGTTTTGACTGTATAGCAGAAAACTAGACAGTCCTCAAGAAAAGATTGTTAATGCAAGAACTACACATCTTCAGATATGATGATGAAGTAACAGACACAGGCTGAAGAAGGGATTTTTCTCCTTCAAACAACTGTTATATTTCTGTATGCATATGGCCTGACAGAAGAAGCTGAGGTCTAAGTGCATGCTTCTGGGCTTCTTTGTGTCATCATTTCAGTACTTAATAAGGCCACTTTTGGGGGAAAGAGGATGTCAAGTTCTTGCTGCACTTAAAAAAAATCCCATTTTTTTCCCTACATTCTGAAATTCTTCGCAATCAAGAAACAGAACACAAACGTCTGTTTCTATGAAGAATAAGATTGCTGATTTAATTGTTTCTGAATTAATGTTATTTATAGCTGCATTACAAAAAAAGAAGGAAGGTTCAAGATCAAGGCTCTCTGCCACTGCCATTGTACAAATCCATGCCACCTTTCACTTCAGAGCTGGCCCCTTGCCATCCAGCTTGGAATGCAAACAGGATGATCTTTCGTCTGCTTGAAAAAGACCCCACAGACCTTCTCTGCATAATGTTAGAAATGTCCAACAGTTAAATACAGATCCTCCAAAATTCCTGTCCCTCTTTCTAATCACTTGATCATCTTTCTCCTCCATAGAGAAAAATAGCTGCTGGTCCACATGTGTGCAACTTGAAGGAATTCAGGACAAGGGGCAGTGAAGAGCTGAAGCCCTGTGTATACCCAAAGGATCTGCCAGTTTGCAGCAATGGAGCTCACTGACTTCTGACAGTTCTAACAGAAAATTCTCTGTATTTTCATTTGTTTTAATTATGTTAAGGTACTTCATATATTTTAGGTTTATTTGAAGTCTCAAGAAAAATGCACTGTACTAATACCAGCCATTTTACATGAATGATTCTGTACAGGCGAAAAGGTGGCATTGCCAATGAAGGGAAGATCATCTTGGTTAATCTTCATGAAGAGCAGCATTTTAACATAAGACAGGCAATGAAATTCAATGACTGATTTACTTAAGTTCATATGTTTCATATCTTATAAATCTTTACAAAGGCTCCCTGGGTATTTAGAAATGCAGGTGTGTTTATCCCAGCTCCTTGCAACGAAGTTCAGCTCTTTCTCTGACCAATTATCCCAGAACTTTGATTTTGCTGTTTTCATTCATGATTTCTGACTGAGAAGGTACTACTTAAAATGTTTAAATATTGTTCAGAGGGAAAAAGCAGTTTCTTTGGCTTCTGTTTTTTTCCTATCTAACTTGTTGAATTCTTAATAATACTTTGTTTCACATTGTTTATCAGCATGGTCTCTGGATGATGATTATGCTCACACACACATGGTCAAGGCTATTTTCTTTGTTTTCACATTCTGTAGTGAGTATCCTTTGTGGTTTTTCCCAATAAAATTCAGAGCTGTGCTCTGGAAAAAATAGATGAAGTTACATCAAGCAAACAAAATAGATGTTTGTAGCAAGAAAAACTATGTGAAAAGATCAAGTAAAGCTGAAGAAGAGAGCGTATAAAGCACTGTTCCCCGGCAATTGGCCATGGGAAGCACCTCACAAATACTGGTTGTAAGTCTAAACATGATTTGCCCAAGAGAAAGAGAAAAATAGGCCAGAAAAACAGTAGGTTCCATAAGTGGATATTTTACCTGAATTTCTGTTTTTGGAACTGATTTAAAATTATGATATGCGAAATGACTTACAAATCCAATGGGAAACCAAAAGAAATTCAGCAAAAAAATTTCGCCCTAAGGCACTAAGATTGTTTCATTATATGTAAACTAATTTTCCTGAAACTGGTAATTTATTTTTTTTTTTAATTTAATCAGGAGTAACCTAGGATAGACAAACTGCACAGTAATTCTCTCTTCTCCTTATAGATAAAGGACAGACCTTTTGGTTCACCAGCACAGATTTCTCTAAAATGCCTGCCAGGCAAAACAAAGATTCCATCTTGGTTTAATACACTTCAATATGACAGGTTGAACATTAGAAATCCACCAAAGTAATTAAAACATACTATTCTATATACAGAGCCGCTTTTCTTTCGCATGCCAACTACTAATAGCCATAGTCTCCTTTGTGATTTACCTTAGCCTAAAGGAGCAGTGTTAGATAAGTTGACCTATGGGTTCCTCAGTTGTTAGGATGGCAGAAAGTTGGTACAGTACAAAGAGGAGGTCAGTTATTCCCAGAGAAGCCAGAAGTACTGGGCAGAAGCTTGGCATTACATAATTTACATCTTGCAATTTATGACTTAATTAAAGCTCACATAAATTATCTGAACATCTGTATTTTGTGCTGCTACCTAGGGCTCTCACCATATTCTTTATAGCGCTGTCAACTAAAAAGGTTTACATAAAGATACATTTTTTTTCTTGTATAAAGACAGTAGCTGAGAAATTCAGTTCAAGGACTATCTATGCATATGGGCTCACATTATATTCACTTAGGTCAGTGGACCTAATAGTCATATTCAGAGGATGACTTGTATTCAGATTATTTCCTTTTTTACGTAGCCAAGTGCGAGCAGCTACACTGAGCCTTCACAGGCTGCAGTCCACAGACATGGAACTATACAGAGGGCATGACTGCTAAGGATCAGTAAAGAAAGAGAATACTGCATCCTTCCAGCAAGATGAGTTTGAAACTATACCCCTTTTTGTGTTCACTCCTTTGCTGGCACTCTAGAAGCAGTAATGCACAAAATAGTCCTTCACTGCAAAATGAGTGCAAAATGAGTGCAAAAAAGATTTTTGAGTTGCTAACAAGATAAATCATCATTTCAGCCAAACCCCCCTCGCTTTCCAGGCCTATTCCATGTTTCAGATACCTCATAATGTTCCTTTTCCATTCCCTAGTATTGCTGTCTGTATGTAGTAATAGTATTCTCTACAATAATTCCAATAATTAATGATAAACTACACTCATTAAACAAATGAACAAGTATCTTACAATCTGATACTGTCCTTTTCTTATTTCCCTACACCTTACCAGGACTTTTGTAGTCTACAGACATTTGTAACAGATCTCCTTGGCACTTTGGAGTCTTATCTTACAAAACACAAAATGTTCTGGCTCTCATCCAGGAAAGCACTTAGATACATGTTGACATTTAAGTAGATGAGTGGCCTTAGTGAGGTCAATTGGGCTACTTATTTGTATAAAGCTAAACCCACTCTGAAATATTTTGTTCAATGGTTGCTGACGATTCAGCACTTTGAATGACTGACCCCTCCATGAGATCACACACAATTGTTATTATTACTGCACAAATGCTTTATGTAACAATTGCTTTCCAAATGATTAGAAATATTCAGGTTTATCACAAGATCACACACAACTGTTATTGTTACTGCACAAATGCTTTGTGCAATAATTTCTTTCCAAATGATTAACAATTACTGTACCTTATTTATCT
Source organism: Tetrao urogallus (assembly GCF_951394365.1). NCBI lineage: Eukaryota > Metazoa > Chordata > Aves > Galliformes > Phasianidae > Tetrao > Tetrao urogallus. Next base: position 17,711,626 of record NC_136820.1, read on the forward strand.
AACCCCACAGAAAAGGTATACGATTATTTCCAGTACTTATAAGGTATTTCTAATTGCCTCTGTGAATTTCTGTAGTGCTTTGAGGTGTTCACGCGGAAAGGATAAGGATATACTATGGCCTGGGTGAACCTCAAACCTGCCCCACTGAGCATAGCTGTCTCTCATGACCTTGCGCCTCAGATGAGCATTACACCTCTAGTTATTCTCAGGTACAGCCTTGCAGATGCTAGCTGCTCCTGCATCTTCCTGGGGGAGCATTTTTTAAACCAAGGTAAATGACCAGACCCAAAACTTGCAAGCGTTTTTGATAGGAAAAGAACATTGAGATAGCTCAGTGCTATGTTTCTGGGCTTATTGTAAGCTCAGAGTTCATTTTAATTCTTCCTCTTGAGAAACTGTATGGCTGTCTGCCATTGTTGTTTATTTATTTTTCCCCTGTAACTTCTGAACAGAAATTCACACACATACACACATACACACACACCAAAAAAAAAAAAAAAAAGAGGTTTTGGGTTTTGTGGTCACTTACTGTTCTTTGTTTGAAGTACCCAGCACAGAAGAAAAAGAAGATACACCTCCCATGAGAGCTGAGAGGAAAGTCCAAATACGTCTGGCCCTTACTAACCCTGTGACTCACTGGATGTAAGGCTTTGAGAGCTCAGACAAGCACACTGGTTAACAAGTGACATGATGATAATTGTGGCGTCACAACAACAGCACCAGCTTGGTCTGAGCTGCACTTTCAGCTTCCTTCAGACTTCCGTCAAATCACTTCTGTTAATGACTTGAACAAACAATTCCAAGGTTTTGGAGCAAAAGTCTTTTTTTGGTCCTGATATTTATGTTTCATCTATTATATACATTCTTATACATAACAGGAAATATTAACTAGCAAGATCCCAATTAAGAATTTTCCAGAATTTATTTACTTACATTTTTATGATATTCAAGTCCTGGAAAAGCAGAAAGTGAACGCACTACTCGGGGCTGCCATCCCCTTCATGCACTCCTCATGCCACACGTCAACTCCCTGCCAACAGCGGAATGCCACAGCAAATAATTGCAAGGGAGAACATCTCTGACCAGCTATTCCAATACACAACGATCACTGAAATGACCAACATTTGAAGATGCTTAACGCCCTCCCCACAGCACACCAGCATTCCACGAAGTAACACATTTCCCCACAGGTAAACCCAGCAAAGATTCTGAGTTCAATCAGTCAACAACACCTGGAAATTCAACGACTATCTCAGAACACGCTCAGGCTCTACGAACCTTGTAACTCCTACAGCAGGGCCGTGACTCTGGCAGCAGCGAGCTGCCTCCAGGAGGTCAGAGCTTCCTGCTGCTGTGCTCACCGAGCCCGCCGTGGTCAGGAGCAGGAAGTCAGGGAGGCGTCACAGAAAAGTTCGTTAACCAAGCCGCTGAAACCCTTGTGAGCGGCCTGTCTGAGCCTGGCCAAAGGTTACTCTGCCTCCTGAAAACTCATCTAATCTGCCTTCATCTGCTGCGGACTTTCTGTTGCGTATAAAACAGGAAGCTATGGCCGCAGTGAGATCCAGCTAAAATATCTTTCATTTTCTTTCATGCTTGTTTGACTCGGCTAATCTGCTGTTTAATTGTTTTTATTATGGTGCATAGCACTTTGGTAATCCAAGAACTGCCGGAGCATTCTGGCGTTGATAAGACATTTGTGACCACCAGGACTCGTTGAGAACATCAGTTCAGAACATTTCTGTTTGTTTTGCTACAGCCCTGCTAGCACACTACTCTGAGAGGAACACACCTTCTGAAAGTATTCGAGAACATGCAGTAAGAAAAAGGAACATTCCTGCTGCCAAAGGGTGCTAATTTTAAACACGGCTTGAAAATGAGCTTACTCATGGAATACTAACACAAGAAAATAACCTTTTTTGGGTTGTTCGTTTTTCTTTTTTCTTTGATGGAAACTCTGAGAACCTGAATCCAGAGTCCTCTTCAAACCCACCTGGAAGAAGCACTGTTTTGCTAAGTCCTCTGCTCAAGTGTGTGCAGCGAGGCTCTCTTTCTCTTTCTATCTCTTTCTGTTTCTAAAGTGCCTCCCTCTCACCGGTTACCAGGCAACAGAACAATATTGCTCTGCATGCTCATCCAGCAATAACTGGCATTCTACTGTAGTTTCACAGTTTCTCAGAGAAAATAAAGATGTTCTGAAATACTGTCTTGTGTGATGAGCAGCTACTGTCCAGAAGACATTTAAACATTTAAATGTTTACAAGGCCAATTTCTTTTGTCAGAGAAATTCAGAGAATGATAATAACCTTTGTTTAATGGAGGAGCTCCCATCCTAAGTAAACTTTAAGGCTAAAATAGACCACGCTGCAGAAAATAAAAAAGCTGCTTCAGTTTTTATTTCAATTAACAGCCTTTTAGGTTCTATTAGTACTCACATAACCCTTTTTCTTAAAATCAAGGCAAAAGTAAAGCAGCAGCTAAGGAGTTAAAATATTTTTTGTGTGCTTTGAAAACTAAAATGCTGCCTGTATGATGAAGTCCTCTTTTAGTCTTATTTTATTTGCTGTTCTGATGTCAATAAAACAGTCAGGAAAGTTCAGCACTGTGCCCAAGATTCACCACTATTGAGAGCAGCCATTAAAGATGGGCCCAGACTCAATCAAACCACGTCATCACTGAGCCCAAATGACCACAGGAAGGAAGGGACAAGCCTCAGCCCTTCATATGGAACCAGGTGCTGTTCAAGAAAAAGCTGATTCTAGACCCTGACCCGAGTGACTGGGTCTTTTGTGAAGCTGTGATTCAGCTTCACATTTCACACTGTAGATCAAATTCACCTCAAAGTAGCACGAAGATAAGAAATTGCTGTGCAGTTTTTTCACTTCCCAAAGAAAGGAGATATCTTTAATTATAAACAAATGTTCCACCTAGTCCCACCAAAACACGATATGTAGTGAATTCTTATTTTCTTAGTAACTAAAAGTTATGCAGCTCAATCTCCAAAGAAGGACAGTAAATTGTCCTTGCAGGTATGTTAAATTTACCTGAAAGCAACATCAGAGGTGAGCTTTGAAATCTCAGAATACTCAGTAGTAAACATTTTTCGATTGGTTAAGTTGCATCATGGTTCAAGAGATTTCAATTTAAAATTATAAGGAACACTTCCGTTTTTGTTACGCTTGTCTTATACCTTTCTTTCTTGTTTTAGGTTTTTAAATGATTAATGCTTTCAACTTTGATAAAAATCTGTTCCCAGAATTATTTGAATTGTATTGAATTGAATTGCACAAAGGCAGCGCATCAAGATATACACGACAACTTGAAAAAAAACTGTTTCATTCCCCAGTGCTATTGATGCACAATTGGTATGTAGACAGCATTAAGATTTGTGGCTCACTTTCTTGGACCTAGGAAAGAAGAAGGCATAATGGTGCATTCTCAACTTGTCTAGGTAAGATAAATGTCAATACATATGTTTGACACTGTGTTACTCCAAAGGTCAGCATAAATGAGCACTGATGCTGTACTATAAACACCTCAGTTCTGCTTCTAGCTCTAAAAGGAGGGACCAAATCCAAACCCTGGATTAACTTATTTGCAGAATGGCTGAAGTATTAGCTGGCTGTTGCTTGTAGTGGACATATTATGTCTTGATCAAAAGAAAGACTCCAGTCTGCCCTGAAATATAAATAACAATCACAAGAACTAGCACCTCGAGGCATGACCTAGCTTAGTAGTAGTTAATGGACATTTGTTGTACACGTACAGCTTCTTCTAACTGGACAGAAAATACCTTTAGCTTATTCTACAGTTTCTAAAATCCAGTACATTCAAGAGTATTTCCTGAACCTTATGTAAAGTCCCCAAGTAGAAGGCAACAGCAGATTTTCTCTGCAGGAAAAAAAAAAAAAAAAAAAAAAAAAAAAAAAAAAAAAAAAAAAAAAAAAAAAAAAGGCAAACAAATCAGGTGGGATGACAGTGAACAGAAAGAGGATGTGCTAAAGAATCAGCTAGATCCCTGTGTGTTCATTCCAAGAGTTGGGCATTTTCATAGAAGTCAAATTTTGAGAGGGAAAAAGTTCAAGTCAGGCAGCAGAGGGTGAATGGTAACACCTGGACTTCCCTGAAGTAAACTTCCACTTTTTGTTCTACCAAAGTCATCTCTGAGTGGTGCCACTGAATGTTAAGGGAGAAACAAGCACTTATAAATGAATATTCATTTTATTATATATTACCAATGCGTATTGAGTCCTTTTCACATGTACAGACTCACAACTTACCATTCAATTAGTTTAAGCTAAGCTAAATGAAAGAATAGATTGTGCTATAGCCTAAAAAACAATCAATAGCCACTGTAAGGATCGATGGTCTAAAAAACTATTGACTGCTCATGTCACAGCCCATACTTTCCATTCCACGCTAAACACAATTGTAGGTCGATATTTGCCAGACGTCTATTTGGAAGCAAAACATTCTGGCTGTAGTCTGCGTCCTTCACCTTGCAAAAAAATATCGGTTTTACATTTCATTTGAAACAACTCCTGGTGTGCCACCATATTCCATTAATAGCATGTCCTAGAAGTCTCATTATTTTCCTTTTTTGGACTTTATGAGGGTGGTACTTCCCATGGCATTCATTAGTCTGCCCCACACTGTATAAATCCAGGGTTCATCGTTCTGACAGCAGAGACATGTTCATTCAGCTAAAAATGGAACGAGAGGAAATCACCCAGTCTATTCATGAAGAACCATTTCTCATCCTTAGATAGAGTTGACTCTCAAGACTTAACACTTTACAGTGAGCTGCTGCTCTTGCTTATCAATATAATTGATGAATCTACTAAAAACCATCACCTCCTTTTAAAAAAATGGAAGGCTAAACAACACATAAACTACTTCAGCAACCAAAATCCCAGTCTCTCTGCTGTACAAGCTGCCACTCCTCCAAATAGAATTGAGGCACTGACTTTGTTGAGTATGGAGGTGTTACCATCCCTCCATTGAAGGTAGATAGGCACTCACACAGGCCAAGCTCAAAGGGCTGCAGGATGGACAAAGGCCATACTGATGAGCAGCGGGACAGTGATCCTGTGGGTGGGATTCCTCTGTCCTGAGTCCTGTGAGAAGAACAGTGTAAGTGCTGCTGTACTGAAAGGGCTGCAGAATCTTGTGTTGTCAGAGAGGGAGAGAAGGTTTAAATAGGTAATTTTTAGAGGCTGTCAAAACTGAAAAGTGTAAACATTGTTAACATTTCTTTAAAATTCTGGCAGGGAATGAAAGCTGCCTGGATGTGTGCCATCCTATAGTTGCAAAAAAGTTTAGCAAACCATATGGTGCCCTAGGAGACAGGTCACAGCCAGATCCAACCTGCTAATGCTCCAGAGAGAAGCACCAGCAGGCCTAGGAGTGCTGCTGCCATTTCCCAGCTCAGCACCACCGCTGCTTCCTGCTTCTGCAGCAGAGTTTGAGAATTGTGTTGCACCAGGTCCTAGAGACAGTGAGCATAGCTGATTTTGACGGCAGGAAGCATAGATGCTCCTCTTTCCAACTGTAAATGTCTCTTCTTTCCATTTACATTTATGTGGTAGGTATTTGAATATCTATCTGATTATTAAGGTTTTTAAACAGAGTCTAAACTCTCTTCCCAGTTGATGTTGAATGAGAAAATTCTGTACAGAACAGTTCCCCCTCATCAGTATAATTCTGCAGTAATTTTCCTGGCATCATCAGCTCTACATCAGTGTGAAATGGGTGTAAGCAATTTCACAGCCAGATATTAGGATTTTTCACAAGTTTTCTGTAGCTGTAACCAAAAACACTGGTTCAATGCCTGCAGTGTAGATGTTTTTAGCATGCTGCCAATGACTGCAATTCAACATGATTCCAAAAATCAAAACATCAGTTTCTTACATTTTGCTCTCTTGTCCTAGCAGCTCTGATGAACTTGTGAGAGTATACAACTGTAACTGAAAGTGAACTTGGCCCAGCCATGCAAAATGCCATTCGAATTTCAAAACAGGCAACATTTTGCAACAGTAACAAACATTCCCCAACCCCCATAAATTACATGCACTTGCACAGACTTCTGTTTGGTCTACAAAAGGTTAGCATTTTCCCTAAACTCCAAATGGCAAGGTCTGGATCTCCCATCCTCTGAACTGGAGGTTCCTGCATGCCCACAGTCTCAGTGTTAATTAATTGTGTGATATTCAATCCCCTATTTCCTCAGTCCCATAAAAACTATTCTGGGCCTTTTGGCCTGATGTTAATTACTGTGCCCTACAATTCACACCGGCACATTTTGTCTTGGACTTGAACTCTCTCTTATGGTGACTGCTCCAACCATACATGTAAGTCTTTCTTCTTGGACTCAAGCTCTTTCTTATGGCGATTGCTCTATACATGTAAGTCTTTCTCCTAGAGCCCATCAGACTCTCCTGGCTTTAACATCTGTAACATATTAGGTAACAATCAGCTTTATCATCCTTCAGCATCCTATCTTGCTCACTGTCCATTTCTGCTCCTCCTCCTCTTCCACAGATTCTCCACTCCTTTTTCATGTCCAAGGGAAAAACTTCAGGTACCATTCTCTCCTTCCCCCAGCCCTGAACACAGGGCAGAAAGAGAAACAAGGCATTTCTGTGGAGGCTGTGGCACAGAGAGAGCTTACAAGCATTCAATGCCATCCTTGTAGATTAATGTCTTTTCCTAGTGGATGAACACATGAGTTGGTTTGAACACTGCAGTCACACCAATTGATCAGCAATATTACTACTGCTGGTTATAATCAAGATTTTTACTGTATCAGGGAAAATATGAGGACCCTAGTAGTGACTTATTTAGGCACACTGGGCAGGGCTGCCTAGGTGGGCTAAAGAGCAATAGCACTGCAAGCTCCTGTTGGAATTTTCCTCCCCAGCTGCTCTGCAGCATCGGTATGGGGCTGAGGACAATGTCAGCAGGAGGCTGACAGAGCTCTCAGGGATGATCACTGCCAATGAATGCCCTGCGGGGCCTCCTGGCTTCCCCAGAGGCTGCTTCCCAGCTGTGTGCTGCTGGTGATGTGTGGAGAAGCCACTGCCGCAGAAGCAACCAGCAGGGAGATGGCAAGCAGTCTCAGGAGGACTGCAGCAGCAGGAGGGCCGCAGAGCATTGCACTTTGAGACAGAAAATCATGAGGTGAAGGGAGGTAAAAATACCAACCTCTTTCTTTCTGCTTAAGTACTGTGCTCTTCCTCCCTTCTCCCCACCCCACTTTTAGGATAAATAGCTTCCATTAAAGGATGACAGCACTTTATCAGTGCTCTTGAAAAAGCAGACCCCTGTCACCCTTGCCAGCATGGGCCCACTGCCTGCAGGAGCTCTGGCTCTGCATCTCAGGCATGGTCACAGCCATATCACCACAAGGACAGCTGGGCCAGGATTGCTGACTCAGGGCATGGTTCAGCTCCCACAGCTGCACAGAGAGGTTAAATTGGCTTGTTCCACATATCACATCTGTTTGGGAACCTTGCACCCTGCACTGCCCCTGTGCAGAAAGAAATAGGAATACAGTGTATAAAAAGAGCCACACAGCATGGGCTCAGATAAGGAATCCAGGCTTGGGGATAACCCCAGTGTTCAAGAAAAGGATAATTTTCTATGAGAGGAGAAATAGCAAGACTTAGCAGAAGGCAACAGGAAGGGGCAGTCTCCACATGAGGGGAACAAGCTCACAGTTTGCATTTTCCTGTTAGAGAAATCTGATATGACCTATAGAAAGACACATAGCAGATCTTTCTCTTCCTCCAGCAGGTTATTATTCTCACAATCAACTTCACAAGCAGAAGCCAAAACTGCAGTAGTATGACCCAAGCCTTTTTAAAAATAGCCTACCAAGGTCTTTTCTATTTGATTACTGCATCATAGAAATTTCAAGATGCACATTTTTGGGATTATAGTGTCAAGAAGCTGAGAATCTTAGCAACCACAGTCAGCTAATACCATTAACTGCAGACAGCTGTATTTCAAAGAAAAATACCAGCTACCTGTTTCAAGCAATGATGACTTGGAGAAGCCTGAGAAATCCTACAAGAATATGATGCAGAATGCTGCAGATATCACCATCATTTTTTTTTTTTTAATTAAATTAGGATTAGCTGGAATTTTATTTAAAACGTGCAAACGTTTTCCATTATGCACCCTGATGATATGGAATTACAGTAATGTACGTGTAAAAGATTTTTCAGTGAGCAATAAGAACCAGGATTTTGCTAGTGAACTTCTGAACTTCTATTATTGCGCTGGTAAAGGCAGAGAGGCAGTGTTAGGAGGGGTAGGCACTGAGTGTAAATTCTTTCTTTGTGAGGCCTTTTGAGGACAAAACAGTCATAAGAAGTCTATCCCAGGCCTTCCAAAGCAATTTGTGCTCTGAAGCCAACCAGGAAACAGTCCCAGCCAGTATTCAGGCAGATGCCAAGAACAAATATATTCAGTTAAAGAAAATATGTTAACAATGCTTTAATTTTCAATAGATGTAATCAATATGTAGGCAAGCCAACAAAAATATGGCTGGAGATGCCACTGGAAAAGATCAAGAAAGTATTGAGCTATTCAAATCTACCCTATGCGTAATATCTTGTAGTGTGGTAAAGTTATTTTATTTGTCTGTAATTCCAGACAATTATTGTGTCACCAGCAAGTTTGGATTTGAATAAGACTGAGATAGAAACCATGGTAATCCTTTCTTTTTTGTTGAGCTAGAGAACACTTCTGCAAGCAGGAAATGACTACACCACTGGCAAAGTCAGGGTGAATCTTCCCCTAAGTAAAAGCCTCAAATATATTCAGACATGCAAAATAGTTGTGAGGCGGCAACATCACTAAACATCCTGATGCTGGAGGATGTCTCTGACAAATTATAGCTCAGTAATTTATTACAGAATGAAATATTCTGTATAGCTTTCCCATCTGTAGTGGGAATAATGAAAGATTTTGGCAGTTTATTTGAGAAGTTATTTCAAACCTGTAAATGAACTGTAATTTTTAGCAAGTAAGTGCTATCATCAATTAGTTTTTCATCCTCTTCTTTTGTCTTGTATCCTGTTTCTCTTTACTGCCTTCTTATCTTCCATGTTGCCTTTCTCTAAATATATTGGTAGAACACGTCAGGTGGTAGAACAATAAAGTAGGCCTGTCCAGCCCGACAACAGGCATGATGGGCAAGAGAACCCAACACAACCCCCATGCATCAAGCCTATATACTGTAGTTGGGTTATGCCTAACAAAGATGCCTGTTCTTCGATTTTTAGTTTTAGTGCTCTTTCTCTATACTTTTTTCTTCTCCAGTGAGCTGAAATAATTCATAGTGCTGAACTTAGGAGCCATTTCCTCCCCTATGAGAGCCATCAGTTGAGAGGCATTGTTCATTTTCTTCTCCTTTTATTACATGATTTTAAAATACAGCAATAATTTGTAGCATAACTTTAAGATTCACCACAGGCCAAAAAGAGCAGCAGTGCATTTTACTGGAGCAGAGCCTATCTCCACAGATGTTATAACTAACAAGGTACTGTATTACCAAATCGACAGACTGGGATTTGACTTAATAGGTTGGGAAAGTTGTTTAAACAGTTAAGTTATTGACTATTGCTTCAAGATAGATTATGCAGAGAATTCAAATGCTGTTTACTCTTGCCTTACAAAAAGTCTGGGTCTGATAAAATATGCAATTTATTTATTGTATTTAATAATATTTTTTCAGTAGATTCACACTTCCAGATCATTGTCAAATTTCTCCTTATCCTTCCTCCTACTGTCCTTATCTGCCTTTCCCATTCCTTCACTTATTTTTAAAAATCTCCTATGCTTTCCAGCATCCATGCTCTCCCTCCCTCCAGTCACCACAATTTGCACCTTTAATTTTCCAGTATTTTTGTTTTTCTTTATTCTTTTGACATCTAGGATCTTCTCTACTACTGTTACTGTATATGACAACTTCTGTATTTTCCAACCATCCCTACCCCCACCCATTAACAAAATTACCTTAACTGTTTACCTGCATCTTTGACTCCCACCAATAACCCTTAGAATTTCTGTCTGTCTGCTATTCCTCAGAAAGATTTCTGTATATGCTGAATACCCTGCAATCTTCTCCTATTAGGCCTCCTGCTATTTGTTCAAACTCTTGAAGCCCATCCAGTTTCTGCTGTATACTCTGGTTCCTTTTTGCTGCCAGAAAATGGTGGTGTTCTCATATTCCTGGGCAAGAACATAATCTCCATTTCCTATCTCATTTCCTGGACACCATTCACCATGAAATTTCTCTGTCCTTCATACGTAACTTCTCTTTTGCCCCAGCCTTAGCAGATCTTAGATTTGTGCCTTGCTTTCTGACTTCTAGAGATACAGGTACCACAGCATCATTTACCCATTATATTACCCATCACCTGCCTATTTTATGTATAACTAATCCAACCTCAAATATAGATAACCACAGTGTCTTAGGCAACTTAGCTCTGACTCCCTTCAGAGTGTGAACCTGTGAGAGATGGTTCTCTCCACAGAAATTGTGTACAGGTCATTGCAGAATAACGAATAACATTTTCACTCTGTGGAAATTCCAAAAGTTATGGCTGAAAATCCCATTCAATTTAATTTGGTGTTCTGTATGTTTTGCATTTAAGCTAACAATAAAGAGTTTTGTCATTATGTTGGCCAGCCAACATAGCTAAAAGAACTAAGCTCTCTTCTCTGAATAAATTGTTTTCCTTTCTTTCCTCATATATCTATTAATGCTCGTTCCTTACAAATACAATAGACATTTTAGGAGATAACTGTTCTTTTTGTCACTTCTACTCAGGGCCTTGAATAAAATTTTGATCATCATTCCCTTCCAATGTCGTAAGTCTGTAAATCCAAAAGTCAAGCTTTTCTTTTCACCTCATAGGAATGCACACTTTTAAGGTTGTACACTTAACCCGAGGTTCAGAGAGTTAATTCTCCATTGGATTTTGTTTGTGATGTCAGAAGTCTTAGCTGGCCTAGCTGTTTGCTGCTTCTTTGGAATAAATCATTACTGTGGCGTTTGCTTCAAAGGGAAGCAAGTAGCAGTATTCCTAGATATAGGATTACCTTTGATATTCAAGGGAAAAAAAAGCATTTCACTTGGGCTTACAGTCTGGACTTCAAAGTGAGACTGTATTTATGAGATGCAGTAAGCTCCAGTGCTGAGTTTTCTTAGTCTGAAAGTCACTGCAAAAATATCTGAGAAGGATAAAGTTCTGAATCTCTCTTCCTTCTGTAGCACAGTTATGATTTGGATCAGCCAACAATCCAAAACAAACCAGAAAATTCAGAAACAACATCAGTGATTACAAATGATTATGGTTACATCATATATAATGTATTTGAGTTCAAGATGTTACTTCTCAGTGAAAGCAAACTCTGTATTTTCCCCCATTTCTGAAGAGATCTTATCCAAGCTGTCTTCGTTATAGACAGAGGTTAATCTCAGCTTCCTAGAAATATGCCTGTAACAGTAACCAGAGATGAACTCTGTTATTTTCCATAATCACAATAGCAATGGAAATTCTAAGGTAAAATCTGCCCATCCTTTCTATCATGATAACCTCTGCTTATCATTCTTTGGGATCACTTCTTTTACATTAGGGAAAACTTCTTGTAGCTCACAAAACTGGAAAGATCTCAAAATAAACCTGGTTAGAGAACTCCTTTCCTTCATCCATCTTCCTTTCCATTGATAACAGCAGCAAGGAGAGGTGTGGTTTAACCCAACAGGTAGCTAAGCATCACACAGCTGTTTGCTCACTACTCTTCTTCCCACTGGGATGGGGAAAAAAACAAAGTAGAACTCATGGTTGAGATAAAACTATTTACTAAGACAGAGAAAAGGAAAAGGATAATAGTTATGACTATATATATATAAACGTGTATAATGTGGTGCACAAGCAATTGCTCACCACTTGCCAATTGATGCCCAGCTGGCCCCTGAGCAGCAGAACTCCCATTTCCTTCTGCATTATGTCATATGGTATGAAATATCTCCTTGGCCAGTTTAAGTCAACTGTCCGAAATTCTGCTCCCTCTCAGCTCCTTAAGCCCTTCACTGTGAGTGGCCTTGGCTCTGCACAACACTGCTTAGCAGAAAATATAAACAGCAGTGTGTTATCAGCTTTCTCCTAGAACCAAAACACAGCATCACACCAAACACTCTGAAGAAATCAGTTCTGTCCCAGCTGAAACTAAGACAAGAGAGAAGCAGTAACATTGCTAGATTGTCTCTACAGCACGCATACATTTGAAACTAAGCAATCCTCTCCATGCCAGTTACTCTGTCAGGGGGCCAGCTACTGCCATTATTACATAGCACAAAGTGATTGTACTCCATTAAAGAGCGTGACTGATTATTTTCATTACTGTCTATATGGCATGTAGCATGCTGCTGCTAGCTTGTAAATTCTAAATGTTAAACAACAGTTTTGACAATACCTTATTATTGGAAGAACAATCTGCTCTTTTTGGAAATATTTCCGCCTTCCCTCCTCTCCAAGACACCCATAAATAATTTCAATACTTTCAGTATAGAGATATCAAAGTGCCCTTTCAATTAAAACACATTTTTACTAGCTTGGATGATACTCTGGATACAATTTGTTTTTATTGCTCTGTTTTGAGGAATATGGTAATCTGAAACTACAAAGGAGGAAATATCACTGGTTCTTAGAGCAGCCAGAGATGAAACGCACTCTGGGGTCAAATGGTCTTAGTTAATTCTTACAGTTATTTCATCTATAATTATTCTCAATGCCTGAGAGATATCTGCCTAACTAGGAAGATGATGGTTTTGTGATTGATCAAAGCTTCTGAAGTTCTGCTTGTTTCACTGTGTTGTGTCTGGGACTCTGCTAGCAAAGTGAAAGCTGAAATTTGACAGTGCAGAATACATGTCTGGTGGAGACCTTGACAAGTGAAATTTGTGTGGTTCAAGTTATGAGAAGTAAAGGTAGCATGAATTCTTCCAGATGTGTTTTCATTATGCACATTGCCATAGACATTTGAGATCAAATACTTTCCAGTTCATAGTATCAGACCATTACTTACAGAGTGGATCTATGCACAGACTTTTACACTTACTATGAGGCATAGTCACAGACAAAAGAAGAAATAACTTAACACTCTTCAAATTGAAGGACAAGGCTTGTTTGACATTCCAGGTGTGCCAGGGTGCCTTGTCCATAAAAATATAAAATCTGTGAAAAAATATAATCAGGTAAATGTACTGATTCCAGTGAAAATTTGATGTAGCATTGATAACAATCCATGAGAAAAAGGCTGTATCTAGAGAATATCTCTAACAACCTGCATTTTTTCCTTTGATTTCTTCTCAGCTGCCCAGGCATTATCCCTCAGCAGACTCTGTATCCTGAGGGGTACAAATATGTCATAAGCTGCCAGGACCATGTACCAAATGGGTATAGTATCCCTTACTGGTGGGAAAACGTTGTATCATCTTATGGATTCTCCATCCCAACAGCTTCATGTGGCTGAAAAATAGCTTGGTCATTGAATCAAGAGCATCTCTCCCCCCCCCCCCCAAAAAAAATCTGATTTCCACTTCTGCATCTTCCAAATGTTTGCATTGTATGACTTCAAGTAATCTGAGCTAGATTCTGCCAAGATTTGCCATGATATGCACTAAAAGAAGGGGTAAATAGCAGATGAAGAATGCTTCCTGGCTTATGAATATACAGTGAGCAGCGATAGAGGATGGATGACCCTGAAAGGCTCTTCAGAAATGCTCAGTGGGATGAGGCAGGTGTGGTGAATAGATCTGTAGTTGGGCCAGCTGCCTGCATGCAAGGACTGGCTGGGACACCAGAGGCTGCTGGGGAAATATTCAGTGCTCCTTAAAAAGTGATGCATGAAGGACACAGCTACAAGACAGAAAAGAACGTGAAAATTCTGTGAATAATTGTCCTGTCCAGGGGCAACTGCCATTCTTCTCACAAAGCTCAGGAAGATATTAAAATAAGAAGGAACAGAAGTACAAGAAAGAAAACTGACCCTTTTGTAAACCTGGTTACATATACTTACTTAGGTTAGAGGAAAAAAGATTAAAGCAAGACTTCCCAAAAGCTTCTTCAGAAATTAAGTGAAAACTTTTCCTCCCTGTGGTACCAAATTGTATTTACACAGAGACTCTAAGATGGTATAGTTATTTTAGAGACTGTACAAATACTGATGAGGAAATTATTTTTGCCTCATATAACTTCAACGTTCTGTTGTTTATAACTAATAAAAACAAAGGAGAAGAAAACAAAACTAGGATAGAATACAACAAATGCACAGCAAGTGAGCAGCATGATCTGACCTTGGTGTTAGTTATGTTGGAATAAACCTGAAGTGTCTCCACTTCAGTCAGAAGTCCTACACCAGGCTGAAAGCTGCATCAATGAGAAGAAGAAGAAAATAAATTCTGACATTTCTGGGTATGAGAGAAAAAGCCACAAAAGCATTTTATGCCATAGAGAGAGAAAAAGAAGCATAAAATTACATAGGATGGAAAAATAGGATGCTGGCACTCTTCTAGGATGCATTTGATCGTACTTATGGCAATCGACAGCCTTTCTGTGAAGTGAATCTACATGAGCTCAGAAGGAGGCTTCATACAAGTAGACTGGAAAACAGTCTCCTCAATGGAAAAGTTGCTTGATTAAAGTCCATCAGACTGGGAAAAGAAAAAAAGAAGTAGAAGAAAAGAAAGAGAAGAATATACTAGCAAAGCAATATTCAGCACAATGATGAGAAGGAACTACACAAAACTGCAGCTCAGCAGTCTTGGGTTCTCCCCATCCTCCTTCTCACACTTCCTGCAGGTAGTTCCCTTACAAAGTCTATGCACGTCTACGGGCTGCTGGAGAAGCAGGGAGATTTCACCTGGGAGAACTCACGGAGAGAAAGATCAGCAAGGACTCCCAAATTCCACATGCCTTTCTCCAGGCAACCAGCCCATCCCAGCTGGTCGCTTAGCCTGAAAGCACCTTCCACCCAGAAGGCTGGGGAAAACACACCTTCTTGTTGTACACACAGAAAAGTATTACTCCATCAGTGACTCATTGGCTTCAGGAAGAAAAAAACACCTTATCTCTGGACTTTTTTTGCTGTTTTGCAGGGCAATACACTGCACCACCCAAGTCCAACTGCTCACCCACAGTCTTCCATGTAACAATGAGCGAAGAAATCTCCTGGTAGCCAGGATGACATGTAAGACATCTCTACCTGTTTGAGTTTCACTTCTGTTTCTTTGTGTTGTTTTTTTCTCTTCCATTTTTAATTAGGCAAAAACATAATGGGGAAAAATATAGAGCCAGAAAAATAACCAGGATTAAACACAGTCAGCAAAACAAAGCAGAGCAATGGGACCATGCAGCAGAAGGTTTTAAACTTCTTCCTCCGTTTTGACCAGTCATAAAATGAATATGTGGCCAAATGAATATGAAGAGCTTCAAGATGGGTACAAGGAGGAATTCTTAAATTTTAATATCCTTCCAGTACTGTCTGATTTAAGATGGAGAGGAAAAACTATTTCCCTTTTTTCTTTGCTGGTTAGGTGAGAATCACCAAATTAGGCAGATTGCTGTTTTCCTTTTATTTTATTCTGTTGTAACTAGAAGAAATCAATAGATAGATACTAAAAGGTACATCTCAAGAGAAAGTTAGCCAATTTATTATTGACTCACCTACAGTTTTGCTTTTTGTAGCTGTTGCTGTTTTTCCAAGAGAAAAATACCTAGATGATTTTCAAGACTCAAATACCCTGATTGAATACATTCTTGGCAGCAAATAAAGAGTCATCACAGTGGCAGAAAGACAACAGGAAACAGCTTTCACTGGGCAGAGGTCAATGTGTAATATAACACTGCATTATATTCTCAAGGACTCACTGGGTATTTGAAACAAATGCAGAATTTGCACTCCATCTTCACCTTTAGATAACTAAAGTCAAACCCATATAAAAATTAATTTTAGAATTTGTATAAGCATATTTACGTATTTGATTTCAGTAATATAAATACCTAAATTTCATGTTCAATCATTTGAAACTTTTTGCCTATGAAGCTAAGGACTGTCTTCCCACCGGGAAACTATCCATCAGTGTCCATATCCAATGCCAGACCTTTAGACACTGTAGGAATGAGTCATGAGTGCCACTCACGCTGTACAAGTCCCAGTACAATGCATTACCTACCACACAACACTCCTTAGTTTTTCTGCAGAGGAATGATTTCATCTGCAGTACCTCTGCTCTCTGTCTGCTGGAATCACTCTCTGCATTAATTCATTGAAAATCTCCTAACAGCACAAGTGCCCTCACATCTCACTTTAAGAAGGACAAACAGCCCTTTAAGAACAGGTGCCTGGCCAAAACTCTTAGAATAATTGCAAATGTTACCCCAAAATTTAAATAAAGATCTTTAATAAATAAGGTTGTTTACCCCCATGTGTCAGAAAGAATTTTGCTAGCTTATCCTGCTAGTTAAATAAACGTGCATTATGTATTCACATTTAACATTTTTAATTACAGAATTATTAGAATCTGTAGTATTTGTTTCCTAAATTAAATAGCATTTTTTTTGTCACAGGTATAACCTGGAAGACCAAAACCATTTAAAGCCTCTGCCCAAACTTGATTTTATGTTTTAGAATTTTAGAGTTTAAGAAGTTTTAGAATTAATTTATTGTTCTGAGTGAAACATACCTTCATTATAGATTCAACCTTCCTTTTCTTGTACAGATCTGAATGTTTATAGCAGGGTTAACTGGATTAATCAGATCACTATTTGTTTTAACAGATAGGAGTTTTATTTCATAAAATAATAGAATCACAGAATCGTAAATGTCAGAAAAGACCACTAAAATAATCTAATCCAACTGTCAGCACATCCCCACCATACCCACTAACCATGTCTCTCAGTGCCACGTCCACATGGTTCTTCATAATATTTGTGCTCCAGACCTTTCACCAGCTTCATTGCCCATTGATGTTGAAAATACTATTTGCAGTTTCTAATCATGTTTTTATCTGCATGTTAGTACTTTTAAAGTGAAAAATACCTGATCTTTATACACATAAAAATCTGTGTCGTCTACAACCCATTCATCTAATCCCTTAAAATGCACAGCACTGAAATTCCAGGTGAATCAGTATTTCAAATTGCATTCACAGACAGCATGGGTTAAGATCTGTACAAGGCATAGCAAATTCAGTAGCCTGGTTATCCAGAGTAGCACCTCTTTTAAAATGCTCCTCAAAGAAGTTGCAAATAAACACCTGTTCTCAGTGAACAGACTGAGACATCACTCTTCCGTGAAGCTCCATGCACGGCCATGGTGGCAGAAGGGTTATCAGCCAGAGCTCACATCCACCAGAGGCTGTAGCCTCGATCATGCTTTGACTCTGACTAAGCCAATGTCACTTCTTTCCCTGCCAAACAGGAGTCACCAGCCTATTCCCAAAAGTGGTCAGTTAAAACTGCTCATTTTATCAAGCTTTCTGACCCCCATTAATAAACACAACTTACAACACGTAGGAGTTTCAAAAGCATTTAAATTGCATGGGGACTCTAAATTTCACCTTGCCTAGACTTCTCTTGCTGTAGACTCTACTTAGTTATAATGCTTTTAAGAAAAAGGAAATGACAGAAGATTCTCTCTTCTGTACTTTTCGTTCTCCATATGAAACTCTGAATAAAATATGTTCCCAAGAGTTTATAGCAAACCCCCCTTTGGGAGCCAGTTACTCACAACTTCCTTTCCCAAGCACAGCACTGCCAACAGAAGACATTAACATCAATCAGAATCTCTTAGACTATTCAGTGTGTTAGCTGATGGTATCTGAACTGCTCTGAAGTACTGCCTGAGCCTACAGCATCCACACCAGCTCCATCAGGGGGCAATGAACCCCTACTCTGTACCCAGGAGTATTATCTCTTGCTAGAGCTGCTCCATGCTGTACTCACTGCCCGAGATTTTCTCAGGTGGAACACTTGGTTCAATACTTTTATCTCTCTCCTGCCTAGTATTTAAATAAGGTGTTATTTCTCCATAATCTGCATTCTTCTAATGTAAAAAGAAAAAAAAGGCATGGAACCATTGGCTATTTAATATGACAGCACTGCTTTCTCTAACATTATTTTCCACAGTAAATATGTACACGGTGTCATTTTCACAAGGAAACAGCTTGCTACAAGAACATAACCAGCCTGGAGCTTTGCTCTGTCTATCTGTCTCTGCATTCTGTGAGTGCCCGATACCTCTGGTACCAGTTTCCAGTGGTAGGACCATATTGGTTTATTTAACCCCAGGGCTGAAAAAACTGTAAGTATTGGAAACCTGTGTTTCACATGTTCTGTTCTCTAAAGCAGAAATGCCAAGTGTGATTCAGAGCTTAAGTTCACATATTTTAATAGTTTGTTTCTTATTTTGATATTCCACAAACCTGTAAGACTGACAGTCATGGCAACCAATATTTCACATTTCAGTTACAGCAGCTGTACTCTGCAAACTACTTAAATTCATGCCCAATCAACTATAGCCTGCAGCAAAACAGAACATGCTTAATTTGTAGACAGAAATTCCTGAAAGATTTAGCAACAACCTGTCATAAATGTGCTTTATAGACTCAGCTTAAAGCACTGTTGTTCAGATAGTATTGGAGCTTGAAAGAACCACCTACTTGCAGAGATAGAAAGGACTGAGGAAAGCTGGCCTTGGAGTAAAGAATGCATTACTTGCCTTGAACCTAAATCAGTCAGAGCATAAATGAGAGAGAGGCAGCTCTAAAGACCACAAGTAGGAGGGAATGGAGGCTGGGGCCAGCTGTCTGTGGCAGATAGGACAGATCTCTGTTGAGCAGATAAAACGAGCCCTGCATAGCACCCAAGAGCTCAGGGGCTCAGCTGCCAGGGCTCAGGGCCAGTTTAGTGATAGTGCAGCTGGTGGCCTTGAGTGGGAGGGCTGAAGGAGACCTGAATAGTGACTGCCCGGCTCTGCATAGAGCTGCCCTCATGCTGGGGGATTGCTCCTGGTCCCTGCTCACAGTGTGCTAAAACTGTCTCACAGTCCACCCCCAGACCCACGGAGCTGGTAGAGAAAAAGGCCCTAGTATCATCCAGGACAAATCCTGATGTGTGACGTGCATAAAATCTAATCCAACCTCACTTACACACAGCTTTTCTAATCTCAGGTAGGCAGAGCATTAACTTGCCATACCTTTTGGCAGCTGATAGGCACTTTTTGAAGTGGCGTGGCAAGAAGGAACTGCTCTTCATCCTTACTGGTGTATTGTACTAGTATTGAACATCAGAAGGGATTCCCTTGCCCTCTTCCTTTTAAAAACCAGCTGGTGAGTGGGCTCAAAGCCTTCCTTCAGTCTGCTGCACAACTGCCAAATGGCAGCAGCAATCAGCTGCTGTGCAACACATGGAGCTGAATTACTTTTTCAGCTTGTCTCAACACATCCATACCTGTTCTGCACTAGGAGGCCAGCAATTCCCCCACTGCCAGCTTGGACTTTTTTGCTTGTCTTTGCTTTATGGATTCATTTTCCTATACATTAGAACAACTTAGAATTTCTGTCCTCATTCTTTCAGAGTCAAACCCCAATATACTTGATACTTGTCCCTTAAATTGTCAGAGCTAGAAAATGCTGCTACTGTCAGTCTGTGGTAATATCTTCAGGACTTTCTCTAAGATCTTAACCTCACAAATAATTTGGTTAATCAAACTTCATGTCTCATCTGAAACTAATCAGGTTCATTTGTTTGTTTGAAATCAGTTCAGTGTAAACAAGCTCTGAAAACTGTGTTGCACTGAACTTGGAACAGGTTGCCCAGAGAGGCTGTGGATGCTCCCACCCTGGAGACATTCAAGGCCAGGCTGGATGGGGCTTTGTGCAACCTGGTCTAGAGGGAGGTGCCCCTGTCCATGATGGGGGTGGGGGGTAGGAACTAGGTGAGCTTATAGGTCTCTTCTAACCCAAACCATTCTGTGATTCTAATTTCTCCCAGACGCTGAAGGCAATGTGTCTACCACCAGTGAAGTTTATTATGGAGTTGCAGACTGCTTATAAACAAGTATTTGTAGATGAAAACACAGGGAAGTTTTTGCCAAGTACTTCTTGACACCAATAGCTTATGCTCAGTTCTGCATAATGCCAACCTCTCGTATGCTTAGACATGAGCTTTTCTATGCCCACTGATGACTACCAGAGCCCAACTGAGCTGTGCCTATAACCCTTCACACATAAGCGCTGCTGTCCAGATTTCACACTTCTGCACAAGGCAGCTTCCTTCCACAGAGCAGGAGACAAGCAAACATTTCCCCATGGTGCCTGCACATACTCACTGTTCAGACAGAGACATCACCCATTCTCCTTCTGCTGACTCTGGTTTTTCTAATGAAGCTGGCACATCCCCTGCAGCTGCAGCAGCGACTTGTGCACTCCAGTCCTACTTACAATTAACAGAGCCCTCCCTATCTGCTCCGAGCTGAGGCCCGCTCCCCAGAACTGCTGCCTGCCTCACTGGCCAGACGGTGCATGGCTGGAAGCCGCCTGCAAGATTTATTTCTGTGTCTGGGAGAAGTATCTCACTGTGCTGTCCCAGTCACAATCTGTGCTTTTTAATAAGATCTCAGCCCTCCTTCCCTAGCTGCAAATCTGGCTCTCCTGCCTCAGATCAGTCACACACATTTCTCTTTCCCTTTGTGTTCTTTGCCTCTTTGTTTCCACTCACTGCAATTTCCTAAAATGCTCTTCTCCCGAGTTCAATCAAAGGCGCGGAATAAAACAGAAATCTGTTTCACCCAGAGTGTGATTTGGAATTGACATTTAACTTCCCATTTAACAAATTAATAAAAACAACTCTGTGATTTGCAGAAGAGCTCCAGCCTTCAAAGAATGAGCAGTGAGATCAAGTGCCTGAAATGAAGACGTGACAGCCTGATAACTGGCTGTGTAATGTGCACAGAGCCAAACATTTTCTTGCCCAGAGCAGAAGACCAACAATGAGCAACAGAACTGCCTTTGGATGGGGGACCTCTGTGGGTCTTCTGGATTGTGGCACATTGTCTAAAAAATCTTGGTGCATATATTGGGACAGAGCATATTAATACATATGAAAATGAAAACAAAATAATCTGCTTCTTTTTCTATTAGCAGTTTGATAGCAAAAGTGATATTTCTGCAATGAACAAGAAATAATCAAAAATTAATGCAGAACCACAAGAGCTATGTGCTCCTGCTCTCACTGCATTGCCTTTGGAGGTACACCCAATAGAAAACCAGCAGGCTATACTCACAAGGCAGCCTGAGCTTGGTCGTCTGAAGAAAGCAAACAATTTTGTAGACCCACTAACAAACCTGAATCAACTTTTAATGTGGTGTTATCTTTGAGAATGAAAAACCTGCAGTGAAAATCTGGTTGCTCTTATTTCACGTTCACAATCGTTCTGTGCAAATTACACAGACATAATGTCTTCACCCAAAATTACTTTTCACTAATTTTTTTTCTGCTGCTCTCCCATTTTCTCTTTTCTCAAATCATATTTTATTCCAAGATCGCAGACGTTCAGTCCGCTTAAGTGTGTAATGAGGACACTGAGATTAGTGTAATTAAAATCCTTCTAAGTAAAATGATTCCATATTCAATTAATAGAAGCATACTCAAAACTCTCTCTTGATTTTGAATCTATTGACAGAGGCAGCTGCTACTTCCAGTGGTCTTTTGTTTGCATTGACTCTTCCAGTCAGCAGTATTCCATCAATAAATGCATGTGCTGTCATGCTCTGATTAAATAATGAAACTAAATTATCTGAATTCTATCCCAAACCTTCTGTGCAATCCAATTTAAATTTTATGTTCCATAGTCTGAACTTCAGACAGCTACAATTAAGGCAAATGACCGTCAAAATTACATCACTGCTTTTAGGTAGGAAAAAAAGAATCCAATTTATTTACATATCGCAACAAATCCCTCTAGACTGACCCACAGTTTGTTTTGTCAGCTGCAAACGCATTTAGAGGGAGCTCAGTTAGTTAAAGCAGGCAGCATCCTGCAAGATGCAACCACTTGATTTTGCTCTATTTGTCTGCTAATTAGCATACTGGAGACAGAAACTCAGCTGGGATTTCCATCTATCATCAGAGAAATCATCACACAAACAACTGAAATCATGCTGCTTTCAAAAGGTACACAGAACAATAATTGAAAATACTGAAAAATAGCTTACAGCATGAAGAAATACATTACAGCAGTAGAATGGGAGGAGTTCTGGGCAGTGTTTTTCAATAGAAGGAGTGGGAAGCATTTTTGTTGTATAGTTTGCACACTTTATCACGTCAGGTTTACTCACTTTGGCTCAGTTCTCTCTTCTCACATATACTTTTCTTATCCACTCCACACAAAAGTGGTATGTATAGATAGCATAACAAACTGTACATCAAATTTAAATAGAAACTGTACTATTGAGCTGTTGACAAAAAAAAAAAAAAAAAGCAGTAGTTCCCAGAGTGCCCTTCAGGACTTCAAATAGATGGGAAAAAAGCACTGATATATGGTTAGCACAGTGTCTGCTTTTCAGCATTCATCATCAATTCAAAAACAAGAGAATTTTTTTCAAACTTTGAAACATATGGAAACAGCACCTGGAGAAAACATAACATATAAGCAAACCTCATGAAACATTTCAAAGCCTTTGGGTTCGCTCTTGTGCTATTGGTGCTATGCATGTACTCCAAGGATGCTGCCAGCTGTCAGAGACACCCGATATGCAGCATGCTGCTCTCTACATACTTGGTATACGTGGCCTGAAATAGGGGTGAAGGAAAGCAGGGAAGAAGTACAGTGGGATCAGGGAGGGATTAGGTTTTAAGCTTTCAGCTTAGGAGAACTTGTTTACAAACCAAAATTGTACCATTTTGTTCCATAGAAATTAGAAGAGTGACATTACCTTGTGTCACCCCTGGCACATCAATAAAAAAATGCTTACCTTGTAACAGCTTGATCTCTGTTAGGATTGCAGGACAAGCTGCAGCCCTTGGTCCTTCTATAAATGGTACACGTGGGGAGCTGTGCAATGTGACTGTCCTGGAAAAGAAATCGTAACCCTATCTCGCGTTCCTCTCATGCTGGTGTAAGTCCATGCTCATCAAACCTCAACATGGGTATGATCTGCCAGGGCTGAGACTGCTCCTGCAGATAACAGAGAAAGACAAAACAATCACAGAGGATGTGTCATGAACACATAGCAAAAATCATTCTAACTGACTAAAGTCTTCATGGCAAAAACACGAAGCAAGCCAATACTTGTAATAAAAGCAGAAAGCTCTCAGCTCAGAAGCAGTCATGAATCTTGTTCTAATTCAGTAAGTGCTCAAAGTTATCAGGGAATTTAATGGTATGTTTTTAATGTGTTTGTGACTGAAAATGATGATACAAATGAAGCCACTAAGCAAGAAAGTTCATTTCAGGATAACGTGCAAGAGGAGCTGGAAAAAGTCAGGGCTCTGTTATCTTATTAAAGTAGCATGGCATTCATCTCCACCTGATGCACTGTGCTTTTCTAGCACAAGGCCTTACAGATGATAGGCAGAAATTTCATTTTTCAATAGTAGAGATGTTCACAGACTTAAACACAGCTGTGAAAAATCTGTGTATTAAAGATATACTTTTTCAAAAGCTGTAAAAAGAAAAATGTCATTAACTAGAAACATAGAACTATCTGTACTTTCTCCAGAGCTCAAGGTTTGTCGCTCAGGATGTGTCCCTGTCACATTTGCCTTCTCTCAAGGACATTTTTACTAAGAGGAACATGGAATGATAGATAGAAAATACTTCTTTATTGGTTTTTATTTTTATTTTTTAATCTTTCAACCACAACTGAATGAAAGATAGTAGTCAGTACTTCATTTCTGCTGATCTGAACAATATCAGATGAAGAGAGGCACAGAAAAGGATGTGAACAGAATCCACCCTTGGCTGTGCAGCCCTCCTCGCCGTGAATCCCACCCATGCACATCGCAGCTCACAGCAGCAGCATAGCTGTGAAAATCCCTCTCCTCCACCATTTATAAAGTGGCTGTGTCAATCTCTAAATGCATTTGTAAAGGAAACATTCCCATCAGTGGTAGTGTCTGACTGTTACAGAGAGGAATTTGATTCAAAGACAGTGTCTGCTCCATCAATGCATGCTCCCCAGGCAGCCCCCAGGCTGAGCTGCAAAGTGTGACTGTGCCCAGATGCACAGCACTTGTTTGAAGACTCCTCTGTTGCCCTTGCAAACATAAAACATCACCTTTCCCATTCCAAGTGCCAAAAACCCATGAGGATGGTGTTTCTGTAACATGATGCTGTGGGTGAGCACTGCCCACAAGTGTACATAGGAGATGAGGTGATACTGGGATAGCGATGGAGAATGGGGGGAGGGCCAGGAGAGCCAAATTTAATGTAGCCTCACTTGCACCCATGTCTGTGACAGTAAATGAGGTACATCTTCCAGCTGCATACAGTTTTGTCTTCCAGGGAACTTGTTGCTTTGATCCAACAAAGGAGCAGGGATGAAAGCAACGTGCATGCAGTGCTCATGGTCAGGCACTTGCCCAGGAATGAACCAGAATGCAGCCTATGGCAGCTCCCATCCAAACCCATAGAAAAAATGGTGTTGTCTTCTGCCAGGTGACAGACAAGGGAGGACAGCACACTAATGGAAGCCAAGGGTGGGAAAAAAAAAAAAATGAAACTAAAGCAAGATAAACACTGTAGTGGCCAAATTAATTACTCATGGGAAATAACACATTCTGTGCAACTGCATGTGGTTCAACTGTACTGAGCTCCTCCTCACAGTAACACAGCAGAGTAACAGGCACAGTACAAGTTTGTGATGGAACAAAGACAAATACCCATCACAGAAGCAATCCTGAAAACCAATTATTTAACCACACGGGTTTTATTAACCTTTTATGAAACAATATTAGCTATACGTGACACTAAATAAGTGAAGAATTCCTCTACAATTTGAAAGAAATTGTAATCTGATTGTAATTGAAATCTGATGTAGAGCTATTAAAAAAAGACACATTGTTTTTCTCTGAAAAATCCCTCTGCCATTATGCCAACCACGTTTTTATTTCTTCACCAGGGGAAAAAGAGAAGAACCACCTGTGAGTGTAACACAAGGAACAGACATGCATTCTCATAAACCTCATTTCAGATTCAATGTAACTGCTCAGTTTTACTGACAGAAAATTTAACTCACAATAGCAACAAAGCTGAAGAGTCATACTGACTTTAATATAACTGTTTTTAATACTTTCCAGCAGATTGTACATATTCAGAGCAAGAAGAAGAAAAAACAAGTGCTATGCTTCACAGTTACCAAGCTTAAGCATAGCTGCAGGCTTATCTATAGATATATAAGTAGATATTTCAATTATTCTACAGCAGCAGAGGTGAGAAAAAAAATGGAAATCTGGTAATATCTTCCAAATATCAGATTCTTTTCCAGAACAATTTGAATCCTGTAAGGGCTCCCTGCATATTCTCTAGTGCTCACTTGAGCAGCAGCAGTCCCTTACTGAGGACTCAATGCAATGAGCTCTCCCCTATTGCCGGGATCCTCTACAGAGTGCTGCAAAATTGAAGCACAAAGCTCAGGAAAGAAATACTTCAGCAGCAAACCACTTCTCTGCATATTTAAACTGCCTAAATCTTACATGCGTTAAAACTCAGTTTTCCACAAAACATCTTTCTTCCCACTAATGTTAAATTTCAAAAAATTCTGTGAATATATGACTGTACAATTAACAAATGTACAGTTAGAAGAGTGGTGTGAATAGAACGGTATTTTACAGGCTTTTGGTGGAAAGATCATTGTGGTAGAAAGAGACAATCAAAAATGAAAAGCTCACCCACGTCCTGAGCTTACAGTAGAAAACTCCATAAGAAGGGAGATCCAGAAAGAGAACCTTCCCAGTGGCAGTCAGCCCTAAAACGGGGTCTAGGAGAGGTGCAGCCAGGCTCCACTCCTTCCGGTCACACAGCTGAATCGCCTTCACCTGTGCTCCATGGCTGACTCAGTGCTCGCCTCAGGTGGTCAATCAGAGGCTCAGGCCCTGATCAACAGTTCCCATACATATGACTCAGAACTTCCCTACACAAGGACATTTAGTTTCCTAAGGCCCTGCTCCATGTATCACTCAGCCAGCATGCTGATTGCAGACGATTACTTGGAGGTGCCCCACAAAAGCCTGCTGTCTGTGGATGAGGGTGGTCACAAGCAACCCACCCAACTTATAATTCTGTGGCTTTGGTGGTTGTATTTCTTTCCGTAATCTCACTAGTTTTTCTGATAACCAGATGGTCTTTGTCTTATAAACAACTGGTTGCCACATGAGGAGCTACAGACAAAGCTAGGTATGGAAGGTTATTGCTAAATGTGGTAAAAGTCTTAAAACTAGGATAGGAGCCAAGTCAATCTGCATATGAGAAGCCACAGCTGGATTGCTGGGTTTTGAATAAATGAGAATTAGCTTAATTCATTGCAATTTTTTTCTTGCTCAGAAGTAACAGATTTAAGAGCCCTACTCTGAATGTAAAAAACAAAACCACAAAAGCGCTGTACATCCCACAAATACTTCACTGCATGGTATCAGGACCTGCATGTACAGACAGGTTCAGCCTCCTCCCCTTTGTTCTGGCTGCTGCTCCTAGAGGTCACTTTGATACGGTGGAATTGGGATCAGGCTGCTTTGAAGAGCAAAGTGCTATCTTCCCCCAGGCCCGGGCCCTTGCTATCAGTCCTTGCCCGAGTCACCTCGCAGATATGCTGGTGCCTGGTTGTATGCTTTGCTGATCCCATCCCTGCCTTGCTGATTTGGCATGCCAACTTGAAGGCTTCATCCCTGGAGATCACCAGACTCTGCTCCATCTGGTCTCTGCCATCAGAACTGCTCCGTGGCTGTGGACATGCTGGGGCTGCAGCTTGTATCAACTCTTGCCGATTGTTTATGGAGACCAAACACTGGATGTCAGCACAGTGAGTTGGTGGTTGGTATCCTTCAATAGTGACAATGGTGGGTCACTTCTACAGGTGCAGATGAGCATGGAATGTGGGCTCTTGTTCATCACTGACGAAAATGCACAGCTAATGATGGTGAGTATGCTGAAAAATAGTGTTTTGCAGCCGAGAATTTGTGCTATCAAAAAGTGTTGCTGGGCACTTTCTATCTTTTGTAGTTTCCATGGAAATAAATACGAGGCATTACTTTCAGAGCAACCTATGTATATTTGGCCTGAGACAATTCCTCTTCATTCAGTGCAACAGAAGCCAATGGGTTGGACACCTTTCATCTACCCTCTACCAATTTTGTTTAAACATTGGCTAAAAGATATTGAAGCTAAAGAATGACACATACAGTAGGAAGCCAGATTGAAAGCATCACCTGTGTTCTGCTAATCTATTAGATTTTAGATGTGACTATAAGTTGTCTACCCAAGTAGAAAGAAGGAGAAATGTAAGAAGTTTATTCACTAAGTAGGAAGAGACTACACTAGGAGAAGTAGGCAGCCTTATGTTCTTACCCATGCCACTGGCAGTACCAGTACTGAAGCAAACTCCTTGTGCACACACAGCAAGGAACACTGTTTCTTTGCTCTATCTAAGTGGTCTAAATCCTTCATGTGCAGAGTCAGCACTGCAGTACCATGTATTCCCCTGTCCAGAAAGGCAAGCGCAGTCCCACTGTGTAGAAGAACAGCAGTAAAGAAGTAACTGACATCTTAGAATTCACTAATTATACAGTCAGGAAATAAATAGCCAAGTAACTAAGAAACAAACTGATGAGCTGACATAGAACTAATTCCTCCTAACAAATTGTTTAGGATCACAGAATAGAGGATGTCAGCTCTGGTTCTAGCTCATGCAGGTGATTCTGTAGACTTGGCTGGATGCTCTTATTCCTTTGGTGCATCCTGCACCACAAGGAGTAATACAAAGCATACGGTTACAGGTGGACGTGATAATACGTGTCCAAGTTGCTCAGGTAATACATAGAGTGATAAAAATTTCTTATTTATCATCCACTGGAATGGATGGCTCGTTTCTCCTTCAGACACTACTGAGAGGTAATGTAAACTATGATTCTCCCATATAATGGGTTTTTGTTTTCTCACAGATTTCTTGCACATTGCAGATCCTTGGTAGTTCAAAACTAACATGATAACTTTTCTCATTTTTGCTATTTCCATTGGATGGTTTTCTCAAATCCTATTAGACTGGTATTTCTATTCTAACATTTTTCTCCTGCTTTTAAAATTTCCCTCAGCTTTGCTGCATCATGTCTCTCCTTTTTTTCAAGGAAATTTGAAGTGAAAGTTTTCCCAGATTTTCCTTTCAGTTTAGATACCTCCAACCTTTCTTTTCAAAGCTTTATTGTAGTGTTCAGTCCTTCATTAGCTAGAGGATACTGTGCTGATTGTTGTGTGTGTACAATGTCTCCTCTTTTCCCCAGGAAAAATATTGAAATTGTAAAGATATGAATTGTCATATGTTACTGGACATTAGTTTTCTGAGCTTCTTTCTCTGCTGAAAACAAAATAAACAGACTCAATAGAGGCTACTTTTATTTCTGGCCATTCACTGAAAAATCTATTAGCTTGACACCGCCGCATTAGTAAATGGCAAGTGAGCAGCAAGGTCCATAATGTTGATTGCAAGCTTTTTCTACATTTACTTAAATAAAAAGATAGGATGAGGTAGGCCACAAAACTGACTTTTGTTTTGTCAAGTAACAGAAACTTTCAGAGTAGCCTGAGCATTCACTCTGTCTACTGATGGAGAACTCATAATCACTGTTATGACAACCCACTGATGTGTGTCATGAGCAACGTGTATTGATTTTGCTTATAATTCTTCCAGAATAACAGATCTGTGAGTTGTTCCCTTGTCTTGCAGAGAAAGTTCATTCTAGTTCAAAGTAGAACAGAGATGAATTAGATTTGTTATGATTATTAGTCTATTTTGCTGTCAGGACGCCATGTAATTTCTGTTGAACAAGACAAACTAAACAAGTAGATTTATATTATGTTTCTGAAACTGCAGCAAATACGTATCTGATTTCTTCATTTTCCAGTTTCCATAGTAGAAGACAGTAATCATGAGTATTTGGAGTATTTGGAGAAAATAAACATGAGGAAAACAGGCAGTCAAGCATCCCATTTTCTTGTTCTTTTTTGTTTTCTATGTCACATGTGAAAGAAAAAATTACTTTGCGCTTCTCTGATTCTTTTTGCTGTTAACTGTACATGGACGGGCAAAGGAAATTGATCCTTATGAAGCTGAATTTATAGCCACAAGACAGTGTTTGCTTTATCCTATTACTCCTATACAAGCCAGTACTTCTTTTCCAAGGATCGAATACTTTTATAGCTTCTGTAATTGTTCTTCCAGAGCCTATAATAGTCTCAGAGTTGACCTCATATATTTGGGCAAACTTGGCCTCTAGACCCTATCCTAATGTGTTTCTATCACATTCAGTAACAATAAAATAGCACAACACTATAAATTCTGATATCTCCTACTTTGGTTTTCACCAATTCAGAATGAAGATGTACAACATTTATTCAAGACACACTTTAGATTTCATACTTCAAACAGTTTTACAGTTGAAATGTATTTTTCAATGAAGTTTTCATAATGTAATGTAAGAATTAAGAGAGATTAAAATACTTGCAATGGTCTTCATGGTAGGGCAGGCATAATTATAGCAGCTTATTTTGCACCTGGTCCAGTTCCAGTGGAGAAAGACTATGTTCTGTTTATCTGAAGTGGCATTTGAGAAAGTTAAATTTCAGTTCTGCTAAACTGATATATTGTATTACGTCCTGTAAATGCTATTCTCCTTGTTTAATGACTCACCAGCCGGCACTGGATTCCAGGCTGCATCCTGAAAACACCAACCACTCATTCCTTCAGAAGCATTAGGGTCAGTTTCAAACATATGGCACATGTTTCAAACACAAAATTATCTGATGAAGATCATGTGAGGGCTGTGAGGATTCTGTTAATTTACAAAACACAGACTGTAAATCAAGATTTAAAAACATCTCTGCACACTGAGTGCTTGCATTAATTCTGTGTTTAGATGTGCTTGGCTAGCAATCATTGCAGCTTTATTTCACTTCATAAGATCTAGGCAAAGACAATATTTTCTTTCTTCCTTGTCAAAAATTGTGGAAATATCCACTCAGGAGATGTGACTTATTTGATAGAAACGTTGTGAAGCAGATCTTTAAGCCCTGGTGATGCCTTATTTCTCCTGAAATTGACAGCCAACTCCTATTTTATTGCCTGGTTATCACGCTAGGTCAAATTCTAACCCTGAATAAAAGGTTTTGCGCAGCTGTAACTACTCTCTGAACTACCTCATGCAAGTGATCAATCTTGAATCAATGTTATGGGAGTGCTTTACAGTGTGGAAGCATTTTTACTTGTTCAGTGCAGCCGATACAAATTTACCCGAGGTAGAAGTAGAGACGTCAGGGAATCCAGCAGTTTGTGTCAAACATCACATTTGCATGCAGGCAACCTTGCATGGAACATGTTCCTCAGGTGGTTTACAAGATACAACCTTGACTGAATAAGCCACAACCTTCCAAAGTGCAGATTCAAACAGCACGGAGGCTCTGGAGCAAACATCCGGCATTGCTTCTGTATTCTCTCAGCCACCTTTGGAGTGGAGCAGAAATATTAACCGCATATCTCCTTCCGAGCACGCCATCCTCGAGATTCCTCCGCCCAGCAAGCCCGCAGCTCTCTCCATACTGCATCGGCAGCACAGGGCCCTGCGGCAGGATGCACTCCGGAGCCGCAGCTGGACCACATCTGGCTGAGCTTTTCCATCTGGCCATCCGAAGGGCCCCCTCTTCTGTCCGGAGCCCAAACTGCAACGCCCCACTGCTGGACAAGTTGCATTTGCTAACTAAAATTGCAGCGCAGGTCCTCAGCTGGAAGATGAGCCATGCCGTGATCCATTCCACTTTGCGATGGATTACAGAACTCGTCTACATCCGCTACTGAAGACAATGGATGTAAAGCAAAAAAATAAAATAATACATGGAAAAGCAGGACAACTTAAGATGGTTAAGAGCGTTGAAAAGAGGCAAACTATGTTTTTCAGTGGAAACATAGGCAGTTGAGTTATTTGGATTGGGAAGAACATCGTTCACCACACAGTTCCCTGAAGAGCTGTTCTTGTTGAGGTGCTGGAGACTGACTTGTTCTCTGCGTGAAATTTCAGACCTTCTGTTAGAGCACTATAAGACCAGGACTGCTACCATCGTCGGTCCCAGGAGGTCATCCTGCCCAGGTCCATCAGCCACAGAAAGCTTTAAGGATGCAGTGTGTGCCCAATTCATGCCTAACCCTGCATGTAGATATTCATCGAACTCAAACAAAATCTTTGACTTAAACTATTTCATTTTCAGTGAATACCCTTCCTTTTTAAGTGGCTATCCTGAGGAAACAAGGTTTCTGTAGCTACCCTGTATCTAAGTTATAAGCTCCCTTACATAGATGGAAACAGCTGGCCAGAGATGGGCAGAGACCTCAAACTCAGTAAGTTTTTCAAGTTCTCTAATAATTGCTGCTAGACAGAAGAGCCTAACATAAAGGGTGCCTCCATTTCTTTAGCCAGGAAAGGAGATTCCATTAGGTCAACTAACAGATCAACTTATTTCATCTCTCCCTTGCAGCTCATAGTGTTGTACAGCCATATTATTTGGATTGACTTTGGCAGCAGGTAACTACAACACTGTCTATCCATCTGTTGTGTCAATTACTATAATTTCTCCCTTGGTGTGTTTTTATACCATGTTTTGAGATTATTTTTTTTTTTGGTCAATAAATATGGCAATAACTACCAAGGCATACAGATCTTCACCCCTGCGAGGAGAGAAAATAAAGCTAAAATCATATGAGCAAAAATGCTTATTAAACTTACAAATGTCTCTTTTAAAGTTAGGTGTTCTATTGGTTGCTTGAGTGCTCTAAAAGAGCTGGTCGAAGCAAAAATACCAGTCAGTGTTTACCAACTTTAGCACTGTTTTACTATTAGAACAGAAATAACCAGGGAACATCCATTTTGTTGTGTTGTTGTATTTGTTTTTACATATTAGGGCATGTCATGTTCCCATGATTATTTTTCATGAAAAGCAAGGGTTTACTATCACCTTCCTGTCATATGTAATGCACCAAAAAGGCCATGTAAAATACTTTCACAGGCTTTATAATATTTAATACCACATCTGTAGATATGAAGAGGCACTTAAATGTTTAATGGCACTGACATGCAAATGACTAACCCAAGTACTCACATAATTTCTACCATATTTCATTGCTGTATCCTGCGTAATTTCAGACCAGAACTTACTTGGAGGAGGTACGTAAAACCAAGTATACCTCTTTCTATCTTGAAGCTTTTCTTTTTTTTTTTTTATAACCACCTAATTATGTGATTACAGTCAGAATTCTCAGGAGGATAAAAAAGTGGCTCCTGTGTTTTCCACAACAACACAAATGAAAAAAATTCTATTAAATCATTTTTCTTTATGTATAATCCACCTTCAAAGTAGAAGATGGAAAGTAAGTATTTAAAAATGAAGCTGGAATTATAATTGCGCCTTTATGCTTATAAAAGAAATTTCTAAGACGTGGTAAGGTTAATTTTTAATATTAAAGATGGGAATTGGGAAAAATGTGTACTGTATTTAAAGAATGAGCAAAGTGTCCTTGCTGTCAGAGCTTAGGCAGCCCAGCCTCCCCTGCTAACACAAGTCAATAGAACTGAGGAGCTGGAATGAACACGTGATGCTGCACATAACTGCAGGAAAGAATGCCATCTGCTAGATGCTGGGGAGCTGGAGATGGATGTTCCTCCCCTTGTGAACTTGCTCCTGTGTTCATTGGGTACTGAGCTCATATGTATGTGCACGTATCTCAAGAGTATACATACAAAGAGGTGGAGAAACCAGCCAACACTGGTGAAAGATGAAATAGGTGGGGACTGCCAGGCAGCTTCAGGCTGACGGGGCCCAGAAGCTTTATGCAGAGCACTGCTAGCAGAAAAGAACTCACAGCAATGGCCAGCCTGTGTCTTCCATGTGGACATTACATAGAGCTCATCTCAGCTAAGCACAGAAAGTCACAAGACGCAGTGGCACCTGCAGAGCAGCACAGGGGAGCACCAGGGTACAAAACAGAGCTTTTGCTGGTTGAAGTCCCCTAGCAGCAAAAGGATGGGTTGGAGGGTGATCATACTCTTTGTATCTAAGATGTTCCAACTGCTCCTAAACTAACCAGGCTTCTGGTTAATGCTTCCAGTTCTTAGCAGAGCCCTGAAGTAGAAGCATTAAGAACGAGAAGCTCACTTGTGGTTAAACTCAGGAAGACCTTCTGAAGGAGGTTTGGGCCTTATTCTGATTTCAAAAATAGACTCAAACTGATTATTTTGAAATCAGATTCAGCATTCTGGTTCTGCTTTCTGGCAGTAACAGCATTCTAGGTCATTGACCCTGAGAGTGACTGGGCTCTAGGAAAATATGGTTGTCCTTAAGGAATAGATTAATAAATTGGAATTAAATGAGGCAGTGTGAATGCTACATAACGCTACTGGGGAGTAACAAGAGGAAGCTTTGTGGTATGCTGAGAGCTGGAAATATCAGAAGAAAAAAAGCACTTAAGTCAGTCACAGAAGACTGTCAGAAAATTGTCAGCTACTGAAACTGAGACAAAATGTGCACAGCTGTGAAAAAGGCAAGTATCGTGCAGAATGCAAGAAGGAGGTGTTTCTAGCAAAGATACCTGAATATTAATGGCTTTTTTTAAATGCTGAATTTTCATCTCAAACACAGCGTACACTCTGTACTGTTCAGGAAAGATTAATTCAAATAGAAACATGGCTACTCAGATAATAAAGAGAACAGAGCCTGTCCTTGAGTGTTTAGTCTTCAAAAAGGAAGGTTGTGAGAGAAAATGACTACACAAAACTCAGGCATTAAATGATGTTTTGGAGGAAGAGGCATAACCTGAAAGTCATTTTTAAATAAGAATTGTAAAGTAGTGTAAACAGACAGCAGATACATTTTTCAATGGGAGTAATGGTAATGTTTAAAAAAAAAAACCCTAAATTATTTCAAGAGAAGACTAATACATTTCTAAATTAAAGGATGGTATATGAGATTACCTGCATTAGGAAAAGAGTAGCATCATCATCCCAGGAAGCCCTAGATGGGTCTATGCTCATGTCAATAGCATCTGACTGGAAAAGAACAGCTCTTATTGGTATAATTTTACTGTAAAAACTTCAGCAGAAGGAAGGAAAAAAAAAAGAAGGAAAAAGCAGATCTTTGGAAGTCCAGAGACCATCATTATCAGCTATTATTTTACTGCGAATTTTAAGGGAAATCTCTTTGGTGTCAGGCTTGAGTCACTGTGATGTATTTTCTTCTAAACTGGAGGACAGAGCCACCAACATTTCTATTTTCTTAACATTCCCCTTTCCTTGCACTTTTGGTTCTTATTTACTTACTTTCTGGATATGCCACTTTCAGTTAAAGGTTTACCAGTGCAGGGTTCTCTGAGGTTCTTTTTTCTCTTTATAATTTTTCTGACTTCAAAAATGCTTGGATAAATTATTTCATTTCAGATATATCACTATGAGCATGGCTTAGTGGAACCATATACTCTCCTCCAAATAAATGGAGAATACATGCAGAATTTTAAAGTAAAAGATTCAAAGGTATTGCCTTTACTACAAGAGCTCTAACTCCTCCAGGGATAACTTCATAATATTTGCAGTCCCAGTACCACAGAAAGGAAAGCCATAGCAGTTTCATTTTTCAAAGCTTGTCATGTACTCTGAGCAGCGATAAATCCAGGTTCAGAATATCAAAAGACAAACACAGTGTTCCCCTTCATTAAACAAGAATTTGATTTTAAAACATGCTTACTGTAAGCATTGGCTGCCAACGATAAATACAGTCTTTTCTTGATCAAAGAGTCTCTGTGAGATACAAAATCACTGACGACAGTTGTCATCACAGCACTGGGTATGTGGATCTGAGCAGGTGCAGCCAAGTATAGAACGCGGCAGCAGGAGCAGACCAGCTTATAAAGAGAATTGTTGGCAAGAAAAATTAACCCATGTGAGTTCCATGCTGCTGCCACCTGGATACTTGTAGTACCTGTGCATATACACATATACGTAACTGAGTTATGCATATGCTGTACCACAGTGTACAGCATAAATAGATTTGCAGATTTGTAAGTAGCAAAGATGGTGATGCTGCAAATGTCTCACTGGATTTCAGACAAGCAGCTGGAATGCTGACTATGCGCAACAGCTGAAGAAAACATTAGTCACCCTGCACCCCCAAGGCAGGGCAATGCACAGCCTGAACAGGAAAATCTGAAAGATTTTAAGGTGAGATACAACTGCCGAGGTCTGGCTGTTATTCTGCTATTTTCAATTGTCTTTGAAACAGGGCTAGAAATGGCCCATGTAAAGGATGACAGCCACTCTGCTGATATAAGCTGGCTTGTCATCCTGAGTTGGTAGTTAACATAGCAGTTACTGCTCTGCTGATGACCTGTAGATGTCTGTGATCCCGTTTTTTTTTTTTTTTTTTTTTTTTTAAATCTAACACATCTGATAAAACAACAGCCAATGACACATGGGAAAAAAAAGTAGAACATTTTAAATGCCAGAAAATAAAGCTTTTTTTTTTTTTTTTTTTAAAAAAAGTTTTGTAATGCCAGGACTGAGACTGTGATGCCTGAATTTCCTCTTGAGCATATTTATACGGTCTCTAATTAAATGATCACATAGCCTGCACAATGCCTAATGCCTGGGATGGGTACGGCATTTGAGCCTGTTCTCCGTAGAATCTTTGCTCATTTTTGCCGCAGAGAAAGAAAGCTGCACCATAAATCTGTCTGAAGTCTACAGGAAGAGAAAGGAGTCTCAAGACATAGAATTACACACTGCTGCCCTGATCAACATTGCTTCCAAAGCTGCTCTCAGTCACTTTCTCACTGTAAGTTTGTGCATCAGTACGTCATTTACAACAACATCAGCCCTACACAGGGCTGGAGCCTTGGCTGATTAGGAATATCATTTCTTCCTTTACAGTCAGCATCTGGAGGGGTTCAATCTGCAACCCTGGGGTAACACGGCCCCTAGGCTTCTGTGAAAAATGTATTCATAGTTAGCTAGGCAACACACACTCAAAAGCAAGCCAACAGACTGATGGACATCTGACAGTAACTTAGAAGGCCCTATCTCAAACCCTTAGAAGTAAAAGAAAAAAAAACATAAAAAGCACCACCCATATTTCTCCTGACTACAGCACAGCCCTTGTGAAGAAATGGTGTTAATATGCAGTTAAAGATGGCATCATAATGTTCATACATAAAATGGCCAAAGAAGATTGCTCTACTATAAACTGAGCAGCAGTTTGTGTCATTCTTCATGCTTAACTTAGCAATATTAATAATATTCTTCAAACAACATTTGCAAATGTGCATTATAAATACATAAAAGAGACTGAAGAATTACAAAGCTGTTATAATATCATGCTGAAGTAGAAAAAGAAAATTCAATTTGTTTCTTTGAGGATGTATCTGTTTGTATCAGAAACTGATGACAAAGGTCAGGGTTATCTAGTTACACCAAGAATTTACAAATCACATTTCCTTGGGCAAAGCAGAGATAAATGGTTGATTGCCAAAGCAGAAGGCAGCAGTAGGTTAGCTGGAATATAGTGAATGACTGACTATTTGTTGTATGACTAACTGAAGCAATTACCAAGACAGGAGATTAATAACAATTATGTTTTCAGATGTGCTGCAGTTTGGCTATATTGTCTGATTTCATTTTATATGGTAGGCCAACAGCCTACAGATTTATGCTATTCTACTAGAGGACTGCTTGGAATTAATTCAGACAGACTATTGGCATTTGGTAGAAAATAACCAATTAAATACTACGTTCTAGGCTGCATTAAAAAAGGGGTGGCCAGCAGACAGAGGGAGGCGATTGTCCTGCTCTTGCAAAGCCCATCTAGAGTATTGCGTCCAGGCCTGGGACCCCCAGTACAGTACAGTAAGGATGTGGAGCTCTTGGAGCAGGTCCAGAGGAGGGCCACCAAGATGATCAGAGGGCTGGAGCAACGCTCCTATGAGGAGAAGATGACAGAAGGCCTTGTTTAGCTTGGAGAAGGCTCTGGAGAGACCTCATTGTGGCTTTCCAATATTTGAAAGGAGCATATAAACAGGAGGGGGAATAACTGTTTGCAAGGGTGGACAGTGATAGGACAATGGAAAATGGGTTAAAACTAAGACAGGGCAGGTTTAGGTTAGATATTACAAGGAAGTTTTTCCACAGAGAGGGTGGTGACACATTGGAACAGGTTGCTCAAGGAGGTTGTGGAGGCAAGGCCAGGCTGGATGTGGCTCTGGGCAGCCTGGTCTGGTGGTTGGTGACCCTGCACATGGCAGGGGGTTTAAACTAGATGATCTTTGAGGTCTTTTTCAACCCAGGCCATCCTATGATTCTATATTGATTCTACGAAACATGTCTACATAAAAGGCAGATGGTTACACCAGAAGTGCTCACCAAAACAGTGGTGATGAAACTGGAATCTTGCCTGTCTTCAGAGGTTATTTTATTTATATTTTGAGAGATAGTCACACCTGGTGCAGGTAGAAACTCTAACACTATAAGTTCAAATGGTTATACTTTTTCAGTCATACCTAGAACTTCAGGTTGATGAGGAGTTCAATCTTTTTTTTCTTTGGATGGACCATACTTTGGCTATGGATTTGTGTTAGTGCTTTCCTGATATTGCAACAATGCAAGTAAACGAACAGATATCAGCAGAAATACAAGAAATCACTTCTACACTAAACCGCTCACTAAAGCTTAATGAATAATATCAGGGGAGTTTTCCAAGACCTAAAGAAGTGTTGGGTTTTTTTTTGTTTGTTTGTTTGCTTTTTTCAGGGACCTTAGGAGAAATTAACACATATTGGGACTAATCATTTTCAATGGAATTATATTGACATAAATGAGGTTGTAATTAGGGTAATGGACAGTAATTTATCCTTGATTTAGTAGCTCTAATTCTTATAACATGACAAATGTAAATGACATTCACATTTTAGAAGTGGAACAAGAAAGAGCAAGCAATTTGCCTTGGCAATTGAAAACTGGTATGGTCAGGGAGTATAAAAACTCATCTGATGAAAATAATACCCAAAATATAGGCATGGATATATATTACATATATTATGAATATTCTGTTGTTCTACTTAGGAGAATATTATCTATTTTCACTCACAACATCACATGCATTTTTAATCTTTAGTTATTGCAGTAAATCTTTACTGTAATTAGAATTAAATTTCCATTTTAATACAGATCAGACAAATTGCTCGAGGCAGGTTTTGTAACAATGGGTGAATAAGGTCATAATAATTGTTCAGGGGGTAATTATACATTATGCTTAAATTTTGTTTTGTGAATTATCATTTGCTTTGTTTTGGAATCGATTTTAAAGTAAAGTGTGCGTGCGTTGGTGCCATCAGATAAGAGAAGCAGTTTGTTTTAGAACTTGTGAGACAAAGAAGATGTGCATCATTCCTCTGAATCAAGGGATGCACAAGGAAGCAACATGAGTGTCAATGTGAAAAGGTATTAAAAGACCAAAAGAACAAGGAAGAAAGTGAAAATCAGCACAGACGTCGAAACAGGTAAGAATAGCTGAGTGGATCAAAACCACACAAAGAAATAAAACTGTGAATCAAACATGATTTCAATAGGCCATTTAAGAAACTAAGCAGGAGAAAGAAAGAAAAATGACCAAATTAAAATCTGTGTTTCCTTATATACTCCCTATCTGTGCCCAAGAGACAAAAAAAAAATCTCATGTTAAGACAAAATGTATTTTGAATTTAGCTCATTCTCAACATGATTCATAGGAAGAACACCAGATACTAAGGGTGAATAAATAATGAAGCACAGTCTTTCAGCTGTGGACCCAGAGAAGGAAGAGGTAGTTTGCATACGATTGTATCATAGTAATGGATGAATATAGATACATTTTTTTTATTATAGTTTGCATTCAATTCTGTGATAAATAGGAGTTTTGAAACGCAGCAAATTGCATACATAAAGGAGAACAGAAATACTGCAGTAAGCAGACTTTCATCAGAAGAAGCGCAGAGCACATTCAACATAAAAATTCTGCTCATTTCACTAATGTATCTCCATAAGCTATGGAAAAATAAATATTTATTATGCTAGATAGTAAAATTTTACTTCTTACATCACACAAACTAGCTTCGCTCTATTGCTTCCTCACTTTCGACATGCCAGTTGACTAACCCTTCAGCTCATGGACCTACCTAGCTGTGGGTTGTAAACAGTACACTAACAAAAGCCACATATCCCAGA
This sequence comes from Tetrao urogallus, assembly GCF_951394365.1. NCBI lineage: Eukaryota > Metazoa > Chordata > Aves > Galliformes > Phasianidae > Tetrao > Tetrao urogallus. Next base: position 17,751,192 of record NC_136820.1, read on the forward strand.
TTTTAAACATTAAAAACCATTCTCTATTTGTAGATGAAGTGATTTGATTTACAGTGTGATTAACTATACATACACAAATGATAGGTCAGCACAGCAGCCAAGGGATATGACTGCCTTGCTTACTGGTAAGTTGGGGCTCTGAAAAGCAATAGCAGTTGCAGCAGCAGAAACATTTACTCAGGCCACTTGTCACACTGCCCTTTTGTAATGCAATGGGATGCTGACATCTGCTGTAAACACTCTTTTTATTGTGTTTGGATATGTCTTTAAAAAAGCAAGTTTCTCTGAAGGAGGTACCCAAGCAGACTGAGAAGAACTTGAGAATGACATTAGTGAGAATGATAAAAGACTAATTCATAGTTTGTGACCTAAATGCTCCACGTATTCTAGCTTCTTTGGGTATTCAGCAGACTTAACAGAATTTTTACATCTGCAGTTTGCTTTTCAGGTGCTTAAATTCTGCTTGGAGCAAAGTTTTTAACATCCTAGCTTTACTAAGTAATCCCTGTGAGGGATTCAAAAGGAAGCATGTGTAAGAAATGCTGAAGGAAACCGAATTGGAGATATTTTAGTCTGAAGTTCAGTCTGCACATATTGACATACTGTGCAGCCTGGTGCACAGTGGTAACTTCAGGTAGGGCAAAAGGAAAAACCAAAATGCCAGTGACAACTATCAGTCTGGGACTTCTATTCAGGAAGAAAAAAACAACCAGCCAACCAAAAAATTATATGTATATGGTAAACAGTTTTAAGCCCTGAAGAATTGGTTATCTTTGAAATTCTAAGTACAAAACCATATAGAGACACGGAAAAGCCTTCCTCAAACCGCTGATAACACTGTGCCTAATGCAAACCAGGCTACCTCTAGTTTTCTTAGCAACAAGGACACACTAATCAGAACAGGCTGCCCAGGAATGTAGTGGAGTCACAGTCCCTGGAGCTGTTTAAGGGTAGATGTGGTACTTTGGGACATGGTTTAATGGGCAGTATTGGGGGCAGGTGGATGGTTGGACTAGGTGATCTTAGAGGTCTTTTCCAACCTTGATGATGCCATGATTCTATGATTTCAGGTTCATATTCAACTGGGTGCCCACCAGGACCCCAGTCCTTTCCTGCTGAGCCGCTTTCCAGCCAGGCAGCCCAGCATATCCCAGTGCCTGAGTTGTTCCTCCTCAGCTGCAGGACCCTCCAATTCCCCTTCCACAGATACCTATTAGCCCATTTATGCAGCCACTTAGATCTCCAAACTATAATTCCGGGAACTGTAACAGCTGAGTGCACACCAAATCTTCCTTCACCTTCTAATAGGACCAATTGATTTGAAATAGTAAAAAAATGGTTGTAGAAAAAGTAGAATTATGCTAAAATACTTTTTCTTATTCAAATCCATTCAAAAAAGATTTAATCCTCGAGAAGTATCAAGGAATAATTGTTTCACAGGAAATGAAATACAGGGCATGAAGGCTTGGCAAGGGCAAACAGACAAACATAGCGAAGGCTAAACACAGAGGTTGCTAAATTCCAACCCTACTTTTACTCATCTAGACCGAAATATCCATTCATTCTGATAAAAATAATTTTATGCACAACTAATGTTTATTATAGATCTCTGATTAAAAATACATTATATAAAACTAAACTGATAAATAGAAGTTTTATTTAAATATTTCAGACCGAGTCCTGGTCTCAGTGAAATGAGCATTAAGACACGATTTTAATAAAATAAAAGATTTCAGCTAAGTCAGGATTTCACATTTCAAACTTGCAATGGACAAATTTGCTTTGATAATCACAAAAGGGGAAATCATAGAAGTACAATATGTAAAGTACATTTAGCATGCAAAAGATAACGTCTTCAAAGATTAATTCACAGACGTGTAGGGTTAGATGAGGCCTTGTGAAACCACACAGACTGAATCCCCCCCTTTGCAGAGTTATTTCCTCTGCAGTGTTTACAGCCTGTCTTTAGAACATGATGCAAAAACCAGACACAGTAATCCCACTGAGGTCTCACCAGCGTTGAGTATACCAGAATAATTTGTTTCATTACCTCAACCACGACCTTCCTGCGAATATTTTCCCAAAACATTATTTGGGAAACATCTTTTATGACACTATTGCATTATTGGTCTCTATTTCTCTTTCTATCCAGAAGTAGCTCTGGATTCCTTCTGCTGCATAACTAACAGGTGGTCATTCTTCATTCTGATTTTGTGTATGTGATTTCTGCTTCATAATGTTGTTTCCCCAGCTTTATTACACTGGATTTATCGTGCCGATTGTGGACCATGATTTCAATTTGTAAAGACAGGTCATGTCCTTCACAGTACTTGCCCTCTCTACCAGCTTGTTCTTACTCATAAATTCTGTAATCACATTCTCCTTTCTGCTATTCAAGTGCTTAATTATAATATTAAATAGAAATGACCTTAGGACAGACTCTGCTGAAATCTAACTTAAAATTCCCTCTCAGTTTGAAGAAAACTTCGGTAATACCTTCAAGAGTATTTTTTCACTTTCCCTCTAGACTATTTTCTGTTGTTTGATAGCAATATGGAACAATGTCAAATCTATTTCTAACAGCAGACATATTTTACCTCTCACAACCCCTGTGGTCATTATGACAATTATTTCTGTAGGTGTAGCCGCTGATGCTTCTCTTATTCTCAGCTCTTAATAAGAGAATATCTTAGAATCACAGAATCCTTTGAGTTGGAAGGGATCTTTAAAGGTCATCTAGTCCAACTCCCCCTGCAATGAACAGGGACACCTACAACTAGACTGCATTGCTCTGAACCCTGTCCACGCTGAATTTGAACATCTCCAGGGATGGGACGTCCACCACACCTCCGGGCCTCACCATCCTTACTGTAAAAAATTTCTTCCTCGCATCCAATCTGAATCTTGCCTCTTTTGCTTTGAAACCATTAACTAGATCTTGTAGGTTCGTAGGCTGAAAACAGGAAGGTGTTGTCTCTGCTCACCGTTAAAGCATTTGTGGCTGCTTTCCTCCTCCAGACAGTAATAAAGCATGCCCAGCAGCCAACAAGGAGAAACCTGGCCCATAAACCATATGGGCCAGTTCTACCTCTCCCTCATTCCCCATTGCCTGCAACTGCAGCAGCTGTGTTTAGAGAGGAGAGAAAATGTTGCATATGCAAAAGTGGGATAGAGAAAGTTGTAAACATTGACTATAAATGTTATGAACCATTAGCCTAACTAAAAACCTTCACCATATTCTCACAGTTTGAACATTCACGTAACTCTAGTTATTCTTTAACCTGCCCTGTCTCGATTCGGGCTTTTAAAAAGCACAGGGTGCAAAGCAACTAGATCCCTTTTTAGTATTAGTTTGAAAAAAAAAAAAACACAGAAGTTCATATCACAGTGACATAATTTAGCCCCAAAAATGAAATATCAAATGTCTACAAATAAATAATGCACCTCAGGAAGATGATAATGATTCAGTATTTATCTCAATAATGAGAGAAATATGAGTCAATGACACCCATCCATCTATCAAGGTTTGAACAGTCATTTGTTTCCAAGATATTTGAAGTCCTATTCTAACTCTCCGTTATTTTCTCCTTGATGCTAAATTATATGGTTTATTTTGAGCTTATACAAAAGTTAGCTATTTAAAAGCATTCCAGAAAAAAAATAGTTTTATTTATTCAAGACTGGAGCAGGTAAGAAGCTGTGAGCTGTCGTTAACTACTGGAGTTGAAAGAGAGAGATCTAAATAACAAGTGCATATATCCATGCTGAGATCAGCTAGTGCTCTCAGATTTGTGCATGTTAAAAATAATTTGGGCACATTAATACAGACACTACATTCTAAACAAAGATACCTGAATTGCTGTGTTAAAAGTGACATGCAAACAACACAATAGTAGAATTTCCTAAAAAATATCAAACCTCTAGCATGCAACCATAAAAATGCCTTTCTGGTGAATGACAAATCTACTTTTAAAATCACCCTTACCCAATTTAATAAGTAAAAGAGCACAGAGAAGTCTATAATCTTTTCTTTCAGAGTTTCTTACATGTTGTTTTACTCAGGGTTATATGAAAAGCACTCCATATACTCCTGTGAAATAAAGTATTTTGCATAAATTGTAGATGTTAAAGGAGTTTTCAAAAATACAAGACAATGAACGTGCTTCTCACCCATGTTTTCCTTCTGTACACCTTCAAATATTCAAATGAAGGAAATCTACATATGCTTTTCTGAATGTTGCAATTAATTTTAAAAATTAAAATTTATAAATGAATTAGGGTTAAAATACCTTGTGAATTCACTTCAGTGAGATGAGTTAAAGTTTACTTATGTATATGCATGCACATGGTGCGAGTTTGTGTGAAATTTTTTTTTAATGCTAAATATAACAGATGTTCACTTTATTTGCCTTCACAGTGTTGTCTGGATAAGAGCACTGAAGTTGTTCCAGTATATGGTCATATTTTCTCTCTTTTTGGCAGCCATCAAATTGCTTTACCTATTCAAGCTCAAATGAGTAGTGCAATAGGAGGTGTGAAAACATGTTTTCATACTAAATTATTTCATAATGTGATTAAATGAAGGTCTCCAGAAAAGAAATTGTCTTGTCTTCTCTTACAGTTCTCTTCCCCAACCCTTGCTTTTAGCCTCTGGAAATGATCTCCCACTGCACTGTTGGATTTAGTAATTGGGAGCATAAGAAAGGCCCTCCAGAATCAACCCACTGGTTTGTGTTTATCCTCATATGCTCTCTCTGACAATTTCAGTATCAAGTTCTACAGAGGTAGCATAATTTCTTTTTGGGATAAATTTTGACACAAGTTTTAACAACAAGGGACAGGATTCAAGACAGTGCCAAACACACACTGCTTTTGAAAGTGATCAATTTTTTCCTTTTAAAAAAACTGCATATTCTGTCAAATACATATGTTCTACCAAATCTTAATAGAGATAAAGAGAAGATACCTCTCCAGATTTTTCTGTTCTTTTACAGTACCTTTTTGGTAACAATGTCCCTATTTCTGTAACTTTTCCTGCTGAAGATACTTGGACACACATTAACTGTTGTAACTCCATTCATATTTTCTAATTTGAAAACAGCAATTCCAAATGAGGCTGTGTCCACCTCCTCAGCACAGTCTCTCACTTTCCATTGCTAGGCATCCATTTTTGTTTCTTGCAGCTTTGTCTCTTGTATTCTTCTCTAATGCACTGCTCTTTTCCCCTTTCTCAGTAGCATCAATAGATGACTGGATTTAACATTTTGAACATGGCTTACTTTTAAACCATACAAATAGAGATATGCAAAGACAAGAAATGCTGTATAGCAGAATAATTAGTTTGCAGAAATCCTTTATAATAACTGGGGGGAAAAAAAGGATAAATTTAATGATTACAGTATCTCACTGGCATAGTAGATGTCATATGGTTACGCTTCAACTCACTTCCACTAAATACCACTTTCTCTACGACATATCATTTTCTCTTTATGTTCTGTTACTTGTGTATACACATGGTCCTTAACCCAATTTGAAAATTTCAAGAATGAATAATATAATGATAGAATCATTAAGGTCGGAAAAGACCTCTAGGATCATCTTGTCCAACTACCAGCACAGCACCACCATGCAAACTAAACCACATCCCAGAGTAACACATCTACATGTTTCTTGAACACCTCCAAGGATGGTGACTCCACCACCTCGCCGGGCAGCCTGTTCCAATGCTTCACCACTTTTTCTGAGAAGAAACTTTTCCAAATATCCAACCTGGACCTCCCATGGTGCGACTTAAGGCCATTACCTCTCGTCCTGTCACTGTTAACCAGGAGAAGAGGCCAATTCTCCACCTCGCTACAATCTCCTTTCAGGCAGTTGTGGAGAGTAATAACATTTCCCCTGAGCATCCTCTTTTCCAGACTAAACAATACCAGCTCCCTCAGCCACTCCTCATAAAGCTTCAGGACAGAATTACAAAATCAAAAGGCACCATTTATATTTTTATTACAATTTTCAAAACTTTTCTTGTGTTGTTGACAGCAAACTAAACTGCTGCACTCACTATATCACTGGCAACCTCCTAGTCCCACAATAAATCTGAATTACAAAGTAGACTTCAGGAGAACGTCTTTAGTTTTTTTCAGCCCACTGTCATAACATCGTCAAAGATTATTTGCTACCTCAGGCACAGTCATGCAAATAGACTGCCAATTTTCATTCATGTGACTCCAGAATTTGCTAAAGACTCTATTTTTTGGAGCATTCGCTGCCAGCAATTAAACCACAATGCTGCCCAGAAACATTCTGCATCAGTGCAGTATGAGTGGGTGGACTGCCTTCAAGTACTTTGTTATGGGCAAACAACACCAAATTTTGGCATGAACAGCTGTGACAGCATTGGAACAGTCAAAAAAATTTTAAAAAAATAAAATTGTTCAGTTTCTGCAACATCTTCCAACAGTCAAAGTGGATGGCTGCTTAGATTTAGTACTATACCTGTTGCTTGCTCCATTTCTTAGATACCTATCTAATTGTGGAAGCCCACAGATAGTCCAGCCTTTATGATTTGTCAACTACTGTGCATCATGGCAGAAAGTTGTTTGTCAAAGCTTTCTGAGACTACATGGACAACTGCAATCACATTTTTGAAAAGGTGCAACAGAATGATTGCAGAGCTCTTTGAGAACAGTGGTAGCATCTACAAATACACATACACTTTTACACTGCAAAATGCGATGCTCATCTATGCAAATGAAGGTTGAGAAGGTTCTTCCTAAGAGAACTGAGAGAAGTCCAGGAAAATATGCTTTGATGTTGTCCACGTGACACTATGAGGGTCTGAAAATGTCAAAGGTATTTCTTCTGAATATAAAAGATAAAGCAGCTCTGACTTGGACTATTAAAACAGTCAGAGAGATTTTAAGAAGTTTTTGCACATAGCATTACCTTTTAATTTTCTTAGGAGCTGAGGGAAAGTGAAATAAAGAAAAATGAAATGAAACTGCAATAATTTGTCAGTGTGATCAAGATTACACATTTCTCCCTATCTTTTTTCATAGACCTCACATGTGAAAGGAAGACACCACCTTAAATGTTGTAGCATTAAAAATATGCTTTTTCATAGTTGGAAGATTCCTATAAGCAATGCATTTGATTCACGTTTTAGTATTTTCTGTGATAATACTTTGACATGAATTTAAAGTACAGGTTAGCTCTTGATTTGCAAGGCATTTTTCTGTGGTGACTTTTTAAAATTAGGTGTGACAAATGTAGTGAGGCAGTAGGAAAAGGAACCAGGCTTACTGTTACGAGGACTAAGGTTAGTGAAGTATAAAATTTGTGCTGTCATGATAGCTTTCAACTGGACTGCTATATATCAGTGAATATTAAGATGCTATAATTATGAAATAAACAAGAGAGTTAGGCAAAGCAGACTATGATAACAAAAGAGAGCAAATAGAAAGCTTACCCCTGTCCCGGGCTCACTCACAAAACTCCAGCAGAGCAGATCTCCAGAAGAGATCCTTCCCCTCTGGTAGCCAGCTCTTAAATAGGTCTAGGAGGGTGCAGCCAGGCTCCACCCTTTCCAGCAGCACAGGTGAATTGCCTTCACCTGTGCTCCTCTGGCTGACTCATGGCTCGCCTCAAGTGATCAATCAGAGGTTCAGGCCATGACTCAGCAGCTCCCATACAACTGCCAATAGTCCCTATTTTTACCATGACAAATCAAATTTTTATTTTTTTATTGGAATTTGATTATTGACTCACATATCTACTTATGTCAAGTTGCACTTTGTGAAAGTAACTCAACAATAGCTGTAAGCAGGAAAAGTGATTATTCATAATACTCAAAAACAAATACTTACCAGTTCTGCTGTTTCCTACATTATTAGCAGACTGAACATTCCCAATCCTAGGCATTTCATACTACTACTATTGACCTGCCACAAGATCTTGGCTAAGATCATAGCACAATACCTTAGTTCAGAACTCCTCTGATGATCTCTAGCAAAAGCCTGAAAGTACTTTTACTGAAATACTTCATCAACAGTACTTCCTGAATCATTCTATAAATCTTGAGGGAATTAGGTCATTCCAAAGTAAAGTAACTGACATCACCATGAACAAAACATTCCCCTGTAGGCAAGCTCCCACATAAAACTATCTAGTGACTTCTAGTCACTTTAATTTCATGAGACCAAATAAGAAAGATAAATTAGCCAATGCGTACCCTGGTACTAAATGAAAACACAACACCATATCAGCGCAAATAAAAATCTAGTAAGTGGTACAACAGATTATCTCTCCCATGAGGGATATATACGAGCTAGGAAAATATAAATGCTTTTAACAAGGGCTAAGCATAAGGGTCTCTTTCCCATTTATTGCTTCCTTATCACTGAGATCTTGCCAAGAATCAGGATATACTGAGGAAGATTTCTTCTTGTGATGGAGATGGCTGCACACTGGTGCTATGAAACTACTGATCTATTTCTTGACATGTACAACTTTTTTCAGAAGAACGACTTCGCTTACTTTTGTGCTGAGACTCTTTTCCAAATTCTTGCATCTCACAGAGATATTCTGTCTATCACTCAAAAGAAAAGCCATACCAGTTGAGAAGCGAGCCTAATTTTTGTCTCTCCATCCCCTCACTTTGCAGAGCCAAGGGGCCAACAGCCATCTGCCTCAGTCTTTAGGAAATAGAGTCAGTAGGAAGACAGCTATATAATCAAAGGATATTAAGATGTATAATTGTATAATCAATGAATATTAAGATGTTATAATCCCAAAAAAGAACAAGATAGATAGGCAAAGTAGACTAAGATAACAAGAGAGAATAAATGGAGGACTTACCCGTATGCTCACCCACAAAAATCACCAGAAGAGGGAATCTCCAAACAAGAGCCTTCCCCCCTGGTAGCCAGCTTTTAAATAGGTCTAGGAGGGATGGAGCCTGGCTCCACCCCTTCCAGCAGCACAGTGAATTGCCTTCACCTGTGCTCCTCTGGCTGACTCATGGCTCGCCTCAGGTGATCAATCAGAGGTTCAGGCCGTGACTCAGCAGTTCCCATACAACAGCAAAGAATGAGCCACGACTGGCTGAGTGGGTTGCACATCATGCCTCCCCCCCCTCCTTATTATCAGTGTCGTATCACAGAACTAACACATTGCCAATAGATTTAATCACTGCCATGTTATCACAGCTGACCTCCACGTTACTTCCAACCTCTGGCCATGTAAATGCAAGAAGACTGAGCTAATGTCAGAGATTCTCCCGTCATACTTTTTAAAATTGAAATAAGGAAACATTAAGTATCAAGCTAACTTCCTATTGCCTGCACAAACACTACCATTCAGAGTACCTAATATGGAGTAATACCACTATTTGTAGTCACAGCTCCCAGTTCTATGATAACTGCTAATGTCACGTAAAATCCCCAAGCAGGACTGCACTAAGAACTCACAGATTTAGAACATTTAGAACTGACCATCTACTTTTGTTCGTTTTCTGGACATGAATATTAAATTCAAGCACAACTACTTATATCTTTATTTTTGGTACCTCTAGAACATTCACCATCATAGTCTGTGTAACAACTATATTTAGATCCTAATTTCTGCAACAGAAATTGATTTTTAACTATATATAAAGGAAAAATTTTATTTTCCGTATTTTATTTTTATTTGGTGCAGCTAACTAATTACACCTCACATGGGTTCGATATGGGTATTTTCAGATTCCCTTGTTCTATTGCCAGGAATTAAATAGATGCATAATTGAATAAAGTAACAGATGTAATTTTTATCATAAATTTTAACAAACAGAATAATGTGAATAGTAAATTTCCTTAAAAAAAGGAACACATTCCTGTCCAATTATTAGGCATTTAGGCCTCCAAAATCTAAAGCATATGCACAGAAGAAGCTTGAAACCCGACCAGAAATATATATTGAAACATTTTTATAAAATGTTGTAGCTGAAGAATTAATTACTTTTGAAGATCCAATATGCTATTTTGAACATGTGGGTTTGGAAGAAACTTTGGTTCCAATTCTCGGTTGTTGAAAAATGTTTGAAGATGAAAAATTCAAAGCATTGAAAGTCAAGAAAGAAGATCAATAAAAGTCTCCTGAAATGTGATTCTCCTCCAAGCTTCCGATTTTTAAGCTATATAGTGATTACTTCTAACCCAAACAATGTTTTCTGATGCTTGAGATGTTGGTATTATAACAACATGAATCAGGATCACTGGCAAGATACCAAGATTTTTTTCCAAGGCCCAGTCACACACAGGGATCAGAGCGACAGAGCGATCCATATGGCAAGAAGTCAGTATTCAGCAGTCATTCTTAGCAGAATTTTGTTGCCTAGGAATCCATGAGAAGAGGGTTCTACTACTTAATTTTACATACACATTGAGTCCATACCTCAACAGTTTGCATAAATTTAAGGAAAAACAATTTTTTCAGCACATTCATAGATCAAATATCTGAGAATTTGATAGAAAGTGCTGTAAGCTCTGAAAAATTGTAAAATGTGTGATTAACAACCACACTGGTGTTTCAGGATCCAAATTTAATTCCTGCTTACCCAGAACATCATTGCTGTACATATATATCCCTTGCATTTTTCTTCTAAATTGGCCAGCTACACTATTTTCTCTCAAATTCTCTATTTTGTACAAAGAAGGTCATTTGTATCAGCACAATCTTACACACGTGAATTTTTTCTGTTCAACGCACAAAACAAAAATTCCTTTGCAATGAATCAAATGCAAAGTTATTTTTTATCAAAAGCTATGCTTAGTCATTTCTTTCCACTTTCAGACTCAACAGAAACGCAAAGTGAAGTGCATCTAGAATAGCAAGCCTTAGCTCCAGGATCTTGCACACTCATTCTGAAATAAGTATCAACTTTGTATTTCTTAGTAGCAAACACATAAAAAATCTCCAATTTCCTTAATATTATGTTTATGTATATGTAAGGGCTGCTCCAAATGTGATTTATTATTTTATTACATTGGCCCATGATGTCAAAGGCAGATGTTGGTGGTATGGCAGTAGAGATTGAACCTTCCCACCAATGTTCCATTACATTTCATTGCGATGTGACAGATGGCCGCAGAAGGGCAGTCTCACAAACGGTGTGTCTGAAGCAAAGGTGTGGAATTGAATTCCTCCATGCAGAAAAGATTATACTCACTGACATTTGTCACATTTTTGCTGAATGTTTCCGGAGACCAAGCAGTGGACATGAGCTCAGTGCAGCAGAGAATAGTGTGTTTCAGCAGTGGTGACACAGTGACAATGGGTCATCTCTACTGGTGGAGATTTTTTATGAGCATGGCATGCAGGCTTTTGTCCATCACTGGCAAAAATGCGCAGCTAATGGTGATGGCTCTGTTGAAAAATAGTGTTTTGTAGCTGAGATCTTTTCTTCTTTTATATCAACAAACAAAATTCTGATCATTCTGGCAGTGAAAGCTGACAGCATGAAAGTTTAGTCCAATAGATAAAAGCAGGTAAGCTATGCAATTTTTTTAATCAAAAAGCAAGTACTCAAGAAAGAGAAAATGCCACTCAGGTAACATAAAAATAGACAGCATAACATACTGACTGAAAACTGGAATAGATTCTTGTTCTATTTTTTTTCACATCGATATATAATAAGATTTTTGAAAAGAAAAAACAAATCACTATCGCATTCTGGCAAAAACTTTATCAAAGACTTAGTGCACAATTTATAAGCAGTTTAGCATCCCAATACATACATCTAGAGCCAGATATACATAGCAGCAAAGTTATTGCAAATGAAACTCATTCAAAGTTAATTAAGGCTTCTCTACACATGGAAACGTTCCTGATTAATTCCATATGGGGCTATTCTGATGAGAGAAGTGCCTCATTCCATTTTAGTTAAAAACAAGCTGGCTTGTTCTGGAATGATAATGCCTATACATGAACTTAATCAGAATAATTTGTAGACTATTTTAATTATTTGTGACTAAACAGGACTTAAAAAAAATGAGAGTTAATTTGTAGACTTTAATTCACAACAAGTTTTGTGCTTGCCTAATGGTGTGATTTTACGAATCAATTTGTAAGAGTGGTATCTTAAACTAAACATCTTATTAAAAAAAAAATAATTGGTAACAAGTGATATTTCATCATAATCCAGTGGGTATAATTAAAAAAAAAAAAAGGAAATATACCATATATATATAATATATAATAAAATATATATTTTATATATATATATACATATATATAAAATATACCGTATACGTTTCTGAAGATGGCTTCTAAGTTTCAGAAGTTGTGATGTGAGAGGACAGACACAACCACAAACAATCTAATCTTATTTCAAAGCCAAGACTGTTTGTTTCTTAGTCCACGGTGACTGCATGATAAAGACTACATCACAAAATGGCACACAGGACTAGAACTTCTCTGTTTTTCTGTTTTGTGAAACAAAGAAGCTTCTATGCAAGTCTATACCCTGGCTCAGAATGTCATCAGGCATATCACATTGGCTTTGTCCTGACACAAAGGATGGAGTGATATGCCTCATAGTGTTGAAATGGAAGGGGACAACAAGAAGAAGAAAATGCCCATAACAGAAGTTTTCCAGGAAGGGTCTCAGAGGAGGTTAGGCCACAAGACTGGCATTGCTGATAACATAATAATAAAACCACCTAGCATTTTTGGCATAATTTATGTCTAGACTGGCAATACTTTTCTAAGACTGATACATAGCCTGTTATCAGTACCTGCCATTCCTGTTCTGTTTCCTCTGACTCCAACATTTTTGAATGGTTGAAAAATAACAACGTTGGCTGTTTGTTCAGATGACTCATCACCAAATGGTATCGTGATCCTGTGTGGAGAAAAAATATGTATGTACATAAAAATACATACACTTTGATTTTATACAGCCCTACACACATCACCTCTGTGAAATATACTGCAATGATAATTCCTTATGTAGTGAGTATCCTATAGATTTTTAATTCATGGTTTAAATATATGATTTTCACCTACTAGATTTAAAGAAATTGTTAAGGATTTAAAAAATTGTCTCTTTCTACAATCAAATGATGAGTGGGGGAGTTGCAGGCAGTTAATGACTTCAGGTTTAGTGACTACCAGCTCTGCAACAAACAAAAAGTAGTATCCCTTTCTTATAAAAGTTGTATAATCAGAACTATCTGAATGTATTCGTTGGCTCCCTTTGGCAAAAGCATGCTCAAGCCCTTGTCCTTCCTAAAGAATTCTAGCTGTTTTAGGAAATATGCTTAAATACTAAGTTTGCAAAAGATTTTGCAGAATTTACTCACACAACAAAAATTTTTGCTATAGATATACTTGCTATACTGACTGCAACTTTTTCTGGGGGGCAGCGTATACGTTTCAGCTGGAAGTTCTAGTACAAATGCAGTTATACTGAACAACTTAATTGGTTAACACACGTTATTTCTCTTCTAGTGTAACACTGCTCACTTAAGAAAATGGGTCTTCCATCCCTTTTGTCATGTAGACAGCAGCCAACAGCACAAGGGTAGCTTTACCAGCAAGACTTTTAAACTGCAGACAGTCATATGCAAATAATCCCCAACCATTTACTACAGCTCCGTAAAAAGTCCGTAGTTATTGATTCAAATAGCTGTAAAACAGCCACTCAATAACCATACTACAGTTGACTGTTTCTTTGTGTAAGAAAGAAGACGAACAAGAAAAGCAGTGTTTATCGTAAATATGTCATCCCCCTACCGAGCTCAGTAGGTGCTAAATATCATTTATTGTCCTCTTCTTTTTCATTTCATTCGGGAAGAGGTGAAACTAATGGCATCTATAAATATATGCAAGCAGCCCAATGCCATACCAAATGCTGCTCTTTGGTGACTAGGGAAAGGTTTTGGGTGACTTAGTACATAACAGATGGGACATCATCTTCCTAAATGAGAGGGAAGCTTTAATCCCTGCTCTAGCAGGCAGGAGAGTCCTGCCATAAGCTGATAGGAAAGCAAAAAAAAAAAAAAAAAAAAAAAAGCGGGGGGGGGGAAGAGGGGGAGAATGTTCATATAAGGAACTCAGCACTGCGTATTCATATTAAGTAGCAGTTTCATAGGAGCAAAAGGGGCAAAGATCCACTCCTGTTCTTTCAATTTCCTCTTCATAGTGTCAACACATGGCTTAAAAACTTTGGAGGAATGTAGAATGCAGTTTGCTGGAATGTAAGAGTCTCAGTAGGCAGAGATCAATGCAGTAAGAGTCTCATAACTTCACCTAGAAATCAGGATCAAGAGATCTGAGAAACTGAACAGGCTTGTGGATTTTAAGTCATACACAGCTGAAAACAGCCCACAATTTGTCCAAGCTTCAAAAGAAGAATGGTAACTTGTAGATTCAATATGCAAAGTTTTCTTTATAGGGCTTCCCAATTTTGTATACCAGCATCCAAGAGCTTGGATATGCATATAAGATCGCAGCCCACATGTCAAATGCCTACGTGTTTTTTCATCCATTTCATCTCTTCAGCAGACAATGTGTATAGAAATAAAAAATGATCTAAACCAAAGCATTGGGTCAAATATAAAATGCAAAGTCTGCAGAAGCCCCTGCTTTGCTGAGGTCTGGTTTGCAATTTAAGCTATAAAGAATTAAAAGCAAAAAGGTATATTTGGACTCAGTGGCATAAGAGGATAAACATTTTAGTCCTCAATATAACTGCATGATGGGGATTTTTAGTGTTTCTCCAAAAGGAACTATCCACAGTATACAGTGTACCATGTGAACACCCACTAATTAGGCCCAGTGAAATCTTTCAGAAACCAACAGCTGGGCAAAAGATATGCTAAATCAAGGCCAAAATAATTCTCTGAGCCATGGGTGTTTTTCCATTCTGCTTTTTCCTCCTTTCTTATATAACACATGAAAGGGTGTTGCTCTGCTAGGAATTGACAGAATTACATTAGTAATGCCATTGTACTCAGTGAAACCTTTGTGTGTTGGACAGCACTTACATCCCTGTTTTAGCTTCTGCATGCTGTTGACAGGAGAGGCACTGTATGAGGTGAAGCTCCCCAAGAGATGAGACACTAAGCTACTCACACTTCTTGGCATGCTCAAGAAAGAAGTTTGCAGGGTTACACAAGAGGTGGTGAGAAAAGCAGACACTCAAGACTCCTCTTGCAATGCAAAAAAAACCCTACTTCTAAAACTTTGAGGTGTGTACAACTTGTAATTCACAGCAGCACTTGCCTGCCTGCTCAGTTCCAATCAGTTCAGTGGCTTCCCAGGTCTCAAAGCTGATTAAGTATGGAAATAAGGATGCAGCAAGGGGGAGACTGCTTTAAATACGTAAATAAATGAGTGAATGAATAATAGTCTTTAACACAATTAAAATCCCTGTCCTGTTTAATTACTAGTTCAAATAAAGACAGCCTTTTGGGCTTAAACACCTTTTTAGGGACTCACTTGAAGGAAAAGACCTAGATGTACCTACTTCTGAGCTGCAGCTCATTCAGTGGTCTTGTCACACTTAAGCAATTCCAGATTTCTGTTCTAGAATAGCACAAAACCTTGGGCGTTAAATGAAAGATAACGTGCTGCAGATGAAGCCTTGCTTGAGCACATGAGCAGGCCACGCAGGGCAGCAAGGGGTGGGGGTAGGGGGGAAGGGGGGAGGAGTGCGGAGAATCTGTTTAAACAGAAATGTGAGCTGCTACCCTGTGAGAGGCCGAACAAGTCACAGGCTGGTGCTGACACTCAATTCTAGCAGCCGTTGCCCTGAGGAGAAGAGCAAAGACAGTGCACAGATTTTCAGTCTGAAAGCTAGACAACTGGAGGTAGATATGACAACAGTCTATAAGGTCACAAATGGCATCGGTAAGGAGAAGAACTCCAGTCTTGGATGTGATCTCATGAATGAGATGAAACTAATTATCAGGAAAAAAAAAAAAATCATAGAATCATAGAATCGTTTGAGTTGGAAGGGATCCATAGAGGTCACCTAGTCCCACTGCCCTGCAGTGAACTGGGACATCACCAGCCAGATCAAGTTGCTCAGAGCTCCAGTCAGCCTGACCTTGAACGCCCCCAGGGACTCTACCACCTCTCTGGTCAACTTATTTCAGTGCCTCACCACCCTTATCGTAAAAATCTGGTTTTTTGTAGCCGATCTAAATCTGCCCTCTCCCAGTTTGAAACCATTTCCCCTCGTCCTATCACAACAGACTCTGCTAAAGAGTCGGTTCCTTCTTTCTTACAGCCCCCTTTTAGATACTGAAAGCTTAAGTACTTTTTCCAAACAGTGCCTGCTTACTTAGTTTACTCAGTTTACTCAGTGCCAAACTGCTCTGCATGCCCATGTTTAGTTCAGAAATGGTCAGAAAAACTTTCAGGAAAGATCACGTGTTATCAAAAACTATAAAGCTTTCTCAGTGGCCAAGGAGAAATGACAAGGAAAAAAATCACTGTGTTCTGGCTGTTTTTGCATCCATTCTCGGAGCGCTCCTGCAGGTTCTTGCAAACAAAGAGCGACTTCTGATCTGACCATACAGAGCCATCTTTAAATGTTCCTCTGTACTTGTACAATTCGTTCATATAGAATGTTTGGATTAAGAATATTTCATACCTGTACAAAACATAATATTTTTTTACAGTCACTCCACATGCTATAGTACAAATTAAATCAGAGACCCTTTCTTCAGCAGGAAAGTAATTCAGGTTAAATTTAATTAAATGGTCAGCATTTAAATACCTAAAACTAATCACAGTGAATTGCTAGTGTTAAATATAATCTTGACCACAGAACAAACTGATGTGATGATTTCAGCATTGCCCCAGCTGAGATTATGGGTTACTCAAGTATTATGGTTTAGATGCTGAATTTTCACTGAATTATTGTGTGCCTACTGTATCAAGTTTAATTTATTATCAGGCTAATTAAAGTGTTCTAAAATATTGCAGTTTCTAGAAAAACAACCCCTTAAGGAATTCCCGTGACAAGTCATTAAATTAATGTTCAAAATAATATTCTCATTTTCATCCAAGTCAAGGAGATAAAATATAACTAGAGACTGGAGAGCAGTCCCACAGTAAACGATTTGGGGGTTCTGGTTGATGACAAGTTGAATCTAAGTTAGCAGTGTACCCTGGCAGCCCAAGGGGCCAACTATACCCTGGGTTGCATCAGGCCCAGCATGGTCTGTGCATGAGGGAAGGGGCTGTGCCTCACAGCCCTGCACTGTGCAGCCTCACCTCGAGCACTGGGTGCAGGTTTGGGTACCACAATATAAGAAGGACAGAAAGCAATTAGAAAGTGTCCAAAAGAGGGCTGCAAAGATGGGGAAGAGTCTAGAGGGCAAGATGTACGAGGAGAGGATATTCTATGTTTCTATGATTAATTTTTCATGAATTTTACACATCCAGAAATTTACTGTATTTTTTTAAGAACCTCATAAAACACAACAAAGTCTTGCACCTGGGGAGGACACCCAGCTGGAAAGTAGCTTTGCAGACAAGGATCTTGGGGTCCTGGTGGACACCAAGTTGAACATGAGTCAGCACTGTGCCCTTGATATGAAGACTAATGATATCCTGGGCTGCATTAGGCAAAACATTGTCAGCAAGTTAAGAGAGGTGATCCTTCTCCTCTAGTCAGCACTGGTGAGGTCACACCTGGAGTGCTGTATTCAGTTTCAGGCTCCCCGGTACAAGGGAGACACACTGGAGAAAGACCAACAAAGAACTAACAAGATGATAAAGGGACTGGAGCACCACTCCTATAAGGGAAGGCTGGCAGAGCTGGGGCTTTATAGTCGAAAGAGAAGGCTCAGGGTGATCTTTTGACATGTATAAACCTGAAGAGAGAAAGAATTTGGAGTCGGGTTCTTCTCAGTGGTGGCAAGTGCCAGGACAAGAGGCAATGAGCATGAACTGGAACACAAGAGATGATGTCTGAAAATCAGAAACACTTTTTGACTATACACGTCATGGAACACTGGCAAAGGTTACCCAGAGGCTGTGCAGTCTCCTCCCTGGAGAGACTCAAAAGCCACCTCGATATAGACCAAGGCAGCCTACTGTGGGCATCCCTACTGGACTCGGCTGAACCAGATGACCAGACTGAACCAGATGACCTCTTAAAGTTCCTTCCTACCTCAGCTATTGTATCTACAGAAATACTGAACCCTTTTCAAGAGGATGCCTCAAAACTATCTTGCTATCTATCTATCTATCTATACATATTTTTTTGAAAGTAGTATTTGTAGCACTCCTTCGAAGACAGGTATCTTCCACTTAACAGCAAGCAGGAGATAACTGTTCCTTAAGAATGCTTCTAGTTAGGGCCATAATAGAGGTGTAAAGACGGCAATTGCCCTCCACTCCTCCCCCCTCCAAAACAACAACAACAACAAAAAAAAAAACAACCCAACCTGGTGTCTGCTCTATTTTGGCATAATGAAACAAGCTTAGTTTCAGCAGCTATTACAAGCAGATTTACTCTTTTTGTGCTTAAGAAATAATGGTACTAATGTGTTGCCACTCTTGAAATCAAATATGAATCTATTAAATTGAAAAAGATAAGTATTTTCCTTTCACTGGTGGATTTTATTTTCAAGGTTTCAGCCATTTGAAACAAAAATGGAAAAGAGCTGATGCAATGTTGTAGATCATCCTTTTTTTTTTTTTTTTTTTTTTTTTTCTTCTTTTTCCTTCCCCAGTGATGAGGGTGGTGAGACACTTGGACAGCTTGCCTAGAGGCTTTGTGTGCCCCATCATTAGAAGTGTTCCTACTTGGGTTGGTCAGTGCTTTGAGCAACATGCTGTAGTGAAAGATGTCCCTGCCCATGACAAGGAGGATGGACTAGAATGTCTTCAAGGGTCCTTTCCAACACAAATCATTTTTGATTCTATTAAAAGGACATTTGTTGCATGAAAACCTATGCAGATGCCTGTGTTTAGATAGTACAGTAGCCCTACTAGCTTTATCAAAATTCCTCCTATAGTGAACATAAATATAACTTTTTTATAAGAGCTTCTTCTAAACCAACTCTGGGTCCAAGTATACCTGGTGCAGCAAGCTATTCTGGATTATTAGTGTCAGCATCCAAAAAGGTGCGCGTGTGCTAAAAACGATAGGGGAATTAGACCAAATAAAGTCACATGTGAGAAAGCAGCTTGCTTGTTATATGCACTCCAGTTGATCAGTTTAACTTCGGACTTTTTTTTCTCCTGGATTAATCAGTCTTATACCTTTGACGTTTACACAATGTTGCTAAGCTAGCACAGTCAGGAGTTGATTTTGTCACAGCATCCATGAAGTTTCCTCCCCTAGAAGCGTCTGAAAATCTAGATATATTCTCAACAGAAGAAAACAATGAGTATTCAAAACCAACTTCCAAAGGCAGTGGAAGCACCTTATTAACATTGAAAAAGAAAAGCTTCCAGAGACGTTTACTTCTAGAAAGATCTTACCAGCCCAGTGAGGAGACAACAGGCATTATGGTGTAATGGAACCAGCCTGCTCCGGAGTATCCATATAACGTCGTTGTGAGAAAACATTGCTAAAGTGTTCAGCTTTACCTCAAAGTGTGCAACCCTAATTAAAGCCTCCTAAGCGTATAACGCAGCTCTTCTGACAGAAAGGCGCTACCACTACGCTCTCTCAACAGCAGGGCCTCAAACAATGGCCCCACATAATCTCCTAACAAAGGAAAAAAGTTACGGCACTCTTCGCCCTTCGTCTGCAGCCCTCTCCTGAAACACACCGAGGACTCAACCCTCCCCACACGGCCGCCGTGCTGTGCGGGCCGGACCAGGCCAGGTCAGCGGGGCGGGTGGGGCTTTCCCCGCCCCTTCCCTCGGGGTCTACTTAAGGAGAAGAGCGGCCGTCGAAAAGAGCTGCTTCTTTCACACCCCACCCCTCTTCCCCTCTAAGAAAGAAAAGAGGGGAAAAAAAAAGAAAAAAAAAAAATTGGGGTTCTTCAGCGTATGTTTTCCCAACGCTCCTATTGTCTTAAAGGCCTCGTTTGTTTTTGAGTGTGTGGGTGCTGTCACAGCTCCGGGGAACGATGGTAAGTCGGACGGGGGATAACGGGGGAACGGTGGTCGGGCGGGTGGAGAGTGGGCTGTGAGATGCGCTGGTCCGGGGGGCAGCATAGCGGCAGTGGCGGGGCGGGGGACGGGGATCCCAGCAGCTGTGGCGCTGCAGCCTCATAACGCCGTGCGGAGCCCCCGAGAATTACTGCCTTTTACAATAGGTTCTAGAATTTTACACGTTAGGGTGTGAATTTTAGTGATACTGCGGGAAAATGATAATAAAATAAGGCTGAGGCGTGAGTTGGTGTCGTGGTCGGAGCCGTGGTGTGAGGACTTCGAGACGTGAGACGCGTCATGCTGCGAGCGGCCATTTTGTGACTCCGGGCACAGTCACGGCACTTCTATCCGCCGCCTCCGATCTGCTTGGGCGCGGCGTGACGCCTTGCCCTGCTACCGTGGGCTCTCCAGCAGTTCCGACTGTCCTCAGCCTTTTGGCATTTCCCCCCTTAGCCCTTTTTGTTAGCCCGTTTCCCGGCGCCGAGCTGTTAAGCCGCCCGAGCGGACCGTTGTCTCTTCGGAGCGCCGGCCCCACCCGGCGGTTTCCGGCAGCGCTCCGCGGTGATGCTGCCCGGCCCCGCACGTGCCCGTTCTGTGCAAGGTGCCCTTCGTCTTCGAGAATATTCTGCCTGATGTGGCCCCCGTTAGGGCGAAGCCTGGCGTCGCCGGATCCGGGTACAGTTCTGGTTGGTGCTAAACGTGTGCAGGGAAGGCAGCCGTAAAGCGTTCCTATCGAGGTGACTGTGCTCTAGTATATGAGCAGGCAGCTGAAAAGCTGAAACTGTTTGCAGGCAGCACTGCTTTAAAAGAGATTCCTTATTTTCGGCCTTTTTTTTTTTTTCCACTAAGAACGGTATCTGCTATTGTAAGGCTGACACCTCAGCGGCTCGCAGGCAGCCCCGGGTAGCGGAGTTGAGCAGCGCTGCTGCGTGGCTCCCCCTGCCGCCTCCGGCCGGACGCAACGCCCCGGAGCCGCCGCCATCTTCTCCTTCCGCAGCGGCTGCCATGGCGACCGTAGGCGGGTAGCGGGCGTGAATACGGCGCTGAATGCCCCTTAGTTTAAATAAACCCCGTGTGAGTTCAGGGAGGAAGCAATCCGAGACATCGGGAAGCAGTGCTTCTGTGGCCAGAGGGAAAATAAAGGCTTTCTTTCCCCAGACGCAGTTGCGGGCATCACTCAGGCACTTCCACCTCTTTGTTTACTGACCCCTGCTGTAATTCAGGGGTTATTCCATTTTCCTGCCTTGAAGTCGACGCCCTGTGAAACAGTGCAAAGACTAAATTACTTAATTCCCCTTGTGATAGAGGAAAAGGGGTAGGTGGGAAGAAATTTAAGTAGGTTGAAAAACTGAATGAATCGTGAGTCTCCTCACAGCTGGAAACTGGTTTTCAAAGTTGCTTTGTGAGCTGCGGAGATAGAGAAGCTCTGCTTAAGGTATTTTTGAATGATTGGGTCACTTCAGTTGCACTCGGTGATCCTTACGGGTCCTCTCCAGCTAAGGTTATCCTATCATTCAACTGGTGCTTCATGGTACTTCATGGTACATAATTCATCTGTTAAAGTGTAGCGTTTTTTCCAGTTTTGGGAATTGGAAATGGCTTTGGATACTGATCCAGCAGCAGTGCGGTTTGCCTGTAGTATGCACAGAAGTAAGGCAGCTATGGGTATTAAAATAACAATAACATTTTATGCTGATAAAATAAGGGTGATGCTTTGTTTGATTTTACAGAAGTTTTCCATTGTAGTACTGAAGACTTCTAAAGTAAATTCAAAAGGAAAAAGACGCTGTTTCATGTCTTCATACTATGATAACTTTTTCATCATGTTCATCAGTAGCTCCTTCTTATGTTCTGAGAAATAAGTGTATTAAAGCCTCTTAAAGCTTATTTTTGATATTGAAATGTTTGTCACAGTGCCTAAGGAGCCTATTTGCCCCTTTAGATATTTAGTGAAGAAGGGTTAAAGAGCTGTATTTTCTTTGAAAGTTTTATCCTGCAATGTTATTGTGAGAAACTAACGATGTGCTTCCATGGTAGCCAAGGCTGTTTTTTACCTGCTTGTCAGCATTATGTGTATGCCGACCCACTTTCTTGTGCTGATTCTGGCTCTCCTGGGTGCATTTGCTGTGAGCTGCTTCCTGCTTAAAGTTGCCAGAGAGCTTGCACAGCCGAGTGAATGCTTTCTTTGAGCTTCGGTCACTGAAACAGGTCCAAAAAGAGGGAACAGACGTTAACAGGTCAGCTGTAGAGTTGGTCTCATGTTTGAGTTAAAATGTTCTTTATCTGGGGGTATGATGAAATAAGTGGTCTCCAGCTCTCCTCTTATTTTCTTCTTGCTGTGATGTGCTCTCATGCTAGAGCAAGTGTTTACACAACTGCGGAATGAGCTTGGATCAGAAGCAGATGTATCTGAAAATTGCAACCATTTTTCGCTTGTGAAATGTAGGGCCCTATTCCCTTTGCAGTGGTATAAAAAGCTGTCCTGGTACAATAAGAAGGAAGGGGGAGGACTGTTCTTTATCTCTGTACAACAGAAGTAACCTACTACACAGTTTCCAGTCGGTAGCATATAGTTGGTGAAGTAAATGAGTTGCATACAAGTACGTGGTACTGGATGTGATGGAGCCAGGTACTTCAAGCTCCAGCTTCATGAGATGCTGTTGAACTGTGCCTCTCAGAATGGGTATTTTCCATCTCCATTTCTTCTGCATCCACTGAATCTCAGGTGGATCTGATGCTTATCTGATAGCACAGTAAGCTGATTCTGTTGTCTAAAATAACACAATACTAATCTAGTCAAAACTTGATCTCAGTGCTATTCCTTCTTAGAAACTAAGCTTAGTGTGAACTGACAGCTGTTAGATCTTGTGCAGAAGAGGTGTAAGAGAAGAGATGTGGCAAATTGTCTTTGCTTTTTAGGGGTTGTCTCGTGTTAATTTGATTCAGTCATTCTGAAATCATACTTGTGGAAAGCTGAATTCTACTTTTGGCATTTCTTAATTGCTGGTTGAATCGTGCCACATGGACAGATTGGTTCTTGTAATTTTCTTACTCCCTTATTGGATGTCCAATTTGAATGAACATTGATCATTTGCAGCTGCAGTTTAAATAACTCTGTGTTAAACGTATAATTTGTTACATTGAAAAATGGGTGCTAGTGATTGTAAATTATTAGTAGGTTTCAAAGTATTAGTAACCTCAACTAAATCAAAAGATCTGCATGTCTGAAATAGGGGTAATGCCACACCAGTTGAGCTGTAAGGAAAAAGTTATTAATGTTTTGATCTGTCTTGATACAGAGAAATGAGCACTACTGAGATGGTCAAAGTAGTTTTTTTCTACAAGGTAGGTAAAGAATGGCACGCACGTAGAATCATTTATTCAGTTAAGATGAGGAACCAAAGTCTCATCTGTATGGTCGTGTATTTGTAAATATTTTTGTATAATGTTTGGAGTTTGTTTTAGAGTATGGGACACATCTTGGTGGCATCAGCAACAAGAAATGGAAAATTGCATGTAGTCTGTGTGAGCAAATGATTCCCTCTATAAACATTCATACATAATCCATTTTCCTCTGATCTGAATTGAATGAGAAACTTTGAGATGTGAGTTTGGTTCAAGTCAAAAGGTGCGTGTGGAATGTGGGTGTGCAAAGCACATGTTGGCTGTGGTTACTGCATGACACCGTGCAGATACGTGCAGTGCTCTGGTGCTTGCCACTCTGACACAGGTTCACAGTCATTCTTACTTCTCTTGTAGTTAAATTGACTAAAATTTATTTTCTGAAGTGCAGATAAATGGTGTGAATATTCGATCAAGGTTGTGTTATCTACCTCACAGTTAAATTGTAGTACAACTCTGTACCATTGTTCTAAGGAGTTTCATAAGCTTTACTCACTTGTTGAGCATTTCACGCTTTTGATCAGGAAAATGATGGAATTTATTCACTGGATAATCAATTCACAGTAAAGAATTGAAGAATTTCTTGCTTGTATCTAAAAGGAATTGTGTAAAACTTCGAGGTGAATAATTTTGGGGCTGTCCTTGTAAGTTGGGTGGTAGCAACAATGGTTGTGAGGCTTCCAGTCAGGCAAGGCTGCTTAGTGTAGCCTAGCTGGAGTCTAGATCTGAAGTCTTAGCCTCAAAGAAGGGTTGGTTCAAACTTGTCCATATGAATGTTCCATTTGCAGTAAGTACTTCCTTTATATAACTGGAGAGATGCTATTGATATTTGTGGTCTCAAACTGTATCTAGATGAAGGCTTACCTAGAAGCATATTATAATGTGACTGAGATGTTCCTGTTTAACCTTTTCAGTCTGCAAATACAGAAGCCCAGTGTGGAAGTGTCTCAGAGGATAATACCCATCTGTCAACAACCTGCCAAGGATATGTTTTACCAGAAGGAAAAATCATGCCAAATACTGTCTTTGTTGGTGGAATTGATATAAGGGTATTTATATGCTTTCAATGTTTTTAAACTACGTATGATATGCTTTAGTGGGAAAGAAATAGGAATTTTGACTTCTGGAGGGCTTTCTTAATTGAGTCTTTACTGATCTTGAAATAATGCATTATGGTAAGAGAACTTTGAAACTGACCAATAAGATTTTCCTGGAACATTAGGAGATGTTTTAAAGCAACAAGTACCATTTTTAAACTCAGCTGTAACAGTTCACTGTGTCTGTGAAGTAGTTCAAGACTCTGTTTCTTTTAGATGAATGAAGCAGAAATTCGGAGTTACTTTGAACAGTATGGTACTGTGAAGGAAGTGAAAATAATCACTGACAGAACTGGTGTTTCCAAAGGGTGAGCAGAATGTCATTACTTACTGCTTATATGGATGTAATCCTAACATGAATGTTGTCTGTTGATCAGTAGTTGCTCGCTTACTGTGCTTAAGCCTTTCAAATTAAGGTGAATTGAAGTGAAACATGTAAAACTACACTGATCTTAAATCTGTTCAGTCTTACAGTTGAGAACAGGACAGATTTTATGTTGTTGGTGTACCTGTTGAGGGAAAATAGTGTTACTGTCACTTAACCAATGGGAGCAAAGCATAAAACTTAGTGGATGCTTGTGAAGGCTGTTCTTTCAGAGGTTGAAACTTGTTGACTTTTTCTGATGGCCACAGCAGTTAAGCATCAGTGTAATACCACTGATGTAACAGAGAGGGAGTAGACTTTCATTGGGGCTGTTGGACTGCAGTCTGATTGCTCAGGGGTAAGTTAGAGGCAACCAAACTGCTTCAGGTGGTGAGTGAAACTTAAGGGATGGTAGAAAGTTACAGAGAATTCCCATTGGGTATGTAGAAGGAACTCTGATCTATAGTGAAGAACTTAAGATGTTTGGACTCTGCCCAGTTGAGTTCAGAGGAAGGCTCTCCCAGCTTTGAAATTAGACTTGTTTTGCAAGGAAGACTTCACCTCTAAAGGTGTGCTAATTGTTTTCTGTTACTCTGAGCAGATTCTAAAAAGTATCATTTCTTTTTCATAGGCAATGAGCTGAAAATATTGAGCTTAATGACCCTTGCCTGGTCTTTGTGGTAAATTCTAATCTGTGATTAGCAAGCATATGTTCTGATCATTGGTAAATTGCATATTCCATCGATTGACATACTCTACAGCTCTGAGTATTGTCTCCAGTATTAAGGCTTGAATAAACAACAGGTACTGAGATAAATTGAAAACCTCTTTTGGGATCACTTCCTCCAACAGTGCAATTATTCCTGTAGTTCCTCCTTTCATTCAAGCCTTTGCAATAAGTACAGAACTTAGTACATCATAATTAATGGAGCTTTTGGATTTTTGGTGCTACTAATGTTAACAACAGAACTCGTTTGAGTAACTTTAATGGGAGAATATTGAATCTGGCATTTAATTCCTTTCATTTCACCCAGTGTGCTGTCAGCAGCAAATGCACTTTGATGTTGAATTATATATTAATGTCCTGTTAATATCAGTTAATGTTCTTTTAACTGTTTTAGTTTAAAAAGAAAAAACTAACAGCTACCAAAAAAATCAAAACGTAGTAGTTGAATGATATATTTTTTCTTTTCAGGTATGGATTTGTTTCATTCCTGGACACTGTGGATGTTCAAAAAATAGTAGAAGTAAGTTCTTTGTCAAGTTGTCAGAAGAACCTTCTCTATGCAGTTGTAGGTGTGGTTAGGGGAAAACAGTCCTATTGAGGGAAGTAAAAAGAAAAAAGAGACTAGAACTGCCCTGAAGTAAATGTGCTTAAATATTGTTGTGACTTAACCCAGTGGGTTGCAAAGTACCTCACTGTATTTTAGTCACTGCACTCCTCCCCAGCCTTACGGGAAGGAAGATAATTTAAAAAAAAAGAATAACCAACCCAAAAAAGCACCACAAAGTAGAGCTTGTGACTTGAGATGAAAGCTATTAACTAAGAGAATAGGAAAAGGAAAAATGGGTACCAGTTGTGATAATTGTGTGTATATATGTAACTGTTATCCTTTACATGTGTATATAAAAGACAAATGATACACAAGCAATGCTCACCACCCACCAGGTGATGCCCAGCTGGTCCCTGAGCAGTGGCAGGCTGCCTGATGAATTTCTCCCCTTTTCATACTTTTCTTGTACATGACATCATATGTTACAGAATATCCCTTTAGCAAGTTCAGGTCAGTAGTCCTGATTGTGCGCCATCCCAGCTCCTTGTGTCCCCTGCAGTGCCACTGGTGGCAGGACAGTAGGAGAAGCTGGGAAAACTAAAATGGTTCCATGCAGCACTGCTCAGCAACAGCTGGAATCATCAGTATGTCTCAGTCAGTGTAGTTTTTTTCCTAAAACCAAAACAAAGCAGCATACTAGACACTGAAGGAAAGCAACCCTATCCCAGCTGAAAATAAAATATCTGCTGCTGTTGCTGCATGCTTTTTGTATATTAAGTCAGAAACAAAATTAATGTAGTCCTGGTGTTGGTGTGATTTGAAGTCTTGGGTCTTTTGGAAGATTTGGGGGAAGAAAAGTGGCTGCATACGGAGGCAGTGATAAAACAGAACAGAGATTGGCTTGGATAGTGTGCATAAAACAGAATGAAGACTGGCAGTCAGTAATTAAAATAATTTAAGGATACAAGGTTTGTGAAGTTCCTGAGTGGATACAGAGAGCATTACAGGAGATTAAAGGTAAAAGGCTTAGCAACAAGGAAAAGAAGGGAGATGGAGGCTCTTTGAAACTGTATGTGAGTTGGTGATACTGTAGTACGGAAATAAATTATGGTTTCCTGGAAGTTAAACTGACCACCCACCTTACTTATTCTCCAGCTTATGGAGTAACTTATTTTTCAGTCACAGATCAGTGTCCATGGTAAAAGGCTGAAACTGGGACCAGCAATTAGAAAACAACAAAACTTGTGTAAGTATATATGAAGTCAGATTATAAGTTTAGTTTTTCTGTAATTAAACATCAGTGTTCTTGCAAGTCCTTTTTTTTTTTTTTTTCAGTGTAGTGTGCATGTTGTACATGATGTCAGTTCTAAATCACAGCCTCACTGTTTGTGGGGTGTACAGTTTTGATTATAAAATTGAATGAAGATTGGGAGCACAGTAGCTGAAAATGCAGTATGGTTAAGTCACTGGGCTGAATTTAAAAGTCAAAATGTTGAAAAGCTTTTTGCATGTTGAATTCAAATATTTATGAAATACTCCTTAATATGTTTTAATGTTTTTTTTTTTTTTTTTGTCTTAAAACAAGGTTCTTATGTGCAGCCTAGACCATTAGCTTTCAATCCTCCTGCACCACAATTCCATAGTGTATGGAGTAACCAAAATACAGAGACCTACGTGCAGCCTCAAGCTGTGATGAGCCCGCTAACTCAGTATGTACAGGTAAGGTTATTGGTGCTGCTGTTTGGGAATTGCAGTGCAATGTTCATGAAAGTGTAAGCTATGTACACCTTCTCAAATCCGTATAAAGGTTCCAATCTCATCTTACCTGCTCATTTTTGTCTTGTATTTCCCAATAAAGGTCTTAATTTAAAACTATTTAAACTCCTAACAGGCCTGAAAAATTAATTTAATCATTCTTTATAAAACAAAATGCAGGAAGATGGTACACTTTTGATTTTGAAAATAAGAACTCTTGTAGGTAGAGCATTCAATTAAATAACAGTTCTTCAGTGGTCTTGCTGCTTGTCATGCATCCAGATATTTACTGTGTTATTGTCTTCTTGAAATAAACCACAGGCTTTAAAATCCAGTGTTTTCAAGTAGAAGTTGGCGTGTTTCTCTTATCTCCTACCAAAGCAAATCCTTGTATTTTTGCTGCCTTTGTAGGGACACTTGTGCTAGTCACAGCCGATACCATAACACCTTCCTTTGAACTTGAATTAAAAAAACAACTTTTGTTTTGTAGACGTATGCATATAGTTCACCAGCTTTATTGATACAGCAGCAAGTTCCTGTAGGATATCAGCCAGCATACAACTATCAGGTATGTAATTCCTTAAGTTGGAGCAGTAAGGTTGTTGGGACTTGCAGCACTATGGGTGTTTTCAGGGAGAAAGAACCTTTTAAGGAAACCTAACAGTTAAACCAGTTTCATGTCACTAGATTAATGATACTGATGAAAATATTGAAAGGTGGCAACATCCATTTCAAACAAAATGATCATTTAGAGTTGTTTTGCTTATGGGAGGAAACTTTGTGCTTGTGCACTGTAAACAAAATCAACTATTTATGCAATAAACAACTGCTAGTCAGATTTAAAATTGTGGGATATATTCAAAGTAGAAAAGTGTTCTCTTGAGCTGTAAAAATGTACAGAAAGGTACTTAGTAGCCATTTTTGAGCTTGTAATGAAATGTGTAGGCTGTCTTTGTTCTTGCAGACTAAATGAGGTAGATTAGTAACTGTGGAAACTGAAGGTGTGAGATGTTTCGTCTGCATGGCTGCTGTGATTGCACTTGGTTCTTTTCCTAATCTTTAGCTATGTTAAATTTGGAATGAGAAAAGGTAGGAGGCCGTTGGAATTTGTGGTGGGACAGACTTTGTGCTGAGTACTGTGAGGTCCACATGAAAAAGATACCATGCTGCACTAAGAACTGTAAGAATGAAAAAATCCAGGTGTGAAGTATGGTGTGTGTATATATTGTGCCTCTTAAAGAGCAGTAATCTGTGTGGGAAATGGATAGATAAAAGCTGATTATTCTTCAATTCCTGTTTAAGGCTCCACCACAATGGATTCCTGGGGAGCAAAGAAACTATGTTATGCCTCCGGTAAGTCTGCAGGATTTACTTTGAGTTAAGTGTTTTGATACTTAAAAAAAAAATAAAAATAAAAATCAGACTGTTGGTTTTCCAGGTCTGTGTGGAATCCAGTCTATGCAACTCTGTAGTTGCTGACATAAATAGTTGTTTAGGCCTTCCTTGTGATGTGTTAGTTTAGAAGTTGTATGACGGAACTAGAACTACCAGTTTTATATCGTTAGTAGCTAGTGAATTCTGGAATTTTAATGTGGAAACAAGATTTGTTCTTCATGCAAAGCTGAAGGAAGGATAACGTCTAATGCACAAGCTGTATTTTTAAGATCTGTAAAATACTACTGGTTGTTCCAGTTCTTTTGCAGACTGTAAAAATCTTCAGAATATTTTTCCCTGCAGATAATGTTTTTAGTTCAAGAGCTCTTCTGAGCAGTTAGTGAGGTTGCTACAGACTAGGTGGCTGATGGCTTCCAAGGATATAACTTCTTGTGACTTCACACAAGTGACATCCACAAGAGAGGAACACTATACGACATTTCTTTAACAGGATTGGCACTGGATCTTAAACTTGCATCTCCTATTCCTCAGTTCAAATACTGTATTTTTAGAGTGCTGTTTCTATGAAGTGTTTTAAGAGCTATTATCTTTCAAGCTTGTTCCCAGCAGATGTATATAGACTCTGGAAGGTAAACGTGGGAGAGGTGAGAGTCAGAAAACAAAACTTCATGCGTATATATTGCTCTTGGCATTCATGTATTGTCTCTGATCATATTAGAAGAAAACTTTATTATTACTTAGTTCAAATCATGTGCTCTCAGCTTTGTTTTCAAGCATGTCTGTATTTCTGTTAGTGAGGGAATGTATTTGCTAAATAATTTTGACAACAAAACCTATATATGGAGGACGTGTTGAGGAACTAGCTTTCAAAAGCAATTACAGTGATGAGGAAAGACACGTATTTGAAAGTATTCTTTTTGGAAGGGGATAGAACTGTCTTTAAAACAGGTCAGGATACAGTTATCCCCTTCTGTGAAGCTATACCAAAAGGTTAAGGGTGGCTTTGCCTCTTGGTAGGTGGGAACGAGTGACAACATAGTTATGCATACTGTGCTGTCTTAAATATGCAGGTTTATACTTCGGTAAACTATCACTACAGTGAGGATCCAGAGTTTATACAGACGGAATGTGCTGCTCCAGAGCCCACACAGTTGTCTGGTAACAGTACACAAAAAGTAAGTTTTCTCAGAGCATTTTTTACTGTTAGACCTGTTCCCATGTTTTTTGTGTGTGAGGGCTACGTGGCTTACGTGGCTTGAAGAGGTCTCCTGACCTCTTCATCTTTTCTAGAATTAAGTTTGTAATCATCATTTCAGCCATTGTTTAATCCACTGTAATTTCTGCATGATTTCAGAAGGCTATCTTGCTTTCTTGAAGCTATTAATACTTAGTCTGTAGTGTAGGGCTGTGTAAAATGTGATCACGTCAAGATGTTCTTAATCTGGTAAAGAACTATTGAAGAATTACAGGTACTAAAATGGCAGATTGGGTAACACTTCCCATCTTACTCAGGTTTATGAGTCTCAAAATGTAGATGGGTGAAATTTATTACTCTCTTATCTGCTTGCTTTTGTAGAAAGGTATCTCTATTTGGCCAGCAGTTGGTTCTGAATTCCTTTCTTTAAAGAAGGCTATTGCTCTCCTGTCTGCCTCTTACACAGCTCTGTACTGGCTTGTCGCTGATAAAAACATTTATGTTGTAAATGACAACTGGGAGCATTGAAAGCAATTAACAACATTAAAGGGAAAAATTCAGGGAGAAAACTGAAAGGACTTCTGAGTGAAGTGTAAACCCTGTGACAGACTCACTGCTAGTAGTAGGGCAACTGATAGAATTATTATAGAGGCATCTCTTTTATTTCAGAAGTCTGTGGACAGGAGCATACAAACAGTAGTATCTTGTCTGTTTAATCCTGAAAACCGCCTGAGGAACAGCTTTGTATCACAAGAAGACTACTTCAGGGTATGTAGTGGAAGCAAAACTAAATCTCTGAAAGCAGCTGATCTTAGCTTTGTTCATATACAGGACACCATAAAGACAAAGATTGATCTGTACTTGCTTGAGTTCTTATTTTTTGCATGTGCACTGAGATGAATGAATGGTTAGCTTTCAGTTGGTTAATACTGAAAGAAAATTGCAGAAATTGAGTTCAGTGGATTTAAGTGCATTGATAGAATGCTGCATGAGAACTGCTGAGCAGTCAGCTATTGGGTATTTAGAGCTAATCATCCTTCAGGAGCAACCTGCTGAAAGGTAAGCAAATTGCATCTTGTGAACAAGAGAACAGAGTTACATGGTTATGGTCTTTTCTCCGCTTAAGTACTCACTGTGGATGTCTATCTGTACTTTAGCTAAAAAGTAAATTTCTACAATAGAGTGTAGTTAGATCAATACCTGGTCATCAGTACCTGGTATTAATGGGAAGTTTTTTGCTGTGCATTCAGTCTTCAGAGAGGCCTGATTACATTCCCTTCTTTTATATTAGGGTTTCAACATTATGCCTAAAAGCCTGCTACTTTTTTTCTGTTTGTTTTAAAAAGACAGATGTGAACTAGACACCTGTACTGTGAAGCCAGAATAGAGAAGCTGTGTTTGACAGATTTAGAGAGGACTGAGTAATACAGAGAATGTCTTGAGATATTTGTGATGCTTTTGTTGCTTTGTTGCAATTGTTGTCTAGAAGCATGGTTTTTTGTTTTTTTTCTCCTATTCCAGGAGAGGAGGGCGCATCACTTCAGAAAAGGAAGAGCAGTGCTCAAAAGTGTTTGATCAACAAAGACTTTGAAGTACATAAATGTATTACTTTGATGTTCTTACAGTTCAGTTTAGTAAGATGTGTAGTAAAAAGTGTAACCTTTTTTCAGAAAGTTGCTTCAAGTTGAAGTTTGTGTTCCTGTTTTACCTGTTCCAGTATAGCTATTTTTGCTTGAGAAGTTTGAAGTTGTAGAGTTGAAATGCTTCCAGGTTTTATTACTAGCTTGCATGCTTTTCCCACTAACTAACTGAAATGCTAATTTTAAAGAACTTACATGGGGAAGGGGAAAAGAAAAACACTCTTGGTTTGTTTGGTACATGTGGATTTTCTTCTGAGCTTTAAGGTACAGTTTGTTGCATGTTAAAATTTAGTTCTTACTAAACCACAATTTTAAGTTACTAATGTCAACCAGTTACCTCTTGCAGTTCAAAAGTTGAAGCAGTTCCTTGTCCAAGATGGAGTATTTTAAAACTGAGCTCTTAATCAGTGGAACAGAAGATGTCAAGGTGTAACTCAACTGAAGCCCCTTTTAAGTCCTGGTTCTCTTTAGATACATAATCAATGTCTTTGTTGGCTAATGACAATTTATCTGTGTGAATACTAGAATTCCTGTATGTAACTTAAGATGCAAGAATGTAATTAGTTACGTTGGCTGCTCAGGGGAGTATGATTTTTTTTTTTTTTAACTGGATTAATTTTAGCAA
The DNA here is from genome assembly GCF_951394365.1 of Tetrao urogallus. Taxonomy (NCBI): domain Eukaryota; kingdom Metazoa; phylum Chordata; class Aves; order Galliformes; family Phasianidae; genus Tetrao; species Tetrao urogallus. The sequence continues at coordinate 17,784,045 of NC_136820.1, forward strand.
TACCTGTATCTTAAAATTGTGAGAAAATACTGCATTTAAAATATGCCTAACTTTGTGATGCAAAGTGTTAATCAAAGAATACATGTAAGCATATTTTAATAATAATTATGTAGATTTTAGTCATGTATTTTGAAACAATAAATTTTTTTATTTTGACTTAACCTTCCTGGTGTGAGTGACATCCTAATATAATACTTAATTTTAAGCTGCTTTGAGAAAGGCATGCAGCATAGTATTTATTGAAGGAATTGAAGATCTGTTGCTATAAGCTTGTTGTAACTGGAATTCTTATGTAGGGTAACAACTTCCATGTTTGGGTTAGTTCCTACCTGCACTTTTGAAAGAGTAGAACTGAGAACAGCACTCAATCTTGTGTGTGTGTTGAGTCCTAGTCTGATTTATTCTTAGTACTACCCTATCTCTCCAAATAAAAAAGGAAAATACTCCTTTGTAGATGTGTGTGTATGAATGAATGGAATGGCATGTCCTATTTCAGATGTCTAGAAGTAGATGTCAGTGAAACATGCAATAAGAGCCGAGTTGCTACAGACCTGGATGATGGACTATAACATACAGCACAGAAATGTCCCAGGACTGTTGCTCAGGAGTAGGAGTGTTCAAGATGAGATTATTAAATTGCGGGGGGAGGGGAAGGGGAGAGGGCTTGGGGGATAGCAATAATTGGTGCAATTCCACATAAAATTACTCAAACAATCTTCTGGCAGCATAAATTGACTTAAAGTTGTTCACTTTTTTCTCGGCTCAGACTGTTCCTTATCACTAAAGATGTTGTGTCCTTAAGTATTTCTGCACTATCAGTCACCATGTTTTTGTCAACCTGTTGCTTTAATAGTGTTGTTCTTTTGATATACTTCCACGTTTCCAGCTTCTGTGTAAGTGGTTTTCAATCGTACACAATTAAACTCCACATACAAGTAATCTGGAGTTTTCTGAGTACAAGGACCCTTTCCTTTGCAGCTTTAAGTACCTAAGTAGCAGCCTACTTGTAATGTTACATCTGTGATGTCAGTTTATTGATAAAGGTAATTGTTTCTTTGCAAATGCAGAATTCATTTTGGCTTAACGTTCTTGTTGGCTTAATTGCCTTGGGATGTGTTTGATTCTTTATGTTGTGCTATAAGAAAACATGATCTGCTTGTATGTAGCTTTCATTGAGGAGTCTTAACACCAAAAGAAGAGATAAAAACAGAAGATATCTAAATAAAGTGCAAATTTTATGTTTATTTGACCAAGTGTTTCTGCTAAGACCATCTGGTGAGCAAGTTGATTGTTCAGTATGTTTGAAATGGTTGGTGCTAGATATGAGTTGTTCTTATAAGCATGCTGAGAAGGCTTAGTGAAATGCATAGCTCAGGCCTTACAAGCACCATTTATTTTCTCTTCCATTAGATCATGTTGAGCTACTTTTGCTAGCCATTTCTCACCCATAGAAAACACTGTCTTTTTTTTTTTAATTATTCCCATCTGGGAATTGTACATTTTGTGGCATATACCACTGAAAGTAACAAGTTATAACTAAGAACATACATCTTTAATGTTTGTTTGAAGTACCCTATAAGCATAACACAAAAGTAGTAGGTAAATCTCTTTTGTGTTGCGTTTAGAAAGCTAAAACATCTGTTTAGTATGGCTGTAGCTGAAAGCATTTTGAAAGTAGGTGTACAATTAGCTGCTTGCAAGTTTGTTCCTCCTGTGTTCCTAAATTGAGTGGACCATGTTAATTGGGAGCTGGTAGGTATAATAATGGGTTCTTAGGGATATGCTTTTTTTTTTTTTTTTTTTTTTTTAAAAAACTTGTGCAAGCAAAACAAATTTTGATTTGTCTCTGTGGCTTAGCTGTGTTGTGCTTGCCAGGTTGTTTGTTCAGTCTCCCCTTCGGTGGGATTAGGAAGTCATGGCAGGGAAGAGGAGGGGGAAGGAACTTGGGGGTCAAGATAAGGGCAATTTAGTAGGGAAGAAACACAAAACAAATGACTTCCAGCTTGCTCATTCAACAGCACTTCCTCCACCCAGCCGACTGCGCCCAGTGTCATTCAGTACGATGCCCTGTGGTGTGAAACATCCCTTTGGCCTGTTTAGGTCAGCAGTGTGGCAGTGTCCCCTCCTGGCTTCTTGCGAACCTCAAGCTTCCTTGCTGGCAAGGTGGCATGAGAAGCAGAAAGTCCTGGGCTCTGTGTAAGCGCTGCTCAGCAATAAATAAAACATGGGTGTTATCGTTTTCCTCCTAGATCTAAAACCTGGCATCATACCAGCTGCAGAGAAGAAAATTAACCATGCCAGCAGAAATCGGGACATTCGAGTATGTTTTGTGTGGGATCCAAAAGCATCCAAGTTTCCTGTAACTAGTAAGCCAGCTTTTTGCATTAGTTTTGTTTTCTTGCATTAGTTGTTCAGGTAAGCTAGCAAAACAGTGTTTGCATTTACTTGATATTATTTAGCTAAAGCACTTGATTATTTTATGGTCCTTCAAGTGAAATGTCCTAGTGTGCTGTTTGGTTCTGTGGCCTTTTCAAACTCTTCTCGCAAGCTTTGCCACCTGACAGAACTAGTCTTGGAATGAGACAGCCAGCCAGATGGTATTCTTGGATCTCTGTTGGAATGATAGTCTGTCTGGCACAGACAGGAATTTTCTGTCAAAATGGAAATACTTTTTTTCCTTCTAGGTATTTGTGCATTAAACTAAGATGCCAAGTTCTGTCTTACATGAAGATTATTTGATGCTTGGATGCTACAAAGAAACAAAAAAATGCTTCCTTAATTCCTTAAAATGTAAACCTTTTACAGGACTTTCTTATGAGTGTCATAATGAAACAATTATTTTCTCAAAGTCCACTCATCTGTAGCCTGTAGATGTCTGCAGGAAGGTGTTAGTGGACAAGTATTTCATGATGGGCGTACTGTAATTTAAAAGCTCTAAAGTCTGAGAAAGTAATCTATTAAAAGGATTCAGATTGAAAAGAGAGGATCATTAAGTATTATCTCTACAATGAAAAAGTTTGAGTAGCTTCACAATCTAGGTGGGTTCTTGCTTCATACTGTATTTCATTCCTGCTCTCCAGTTTATGATGAACTTTAAACTTCTGGGTTGGAGAGGAAGGGGAGAAAAGAGGGTGTAGGGGGACTGAAGTATGCTTGAACTGCAACTCTTTTTAGGAGGACACAAGCTGAGTTACTCTGGGTCTTTGTTAATCCTGCGACTCTTCTGGCTTTAGCAGGATAGGATAGAAGTCTGCGCTACATGGAAAAAGCTTTGAATTTATGTGCTTGGTACTCAAAACGTTCCTCAAGCTGGTGAGAAAGGATTGTTCTTTTAGTTTACAGTTGCGAGGCTATTAAGTGCAGTAATGAGGAATACAGACTTTTCATTTTAAAAATACATTACTGTAAAATGTCAGAGCTAAAAATGTGGAAGTATGTATCTATATAGTATGTACCCTGTTCTAGAGCTGTCATCATAAAGCAACAATAACGCTCTCAGAGCCTCAAAATACATAATAAAGACATCTGCTGCAGAAGGTTGTGGTTTTTGTCTGCATGGTGGGTTGTACATAGCAATCTGTCCTGTACTGCTTCAGCTGGGTTGGATTCTGTAACAGAAGAGAGCTCTGTAATGTTCCTGTGAGTTACCATCGTTGCTTGCTTATATTGTTACTTCATAAGTTGGTTGTATATGTTTTAAAGTAGTGTTTGAACTATTGAGAATGTTGCTTTCTTTTCTCTCTGTCCCATCCAAGGTGCTGTAAGTTGAGCCTTATACTCTATGTACTGTGTATTTTAATTTTCAGTGAATAAGACTTTGAATATTGCTTGGTTTTGACTGGGACGAGCTTAAGGACAAACTTAACCGAATGTTTTTCTCACATTTATTTTGTGTGGTACCCTTGGTACACTGAACATGTTCATTGGGTAGTCTTCTTAGGATAATTTAGGACTAGAACAGCCCTTTAAGAGGCTATTCGTGCTTTTCCCTGGGAGAAGAATGATGCTTGGAAGTTTAAAATGTTTTGGCCTGTAGTAGTTAATGGCACTACGTGAGTGGGTTGGGCACATGCTTTCGCCTGTGGCTTTTGGAAGGATATAAAGATGGCTGTGACATACCACATTACCATTACTATGTGGTTTCTGACTAATGTATGCATTTGATTACTAAGGTGCATTACTAAATCATCTTCCATCTTCTTGGCACCTACTGAGATGAAAATCTCTGCTGAAGTCACTAATGACTGGGAGAATATCCTCCTCAGAATTGCTCTGTCACTTTGCAAATCCTAACTACTGCACTGAGCAGCTGCCTTGTGATTTAGGTAGGCTGGAAGTCTTTTATGGAAGATAATTTGCCCATAACCATTAGAGGACTCGCACCATACTGTATTAAAAGATGGCTCTGTAGTTAAGGGAAGTCAGATAGCAGTTCAGCTCTTTCGTTTTCCTCCTAGTATGAGTATCTTTGGGCAAGATATATGTAGTATTGTAGACAAAGCCTTACACTGTGAATGGTTCCCCTTATTTTCCTTGCTATTGAGTTTGTTGTTTGTTATCATTATTTTGAAAAATAGCAAACTTACTTGCTTGCAGTCCCAAAGGTTTAAAAGCAAACAAAAGCTTTCACTTTAAACAAAAGTATTCAGCTTATTTATATATATATATATATATATATATATATATATATATAAAAGCTTATATATAATTGTATATAAATATTCACCTTATTTCTCCTATTCAGCAAACTGACATGCAGTTAAAGTTACAGCAGTAAATGTTAGGAATGCTAACTGAGGTCATTTTCACTTTCACTAGAATAGAAATCTTTACACTTGGAGTTAAGCAACTTAATTACTGAATCTCTTCTAAGTGGGGAAATAAAGTTGTGCCAACAGATCCTTATTGATAGTATTCTTACTGTAAATACAGGACTCATCTATTTTTGACAGGGAATTAAGTCTGTGGTTGTTCAACATGAATGCTGCAGTAGCTTTCATAAATCTTGACAGTAGCACTTATCTCACTGCTATGATGGGTCTTCATTGACTTAAGAGACTGAAATGATTTTTCTGCTCTTTTAGGTCTGTGGCAGTTTAATTAAAATGATTTCTGCTAAGAGGTTTTTAAAGCATTTTTTTCAAAGTAAGAAAAAAATCAATAAAATCAATAGCAGTGGTGTTTCAGAAGGACTGTAGTGCAGCATTGTCTGCTAGTAAATTGTGATTTCTGTGCTGATTGGCCTTCTTTCATTGTGCTCGTGGGGGATGTGGTAAAAGGGGCCAGAATGCTCAGGAATTGCAGGCCGCTAGAAGATGAGGAGGGGCTCTTCTGTTCAGTGGTTTAGACTGAAGCTTTCTGATGAATGCTGAGACAATGCTGAATGTTTCTGTCAAGATAATGGAAGCCCAAGTATGGAATGCTGAATTGCTACCTGTAACTCAATTTATCTACAGCTTTTATCTACTGCACTTCTAGGCAGTTGCAAGAGACCCAGGCTTGTGCTGGGGCCTCGGTGAATTGAAATAGCAGATAAACTTTGAATGGTACATCAGCAAAGTCTTGTACATCTGGTAAGAATATTTTCTAGGCTTACATTTATATTCAAGACCACTAGAGAAACATTTCTTGTCTCTACTTTGCTGTTTCATTTTGAGTTGAGCAAGCGCCTGACTGCATTTGCATGAGATCCAGGGAGGCAGGCAGGAAGGTTCATTGGCCTCTGACAAGTTTCTTATTCATGCTTTTTCAAAGGAGTAGGTCCTGTACCTGGTCAGCACAAAGCAGAGTTCCTCTGACCGTATGAGATTTGCTTATTAAGTGACTGGTGGCGCATTTTCTTTAGAATAAGCCAACCTTTGAAGCTGTTCTTTCAAACAGTGCTCTCAAAAATGAGACAAGTATTTTTGCACCACAGACTTTGACTACTCTTTCCTGTCTTTGAGACTGATCAGTTTTCAAGAAACTATTTATGTGGCTGTGGTGGAGCCCAGTATGGCGACTGAGTTTGGGGTGCAGCTGGAGGTATATAGGAATTGTAAAGGTAGATGAGTTCACTGTCTTTGTAGTAGTTGTTAAGTGCATTGTGCTTACTTTAGTGTGATCTGTGTGGATGGATGTTAGTGTTTTAGACTGCTTTAAAACCATCTGGGTTTTACTTCCATATGTTATCATCACACTGTTGGACCCAGCTGTGTATCCTTTCCCTACATTGTACCAGTTGCCATGACAGCATACAGCAGCTGACTGGTGGCAATAACAGGCGTGTGACTTCTTTGCTAGCTGTCACAATGTAATGTAGTCATCAGCCAGCAGGTGGGGCGTTAAGCTAACAAAAACCTACCAAATACTGTAACTTAGAAATGTTTTTCTTGTGGAATACTAAGCTTGTCCTTCTCTAGTAAAAGCTGTCCATTGCAGAATGTAGTAGTTACTTCTGTAGGAGAACTCATTTGTGCATATAAAAACACAGCTGTAAGAAATGCAGTGAGAACACTTCATAGAGCAGTGACTGTCAAGTTACAGTGTGATAGATTAAGGGGGAAGACTGGGTGTGACAGATTTGACATTGGTTCTGAGTGTGTGGTCAGGAGCTGGGCACTCCATAGGGAAGTAGAGCAGGTAAGCTTAAGCCACAAATATCTAGCTGAAGAATTCCTGTTGATGTATTTGTAATTCTTCTCAGTTCCTCTATTAACCTGTAAAATGCTTACGAGTCAAATACTTTGCCTGAACTCTACAATATTTTGAAGGAGTATAAGAAAAAATTGGAGTTGTCCTTTGTGTTTCCAGGCACATCTAGTCTTATTATACAATAGTCTACAATAAGAAACAGTGTTTGCAGAGGAAAAAAAAAAAAGGGCATGTAGTGAAACCTGAAAATCTTCATTTATTCTGAACATGGACGTCAGACTTCATTTCTGTTCCTTTTTCTTACGGATGTAAGCTTGAAATGAATAAGAACATGGAACACTTCCTTAAACTTAATTCTTTCTTGTGATCTCTGCTCTTACAGATGGAACCCAGTAACTGACAGCAGATGGGAACTCAGTTGTGTATTTTACCTGTGCTGCAGTGCTTAGTGTTTGCTGCCAGTTCTTGATGTGTTTGCTAGGACTGGGTCCCTCTGGGTTGATTAGAAAGAAGGAAAGGAGTCATTTAGCAGAAATTTCGAATTATTTCATTTTCTGTTGCTAAGTCTGCTATCCATAGGGAATTGTGAGCTCTCTGGAATGTTTGCTTTCTTGGGTGACATTTTCCAGTATATATCCCATGTTGACTTACTATGAAGCTAACAGCAAACAGACTCTGAAAAGAGTTTTTCATTTAAATATCTTCTTTTTTTGCTGTTAGAAAAGCACCACTAAAGAAGCAAAAAATGAAGTATTATTTTGCTGACTTTCTGTACTTTGTAAATCTTGGAATCTTGGTTAGGAAACATTACACTTGGTCAGATCAAGATTTGCTTGAGTCAGTGTGGTGGGCCATTCTCAGAACAGTATCTGTAAATGGAAAAATAAAAGGCAAGAGATCCTCAAGAACGTGCTCAGCTTCCAGCAGATTGGGGCCCAGGATTTCTGGTCATCTTTGGTCCTTCCTTTTGGTGTGTACTTTATCAATTAGCAAGGCAAGCTATAATAGCATTATTTTGCCACAACACCATAGTGCAGCTGTAAATAAAAGGAATTATTTGCTATATGAACCCTGTGTTTTCATCCTTGCTTCTGCAAACCTAGTAACGTTTTACTGAAGTCCATTAACACACAACAAAGATGTTATTAAAAAAAAATAAATAAGGCTATGAAGCATTAGGACTCTTCAGCAGGTTTTTGCCATGCTTAGTGTTCTTAAAAATAATTTCAATTCTGTAATAGAAAATAAAATATGCACAAAAAACCCCTCACAACCACCTGAAAGAAGGTAGTGGTAGCTAACACTGTATTTATGGTTGAAATTTTTCTAGAAGTGCTCAGTATTTTTGTGTGTGGTAGCTTTCAAGCGCTGTATGCATGCTGTGTAACTACCCAAAGATCCAATGTCTACAGAATGAGAAGTCGCTGCTGAGGCCACAGGTAGCGTTCAGACAACATAAGCTGTGACAAGATTCTTGTAACAAATGTATGGGACGCAGGTAGAGGTGACTCTCAGTGTTTTTCAACTGAGCTCTTGTGGCAGATCTTGTTTCAGCTAGTGGAGTGATCTCTTAATCTAAATGGCAGGGGTCTGTCTGTGTTTTGGCAGCAGGTGATGTAATCTCCCATGCCAAGACAGCCTGTTTGGCTCGCAGAGTGCAGCTTCAGAAACTATAAAATTCATATTTGTGACTGTGCCTTCACATATGTGCAAGTCAAGGATGGAACTGAATTGTATTATAGTGCCATTAACAATTTTGGAATGAATGATTTCCAGCTTGAAAATCTAAAATTACTTGGAGACATCTCTGTTGCAGTTTTTAGCATAGGAGCTGCAAAGAGGGTATTTGGCTCAAATGTCCCCTTTGTATGCCCCCTGCAGGAAGCGCTGGGCTAGAGTGGGAAACAAATAATCCTTGATTCTACTTTCATCTAAATTAGATCACACAAAGGGTTGAACCTCAGTTTCCTAAGAGTCAAAGAGATTCAAATTTGCAAATTTGATTTCTATGATACTTAATTTTAAATAATCTTATGATCTCTTCTTTCATCTAGTGTGTTATTCTTCATAACCAATGATAAGGAGAAGGTGGAGCTAGCTGGGAAAATGCAGCTGCTGTGACCAGACACACAAATACCATCAGTGTTTTCTTACTGCTCCTGTTAATTATGACAAGGATATGCTTCAAATTTACTTAAGGATGAAACTTTCCTGGAGAGCAAATACTGTTTGCTGAGTGCATAGCAAGCAGAATAAGACTTCTAGAGAACTTACTTTTAGTAAGTTTTGTACCTGTTTTTCATTCCAGGAGGCTAAAATAATGCATAGAAGATAGCATTACAGTACAGATTACAGTAGGAGTTAGCTACAGTTTTCATTTTCTAGTATAAGATTATAGATAGGCAAGAAGAGCAAGTGAGTGTAGCGTCCATATTTATCCTGTTCTAGTGCTAGTCACTTGCTTTGGTAATTTGCCCTGTGTTGACGAAAAGCTACACAAACACTGTTTGATTTCCATTTCTGTGTGACTGATGATAGCGTAAGGCTGTTTAATACATAATTAAATCTATTTATAATGGAACTATCTAGATCTGTATGATTGTAGTTTTCAAAGTCTGAGCAAGTCTAACACATAGCTGATGTGCTTTTCTTCTCATACCTAAGCAATGTCTTGAAGGCTAGCCTTGTCCTGACATCTTATTTCTAGTTAGATCTGGCATAAAGTGCTTTTTGGTGCTTTCACTGCTACTTAAGAGTCTGTGTTAGATCCTGTACAAGTAGTATATTCAGCAATCAGTAGTCTTCACCCCTGGGTGAATTTGTAATGACTGGAGGCTTGGCTGGGAGTTTTTTAACTCAGTCTTGCAGCATGTACAAAACTTTTTCTCATAGTTACTAATTAGGTTTTGTCTTGAAAAGAGAATTTCCAGAAATTCTGCATTTCTCTTTAGATTTTCCTTTGCTACAAATCCTAAAGTTTCCTGAGTCTTCTCAGTCTTTCACCTTAACAACATTGCCTGTGTAGATGAGGGACTTCCAAGGATGCTGAAGTATTAAAGTACTTGCAGACCACCTTGACCCATCTTAATTTTCTTGTCCAAGTTATTGTCATTCAGTGTCACACTGTCCCTTATGCTGAATGTATGGGTGTTTGTGCAGCTGTACAACTGCTTGCTTTTGGAGAGTCCACCAAAGCTTGTGCAATTGTATCAACAACTCCACGTTCTGAGATGCTAATTGCAGCATAAACCAAACTGTACAGTATGCATTGTAGCTTCCCATTATCCTTCTACTATTTTTCCCTCGTAGTTAAGGTTGGGTCTTGGTCCAGTGCGCTCGCTGGAACTGCTCACATCAACCGTTTGGTCTCCATAAATGTTCAGCAAGTGCTGATGAATGCCATTTTTTCCACGTGGGGAAGTTCAGTGACACAACCCTGCTTCATGTGCATTTCTGGATGCCATTTTGTCATACTGCCCCTTTAATGCCACCTGTCTCACTGCAACAGGATGTAATAGAATATTGGCAGGAAGGTTCAAACTCTGTTGCCATACTACCAACATCTGCCTCTAACATTGTGGGCCAGCACAATGAAATAGAAGGCATTACTTTCAGAGCAGCCCTGTACAATCACTATGAGTCATAGCATCTCTTCTGTCTCTGAAAGTTTGGCTTTTCTTGCATATATAGTCTTATTTATAGTGATCTCAGTAGATATTAAATATGTTTTTGCAGAGTTGTGGATACATTAACCTCATCGTTTTGTCATTTAAGCTTTTGCTGAATCTCGTACAATGTGGTGTTGCGAGTGTGTATTGCCTTTTGACAAAGTGGAAATAAATATTTTTCTAAAATAGCTGTACGTATTTCATACTAGTGTGTGAAAGCAAGGACATAGGATGGGACTAACTGAGATACTGGACTTCAACCCTATACTGCAAATACCAGTAACCAGAATTAGGGTTTTGGAACATGAATTGCTCATACTTTGGTGGATCTTCCCAAGTAGTTGTTCAAATAAGGCTTGGAATTAGCATTATCAAAAAGTGTAACTAGAAACACCATACATACGATTTCTTGCTACTTTCCACAATGTGTAATTATCACTGCCTGTGCCAAAGTAAGTGCAGATATTTGGCAGAGCAGAATTCTTCACTTGCCCTAGCAGTAGAATTTTACACCTACTTTGAACTTGTTTTACCCAGCTGCACATGGCATGACAAAGTGCAAATGGAAAATGTGATCACTCCTGGTTATAGAGTTCTGTACTGTGAAGTATGGGGATTTATAAGAGAAATTGCATTGGATAGAAATAGGAATAAAAAGGCATCAAAGAATTTTTAACTCACTAAAATAAACAAATGTTGCCTAATAGTATGTTGTCTAGGGGCAGCATCTTACTGTTGCTGGTAGCAATGGGGTCTTCCACAGTTTTTTCTACTTAGCTGTTAGAGCAGGAATTTTATGATTTAATTATCAAATAGTCTTGTGCTTTGGACTAGTTTGCACATGTATATATATTTAAAATGTCTAGGATGCTTATTTTGGAGTTTTCAAGTTAATCTTGATTAATCAAGATTTCTCTTGAAGAATGTTTCCTCTTTGACTATAAGAAGTATTTCATGTGGTGCTCCGAATAAGTTTGAGATCTTCTCTTAAATCAAATCTGTACTAAAATGGTTCTGAAAGAGGCCAATTATCCCAAAATATGGGCATAATGCATATTTTAAACAGTGTGTGAGTCAGAATTCTGGAGTTTCTCACAGCGATAGTCCAGAAACAACAGCTTAGGTGTACACCATCAATTTAGATAGTATGTTCCATTTATGTGCCTTTTTATCAAGCTCTTAGATTGTTTTTATTTTACTGTTAATATAGACAAGTTAAAATAGGTGACAGTAGTTATACCCTATTCTAATAATTTGTTGCTTTTGCAATGGAATTTTTGTCATGAGCGTTATTTTGAATATAAAAAAATCTATTAAACAATTTCCATAAGAATTGTCCTCATTAAAAAAAAAAAGTTTTAATAGTTTGCATGTTTAACCTGGGATGGAGGAATTCCAGTTTGAAATCTGCATCAAAACACCTTGTATCTCTGAGCTCTGAGTTTGCAGACGTATCTGAATCTGATAAGTAGACAGCAGAGAGACAGGTTGTGGTGTCTAGGTCTGTACTGTGACCCACTGTAATCACTGGTTTTAAATGTTCTTTGTCTGTGCAGGACTGCTACTTCACATCAATCTATGGTCATCCAGTGTTGTTTTCTTTGCGTCGATGTTCCTTTCTGCATCTGAGAAGACTTTGCACCATCAGAAGTCTCTAATGTTGTCAGATGTCCATTCAATTCACACCATGAGGTGTCGATCAGAAAATCCTGTGGTGTCAGCAAGGTTCAGTGCCTGGGATGTCTGTTCTGGAGCCATCTGTGACCTGATATCCTTATAATACAGGGAAAACTGCACTTTCACTTCTTCCTCACACACTTAGTAATCCTTCCCCATATGCTTTAACAGTAGTATCAGAAAAACAGCTCAATTACATGGCACCCTGGTGTGAATGCATGCTGCTTTCTCACACAGTTGGAAACCCAGAGAAACTAATGAGTGGAGGAAAAATGATGAGGGACAAGGGAAGAGGAAAAACTGAGCGAATAATTAGAAGGAATGAGGAGAGGGAGGAAAAAAAAAAACACAAAAGGGGATAGGTGAAGTTAACACACAAAATGTGCTTTGGTGTTTGCTTTGTAGTTCAGCACTGGTTAAGAAGTAACTTCATTTCCCCATATCCATTGTTTTGATGATATGCTTTTGGCTGTTGGCTTATTTAACCAGTGCTGATAACTAAGAGGACTCGAGTGTAGGCAAAAGCCACTCTGGGCAACATTCATGTTCCCTTGTAGCTGAAGAGAATACTTTCAGACATTGAATCCCTCACAACACCTGGCTTAAATATGGAACTGGTTTGCACCTGTAGTTACGAAGGAGCTGAGATGCTAATGTACTCTATGCTTATTTATTTTTAAATAGCAATTGAATTTGTTTTATACACCTACACAGTAGGGAGAGTCTCAAGTGGATGAAGTGTAACAGCGCACTTAGGACACAAGGGTTTCAAGCAGATGAGAGTTAATGAGGGGTGTTTCAGGAGTCACTGAACAGGCCAGAAGTATGATAAAGGCAGTGAGTGAAGTTCCAGACTTGGCCCACAGAGATGACACTTAGGATAGGTACAAGTTTTTCTGGAAAGGCAGGGAAGATGAAGGCAGATGATTTTCCTCTCTGGTGTATATCTCTTAGGTGGATGACTGGCTGGGTGTGACTGGTAGGCATCAAAGGAGAGACCACTGAGGGTGACATTTAGGTAGAATTACAGACCAGAGGGTTATGATGATCAATTAAATCTTTAGGAAAGCAAGCGCATGTGTAGGTTACAGAATTCATGTGGAGGACTTAATCTCCATGATAGCTGGAGGGGTAATGGTGAGACACAAACAGTCCTTGGACTTAAACCAAACTTTGCTCTCCTATTTGGGGAGCTCTTAAAGCTGCCTCCTATGCCTTCCGGAAAAGTGAACAAGTACAGGAAGGCTAGCAGGCTTTTAAAGAGAATCTTTTCTGTATACAAGAGTGGTGGATCCCACTTAGTCAGGAAAACAATTAATTGAATTGGGAGACAAGCTTGGCTGAACAGGCAACATGTGACAGAACTTCATTGAAAAAGCTAGTATGGTAGAGGCAAAACCATTGAAGGATATTAGAAATGTTGCCAAGGCATGTAGGGATGGTGTTGACATCCACAGAGGCTCGTGGAATCTCCTCTTCCCCTCAACAGCTGTTAGCTGTAAAAGGCTGAACGAGTAATGGATAAGCCTGTCACAGAATATGCGCACAACTAAGGCTTATGTACTTAGAGTTTTTTAGTTTTTTGTTTTTTTTTCGTTTACTTTGGTTTTGCTGGACTGGGTGTTGAGAATAAAGTCTCAGGGAAGAGAAGAACTACCATCAGTGAATGAAAGTCAAGACAGGAATTACTCCGGAGACTCTGATGTATGGAGACCTGAGATGAGCTGGGCACTGTGTGAGGATGCTGAGAAGAGCTGAGAGCAGTTGTTCTTTCTTCTGAATCACACAATCATTAAGGTTAAAAAAGACCTCTAAGGTCAGGAAGTCCAAGGGACAACTCATCACCATCACACCAATGAAACCATGTCCCTCAGTACCATACCTACACATTTCTTGAGCACCTCCAGGGACAGTGACTCTATCACTTTCCAGGACAACCTGTTCCCCTGACATAAATTGAAGCCATTGCTTCTCCTTATGTGGGAGAAGAGGGCGACTCCCACCTCACTGCAGCCTCCTTTCAGGCAGTTGCAGAGACCTGTAAGGTCTCTCCTGAGCTTCCTCTTCTCTAGCATAAACAATCCCAGTTCCCCGTAAGGTTTGTACTCCAGTCCCTTCACAGCTTTGTTGTCCTTTCTGCTTCAGGGCCTCAGTGTCTTTCTTGTAGTGAAGAGGTTAAAAACAACTACAGTAAGACAAATATTCTACCCAAAAAACAAAAACAAAAAACACATTTTGGGAAACCCAGAAGAATTTCAATCCCAACTGAGGAAAAATCATTGAGTTTCTTAGGACAGACTTCCCAGATGCACGAAATATGTGAATGTAAAGGGTGTCATCCTCTCCTACCAACTGTTTGCCTTCTGTGACTGAATGGCTGGATTGTAGACTGGGGATGGTGGTGGATGCTATGGCAACTTTACTAAGGTGGCTCCTGTGCTATTTCTGTGTGTCCTTAGGATACTGTAGTCTCTCTGGGTGGGCAACTAGAGGGGGGGTAATAAACTGGCTGTGGGGTTAGGCCCTGATAGTTGCTGGTAATGGGTTAATGTGGTTAATGGCCTCTGCTCTGCCTAGAGCCCAGCAGCAAGGGCACTGCTGGTTTTTATTGTGGTTTTTTTTTTTTTTTTTTTTTTTTTTTTGTCTTTATCGAGGCTTCGGAGGAAAATGCAATTGCTCCTTGTTCATGGGGCTGCAGATGGCATCTCCTGGGCATGCCTGCTGACCAGGCTCAAGAACCAGGCTAGGTATGGACTTGTTGCCAAACAACTGGTATACATGCTGACTCTGGGAAAGGAAGGCCCTGGTATGCATGGAGGCTGGGGAGAGGCGGGGGGGCATTCCAGCCTCACTGAGGGAGGGTGAAAGGAGATGGACACATTGACCGGAGGGTCCGGGTACTGGGTACAAATACAGCTTTTCACTACGAGGGAAGCTGAGCTGAGACGCAGATGCTGCCCAAAGCAGTTGTGCAGTTTGTGCCTGTGGAGGTTTCTCCAAGATCCGACACAGTAAAGCCGCGTCCAGAGCCGTCCTGAGGCCCGTTCCTGCCGAACTACCCCTGCGGCTGGTGAAAGCGGCTGAGGAGGTGAGTCGCGGCGCCTCGAAGGTGTGGGGCTGGAAGCCCCGAGGGGGAGGAGACGGCAGGGCGGGGTGCAGGCGGGGGTGCGAGGGGTTTCTAGCCCCGGCCGGGAGGCGGAGCGCTCCCGCTTCGTGTCAGTGGGCTCAGCGCGGGGGCGCGCGGCGGCGTGGGCGGGAGGCGCTGCCCCCGACTCGCCGCGGCTCCGGCAGGGCGCGGGGCTCGCCCGGCAGCTCGGAGGAAGAGGAAGTGGCCGCGGCCCCAGACAGAGGAGCTCGGCTCGGAGCTCCCGGCCCCGCGAGGCGCCTCCCCGTGCCGCGCGGCACAAACTTTTTGCTGGGCGGCGGGGCTGTAAGGCGGCGAGGCGCCGAGGGGGAGCGGCCCCGGAGCACAGCGGGCGGGCGCAGGAGGAGGAGGAGGAAGCGCTGTCAGTGAGGCCGGCCGTCTCCGCCCGCCGGGCATCCTTCAGCGCTGCCGGGCTGCGTCTCGCCCGCTGCCTGTCCCAGGTACCGCCTCGCACCCGCCTGCCGCGACAGGGGAAACTTGGAGGGAGCGGGAAGTGACGGGGGTGACAGTCGGGTAGGGGCGCGGAGGAGTCCAGGGCTCCGCTCGTCTCTCGGTCCTCCGCTCCTGAAGTTTGGCGGAATCGGGGCCGGTCGGCGCGGCCGCTTCTGAGCGGGCTGCGGGCGGCGTGTGGGGGGCGGGGGGGACGTCGCTCCCGTGTCCCGGGACAGGTCCCGCTTTCTGCGATATAGCCCCAGCTCTGAGGGGGCCGGCGGCCGCACCGGTCCGGAGCAGAGCACCGATTGGGCCTCGTGGGGCGGCGGTGCCGACACCGTCCTGTCGGGCGGCGGCGCCGGGAATCCCCCGGGGGGCGGCGTTGGCCGCGAGCTGCCGCGTGCCCGAATCGCCTCCGCGTGCCGGCGCGGTGGGTGCGCGGCGGGAAAGGGGAGCGCTTCGTGCCCGCCGCCTGAGGTGAGCGGCACCTGGGAACCGAGGGGCAGCGACGTGCCGCTCAGCACTGCCCGCGTTTGGCCTCTGCGGCTGAGGGCCAACAGGCTCCGGTTCGTCCCAGCGCCCCCCGACGGGGCGTGAAGTGACCGAGGTGACCGCACCTGACAGGGCGGGCGTGTGCCGCTGCTGTTTGTATTCCCGTGAAAATGAATTACGCTGTTTGATTTAATAGAAAGATAACTAATGCTGTCAAGGCACAGCTGATCTCCACAGTACAACGAGAGACCTCTGTCCTTTTGCTTTTATGTTTTATCCTTAAGGAATCCGATCCGTTTCAGCTGTGGGCATCGAATCACGGCAGTAGCACTCTGTTTGCAATTCTAGCAGTCACGTTTGCGTATTTTAATTTCTCTTTTTCCTGAGGAAAAAGAAGCAGTCACAGAATGAACAGCGATTTCAGGAATCTAACTTAACCTCAAGTTAGTTGTGTTGGACGA
Source organism: Tetrao urogallus (assembly GCF_951394365.1). Lineage (NCBI taxonomy): Eukaryota > Metazoa > Chordata > Aves > Galliformes > Phasianidae > Tetrao > Tetrao urogallus. The sequence continues at coordinate 17,800,553 of NC_136820.1, forward strand.
GGGGCTTTCTGCCAGTGAGCACTGCCATTTCCGTGCTGCACAGCTTCACACCAGGCTCTGTGCTCCTCTTTACCACGTCAGCTTGCCAGGACTGTGCTTTGTGGCTGACTGCCTCGGGATAGCGCGTGTGGGGCTCCCAGCTCTGCAGCACTGTGCTCTGCTGAGGCTTTACTCTGTGCTCTGAGCATTGCAGTGTGCTTCAGTTCCTCCTCTCTGTTTGCTGTGGGCTCAGAGAAGTGTGGACTCAGCTTCAAAGGAAGGCTTCATTCGCACCTGACATTCTGTGCATGCTTCTGTCGAGTCCGTTCAGTCTTTAGTTTTTTAGGCAGCAAGCATTTGTTGCTTTCGGTTCCTTCAAGTTTTGAGAGTAGTTTCCTAGTTTTTGGCATCTCAGTGGCCTTCTGGCTTCATGAGGCAGACTGAAATGTGCTACAGGAAAAATGTTACCAGCTTGTTTTCTGGGACTGTTAACTCTTTTTTGCTTTGAATAGAAATACCTTGCCTAAAAGTGTTTTGCTGAAGTGGGTGCTGCCCTTTAATCTCCTGCTGCATTGAAAAAGACGGCACTGTATATTAAATCCCCTGGGTAAAATCACGGGATGATGCACATAGGTTTGGGAACGCCTGTGGTTCTCCCCTTAACCTGCTGCTCTCAGGCTTCTCCCTGAAGCCAGCACAGTGTTGCCTCACACTTCTATTTGCTCCTGCCCACGTGCACACATGAAGCAGTGTGCTTCCCTCAGAAGGTGTCCTGGTGGGCGGCACCCCCTGTGTGTGAGCAGTGCCTGCAGGCCCAGGGCCAGAGCGGAGGAAGGAGTGCATGCAGAGCTGCATTGTGAACAACATCATAAAAAGCGATCGCACCTAATAATACTTTGGGAAAATCTGTTACTGCTGTGGTGTGTTACTTGACATGCTGCGTGCCAGGAATGTGCTTTCTTTCCTACCCTCACTTGTCCGGGTGGTCAGCTCTGACTTTGTAGAATCTGTGCTGTATTTATCTGTAGTTTGTTTTGTTTTTGTCGTTAAGTTTCCTAAAGCTTAGCAGACTCAAGGCTACACCAAGCAATTGGCCATACTGACCAATTTTTGCTTTCCTGCTGCTTTCACATAGTCTCTTTCTCAGGGAAGTGGTACTGAGGTCGATGCACTCGTTTGTTTAACTCTAGCAATTGAATCCACATTGCATTGTGACAGCTCTTTGAGAGCACTGGGTTTCAGAACCAGTGCCTCCTTTGGGTTTGAATTCTGCCTCCATTCAGTTCTGGTGCCTTTGGACTAACTGGGCTCAACTCCTGTCACTACTTGCTTCATGCTGCTGTTTCTTCTGAGGCTGTAGTTTCGTTTGCTGAGCTTTCTTTCTGTCCCTTGAAAGCCCTCTGCTTATTCCACCTTTCCTTCTTTATTAGGTAATTCATCTCGCTGGGTCTGGAAACCTTTGTATGAATTCTCTCGCCACTTGCTAGGGTTACACGTTCAGCAGATACCCACATTGTAGTTTAAACATGTTCCAGACCTCCCGTGTGCTCAAGTCCTCCAGCCTCTCGTTCCTGTTCATCTCCCTAACTAGTTGCCTTCGTTTTTGGGATCTGCCTTTTGAAATTGAAAACCTTAATTGCAGATTTACTTGGGCTGCTTTGCCATTCAATTTAAATGAAATCAATCATAAAGAACAAATCTGGGATTATTCATTCACCAACCTTTCTGTAAGCAGAGATTTACTTACCAACTGCAAGTGTAAATCCTGATATTGCTGGTAAGTACATGGCAAAAAGTTGGTCAGCTGCGACATCCAGACATGGATAGGACTGGTGTATACTATTTGATCTTTGTATTTTCAAAATAAAGTCTTTCAGAATCTTCCAAATTTCTCAGAAAACGTTGGCTACTTAAACAGCTGTTCCCCTCCTACAGATAAAAATTTACGTGGCATGTATTGAATGTGTGCTTACAGCATTACTGTACGGTAATGCTCATGAAAAACGACCAACTGGGGTATGTGTAGGTAAGAAATTCCCCTTTTCATGATGTCGCACACAAAGCCTATGCCATGCTGAATGAGAGGGAAAACACAGGAGCGTGGTTATGTTCTGGGTATCTGCAAAGCACTGCCTGAATGCACTGTTCTCTCTTTGTTTATCTGCACACCCTGTTTGCCAGGTGTGGTGTTTCTAATCCTCTGCTTCATTGATGCTTCTCTGCCTGATTATTTTTACCCTCTTATTTGTCGTTTGTTTCGTTCCTTTAATTTTTCTAGGAAAGGGGTTCACCCATAATTTGCAGGCTCTCCCAGGGTTTGTTTGGGGCTGAAGGAGGATGGAACACACTGGTGTTTTGCAGGCTGCAGAAGATGTGAGAATTAAATGACCACATGCCAGCAAGAGAACTGTGCTGAGCTTGGAGTGCTTATTGTTTAGAACGTGGAAAAGTCAGGATTGCAGGAGTGAGGGTTTAAGGAAATAAGTGCATCTCATTACTGCACAACAAATGTGAAGTCCTGTCATTATTTATAAAAGCCTTCTAGCATCCCTTTGAGGTAGCTGAGTGTTACCCATGGAAGGAAGAATTAGGATGAAAGGGCTTAACCAAAATCGGGAGAGAAAGCCTATTAATACACTGCAGCTGTCTGGTTTCCCAGCTGCTGAACTCACCGGTAAGAACACTGCACTTCATAATCTGTGGAAAGAATTTCAGTAACTTATGATCTGTATTTAAAAAGTGATTAATAATTTATGGTGAGGCTTACAAAAGGAGGTCACAAGTTCTGGACGATAAACATTGAAGATGTGGTAATGCAAGCGAGCTTATTCCCACTAATTGTGTTTAAAACCAAGCTGATGGTGGCGTAACCTGTACAGCGTGCTTCTTTCAGATCCCTATGTCATGTAAATATTAAAATTACCTTAAGTTTCAGGTGGCTGTGTTGTACTTTTATTAGACAGTACTTGAATGTGCACTCTAAGGCACTGCACAAGAGCTGTGTGCAATGCTGCATGCATTTAAAAGAATTGTTTAGGAAGTCTTTCAAAATCCCCCCTATAAGCAGTCACTCCGTAATGTTGATACAGTTGAAATAAACTATTTAGCCAATATATACTTAGCTGATAAGCATCCCTTAATGAGCCTTGTAATCTATTCAAGCTTCCATTAGCCATGTGGTTCTGTTACATCTCAGTGTAATTTTCATTATTATTCTTCGGAGATAAATTGTTACGGAGTTGTATGGAGGAGGGGACGATAAATCAAGAAATTAGCTCTAGTTGTTCCCTACCCCCAAAACAAAGAGAGTCAAAAATTCATGTAGAAAGTTGCTTTCTCTTCTCTTTGTGCCTGAAAAGGAATCTTGAGCCCTTAGCAAGAAAATGAATTGTTAGCTGCATGGCACTGTTCTGTATTTCTTCTTGTGCTCTGGTGGTTCTGAACTTGCTGTGTGTGTGTTTCATCTGCTTGGAACAAGGCTGGGGAGCTGGAAAGGCAAAGCCAGGCAGCTGAAATTACTTCAACAAAGACGAGGAGCTGTTGGAGAGGGTCCAGAGGAGGGCCACAGAGATGATCAGGGGGCTGGAGCACCTCCCCTATGAAGACAGGCTGAGGGAGCTGGGCTTGTTCAGTTTGGAGAAAAGAAAGTTGCAGGGTGACCTCATTGAAGCCTTTCAGTACTTAAAGGGAGCCTATAAACAGGATGGGAACCAACTCTGAAAGGGTAGATAATGGCAGGACAAGGGGAAATGGTTTTAAGTTGAGGGAGGGAAGATTTAGGTGGATGTCAACGGAAGTTCTTCACCAAGAGAATGGTGAGGTGCTGGAACAGGCTGCCCAGAGAGATTGTGGATGCCCCGTCCCTGGAGGTGTGCAAGGCCTGGTTGGATGGGGCCCTGGGCAGCCTGGTCTAGTATTAAATGGGGAGGTTAGAGCTTGATGATTCTTGAGGACACTTCCAACCTGGGCCATTCTGTGATTCTTTGATTTGGTGCTGAGGTGAGGAGCTGAAAACTTGGCAGATCTCCAGAAGAGCTATAAAAATGCCTACGTTTTATTCAGGATATGCTCATTGTCATGGATCATGTAGGTGCTTAAAAATGGAAATTGTTTTTTTTCCTTCTGACTAAAAATTATTGTAACTGACAACTGTTTTTCATGACAAAAAGTGCTATCAATTTCAATAAAACTTGAATTGGGAAGCAGTATTCAGAGGTAGGTCGGTATTTGCAATGTTGGAGGCATTTCTTTACTATTCTCCCAGTCTCCAGAGCAACTCTACCCCTAAAACACACGGTGAAGGATAGTGACCAAGAGGAGGTGGCGGCAGGAAGCTCATCCCCTGGCTTCCAACTGGGAATTCTCCTAACATGCACAAGCTACAGGTTGATTTCTGACCTCGGTTTGCAGAAGAAAGGCACTCTTTCCCTGACTCCACAGGGGGGTGCATTTGCTGCCGTTCAGGAGACAAACAGCATTAGTTGACCATAGGCTTTGCTGTGTTTCTGCAACTCATCACAGCTTCTACTTATGCTATTTTGCAAAAAATGGAAAGGAGATACACACTAAAAAAAATCTGTTTCTTGATCTGGGTTTCGGTTCTAGTTCTATCGTGTGCCTGAACACAGAATAGTTTAAGAGACTGTCAGGACAGTAAGGTTAATTCATGGGGAGAAAAAAGAGTCTGCAGATGGAATTGGTTTTTCCAGCGCTTGTACCTGCAAGAGCCCGTAACTAATCTCCATTTTAGCGGTTAACATTCTTCATTGGATATTACATTTACTATTGCTTAGGGTTCTTCTTTCAAGTATGGAACTAGTGGGCTGATAAATGAGTTTTTAAATAAACGATGATAAGAAAATTTGTCTTCTAAGGTTCTAACCTTCTGGAGAACAGAAATATCTGACAGCTTTGCAGTGTTCCTGAAGAATCATTTTCAGATTTACTGTACTGGAAAGTGAATATTATTCAGTGATCATATTTTGCTTTAATACCGAATAAAAGATGCAGAATTCACATGCAGGTAGAGAAAGCCAGGATAAATATATGTGATATAGCATCTTTGAGCATCTCTGACTGCAAAACAAGAGAGCTGTTGAAAAAGAACTGAAGTGGGTTGAGATTACTTTGAAAGCATCAATAATAAAACGTTTTGTACTGCACTTCTCAATTACATAAATATAGAAAATTAAGGAATGATGTCTTGCTGACAGCAAGATTTCTACCTAAAACCCACAGAGATGTTTTCAGACTTCAGGATGAAACAACTCTGAGCAGGAATGACATTGCTGCAGAGGAAGGGAAAGAGCTGGAAGGTGACAACACAAACTGTCCCAGTAGGAATCCCCAGTGGGATAACACTGAGTGGAATTCGGTGATTCAGGGATTGCGTGTCCTACGTGGACCATCAGTGTCTTTTGGAAGATTTCACGTATTTATACGTCTCTGCATTATTATTTTTTATAGACTCCTGTATCAAAGTATGAACTTTATTTCTTAAGATTTATTTTCTACTGCTACATCACTTGAATCATAATTACTGTGGAAAAGATGATGATGCTGTGAAACTTATTTTTTCTACTGAAATACCATTTTGATTTGAATGAAAACATCCTCCCTCATATTTTGTTTGATTTAGTAACATAAATATAATTTTGTACTTAAAGAACAGTGGGGAAGTATTTATCCTCAGGGACGTTAATTGATGTTTTAGCTGGGCGGGGGGAGGGCGGCAGTTGCCGCTGCTGGTGAGCCCCTCCAAGGGACCGTGCAGGTGGGCAGCTTTTCTAAGCGGCCGTATTCTGAAACAGATTTGGTGGAGAAGTGCAGCAGAGTGCCTGCAGCTGGCACCAGCCAAGCAGCCTTGTATTTCCTAGCACTTTAACCTCAGTTTAGGAAAGAATGCAAAACTCTTTCTGATACAAAACACTGCATCCCCAAGGTCTCCTTTTGCAGCGGTTGCTGTCTGAGGAATCCTGTGGGTTTGTGCAACTGGTGTTTGCAGGCTCTGCTGCTTAGTGACCTCTGAAACAGAATTTGTTCCTTACGAAATTCTGTACTGTCTGCTTACTGTGTGGAAGAGCTACAGGGCCATCACTGATCTTTGAAATCACAGTATCGCAGAGTCTTTTGAGTTGGGAGAGACCATCCTCCAATACCCCCAGGTCCTTCCCAGCAGGGCTGTGCTCTAGCCTTACATCCCCCTGCTTGTACTGATAGAGTTGCTGATGCTTACTGCTAGCTTAGTTCTGCACTCTGCAAAAGACTAAATAATTATTTATTTATACTCATACATATTGTGCTTTGGCTTTTATAATTTTTTTCCCTTGCTCATACTTCTTGTGAAGTCATCTTTATGAAGAGGTACAAAGCTGTGGTCCGTTACAGCCTATTAAGATACTCGTAGTATCCTGCTAGGCACATTAATGTACAATATACATTTATATGTGAAAATAATGTTTTAGACTTGTGCTGGTTGTATTGCATAAGCAAAAGAAAGAAGCTGCTGTGTGTATGGAAAAAAACCATTTTCTAACATAAATTGTTATTGCAAAAAAAAAAAAAAAAAAAATAGTAGCAGTCAAAAATAATAGAGTCAAGTATGATATGGGAAGCAGTGGAAGGTCCTGAGGTTTTCTGATGTTAAATTTACAAACCAAGTTTCCAAGTTTCAGATACAGTATTTCTGCCAAAATAACGAGGGAATGTTGTTTTCTTTTGGATGAATCCCAAAATATTTAAGGTTTGGGAACAGATAAGACATATCCATTTTTCTTGATGCTAGAGGTCATGCTAGCAAATGTTCTTCGTGCTTCCTCTTGATTGAGTGCTTGTTTTCTGTGGTATTTTTTAAGGGTTGATGCATTGGTCGGGCTGATTTTGACATCTTTATTGGTGACTTTGTTATGCAGGCCGTGTATGGAATCTGCCCATGGTGCGAAGCCAGGCAGCTTTGCCAATAGCAAAAGGAATCCCAGCTCTGGGTGTGGGAGGAGTTGGACAAAATGATGGCCAAGTGGTGGGAGCAGAGAGTAATGGGGAATGAGCAGAGATCTGTTAGAGCTGGGTGCTCTTCACTTAGCTGTGTTGGATACAAATGAGAATAAATGGGTTCCTTGGCTAATAGGAAGATGACAGTGAACTGTGCTTGGGATTCAGCCGTGAGAAATGCTGATGTGATTAAAGAGAGGGAAGCATTAATGGTGCTTTAAGGGGCATCGTTAGGCTCTCACTTTGAACATATGGTCACCTGCATTCAAATAGAGGCATGAGGAATGATGTAGATGAGCTGGTGGGATGGTGAAGGGAATGGAGAGACTCACATAGATTGCTGGATGCATTTATGCTGGAAATTTGATGAAAATTGCTATCTGCTAGGGGGATGAAGCTGTAACCTGTGCGTAGAAGTACACTTCTGGAGATGGGGAGCCTGAGCTGGTTTTTCTTTCTCCGCTTCAGGTTTATGAATTGTTTGCCAAGGTAAAGGCAGCCCTGGTTTGTGACAGAGGCTTTTGAGATGGTGGTTGTTCCCTTCCCTGAAGCAGCAGTTCTCCGTAGGCGGGGACAGGATGTTCAGTGGGTTGTGATGAAAGCCCAGGTGCTTGACTGGTATGTCTTATCTCCTGATACTACCAACTGCTTCAGGACCTTTGCCTTGGTCACAACAGTGTTGTTGAAGAGGAATAAGAGTATTTAGCTTCTTCCTGTAGCATGGGTTGTGATTTGTTTCCTACAATCACCTGCACATTTTTACCAAGCTGTTCTTCCATTTGTTCACACTCAGATGAGCCACAGTAAAGCAGGATATTGAGAAACCTTCAAGGTGTAGCCAAAATGATTGTCAAGAGTCGTCCTGTACAGCGTTCTGGACTGACTGCCTATTAAAGAAAACCAGATTTATCTTATTTGGTTCAGTCGTCATGGACCTCTTCTGTTTTAAAGAAGGCTTCTCTAAAGCCATTATTTCCTGTGCCTAACCTGAACAAACAGGGTGGAAGGAAATGAGGTAGTTTCCTCAGTGCTGGTTTCTCTGCAAACCTGCTTTTTCTTTTGAATTACAAATCTCAGTGATCGTTTCGATATTGCAAAGGTTTGTGTGAAAGACAATAGTATATGCTTGCATGGTAACTGCTTATATAAAAACTGCTGTTAGTCTGTATGCTAGCAAATAATTTTGCTTTTTTAGCCACTTTCTGTAACAGACAATGTATCTACCAAAGTATACGATTGCATGCATTTGGAAGATGGAAAATACATGCATTGAGCCATCGGTTCTACATTAAAATAATATTATGCCCAGGGCTTGATATAAGTGGTATATATTTTAATTATTATCTGAACATTTATTATACTATTTCATATATTTTATAGATAGCTTGCATTTAAAAACAGAAATCACCAATGTATTATATTGCAGTGAATAAAACCAGAAAGATTAAAAACCCAAATGAATATTTTGTCATTTTCCTTTTTCCCTTTTCTTGTCTGTTTGTATCAGGAGCTGCTGAAATGGGTTGTGGATTGAACAAACTAGAGAAGCATGATGAAAAACGGCCTGGTAACATCTATTCAACATTGAAGAGGCCCCAGGTAGAAACTAAGATAGATGTCAGTTATGAGTATCGATTCTTGGACTTCACGACACTAAATGATGGTAAGGATGCTGTACTTTCCTGTAGATTTTTTTTTTTGCTATTCAAACTGGCAAGTTAACTGCTCGATAACGGGTTGAGAACAGTATGTCTGATAGTTAAGTTTTTAAGATGTCTTTTAGTTTAAGTCAGTGCCTTCTCTCCAGTCATGTTTGCATGCAGAAATCTTCCTGAGAATTTTCTGTGAATTTTTTGACCGTAAATTTATTTGTAGGTTCTCAGATTTTAGATTCTTTTTACCCATGTTTTGTTGGTTGTTTTTTTTCCTTTGTTACTCTAAGGATGTATTTTTCATTTTCTCAATTTGCATCTTATCCAAGTTTCATATGGTAAAGTGATTCAAGTCTGGTATGTTACATATTTTATTGCTCTTTTTTTTTCCCTGCTCCCTGTGCTCTCTCAGGAGTATTTTGAGAGGTTGAAATTAGTGTTTTCAGTTTTGCAAACTTACCTTAAATAACTCTTATGTGGTTACGAACACCTGTATGTACGCTCACATGGGTGGAAACAGAGTGACGAGGGGCACTGAAGATCTAGAACATGAAAGGCATAATGGTCCGGTCTCATGCCATTTTTTACCTTTTTTGAGATCTGAAGTAGTTTGCTGTAATTCATATGACAATCTGCTGATATTTCATTTCTTTCCTTGCTGATTGACATCAAGCATCTCTGCCAGTATTGCTCACACTATCGCCTGTGCCCTCTTTCACTTCAAAATTAGCCTGTTCTGCAAGCGATTACTCCTCACACCATTTGGAAATCTGAAGCTTGAGCAGAAGGCTGGGACCTGCTTCTTGCTATATATAAACCAACACAGTACCAAAATCTGTTACAGCCAGCTGGCTGGATGCCATGTAGAGCCTCTGTGCTCTGTGCTCCCCTGCACTGTGCTGCTACTTCATGTTTTGCAAGTCAGGTCCAGGGAAGAGGTGACGGTAGGTCTGTCTGTGTGAGACAAAGAGTTGCTAGCACATTGTTTTGTGTGCCACCTCGCACTGTGTGGGTCAGCACGTTCAACCCAGGGTAGCGTTTGTTCTTTTCCAAAACTTGTTGCAAGTGGGCTTGTGACTGGGAAAGCTGGAGGTGTGGAGTAGGTGGTTGGACGGGAGTATGATTTTGTAGGCAGTGTGAGAACAGAGAAATTTGTTTTTGCAGGCTTTTCTTTGTGCCTGTCTCTCATTCTTTCTGATTATTCCATTTGCTGCTACACTAACTGGAATGCACTGCTGTTACTGAGGGCACGAAGCAAATTGTAGAGGAATTAGTGTTTAATATATTTTTTTCATATTTGTGTTTCAATTGTTTCTGCATTTATTCGTTTTTATTTCAGAGTCTGAGCAGTTTGAGTTTCTGTTGTATGATAGTTTGACATTTTTTACTGAGATGGAATCAGTGAAAATTAATACTGGGGATTTTGTATGGGCTTTTTGGTGATGTTCATCACAACTGTGTGAATGCCTCACGAGGTTTCATGTGCACATTCTCCTCATGAGGTGTGTGTCTGTGTCGTTGGGTGCTGAGGAACCAGCACATGCAGCAGCCATGTGTCTTCCCCGAGGCACAAAGCAAAGAATTAAACCCAGACTTTGTAAGTCCAGTTAAGTGGATAAGTCTGTTGTAAAGCACATCTGTAGGTTTTTCTCGCTCACCCTAGATTTTTAGGAGACGTGGTTTTAGAGAAACTGTGACTGGAAGTACTTCTATCAAATTCTGTGGCATTCTAGAGAGTATTTGCTTTTTGGCATGTTGTATCTCCGTTGCCCTGGTCTCTGAAGATGCCAGCAGGTGGGCAGAAGAGGAGATAGAGCTGTGGTTCTGCACTGTTTCCTCAGTATCACCCATGGCTGTGTGTTCTGGGGATGGGCAGCGTGACCGCCCACAGCTGTGCAGCTTCCCCTGTTCATGTCAGCTGTACAAAGGCTCATGTCCTACTGCACAGGGTTAGAATGTTTTTCTCAGTAGTGAGAAAATGGCTGGTTCCTTTATATTTTTGCTCAGAAATAACCAAAGATAATGATGAATGTTTCACCTGTGCCTGCATGCATTCAGGTGTTTCTAAAAACAAATTGCTCTCAGCTGGGTAAAAAAAAAAAATAAAAATCTGGATTGTGAAGACTGTCTTCTGTGAATCCACCTTAGCTCTCTCAGTGCATATATGTCCTGACATCATCTTTTCCATAAGTTTTCTGCTTCGTTGGTTTTTAGAATAAGCCATGCTGAATTATGATTGGCTGTGTAATATTTTACTGCATCGTTGCTCTGAACCTTACTTAGCATAGTAGTGGATCTGGCTCTGAAGGGAGTTACTCATTTATCTGAGACTTTTATGTTTGCTGCTCTGATACATGTATCTCTTTCAATAATTCAATCTGAATGGGGAGAAGTTGTGATGATCTCCACTTTGCAAATGGAAGCTAATACACAGCTGAACTTTTCCAAGTCGTAGTGTGTCTTTGCATATTCTAAAAACAGCTCTAATTGACTCCAGACATAGGTGTGGATGCTGATCACAATTTGGAACTGCATGCATTCTCAAATCCAGTAACCAGAAAATCAGAGATCATTTCTAGAATTTTAGGTCTGTTTTAACTGCAATTCAGTAAGCGGTGAAGTGGATGTGAGTTTTCTGTTCCTGTAAGTGAGGAGATGCTACTCCTCTCTCACCTTCTGTAATCTCTGTGTACTCCTTTATGAATCTGGCAGAAGACTGTACAGATGTGTTTGATTATCCTCTCTTAGATCAGTGTTCTATGAAAGGGGCTGACAAATTCTGGAGTGGGGTGTGTACAGCCAGGAAGAGATGGGACCTTTAAATCAGCTGGTACTGTCACATGCTCATTTAATTAGCATCACTCTGCTGAAAGCAGGAATGAAGTACCATCCTGCTGGTCATTTCTCTGCTGTTAGCCAGAAACTCTCTTGCTGTCTTTGGTTATGTGTTACCTTCTGACACACAGCTGAAGGAATTTGAGGAGGGATGCTCCTTTATAATACATCAGATGTTTTTATTCACTTCCAGACTCAAGCCTTGTACTCTGTAACAGATGTCCAATGGAAAATACTGTTTGATATCTCATTTAAGTACTGTATAAATAATACACGCATGCAAAATGAAGTTGGTTGCAAGTCTGAACTAAGGTTGCAAGTCTGATGTCTCTCAGTGTTAAGGGATTGATATACTAAAAAGTAGAGTGTCCAGAGAAAGATTTCCCAAGTTTTTAAGGAAAGCAGGCTGTGAAGAACTCATCAGTCTCCACCATGTGCCACAATACTGATAATTTTTATGGTTCGTCAGAATAAAACCCTTAGATGTGACAAATTACTTGATCAAGTGGGATTCTTTTAGGGTTTCCACCCAGTGCAAGTGAGTGCTGGAGGAGCGAGGAGCACTTGGTGAAGGTGTCTTACAGCTGCGAGGAGGCTGTGCTGCTTTTCTCATGTTTGCTTTGCAGTGTCTGCTAACCAGTATTCCCTTTTCTGTTGTTCCCCGGGTCATGTTGCAGGACCTGCTGCCCTGATGGTGGCATGTCACTGCTGCAGACAAGCCCTCCCAGAGGCTGTGTGCTTTGTTCACAACCTGCTCTGCTTGGCTCTGTCCACAGGTTGAATGTTCTCAAGCTCCCCACTGGCCAAATCTTGCTTTAGAGTGGCTCAACTGGATGCCTTCTCTCATGTGTTGAGATGATAGAAACGCTAAGCGACAATAACTGAATTTTGTAACAACAAAGAATTTGATGGAAGTAGAAGATGGTAACATTTGGTTAATGTTCCAGTAAAACCTTTTGCCACAAAGCCAGAAGTGACAAATTAGTATCTGTGTGTGTATTCCACAGACTTTTACTGGAAAAAATACAAAAAAATTGTGTCACTCCTGTAATTCAAACAAACAACAGCAACAAAAATTTGTTTTTTTGCATTTCTCTCTGTAAAAGAACAAGAAGTGACTAGTGATCATCTTATACCTTACATCTCCAAGGTGCCATGCATTTCTGTTTTACTGGAAGTAGGAGGTAAATGGTGCAGGGGGCAAATGCTAACAAATGGGATAACATTGATTGTTTGGTTTGTTATTCGATTCGAAAGAGGAATGTTTAAATAATCTGTGCTCCTGCCCTGTTCTGACCTAACCTACCTAGTTTAGAGAAATTCATTTGGACTGACAGATGGTACAGAAACTGGCCTCTGCCTCTTCTTTGTCTTTTGTTTCCTTTCTCCTACCTCTTTTCAGTTATGATGACCTTCCAAGAGAAACGAGGAATCTGAGGCATTTATCTCTTCCCTTCTCCTCAGATTACTGTAGAGGTTTTTTCTTTGCTTGTCTGTTTTAACTGACCTGATTGGATCTTTTTTATTTTTTAGTTATTTATTTATTTGTTTTGCTTCAGGTTCCTATAGCAATTCATTGGCCTGATGAGTTATGGCAGTCTTTGGCTTTGAAGAAAGTTGGCATGAAACATACACAAGCCATACAATGAGAATGAAATGGGGATATAAATTCTTTTTTAAACAGGGAAAAGCTATACTCTGAACAAGCCATTTGTGCTATAAAACCACTAAAATCCAGATGTTTTGACTGATGGAATGAATAATAACAGTACTTCACATGTCCCAGAGAAGTTCTGAAGACATAATGTGAATACAAGGGCATATGGTTTTGATCCTTATTGTTGATAATTTATTTCTCAAGTGGGGGGGGGGGAAATCAAAGTGACAATTACTGAAAAAAAGTAAGGTTATTAGTTATATTTCAACATTTCCACTCTATTCTTTTTGCTTAAGTGTTGTTGCCCAAGGGCTGTATTGTCAAGCCAAAAAGTTATGACTTGAGGCATTTTTATACATATGTGTACATATTCTTATATGCATGCATATACTTATGCATATATATAGTATTTATATATATGAATTTGAAAGTGTATCTAACTTTCCCATTCTGGCAAGCTTTTGGTTATTATATAGTAATGTTTAGGGACAGTTTTGCTACTAAAAAAAAACCAAACCTGTTAGGGTCTAACTATGATTGGTATGGCTGGGCTTCTATTTGATTCGTTTTTGTTTTTTCTCTAATAAAGGTGCATTCATTGTGTTAGTGAACATTCGTAAAAATACGTAATTGTATTAGAATCAGAAGTTAAAGAGGCATTCAAGTGTGGGCGTACTCTTAATTTAACGGTACATTTTAGTTGTGTGTAGCTTGCATAGTTAATAATTAAAAAAAAAACACAACTAAGGGGAAATATGTAATTATATCTTAAAATGAGTCACACAGTGGAAGATACAAATTGGGGATAGGGAAGGCATTTTTCCCACAGAATTTGTATGTTTTCCTACATTCGTATGCAGGCACTTCCATCTGTTATAGAACATAATGTTTGTTATTTACATCAGTGCTTACCATCTCTTCCTATTGGTAATTTTTATATTGAATTAAGTAGCTATTTGTGCCTTGTTTCTGCTTTCTGTTTCTCTTCACCATTCATTTGAGAGCAGGAGAAAAAGAAAAAAAACAACCTGAAACCCTTCTTTGAGCAAGCAGCTCTATCTCTGAAAAAAGACCCACTGTTTGCAGGTGTTTGGATTTGATTTAAGACTAGTAAAAGCAATTGTTTCCCCATTGGCAAATTTATTTAATTTCCTGTTTTCAATTTTGTAAGCAAAGGAACATAAATGAAATTAGCATTCCAGTTTTGTATTTCCAGTTGCCTGGGTTGGTTACCATCATTTTGTCCTCAGGAGTGATGAAATAAAATTAGCAAGGCAAAATGTTGCTAGGTTTTTAATATGATGTGATAGCTTGAACCAGACTGCACATAGATCGTGTACCACAGACGAAAACATTGTTTGAGAAATGAATCGCATGTTCAGAGCAGTAAGATGATGAGCAGAAAAGGCCAATGAACTACTTCTGTGTAGTTCAGATTCTGCTAGTGCTTCCCTTTCATTTCAGCTTGGTCCATGTGCAGGTTCCATTAAACTCAGATTGCATGTACTTGAAAATATGAACATGATAAAAAGAATCAGCACAAGGACTTTGCTTGCTCTGGTCTTCAGTGCCCTCCATTAATGCAAACTTGAAGAAATTTTTTTTTTTGGCTTCTCTAAAAGTGTGCAGGTATTTTATTCCAAGTGAATTGCAGTCTGTAGTATGTAACCTTTTAGGATCTGCCACTGTAAGTTGCAGCAAAATGAAACGTTTGTGCTGGTAGCAGTTTATAAAACTTACTGGTATGTCTTGGGAAACTTGCAATTTGACATAAAGAGAGCATTCCATATGTTAGGAGTTAAATAAATGTAATAAATTACACCATAAATGGAATTGCATACAGAATTGTTAGAAATAACTTGAACTTCTTTACTATTGTTTGCTTTTAACTGAAGATCCATACCTTAAGTAAAATACGTTAGATGTGTTCCAGTTTCTAAGTAAAGGTTTGCTTTCAGTAATTTATATTGAACTTTCAGCTTTATGGTAGACTGTATAGGATTACTGATGTACAGATACAGATATGTTATGTGTATGTAAAACATATGCACCTGTTTGTGTTGTGTACACATTTATCATGATGGGTAATACATATGGATATAATTGTGCAGTCTTACTAGGTTTTGCTTTATGACTGTACTTAATTCTGTTCTGCCCCACAACACAAAGTAGGAAGAGCTTTATCAAAAGGCATATAGAACACAGAATCACAGAGTCATTAATGTTGGAAAAGACCACTAAGATCATCTGGTCCAACTGTCGACCTGTCACAACCATGCCCACTAAACCGTGTCCCTGTTTGATGACTGTGACAGAACAGGGAATAGATAGTGTTCAATCCAGCCCTCTAGCCTTAAAACCAGTCTTCTCATGGAATCTAGAGCAGGAAGCTGGTCAATATTATGGAATCACAGAAACACTTGAGTTTTACAGGAACACTTAGAGGTCATCTAGTCCAACCTCCCTGCAGCGAACAGGGACATCAACAGCCAGATCGGGTGCTTAGAGCCCCATCCAGTCTGATGTTGAATGTTTCCAGGGGCAGGACATTGACCACCTCTCTGGGCAGCCTGTTCCAGTGCAACACCACCCTTGCTGTAAAAATTGTCTTCCTTATATCCAGTCTAAATCTCCCCTCCTTTAGTTTGAAAACATTTCCCCTTGTCGTATCACAGGAGACTCTGCTGAAGACTGTCCCCTTCTTTTAGCCCCTCTTTAGATACTGAAAGGCTGATCCCATGTTCCCCTGAGCCTTCTCTTCTCCAGGCTGAACAGCGCCAGCTCTCTCAGCCTGCCCTTGAGGGGGATGTGTTCCATCCCTTAGGTCATTTCTGTGGTCCTTCTGTGGGACTCCAACAGGTCCATGTCTCTCCTGTGCTGTGGACTCCCTATCTGGACACAGTTTTCCAGGTGGGGCCTCACCAGTGGAGAGCAGAGGGGCAGGATCACCTCCTTTGCCTTGCTGGCCACTCAACCTCACCACTGATGTAATTGATGAAGATGTTAAAGGGCACTGGTCCCAGTACTGACTTCTGAGGCACACCACTTGTCACTCATATCCATGTGGATGTTGAGCCATTGACCACCACTCTCTGGGTGCAGTCTTGTAACCAGTTCCTCATCCATTGAACAGTCTACTTGTCAAATCTGTACATTTCCAATCTGGAGAGAAGGAAGTTATGGGGGACCATGTCAAAGGCCTTACTGAAGTCCAGATAAATGATGCCAGTGACTTTTTGCTTATGAATTAATTGTCTGAGCCCCTATTTTCAGTAGCTACATACCCGCAAAAAATCTGTACCTTTCACCTAGTTTTGAATAGAAAAAAGAGTTGTGGGTATGGCTTTATCTTTCGAAGTCTCAGCTGAACTGGGGTACTGCTATTTTGCATTAAAATATGTGAGCTGGGAAGTTAGATACAATATAGTAATTGCATTAGAAATCTCAGATATGTTGAAGAATGTGCATATTATGTATTTTGGACCAGTACTTTCAGATTGTGATTAGAAAAAAGAAGATTTACTTTAGATGCGTCCATAGAATCTCATCCCATCACCTTACCGCTCCACCAAGCTATGGAATGGTCATTTTCTCCACTTTGATTCTGTACATCTGGCTGGACAGTTGGTGTGGGCAAATGCAGAATGGGAGGGAGGGAAGGAATATCTGCAAGATGTTTTCTATTCATGTGTGTTCCACTGTGGAAAAAATATGGGTGCTGAAATAGCCATGTTTGTGTTAACTTTCCTAGTCTTTATCCATTCTTAGATGTGAAAATGGGTAGCTACAGTACTCCATTCTTACAGTGCAGTTGTTGATTGTATCTACTCTGCTAGCTGGATGTAATTACTGAATTCTTACAATAGATACATACCATACGTCATACGTAAATGAATGTTAATTGTAATTTACTCACATAATGGAAAAATAGTTGCAGATCTATTTAAAAAGAGCTCTGAACTTCCAAAAAGCTTTTCCATCCTAGCAGCAGCTATGGAATTGCACATGATTGTTCTGAGTGGCCTTGTCTTTTCTTTTGCCTCTGGCTTTGCACATTTTTCCAGTCTTCATGTGTTTTTCATCTCCTGATGCTGCTCAAGAGCCAAGGAGCCAGATTTGGCAGTCTTCAATGCTGGTAGACAGGCGTTTCTGTACAAGTGACGAAATTCTTTAAGTCAGGCCTAATCCTTTTTTTCCCAGAAACAAAACTTCCCCTGTGTTTAACTAGAACAGGAGATCACATAATGACTTGTAACTTTAAATAGTAAATGTCTCATGGCTTTACTATGGGAAAGAAGTGATTAGGCATGATCTCTGTAGTAATTTGTTCAGTCTCTCTATGACTTGGTTACTGCAAATTCCTTGATGTCAGCAAGATATAACATGGTATACAAAATCTGTGTAATATTTTAATTTTAATAGAGTTCTTTGTGATTTACTTTGTAAATAAGTGTTGCTGTTTTTCTAAAAACTCACACGGATGAAAGATTTGGAATTGTTTACCCTGAGTGAAGGATACCTCTTTGAGAGAAAACAAGAATTGCTGGTGTCAGCTATTCTTTACCTTTCTTAATTGTACTGAAAAGAAAGTGCTGAGCAGATGTATTTTGATTGTGAGGGATTGTTTCTGTTTGCATTCATTTTTCTAATCTTCCTATCTGAAGAGTAAAGAATCTCTGTTGTCACAGAGACTGTGGACGTTCAGCTATTTCACATTGGCAGTTTCTTGGTGTGTCTGCATGGCTCAGTACTGGTCATTATCCGACTGAGTATATCTTAATATAGCTGTAGTGCAAAAGGAGTTTTCTGCCAGACTGGGGCAGTTGCTTCTTAAAATGCTTAATGGCATTTTGAGGATTTTTCTTTGGACAAGAGATGGTTTGCTCCTGTAAATGGAACATCCCACTGATGTGCCTTAAAGCAAGGAAATGTCCGCAAGGCCCTTCTTCTGAGACAGGTGCCCTTTTGTCCCACCTCTTCTTCATGCAAATGACAACACCTTGTCATTGTCTCTGCCAGTGATGCTTGTATAGAGATTTCACATGCAGAAGCCAGTTTAATTTTATTTCTTACTTCTATTCTGTGTTCATTTCTCTTCCTGCTTTTTCACGCGTGCTACCAGACGTTTTTTCCCACTGGCCAAAGATGGTGTTGATAATGGAACAGTGGGCATCCTCCTGCAGCTTTGTCAGCATGCACCAGATGAGCTGACGCTATCCTTTACGTCTGTTGTCTCAGAAGGAAGATATGGGTTGTTCTTTACTTTCTTGAGGTTTTCATTCTTGTGTGTGCTCTGCCCTTGATCCACTGGAGGGCATGGGTATGGGACACAAGGTTGCACTGATGAGGCTAGTTGTTGGTTCTCTGTGCTGAGGCTGGTTTATTGGCATGAACTTGCTGTTGTTCAAAGCTGCTGCCATGACTTTGCCACTCTGGATGGAACTTTTAGAGTCCAAACCTGCTGCCAAAGGTATCAAAGGTATGGCTGTCACTATGTAGTCTCATGATTATTGTACCTATTGATCTGTGGCTAACTGGTTTGAGGAGGGAGGCACATCTGTAGTGGGTAAAGTCAAGATCAAGCTTTCCGTGCCATTTTCCAGATTCTCTCTTTGCATGGATGCACAGCAGAGCTGAGTGTCTGGAGGAGACTGACTCACTGTTTAAAGATGCCTTTGACTGCTATCTCAGTGGCCCTCAGGAAACCTCACAGTTTATTGATTGGGAATGAGGGAAAAGCATAGCTGAAAAGTATCTGCAGTACACTATGCAGGAGAAAGAATGAGTGAGGTAGCATATGCTTTTGCCTTGCTCTTCTGAAAAATGACGAGAACAGATGAAGGGAAGAGTGAAAAAATCTGTCCTATTTCCCTGACTTGGAGAGGAGACACAATTAAGGGTGTGGGAAGCAGTGCAAGCAGATCAAGTCCTGCAGAATAAGAGAGCAGTGCTCCCCTATTCTCAGTAGCATGTCTCCCTCCCTGGAAGAGTCTGTCCCTTCCCTGCTATGCTTTGCAGACTGTCAGTCCTCTTAGACTTCTGGCTGTTCAGAGCAGGGCTGTGTCCTGTCATCTGGCTGGCAGACTGCCTGCACTCAGCTCACGTTATCTCATGTACCTGCTCCAGAACATCTTTATAGCCAGAATCCTTCAATCCTAGAAACTGCCTCTGTCCTCTTTCTCAGGAAAATACAGCAACCAAAAACTGTATCAGCCTTGTGATGGTCTTCTACTTCCCTAGCCCAGGCTCCCTGCCATAGTTTTCCTTTTGCTGCACCATAGAACATGCAGGAGTTTGGGAAGTCTATAGCCTTAGGCTCCTCCACTGAAAGAGGTGAGCGGAAGGTACACCTGCAGCTACGTAAGAATGTATCAGCCAAAGAGTTTGAGCAAAACCACCAGCTGACAGTAATGTTGGAGAAGGGCAGCAGGGCTCAAAAGTTATAATTAATACTATAATTAATAAGTGCTATAATTATAATTAATAATCAAAGGAGGGAAAGTGGGATCTGGGGCTTCTGGACAAAGGCGAGAAGAAGAATGATGAGGTGTTGCCAAAGCCTACAACAAGAACTTTCTTAAGTGGGCTGGCATGTTCAGAAGATTAGCTGGAGTGAATACCCATTGGCAGAGCCCAATTTAGGCATGATGGGATAACATCGTACATTGTGCTGCATGCTGAAATGGGGAGTAAAAGCAAGTCAGTACCCAACATCCTTCCGTGAACATGGGCCTCACAGCAGCATCAATCTCTGTCAGGAAGTTTAAGAGGACTTTACGTGACAGTTAGTCCTCTTGTGCCTAGAGGCATTCATCACGTGTGCAGCTCCAGATAATGTCACTGAGTTAGCTCATCCCTGAGAAGCTTTGGCTTCCCTTGGTACAGGCTGACAAGTTGTGTTGTTTCCTTAATGCCCTGTGTGGGACTGGCTGGATCTTCTGAGTGACAGGTGTCATTCTGAAGAAAGGACAGCAGGAGGAAAGGTTGTGTTGTAAAATGGAGGGTGGTGAAAAAGGTGCCAAGGTGTTCAGGAAGGGGGGGGAGGAGGGGGCATCAAGGGGAAGTAGAGCAGATAAAATATAGAAAGAATATTAAAAGACAGGTGAAGTTGAACAGATGAACTGCAAAACCTTGAGGGTGATGGGTGATGGTAAAAATGGAGGGACAGATATCATTTGATTAAGTAACAAGAGAAGATGTGATGTTGCATGGGTTTTCACTTTTGAGAGTCTTCTGTTGCTGGAGGTATGCTTCATGTTGAGTTAATACAAGTGAAACCCAGAGTGTGGCTGTCATCTTGCTGTTGATCCTGCATGAATAAGACCCATAGAATTGTATGCATGCACACGGTCTTGTACTGAAGAAGGCGACCTGTGTTTCTGGGTTCAGACCCCTTTTGGATCTTTCACAATAACTTGTTTTGTTCTTAAATCTGAAAATGTAATGAAAAACAACTTGTGAGTGTATTAGACTTGTTTTATTACTGAACAGTGAAAGGTTACTTTAAAACCTAAAAATGGCATCAATTTTAGGGAAGTTCAGCATTCGATTTGTATTCTGTCTGTAGGATAACCTGAAAACATTTAATGGTTTAAATCTGTTGCCTCGGTTGTGCATGGAAGTGGCAGAATTTCTCATCTTCTTTGTCGAGTTCTGTAAATAGGTAGAATTGTTGCTTTAGCAACAAGCGTAATTGTGACTACAATTTAAATTAAGGTTATGAATATTGCACTCAGCAAAATAATGTAGCTTGCAGACTTGAATAATTGCGTTTCAAGTGTTAATTGTACTCGAAGCTAGTCTTCTTAGGCATTTCCATGGATTTTGTGTGAATGCCTGACCCGCATTTTCTTTACCTTGACTTTGTATAGAGAAAATATCCATGGTAATTATTATCTGCATAAGACCATCATTTCTCTTTTGCTTTTCAGTGCCTACATGTATGTGTATTATGTAGCCTAATAAGTATTCCGTCTGTATAATATGCAAATGTACTGCCAAGTAAACATCTCATCTGGGCCTGCCATAACGCACCTTTTTCCATTAGTTAACATTAGTTCCATTAGTAAACATCAGTTTATTGTTGAGTGAGTTCCAGGTACATGCAACCTTTGTTTACCAGTTCATGGTCAGTCTGCAGCAATGTCAGATCTATCCAGTGTAATATCTTGGTGAAGTCCTGTTTGAAAATTGCTGTCTTACACTCTTAATATTACAAAGCTGATAAAGATTGATTCAGCCTCCAGATTGCATTCATAGAATCACAGAATTGCAGGGTTTGGAATGGACCTCAAGAGATTGTCGAGTCCAACTCCTCTGCATTTTTCTGTTTAAGTGATGAGGCAGTCTGGAAAAATTTCCATTGTTTGTGTGGAGGACACGAATGTACTGGCATTTACTGAGCACTGTGCTAGTCTTGTTTTTACTTCTCAAACAAGCTTCTCTGGTAATAGTTGAGGTATGGCAAAACCCTAGCACGTGTTACATTTTTTTGCCGTGTAGCATGAGCATTAACACAAGTCTTAGTGATTTAGTTTTGTCTTACTGTTGTCATACAAAATGGGGATATCCTGCACTTGAGAAGAGTCCAGGTATCATAATTACTGCATAAAATTGCAACTTACTTCCTGTGACATAAGTGTATGCCCAGTAAACTCTTGGCTAATGTCTACAGTCATGCTTTTGCAAATGACTTGGTATTTGTGACACTCTGTACTGTGATAAACTTAAGATCAGCAGCAATGTACTGGGGGTTTCCCAGATGCAAGATGGCATGCAGGAGTTTTCAGCTGAGTCCACTGCTTACTCAGTCAATATATGTAACTGACATGGCTCTTAGTGGTGAATGGTAACCCTGGCACTGTAGTAAGGTCTTGTACAAAACCTGCAAGTTTAAGGCTTCCCAGCCAATTGTTTTCTTTTTCTTTCCTTCGGTTTTTTTTTTTTTTTTTTTTTTTTTTTTTTCCCCCAAAGCCTGCTTTTTCATATAAATGGAGCATTGTATAGTTAAAATTGTAAAGGACTCTCAGCTTCCTTCCTTTCCTTCTCCCTGCCCCTTCCCCCCCAATAATCATGCTCTCAACTTGAGACTTGCACTGATTAGCTGCAGACTTGCTGAAAAACAGTCCTTTTCAAGAAGAGGAGAATCTCATTAAGCCTTTGCTGTGAGCTGTGGCTCTTGATCAATGCTCTAAAGACAGGCTTGACAGTCATCAGATGAGTTAAGAACTGCAAAAATATTACCTATCTCAGTAATATTACCTGTCTCAGTCATCAGTTGAAAGAGTTCATCTCTTTCTGAGAATACAGAAGCTTCCGCATGCTACATGGTACATAAAATATTAAAGACGTCAAGGATGTGAGAAGTCCTAAAGATGCCATATGTTTCCAAATGAATTGATAAAAGGCCTTAAATCTAAAAGAGAATGTGATATGAGGTTTACAAATGAATAGATGGAATTTTGATAAAGTTAGAGATAAGCCAAGACATGGTTACTGGGGAAATATAAATAAACATCAGTCTTGTGCTGTAGTTCCTTGGTTGCTAAGCCCTTTATTGGTGTTCTTTTATTTGAACATTTTTTTCCTAAACTTCTTAATTATAACTGATAGAAGAATTGACAAATAGTGCTAAATTGCATGGGTTAATTCACTGGCAATTATTGCACAGATTATTAGTAAGCCAAAGGGAAAAAAAAAAAAGCATCTACTTTTATCTGAATTCACAGAACAAAAGAACGAAAAGAGTGACAGAATAAATGTTCTTTTGTTATGTTATTGTCTCGTAGAGTTTGGAACTGTGTCAGAATTGTGGGGGATTTTTTTTGTTTTGTTTTGTTTTTTTTGTTTATGTTGTTTATTTACCGAGGGACGCTCAGTTCCGATGGAGCATCTGCCTTTCTCTGCAGTCCTTCTTCTACCCAGTTCTTCCAGCTGGGTTGAATGCCTTGATGAAGCCTTTCAAATGATCAAATAGATAAAATTGTACGTATTCTGTGGGATTATTTTCATTGTTCTTCACCATGTGTTCACTCTTGAATAAAGAGAAAGAATGAAATACTTTATAATTCTGAGACTTTGTTGTCAAGCTGTATTTTTGCACTCCTTGTGGGCTTTGTTGTTTGTTTGTTTTTTTGTTACGGTAAATTCTGGGGAAAGATTGGTCCGCTCCTCAGCAGATATTTCCACTGAACCCTTCCAGAACTGCTGTTGGAAACTCAGACCCCTCTTTGCATTTTTTTTAAATCAGTCTTAGTCATTATTTAAGGATCCTAGCCGTGTGAGGAGACCATTTTTACCAGTGGCATTTTGTTATTAAGAAAGTAACAGGTCTGGCTCTTCTTGACCTGACAGGTTCTAGAAGTGACTGATTCTCTATTTTGCAGAATACACCTTGTAATGCATGGAGGCAACAGCACCTTGTGTATCAGCTGGCACACAATTAGAAGTTAGACCCCCCTTGAGGCCACTTATGACCTCTCCTTGGGTTAGGAACAGTGAGAAAACGGTATTGGCCATGGCACAGACACTGCGCTCTGCACAGTCACAGGAATGTTCCTGAGGTGCTGTCTGTGCTAGCAGCGGCAAGCAAGAACAATAGCGAGCAGTTCTGGTGTTCTGTGTTGGCAAATAAATACGGATTTTCATCCACTACCGTGCCACTCTTGGAATATATTTTATCTTCCTTACATCAGGAACTGAGGATTTGACCTGTTTATTTACTTCTGTATTTATTATGGTATGGGTGAGATTTGTGAAACTATTTCTTTTGGTGTCACTGACCACCTGAAAGGGAACCTGTCCAGGGTGCAAAGAAAGGTTTAGATCTCTAGGTTGTCTTCATAATGCCTTATAATTGCCATCTTTCTACCGCCAAAGAATCCTGTCTGTGTTGGATAGGGCATCTTTTACATCACCATTGCATGCACTTACTACTTTGAGGTTAGGCTGTAGTAACTTCATTAACTCATTCTTTGGTGGCTTTGAAGTTAAAGCAAGTGCTTTAAATGTGCTTTTACTGAAATAAAGATAAAAACGCTTTCTCATAAGCACTGGGGGAAATGCTTTGATATTTTTCAAAAGAATTGCAACAATTATCTTATTGCAAGATAAAAAATAAATTACTATAATCCTACTTTAGTTGTTCCATTCCAGTGATAGTTGATTTTGTGTCCATTTTCCCATGACCCATATTAAACAATAGATTCGCATGCTATCAGTATCACTGTGTGGGAATTCTTCACATAAAACAGAAACAGGCCACATTTTTCTGAAGCAAGGGAGTAGGAGTTCAGATTCTAGAGAGTGACAGGAAAATTTGCTCTAAGCAAAAAAAGCAAGGCGTTTTTGCCAAGAAAAACTTTTTCCTGTAGTAAATCCATCACCCATGCCCTAGCAGACTTGCTTAAAAAAACAAAATAGTACTTTTGGGAAGTGCTTTGTTAACTTTTAACAGCCTTTTCCACTACTCTTTGGCTTTCTCTCAAGCCTTCTTGCCAAGTTGAAGTGATGTGGTGTGTTTGGCAGTGACATGCTTCGTTTAGGTGCCAGTGGTGAGCTATTGCTTGCAAGTCGTTTGCATTACTCTGTGAAAGCCTTATCACTTCTAAATACACTGCTGGTTCTAGGCAGTGTCCCATAGTGCTTTCTGCAAGATTTTGCTTTCAGGTCCTTACTTTTGAAGGGTTTTATTATTATTGTTATTTTTAATTCAAAGGGTTTGGAGGTGGTAGTGTGGTTGGTTTTTCTGCTTTGTTTCTGAATGTTTTTCCTAGGTCAGTTTAAAACCAGCTTGCTAGGACTTTTAAAAGACAATTCTGTTACTTCCAGCTCCCAAATGGTACAGGACAGAAATCTTCATTAGACAAAAAAAGGTGAGGAGCACTCAGCCCCATCCATTCACCTCAGCAACAGCTCGCTTGCCAGGGATCCAGTGCTTGTGGCTTCATATCCACAACAGTGCTGCCTTCTCTCCAGCTCAGAGAATCTGTGGGGTGAGCTGAATGCTTGGCAAAGAAGGTATATTTGAGGCTACAGCAGTAGAGGAGTTGGAGAACAAAAGACTCACCAGTGGGAATCGCTTTTCATTCGTTGTGCTTCTCATTGGGAATGGCTTATGTAGGAATTCGTATAATAGCACTGATTCGGGGAGCAAAAACTTGTTTCAACAAAAAGTGTTATTTTCTGAACTGATTTTCATCTGATGTATAACCAGCTGTGTGTACTGGTGGAGCTGGTCACTCCCATTACGCACGGCCTCTAAAACAGGTTGTCTTTGGTGCAGGTGTAACCCTCCCGATCCCATTTCTAAAGGACATGATCGTCTAACACGTTGCAAAATCATTAATCCACTTGTTTCTTTTAGCTGTATATCTTCTGGAATTAGTTTGTGTGGTTTTTCTGAGGATCACAGATGAGGTAACATGTGCCTCTTCCCCATGCCAAGTTAATCAGGAGCTCATGGGGAGGTTGCTTTGTGTGAATCACTGCCATCCTTCAATTCTGTACATTCCCGCTCAAATCTTTGCACATAAAGTGTGCTTTAGCAGAGAGCATTTCCTGGGACATTTGTAAACAGCGAGGATTGGATCATAGGATCTTCCTCTTGAGACCCGTTCTCCTGCAGGTACCTGGACAGCTTAAGATCCTATGGGATTGGTCCTGTTGGTGCTGCTCAGAGACGGAGGTGTCCATGTGCAGCTACATGTTGGTCTTGGGAGCAGCTGCTGTGACGGCGATATGAGATCTACAGTGAAATTTAAATCCTGCTCAGCTGCAGAAGCAGCTTCTTACCATGAAGTTCTGTTGTTCCTAACAGAAGTATTAACATTTTCACTGATGGGAGAATATTCCCAACTTCAGTAGAGTTAGATGAAAAAAATAGGAGTGTGGGGATGGAATGCTGAGAGGAATGGTAAATATTTTCTGGAGAATGTTTTGCATTGGAGTTCCCAAACATGCATAACAATTGGAAAAGAAGACAGACCTAAATTACTTTTTATTCATTTTTAAAACCTGAGGGTTTTCCTGGGAAACTCTATGGGTTATGTGTGTCAGGATGGGGTTAGATAGGGCCATTTTTTTTCTGTTTATAGTCTAACATGTCTTGTGTTTTCTGAGTGGAGGTGCCCACAGAAGTGTTTATCTTAACATCATTAAGGAATGGTATTTAAAAAAGAAATCCAAACACTTGGCATCTTCTTTTTCTTTGCATTCAGTTTCTATGTCTCACCTATCTCCTGTTTGTATTGAATTTCATCATGTTGCAGTTTCTTACCCAACATAACCAAATCTGGGGCAAAAATCTAATTGAGAATATACCTTCAAGTACCACGGCTTTCTTAGTTAAACAATGCGTGTCGCATGCTTTAGCTGCTGTGACATTGATTTAGTTTTGCCAGGAAAGCTGAAAACAATTTAACCGACTTCTGTAGAAAAACTACAAGATTACCAAAATGAAGAGATTTGATTTAAAAAAGCACCAAAGGAGCCCTGAAAAGTTAAACTTGATGTTCTGTTCCAAACGAAAAAGTACATAAATAGGAAATGTCATCTCTTTATCTAAAAAAAATCAAATATTCTAAGCCAAGAAAAAGATAAAAAGATCAAAGTCACTACTATACTTTACTTATGCTAATTTAAAGTATTAAGTGCTTAGTATGTACTGTTGCTTTTGAAGCAAAAGAATGTTATTAGTTGATGCAAGCAAGAATTGAGAGCATCTGAAACAGGTTAATATATGGTCTTTAGTCACAGGATTGGAAAAAATCCATTTCAAGCTTTTAAAAAAAAATCAAACAAACTTGGCACACAGCATCATTCTGAATAGGGTTTTACAGGATAGACTGAAAATAGCTGTTACAACAGAAGGGGAAAATGCATGTGAAATACTGGAGATTTAATGTGAAAAGGAACCGAAATCACCAGGTTACTTTTGAATAAAGCCTTCAAGCGTTTTGAAGCTATCTATACTTTTTTGTGTATATGCAGTGAAGTGCTATGTATGAAATACATATAGCCATGACCTGCCAGGAGGATTTTGGTTTCCCTGGAGACTATCAGTTCTCTGTTGCACAGGTTGGCTTGGTGAGTGAGAGCTATCTTGATAAATCCAAACCGTTCTCCCCAAGGTTACTAGTATGTCATTGCATTCGGACCTCTGTGTTGAAGGTTGAATTTATAAGTGCAGATGTCTCAGTGTCCTCTGTAATGTCCGGTTATTCAACATGTACCTGAAATTTGCAGTAACTATCTTGTGAATTGGGGAAAAACCTCCTTTATGTAACACTTCGATGGCAGTTTTCTCTTATTGTCTATGTTAAAATCTCTGATTTTAATTATAATTTTCAGTGTGTTGTGCAAAATGTACATCAAATCATAGTGCACATATTCAGTGTCAATTACTGCTGTTGACTTCTTTCTCCACCCTCTTCTCCAAATGTTTTGAAATCCTCTTGTCATTTTTCAGCTTGAAAACTAGACTTCAATCAGATTTATAGTTACTAATTATCTAGTGAATATGGAAAAAATTCCTAATATAATGCATGCAGCCTACTTTGTTCATCTGTGCTTGATTAAGAAAAACCCCAATAATTTCAAGTCTGCTCTCAGTTGGTTTGGATGGAAATATGTAGATTGATGTAATAACCTTTCTGCTTTTTAACTCCTTGAAGAGCCAGCACGTGCAGGGTTTTATTGACAGCAGGATATTTCCAGCAAACTGGAAAGCTTTGAAACGCTAATTCTACTTTTTTTTGTCTAGCAAGATGTAGGTAATTTAGAATTTACTAAGGCATGCCTTTTGTACTATTCCGAGGATATTATTTGTGCTTTTTGCAGCTCCTTTGCTATGGTTCGTGTTTGCTGATTTTAAAATTTGCAGAGTTGGGTGTTAATTCTGTTATATCCTGTTAAATCTGTAATGAAAATTCGCCAGAAATGTGGAAAGAACATCAAAGTGTTCTTAATAAAATAGAGGAGAAGGAAGGGGAAAAGATGGGAGTTATGCCAGGAAAGGAGAAATAGATGGAAAGAGAAATATAGCAGGGAGGGAATTGGAAGTTTTGTAGGCTGCAACGAATCTGTGAAGCTCCCTGGTGTTCATTGCTGTTGCTGCTGAAAGAAAAATAGTAAGCAAGTCAGCTAGAGAAGGCTCAAACAAAAAAAGATGTATCTTTTAAGATCTCAAGTGTTACGCTGCCACTGGCTGTGGGATGTCAGAAGATCTCAATGAAGTTTTTTAACCACTACATGGTTGTTGGGTGGCTCTTCCTTCGCTACGTTTTAAAATGTTTGATTTCTGACTGCTTGCTGTGAGAGCATATAACTTGCTGCACCACTGTGTGAGTGGTGGGAAGTCCTATTTTATGTTTTAAGCTGTTAAAAGGAACAGTGGGTGTTCGGTGTTGGACTTGGGCAGCTGAAGTATCGCTATCAGTAGATAAGCTTGGTTTCTGAAGACTTCAGTGCAAGAACCAGCGCTTCTTGGAAATAGAGATGTGAATAAATGTTCTGGCACTTACTGCAGTTCAGAATTAACCCTTTGTATTTCAGTGTAATGTTTGCCTTTGGAAGCTTATATAGATGTGTGATTAAAATGTTATAACTTCGAATGCTTTCTCCATTTGGTTAGATGTAACTGGCATTTTCTTGGATTTGTGAAAGGTAAATTATCTGTCTTTGCTGTCTCTGTGTTTGCTCTGTATCACTTTAGAAAGCAGAACCAGTTCCTTCCCTTTTGCAGAACAGGATGGAGGGACAAATAGCTAACATTTACTTGAAAGAGTTCAAGAGAGGATAGAATTTGGTTATTTTTTCTGTACACAATCTAAATGAGTAGTACCTCCCCTTCTTCATCTTCTTGCATTTTGTATGTTGCATGGTTGTTAAACCTTGCACCTGGGTAGTGGTCTTCGTTTTGCCCATTTTGCATAAGTCTGCCCACAAGCTAATACATGTAAGTGGTGAGTCATTTAAGAAGTGCCTGCTGATTTATTTAGGTAACTAGATTCTGTTTCGTGGGTGGTTTTTCACACTGTGTGGTGGATGTGATAGCCTGGGCGTGGTGGTTTTTTTTTTTTTTTAAACACCAAAAATAGAACTATTCCATGTATAATCCCATCATGTGCATCAGATGTAGCCAGTTCTTAAGATAGTTATGCTTTCAGGATACAGAAATGGAGCTTTGATTGGATGAAAGATAACCCAAAGATGCTATGAGATTAGACAACAGAACTGATGAGAGGAAGTCGTCTCATCTCATTCCATCTTTGAGCTGTTTCAGTACTTCTTGCTTTGACTAATGCATGTACCTAAAGGAGAGGATGTCCGTGTATGTCTGTGTGTGTACTTACGCGTATAGTCACATACATATGTATGTATCCATGCACTTGCATGCCTACATAAAGGTATTTATATACATACCTTCACAGGGTGTGTACGCAGTTTCAGTCTTTCTCCTTTTTCTTCTCTCTCCCTTCTTGAGATACAGTGCTTGTGCCTTTGAATATTTTTAAGTTCCATTATTACATTTTCGCTAAAAGTAAACAGCAGGAGCTTATTGAATGGTCCTCCTTCATTTAAATTCCTGATTTCTCTGGCATATTCACTGTTACTTTCTTTGGTGGGGACATTTATTGTATTTGCCTTGAAAATTGAAAGAATGTCATTTAGCAAACCAAAGAGCAATCTGAAATATTAACAGCCAGTGCCTTACATCTCTTGACAGCCTGAATGAGAATACATTGAGACTGTTTCATGCTTCTTCAAAGTTTAGGAGCCTCTGTACTCCTCACGGGAGCTCTATTAGAAAAGAAAAAAGATGATAATACAGCATGTAGTATTTTCACTACATAAGGCGGAGCTTTTAACTCATTAAATTCTAGCATGAGCATGTTTCAGTTAATCAAAGCCGTGTAACTCTGTAAGAAGCATCGTATATTCCCTTCTATGTCAGTTGTACTGCTTGAGGCTTTTAGTCTGATAAGCTTTAGCCTAGAAATAATTATTTGGAACTCTTTGCAAAACTCACTAGAAATCTGCTTACCGCTCTGTGTTATTTGAGTTTTATTATTAGTGGTTTTGCTTTTACTTTCATTGGGAGTGCTTTGACTCTTTGGTACATCTTTGTTGTTCTTAAGAATCTACTTGTGGATTCAAGGAGGAAAGAATTGTTAGGGTTCAATGAGAGTCACAACTGCATTGTGTCCCATGCAATTTGTGCAGTGTCAAAGAAAGCTCCTTAGTGTTTTTAACACGGAATTAGATATCTTTGTATTTTTTTGTTTGAAGTTGACACTTCAAACAAATGGAAATGGAATGAAAATAGCCATGTTCTCCCAGGACCAGGCAGTAAGTATTTTGATAATATTCAAGTAACAGTTTGCTTTCTGCTTTCCGAAGTAACAAATTGGCCTTACCGTGCTTTAATAGTGGAAATGGTGGTAGTTTGGATTCCTTCTGCTCTTTCAAACTGTATGGGAGCTGCTGAGTTACGGCCTGAACCTCTGATTGATGACCTGAGGTGAGCCATGAGTCAGCCAGAGGAGCACAGGTGAAGGCAATTCTCCTGTGCTGCTGGAAGGGGTGGAGCCAGGCTTCACCCCTCCTAGACCTATTTAAGAGCTGGCTACCAGTAGGGAAGGATCTCTTCTGGAGATTGCCTTTACTGGTGTTTTGTGAGCGAGCCCAGCATAGGGGTAAGCTTTCTATTTGCTCTCTTTTGTTATCGTAGTCTGCTTTGTCTAACTCTCTTGTTTATTTTGTGATTATAACATCCTAAAATTCTTTGATTATACATAAACCAACTGCAAAATATGGCAGTGAAAAGTGCTTTAGAAATGTTCTTATTATAGTACAGAGAGGATCTTTTCGCGTCTGTTAGACAAAAGCCAGCCCCTCCCAAAAGGTTTTACAGTACCCCCTCCTTCAAGTGTGTGCTGTCACCCACCCACCTCTCCCTGAGGAGCTCAGAGCAGCAGTCGTTTGTTTGTGCATCCTACGTGTCATGAGCATGGGCTTTCTATCTCTGTGCTTGTACCTTCCAGCAAGAATGAAATGCAGGAAATTTTGTGGTCTTAAACCAGATTTATGCATTCACTCGTACACACAGTCAGTGATATGCTCCCTTCCCATGTTATTGTCTCCATTCGTTGTTGCTATTTAGCTTCCTGCCAGCAGACACGCAATTACAGCCACCTCGGTGTGATTCATGAAGCACAACAGAGCAAGCTAATGCTGTTTTCTATGAGGCGGTCACTAAAGGCAGAAGGTAAATAGCCAGATCTATTATAAACCCTGCAGGAAATCAGTGGATGTTGTTGGGTAATGGCTCTATTACCATACAAGTGCAATTCTGCATGTGTCTTTTCATCTTTCGTGCTCATCTGGTTAGGACCATTGATGCTAGTGCCTGGCCCCTGTTGAGTTCTTGAAGGCAGTGCAAGAGAAAGATTTGGGTGCTTTAGAATATTAAGGTTAAGCACTAAGAAACTCAGACCTGTATTTGACCATTTCAGTGAAGAGAAATTAAGTAAATCTAATTTTGGCACTTTGTGACATAGTTTGGCACTTCATGCCAAAGTGCCGTTTGGCACTTAAGATAGCATAGCTATGGTTCAACTATTTGCTAAACAGGATAAAGAAATCAAAAAGTAATAGAATTTCTTTTAGCTGTGGCATTAAGGTACATAGCAGGAAGCGAAATTTGCTGGTTATCAAATACAACAGCCTAAAATAATCTAATTCTGCTCAGGATATCTATTTCAAAAAGAGGAACTGTAGATAGTACATAAATAATAAAGTTGATTTTTTTTGTATTAAGCATGAGGTAATAGATGAAACCATGCTTTATTTTGTAACGTTTCATAAATATCTTTTTTATTTGAGGATGTTGGATTTATAGCATCTCCCAAATGGTTTTAATAGAGAAGATTTAGCCTGCTTGTTGCAGCTGTTTTTTTCTCTTCATATTTGATGAGGATGCAACTACTTTCTGTAGGATGGACCATCACACAGTTGTCAGAGATCTTAGGAGTTATGCTTTAGTTTAATTAAAGGGAAGAGCAGTGTTTGTTAACTCTGTCTTTCAGAATGAGTGATCCTTTGGTCTAAAGACCTTCAGTAGTCCAGTTGGCTGCATACTGAGGAGCTTTGTATGTTGCCACAGCAACTTTCTGCAAAAAAAAAAAGTGATCATTCCTGGGATGAATATTACTCTTGTGGTAGCTTTGCCAAAGCTTTTTGTCCCAAAAAGAAAATAACACAAAATAACCCAAGTCTTTTGTCATAGTACCATGAATTGGGAGCATGTTTCAAGAGAAGGTGGCTGAGGACCTGTGTGGCATCTCCTGACAGCAAAGGCCTCTTTGTCTGCAGGATTAATTGGGCTCTGGTGTATGTCTGATCTCTCTTGCAGCAGTCCATGATGATTTCTTGGAACTCAGGGAGGTGACACTGGTGCTTCCTGCTGCTCACCCATTCCCACAGATAATTTGGGAGAGTTTCTTATAGTTGCTGCAGTAATGCAGTGCAAGTAGAGCTGGATGGAAAGAGGAGCTCATTAAAACAAGGAGGAGGAACCAGTTCTCCTCCATACATGTCTCTCCAGCCATATTTCTCAGCCTACTTTTGTCCCTCATGACCTGTGTGTCAGATTGTATTATCTTTCTCTGCCTTTTGGAACTGCAGAGACAACACTCCACATATATACATGATTGAACCTGTAGACTTTTATGTCAAATCTAACTTTTTATTGATTTTTCTGTTTTCTCTGGAAGATGAGGATAGTGAGTGGGGTGGGCAAATTTTCCCCATTATTGGCAAAGAACGTGCAGGTCCTAAAGCCTGGAAAAGTCATTTGGACCATATAGATGCAAACTGTGTAATGCAGACTTGCTTTTCTTATTGAAAAAAGCTGTAGTTTTCTGTCCATATCTGAGCATTGCCAGAAGTATTTTCAGTTACTGATCAGGAAACAAAGTTAATCTGTCTGATAATCAGTTCCAAAAGCAGCCAGTACTTCTATTTCCTCTTTGAACTTAAAAAAAAAAAAAAAAAAAAAAAAAAAAAAAAAAAAAAAAAAAAAAAAAAAAAACCAACCAAAAAACCCGAAACACAACAACACAGCATTTGTCATTTAAATGTTTCTTACACACACTTTTAGATTCAGACAGAATAAGCAGTAGAGTCTTTGAGGTCAGTTTGCAAAGTGCAACAATAAATAATCATCCACAGAGATGACCGGAGGTCTGGAGCACCTCCCCTGTAAGGACAGGCTGTGAGAGCTGCAGCACTTCAGCCTGGAGAAAAGAAGGCTCCAAGGAGACTTCACAGCAGCCTTCCGATACTTGGAGGGGGCCTAAAGGAAAGCTGGGGATGGACTGTTTGTATGGGCATGTAGTGACAGGAGGAGGGGCAATGGTTTTAAACTGGAAGAGGGTAGATTTAGACTAGATATCAGGAAGAAATTCTTTACTGTGAGGGTGGTGAGACACTGGAACAGGTTGCCCAGAGAGGCTGTGGATGCTCCCACCCTGAAGGCCTTCAAGGCCAGGCTGGATGAGGCTTCGAGCAACCTGGTCTAGAGGGAGATGTGCCTGCCTATAGCAGGGAGGTTGGAACTAGATGATATTAAAGGTCCCTTGCAACCCAAACCTTTCTATGATTCTATGAAATAAGGAAACATGAAACAAAATGTAAAACTTAGAGTTCATTTTGTTTCAAGACCTACATGGATGCTGCTAAAAGAGTTCAGCTTTACTTTTTGGCAAAGTAGAGGCTTTTCACATCTATTATAAGTACTGGAATTATGGAAGTTTTTATTCGGTCATTTATTTGCTCTGCTACTTTACACAATTCCCTATTCAGCACAACTTTGATTTTCGTTTATCTTTTGACAGGGACATGATTAGAATTCTCTTTAACAACTAAACCAAAAAGTTGGCCAGGTTTTATATGAAGTTTTAGGTGACTTCATGAAAATGTTAGTGTTCTGTATTTAAGCTAAAGTAAGGAAAGACTGTATCAATGACTGCCTTTATAAATGAGATGTTTTCAAGTAGGTTGAACCTTAGAAGAATTAGCTGAAGAAATCGCTGAAATCTTACCATTCAAGTTTGAACACGGTTGGAGGATAAATGTGGCTTTCCAGGAATGTGTGATGTCCTTTTTCAAACAACATAATTGTTAGTGCAGCTTAGATGTGCACTATGTACTGTGAGGGTCACAGCTGAGAATGGCTGTTGAGAGCTGAAAGGAAAAAATAACTGAAATTCACTAAGGACAGGGACATTTGGCAACTGTTAGTTGTTGAGAAAGGCATCTCATATTTTTTTCTCATGTGGTATAAACTGGCATGCTTTGAATAATAAATTCGAACCTCTTCCAGTCTCCAAAACAGTGATGAGGCTTGTGCTGGATCACTGTCATGAGCTTCGGGTATTTGAAGACAGGTGTAGTTGAAGATAATCAGGAGAAGACCCATAAAAATTATTTAGAAAATATAAGGGAACAGAAAGCACTGAAAGATCTGGGTCTATGCACTCTGAAGAAGACAAGATTAGGGTGTAATATGTACTGGAGATTGTAAAATATTGATAGAAAAAGTGGTGTTCTACTGAGGAAATGCAACTCTGAACTTCAGAGCAGGGAATTTAGACCGAGTGCTCAGAAAACCCATTGAACAGTAAGGGGAGTGATGTACTGAAAGATTGTGTTTGGGGCTTGTGGAATGGAGCTCCATTTCTAAAGGATTTTAACAACAGAGGAAACAGTCTGTGAGAAATAGCTAAACCAGGACCAGTCCTGACTCTGGGTAATAAAATGGGCAAGCTGGATGATCCCTTACAGCTGTTATCTGTTACATTCTTTTTGTAATCATCAAGTGTCCCAAGGCTCCAATTACATGTGTTTTCACACTTTCCCTTCAGGTTAGCTTTCAGGGATCAGTAGTCACACTCCTATGCTAATGAGTGGACTTCCTGTGAGTTTTAACGTAACGTTACGTAGCGTAACGTAACGTGAGTTTTAAGGCGTACTTAGAAGAGTCGAGATGCTGGGTTTATGTGCAAGGTAAACATGAGTTGTCATAGATGATTGTTAAAAATTGGAGTACCGTTACCAGAATTAGCATTACTGATTAGTGTTTAAGCATTTACTTGTATCCAAGGAAAACTCTCATTTAGAGAACTGTACTGGCCTTCATGTTCTTTTGATTAATTAAATTGTTTGCAACATATTTGGGAGTTTTTGGAGTCTCTGTATCACGAGGGAAAAGGTATTTCTGGCATTGGGGTTTCTTTCCCTGTATTGATCTCCACTAGGGTCCGGTAAGTAGCAGTCAGTTGAATTATTTCTTATGTGGTATCCCTTTTTATGTTTCTCTTGTGATTTTTATGCTGTTATAGAAGGTAGAACCATATTGTCTGTCAGCACACACATTGCCTCCATTTCTTGTTTTGCAGAAATTGAAGTTCTGCATCTTCCAGTCCAGTTCCTGCACAGTCCTTGGTGAAAGCGTTCTGTTGTCCTCCTTTGGAACGTGGTCTTATATAAAGAAAAGGCGTACAAAGCACAGCCATTCTGTTATACTTTGAATTATTTCCCTGTATTATAAGTTTTGAATATTTATTAGTCTTTTATAACCTCTTTCATTATTCATAATGGGTAGCTACAGAATGTGATGAAAAAAGCGGAACAATGAAACCTTATTTTACATCACTGATGTCTTTCATACAAACCATTCTCTGGTAAATTTTTTTAAGGGAAGGCCCAAGCTTGCAAGGTGCTGGGAACCTCTGTTGTGCTTCTTGTGACATCCATCCCAGTGGGAGGGGAAGCTGTTCAGCACCTCACCATACACTGTGCTCCAGCATAGTTAGAAATGAAATAATAAGTAGCTCCCAACAGAGATGGAAACGGAAAGGCAAAGGCCAGGAAGGAAAGATAGCTTTTCAGAGAAGATTTCAGAGTATGTGAAGTTTTACTAATTTAGAGAAAAAGACAGTGAAAGGCTGATTTAAGTGATTTATGGGATTTTCTCTGGAAACCCACAAGACTCCAAGGAGATGCAGGGAATTGCTGTACTGGCTGCCTGTTTTTGAATACATTGAATCTCTGACAGCAGTCAGCATTATCTGTTGCTTCATAGGAAGGCATAACACTCCACATCAAACACATTGGGCATGGATTATTTTCATGCATAGGACTCATTATCATCTCTAATATATACTGGTTTAAATCCTGAGATTCTGTGTTTACTGTCTGTTCTGAAAAGATTTCTTATCACTATGGGTATTAATTGCTCTTAGTATTGTTATCAGTATACCTACAAAATACTCTTTGGATGTATTGGTAGATATTCAGTCTCAGCAGTGTTTTGTCAGTGATCTACAAGTAAAACAATACAACTTTTGTGGAGATGTCTACTTTAGTTCGTTGCTTTTCAATTTGACATGGACAGCCCTCATTGATTATCCCCTTTCCCTCCCAGACCATGTAGGGAATTTGGTTTTTTAATCACACCAGTCTCTTAAGCAATAGAAGTTCTTCACCAGAACAGTGTGCTTAAAATATGAAATACAAAATGGACTTCAGGAAAAGGTTCTGTGTTCATATTGTAGATTATTGTGAAGCTTGCTTAACTCTGAAGAGCCTGGATTTTAAAAAACATGATAGTCTGGTGTAAGATTATTGACCAATTTCTTTTTGTTTCCAGCTGAGCTACCAGGATCATCTGCAATCAAGCTTTCCTCTTTGCGTGATCTTCCAGCTCAGCTGCAAGAATTATACCAGCAGGGCTTCGTCTTGGCTGCTGTCCACCCCTTCGTGCAGCCAACTGATGAAAAAGAGAAAACTCCCCAGGAACAAATCTTCAGGGCTGTGCTTATCAAGAAAACAGAAAGGTAAAGCACTTCCAGTGAACTGAGATAAAAATAGACAATGTGATTTCCTGCTGAGTTTTGACCTACATCAGGAAATTATAGCAGTTTACTGTGCAAAACTTGATTTTTTTTTATTTTTTTATTTTTTTATTTTTTTTTTTTTTGTGTGTGTGTGTGAGTGTCTGTGGGCTTGAATAGGCTTAACATGTTCTTCGTGTTTACAGTTCATATCCAGCTTGGCAGAAGACTCGGGGCATAACAAATTGAAATATGCTGTATATTTTGGGATGTGTTGTTGTCAAAGGCAAACAAACAAACCCTATGCCTGACAGTTTGTGAGGATGGTCTAGTCGGTACCCTTTCTTTTAATAATTAAGACAGAAGAAATATTTGCTCAAAAAAAGACTTTTTCGTGTTTTTGTGTTTAGAGGGTTACAGTTAATGCAATTAATTTGAGAGCCACAGTACTACTGCATTATTTTATCTGTAGACTTTGGGCTTTTCTTTCCTCTAAACAATACAAGTTCCTTTAATTTTTTAATCGACACAAGCTGCTTGAATAAAAAGATACTTTCTTGTTTTGTTCAAAGTCCTAAGATGCATTAATGCTCTTCATAATCACGGTTTGAGGATGAATAAACAAACAGGAGTTCTGTTCTTTTATGTTTTAATCTCATTCTTAAAAACATCAATAGAATGTACTGCTAACTAGTTCAAAAGCAAATTAAAATGGGAATATTTTAAACACAGATTTAGGATTTTTACTTCGCTATTTCAAATACAGTTTAATGTTATTTGGGCATTCATAAAAGCTGTGTTATTGCAGTTATGTTGTTTTTGCACATTAATTGCATTCTCCATTCCCCCCTTTTACATTGACCTTTACTGAAATCCAGGGGATAACTCAGTGTCCACTTGCTGATTCCAGTCTCTGTCTTTCTGCTGCTGTGTGAATGAAAATATTTCGGCTCCTCTTTAAAGCAAAACCACCATTCAGTTCATTACAGCGTGGCGATCAGTTGGTAGGAAGTATGAAGAGGGTCAAACTTCAGTCTGCGAAGTAAGAAGTTCTGTGTTTCATTACCAGATTTGCAGGCGTTAGGTATTTCAGGCAACATTAGCTTCTGAACTAACTTTTAATTGCCTCAACTTGCTTTTAGTTTTATTAATGCAGAACTTTGAGCTGTCTTCCTGATCCTGTTGTTTAAAGGGTTTCCAGTTGTATGGTCAAAACATAAAATGTTTGGCTGAGCAGTGGACTTCTTGAGTAATATTGAGATTGGCTTACCTGTTCATTAGGCCTCGCTTGCCCTGTCCTTCTCTGATGCAGATAATGAAAGTATGTGCATGCCTGACTTTGCAATGGGGTCATAGGACTCAGCATCTTTCAGGACTGAGACATATCAGGGAAAAACAGCGTTGTCCTTGGCAGTCAGAATGTAAGAATGTATTGCCTTAAAGCTAGGGAGCTCAGCATCTTGCTGTTGTACCATATCCAGTGGTTTACATCTGCACAGAATGAATGTGGAATACAAGATCTTAATTGCCTACTCACTTGCTTGGGTGCCAGTGTTTCACACTCTTTAGACAGCTGTAAACGACTGTACAAAATTAAAAACAGTAGAGAGTCTTGAACCAATTAGATTTCCTCTTACGTTCATGCTTCATTTCTTTGCATTCTCTTATCTGTCATTTCTAGCTGCCTGAGAAAAGTGGTAGAGAGTTGGTGCAGTGGGAAAAAACAGAGAAGTATCAGAAGGGGAAGTGACATCAGTTTGGTATTACTTGTAGTTTAAATACTCCTGAGTTTGGCTAAGGGTATGAGAAAAACTGCTTCCATAGTGTGTGAATGTAATGAATCTTTCAATTGTCAAGCACAATGAAGAGAGAAGGATATTCCGTGGATTTCACATGACCATGAACTGTGTAGAGACGTATTGTACTGGAACCATGAATTTATCCAGTTCCAGCAAGAATTGTGAGTGTGGAAAATGTATGGCAATAGGAAAATTTTTAAAAAAGATCTTTCTTGTTACATTGCTGGTAAAAAATAAATGATACTTTTGCCCCTGAAGAATGTCAGGTCTCAGGCATCTGTAGGCTATCTTT
The DNA here is from genome assembly GCF_951394365.1 of Tetrao urogallus. NCBI lineage: Eukaryota > Metazoa > Chordata > Aves > Galliformes > Phasianidae > Tetrao > Tetrao urogallus. The sequence continues at coordinate 17,839,654 of NC_136820.1, forward strand.
GTATAAAACAGCTGAACTCCTGGGTAGTTGTGAAGGTCTGCTTATGACATTTGTTGGTGAGATTAGTGATAAATTCTTTTTGTGAGATTTTGAAGTGTAAGTAATCCAACTACAGTCACAGATTCAACACTCACATGTCAAGTTAAAAGTGGTCTCTTGCTGTTCTCTCTGGTGTGGTGTCAGGCATGCACAGGGAGCCAAGGAGTGAGAACAAGCTCTTTGCTGGGGTGTGGGGCCATCCTCAGAATTCCGTATCCATCTGCAAAACTTCAGGGCTGTAGCTTCTGTCTTACTACAGGTATTTCTTCACAGATGGTTCCAACACCATACGCTTATCTTGCAGGTTGTCCAGCAGGCACCAGGTGTGTTTTTTTCACCTAGTTGTTATTGTTGCCTGAATGGAATGTAAATGGAGTTGTTACATTAGTACTTTTTGATTCAGTAATATCAGTTCTGTGTATACAGAGGTAGAACTGAATAGTTGAACTAGTCTGTCTGCTTTAATCAGTGTTACAACTTTCTATGCCTGTTTTATGGTTTAAAATGAATACTGTCACCTCGCATTTTGAGTTGCTATATTAACACCTAATATTAAGAGGCTATATTAGCTGCAGCAGATGATGTGCAGCAGGACCTACAAGCTGCTGCTATTGTGAGATTTGCAGTGCCTTCATTTGTTAGAGACTAAAATGTAGAAAGGAGCTTGGACATGCTATGCATTAAAATTCGCTGAAAAAAAGTATCTAATAGTGTTGATCCTCCTATTTTGCCATTGTCCTGGAGTTTTAAAACACTCGATGTAGATTTGCAATGTGGTTGCACATTTGCTGCTTTCTTTGCAAGCCACTAGAGTAGTTCCATGTTCAGTCTGTACTAGTATCTTTGTCACTACATTGTTTTAGCTATCTATTCATTAATGGTAAATACGGAAATAAGAGTCATTCACGCTTGAGGACATTTAAGGAAATACATTTCTGACATCTGTGGAAGACACAAATGTTGAAAAGCAAGGTTTGTCCCTTGGAAATGTTAAAAAAATAACCACGGAAGGATAGATTTTTCTTTTTCAAGACAGCAAAACTATCTACACTGCAAAAAGTTCAATTAAATAGATCAAGTAAATGTAGAAGTATTCAATTCCTTAGAGGTACTGAGCTCAAAGATAGTCTGCTGAGTAGCTGAAGGACTCTACCATAGCTCTTGTATGCCATAGCTCTCATATTTATTTAATATAATAGATTTAAATCTATTTTATTTATTTCTATAGCATCTAATTGCATTATGCACGCAGGTCAGTTGGTCAGAGATAGTTTGGAAGTCAAAGAGAGTAATGGAATATTTGAATGTGATTTCTTTCTTCTTCTCTCTCAATTTCAGTGAACTATTAAAAACAAAAAGCAATTGACTATTTTACTTACTGTACTAATTTCTGACGTGCTCAGTTTTCTCAGAGTTGTTGTTTGATAAGAAAATATGCAGAGAGGAATCTTCAAGCCCTCATTTTTACTTTTTTTTTTTTTTTTTTTTCCAAATAAATGCAAGGAAGGCTCCAGATGTGAAGTGCAGCCCATTGCTGATTCACGTTGATTCACACTTGAGAAAAGTTGATTCACGCTGATTTACACTTGAAGACAAGCATTTCAGCAAAAAGGATATATGGTAGTATTATGAGAAGCTGTGATAGCGTGTTTCTCTTGGCGAAGGGAATGAGGAAGGTCAGCTCATTTGTAAGGTCCTGTCTAACAAAAATGAGGTGAACAGCATGCGTGTCGTTTATGTGTCATGGAGGAACAGAACAGGAACAGAAGATCATCAGTTCTTCAGGTGTGAGATAACACTTCTCCTTTTTCCATTTTATTTCCCAAACCCACTAGTTCTAAACACTGGAATCTTGAGTTTAAATGTCTTGTGCACATCAATATTGCTGACAGCGTGCCTGTTTCTTGCGAAGAAATCCCTGAATCAGCCTCTAAACAAGAAAGCCATAGCACAAAGCTGCTTTAATTATTCCCTTCACTGTAGTGACACCTCTGTCTGATGTCGTGAAGTTTAAAAATCAATGTTAATTAAAACGTTTGCACTTCTCTTCCTAAGTACTATGCACAACATTATCTTCTGCTAAGAACTACTGATGTTCCAGACTCACCAGCTGTCTACTTAGAGTAATTCTTGTGTGTTTGCAGATGCTTTATTTTACAGCAGCAGAGTGAAGCGGGAAAAAATGTGGATTCTAGAGAAGTCCTCGTTTCCATGGTTCATGTATCTCTTAACACACATTCTTTTACACATCTTCCCTCCAGTGACTAAAGCAGTGATCAAGGAAATGTTGCAATGCAGAATTAGACTAAATAATATAATTCTTTTGCAGACTTCTATGTTTACCTCAAACAACTTTGCAGCTGTTCTCCTTTACTGTAAAATAATGAGGTGTCAGGTGCTCCATTGATGCGCTTGATGATTCTATTTTTATAATTTCTCCATGTTCATTAATCCCGATGAAATGCAAACTTTTATCACTGGGCCAAAAATAATTGTATTTATCAGCAAAGGAATTTGACAGACTTGAGTTCAAAAGTTTAATGGTAAAGCAGGACTTTTTCAGGGTTTTTCTACTGTTACACAATTTAATTCCAAGTGATTTCTGTTTGTGCTGCTTTCTGAGAAGTTGCTAAATTTTTGTGTCCTTTGCGTTGCTTAAAATCTGGGTTCTGCAAACAACAAGTTATATAAAGGTAGAATTATTTAAATGTGAATACGGAGTATTGAAATGGCTTCAACATGCAAATGAATGAAACAAAATGTTGGTAATTGTGGTGTTTCTTCAGTGCTGTGTTTGCATTTCCAGCAGTCACTGCGCACTTGGTGTTTGCTTAATTATGTTGACTGAATGTTTTGGGCAGCTGAGCAAGGGGAAACCCTGATTTTTTGCATCCAAAAGACCAGCTGTTTCTCTGTCTTTTTCCAGTAATGCTGAACTCCCCTTGCAGTTGTAGTGAACAGCTTCTGTTTCCATGAAGGCAGGAAAACTGTTGTACTGAAGAACTGATGAAGTGTGACAATACATAATCACGTTAGGAAGAGGCAGCAGCCTCTTGAAGCTCGATGCTTCACAAAACATGGGTTGGTCCTCTGGCATTTGGGTTTACACGTTTGCTTTCCAGAGGCAAGGAAAATATTTTGGAAAATATTCAGACAATCTATGAAACTTGTGATTCTTAGATGTTTCAGAAACACCTTCTAGGCTGAAAATGATTTTTTATTTCCGCATGCATTTTTGTTACTCAAAACAGAGAGTTCTTGCTCTGACTTTGTGCAGAATTTCTTTGATTGGGCCTTGAGCCATCACTGTTGCATCTCCTTGGCAAGCCCTCTTTGTATTGCCTTGGATATTTTCTCAATTTCCATGTGGAAAATTTTCATGCCATGTTTGATGCTCAGTGGCGCATATCACTCATCACAAACATGCATGATGATTTGGAGCCTTTCTTGGAGTGCGCAGTGCGCCCTGCCAGCTGCATCTCCATTCCTTTGTTGTCTGCAGGTGTGTCAAAAGCATTCTTCATCCCCTCTTCTGTCACTGATAAAGTTGTTAAACACGACAGGTCCCCAGCAGCAGACCCCTGTGGTACTCCACCTGTTTCTGGTGGACAGGGCATCACCATTAACCAATTGGTTTGTCCACATCTTTTTTTCCAGACTGTAATATCCTAACTTAAATACCAGAATGCTCTTATGAGAACCTACCTAGAGTTCTGCCTTCAGCTCTAGGGCCCCCAACACAAGGACACAGAGCTGATAGAGTGGTTCCAGAGGAAGCCACAAATACTATCAGAGGCTGGAGCATCTCTCCTGCAAAGAAAGGCTGGAGGAGCTGGGCTTGTTCAGACTGGAGAAGGGCAAGTTCAGGGGAGACCTCGTTGCAGTCTTCCAGTAACTACAGGGGGCCTGCAGGAAAGCTGGAGAGCAGCTCTGTCAGCAAATGTAGTGACTGGAAAAGGGATAACGGCTTTAAACTGAAGAAAAAAAACAAAAACAAAACAAAACAAAAAACAAAAAAAAAAAACAAAAAAAAAAACAAAAAAAAAACAGGTTTCTATTATATATTAGGCAGAAATCTGTTACTCAGAGGGTGGTGAGGCACTGGCACAAGCTGCCTGGAGAAGCTGTGGGTGCGTAATCCCCAGAGGCTTTCAAGGCCAAGTTGGATGGGACCTTGGGCAGCTGATCTGGTGGATGGCAGCCCTGCCTATGGCAGGGGAAGTTAAAATCACATGGGCTTTAAGGTCAGTGCCAATCAAAACCATGCTGTGATTCTGTGAATATTATGAGTGTGAACACCAAACATCTTTCCTAGACTGCTGTAAATGACCAGTCATTTTGTTATCAAAACAAGTCAGGTTGGTCATTATTGTTTTGCCCTTGCTAAACCCTTGCCTGTTAACTTCATCTTCTTCATGGGCTACAAAGTTTCTGCAGAAATACAGGATCTCCATTCTAAGGTGTTTCGAAAGAATACAGCCTGAAGAAAAATAACACTGATCTTCTCCAGCACTCTTGTGCTTTCTAGAGCTGGCAAATGTACATACTTCGCTCTGGTACAGTAAGCTATTAGTTTAAATGTAAGTGCATCTGTGTGTGTCTGTATGTATATTGATTTGATTCGTAGGTAGGACATAGGCCTAATTGTGGCAAACTTCTGACCTTACTTTCAAGAACATTAGGATCAAACGCATTTTGTGTGCTAATGCAGTGTGTGTTGTTCTCAGCAGGCTGATTTCAGCTTGCTGGAGGAACAATATTTATTTCTTACCCAAGAGTCAACAGATATCTTCCTTTAGCTCAAGGGACAATGGCTTGAGTTTTTAAAGCCAGTTATTTGTTTCAAGTTCAAAGAAATTTCCTTACAACAACTCCTAACGTTGACCCAAAATAAATGTTCTTTCAAAAGCATTCTCAAAATTAGAAACACTTGTTAAGTGTTGAGGACGTGTTAAGAAAGACTGTATCCATGCATGCCTGAACTTTTCTCCAGAAACTCTATATGCTTCTGTTATTTTTTTTTTTAAATTACTATCAAATAATGCGTATTCCAGTTATAAGACTTCTTATGTAAGTAAGAAAATACCTACTTGATAAAGTTCAGACGGAGGTTTTAATTCCTGTTTGGAGTTGAGCTTGTTATGATGCAATATACCTACACATATTTTTTGTAAAAACAAGAATAATATGTTTCTTTAGGTGGGCAACATACGTTTTTGTGAATTTTTAAGTATTGACTTTTTGGCTTTCAGATAATTGAATTTTGACAGTTCTATAACCTGGAATTACACAGAATCACAGAATCACTAAGGTTGGAAAAGACCTACAGGATTATCCAGTCCAACCATCCACCTATCACCAATAGTTCTCACTAAACCATATCCCTCAACACAATGTCCAAACGTTCCTTGATTAGACCCATATCAGCCACTAATGTTAATCCTCTAAATGTGTTTCTGTTTTCTCATAATGTAGATCAAATTGTTATACATGTGCAGTTACATTTTGAAATGTAAGCTGTTTCGGTGTGGAATTATTTCTGTGTAGTGGGAAATCTTGAAACATCGCTTGCTTTTCTCACGTCGTGTTAAAGAAACAATCACTTCAGAGTATCTGTGCAGCTTCAAGTCTGTTTTCATGTTTTTGAATTCATAGGTATGAAGAACTTCATGAAGATTAGGACATAGTGGTATTCTATCCCTTACTTTCCTATTGTGTCTGAAGAGGGCTGGAAATCCAGTACGTAACAGACACTGAATTGTCAGCTTTAATAGTTACTGTGTAAGTTACTGGTACTCTACAGCTGGTAATGGTTTATCTACCATGAAGTGGTGCTTAACTGCAAACAGGTGTATAGGAAATGACAGCCTACTGAAACAACCATCATAAAATATTTTTTGGCCGTGAGCTTCCAACTATAAGTGAAAATCTTAGATATTTTATCTATTTTCTTTACTGGCAGTAGAGGTCCTGTTCAGGATTCAGTACCCAACTCTTTTAAGTCTGTGGTCCTCATTTTGCTCCTAATCAGTGACACTTCAGGGTGCCCCTCTACCCCCAGCCCCAACATGCTGGCAAGCACTGTCCCTCTGAATAGTGCCAGGTAGACTGTAATTCCTCTCAGCTATTTGCCACCCTGTGGTTAAGATTTTTGGCAGTCAATGAGGACATCCACAGGGATAGAAAATCCTTAACCTGGAAAATCAATAAAGGTGAAGCATGAGATACATTACAAAGGAAGAAAAACAATTAAAAGCCCAGGGTGTATAAAATGCAGTGGAAAGCCCCATCTGTCCCCATGGTTACTAACTTGTAGTTTCCCTCTCTCGTTGTGGACAGGACAGTTCCCTTCTGCATGCAGAGGAACCATGTCCTTCACACTGCCGCTTCTGTTCCCTTGCAAGTTTCACAAAATATATTACAAGTACAAGCCTTGGTCATTGTGTACCAGCTTTTCCTGTTAGTCCTAGCTTCCAAGGTACAGCATCACTGTATTACAGTGTGTCTCTTTCTGGTTTGAGAAGCTTTTAATTAGAAGAGCAAAGGTAATAAAACTTGAATGTTCATTTGGAGACAGTGAATAGTGGGAAGATTCAGTTTTCCATCCTAGAAGGATGCAAAGAAAGAGGAGGAAGACATTGCTAAGTATAAATGAAGAAAAGTAATCTTTCAAATTGCTGAAGCTTATACTTTTTTTTTTTTTTTTTTTTTTTTTTTTTAAACTAAACTAGTTTCAGAATTTCTCTTTTTGTTGAGAAATATTTTATGATGAGAAGGTGGAAATGAACTTTATGTAAAACCATTTCTTTCATTTAAAAATATTTTATATATTGACCTCCTATTAAGTTCTTGTGATACAAAATTAAGAAGAGATTCCAGGTTATGGATGACTGGGTTAATTTTCAGGTGACTGACATCATTCCTCCTTCAGAAGAAGGGGATATGAGTGCAGGGTTGAGAATGAAGTCAGGAGATCTGGACTTCACTTTTGATTTATCTTCTGACTTATGTGATCTTGATAGATATTCCTATTTTGAATTGTAGAATCATAGAATGGCTTGGCTTGGAAGTGACCTTAAAGCCCACCCAGTTCAAACACCCTGCTATGGGCAGAGCTGCCAGCCAGCAGCTCAGGCTGCCCAGGGCCCCCTCCATCCTGGCCCTGTGTGCCTTCAGGGATGGGGCATCCACAGCTTCTCTGGGCAGCTGTGCCAGTGCCTCATCACACTCTGACTAAAGAATATCTTCCTAACATGTAACATAAATTTCCTCTCTTCTTTTAGTTTAAAGCCGTTACCCCTTTTCCCATCACTAGCACATCATGTAAAAAGTTAATCCCCCTCCTGCTTATAAGCTCCCTTTAAGTCCTGGAAGGCTACAGTGAGCTTTCTCCAGAGCCTTTCTTCGTAGGGGAGATGCTTCAGCCCTCTGATATCTTTGATATCTGATATCCTCCTCTGGACCTGCTCCAACAGCTTCACATCCTTCTTGTTCTGAGGGCCCCAGGCCTGGATGTGGTACTCCAAATGCAGCCTCATGAGGGCAAAGTAAAGGGGGACGATCGCACCCCTCTGCCTGCTGGCTGCCCCTCTTTTAATGCAGCTCAGGATACAAACAGTTTGGCTTATTCTGGCGATTTTTACTTTGGGGATCCTACTTCATATTCTGTGAGGAAAGTGATCCAAAAAGTAGTCCCGTTAAATTAAAAAAGGAAAGAGAAAATATAACTTCTGATCAGCTTAGAATTTACTCATACCTATATTTAGCTACTTACGTCTGGCTATGCTAACAATATTCAAAGAGCGTAATGGGAGACTTTTATGATATTGATGAAATGCTTTGTGACTCATGTATGAAAAGCACTGTTTATTATATAGAGGCTGCAAATACGTTCTTGTCCACCTGGCTTTGCTCAGGAGATAATTTTTTGCAGTCTGTGCAATCCAGTGCCGTTTATTACCTTTGAATAAAAAGCTATAGCTCTAGGTTTGTTTGTTTGTTTTTAACTGAATAAAAGGCTTTTACTTTTTTTCCTAAAAAGCTATAAGCTACCAGTATGGACGAAGACCTCCCTTTAGCATATACGAATGTATTTTACTTGGATGCATGGAAAAATATGGAAAAATTGTTGGTAATATACAGTATGTCTGTGAGGCTACCTAAAGTCTTTATGGCCTTTAGCGGGATCTGCTACATGTATTCTGTAAAATAATGTTCCTAGCAAACTGCAGTGATATTTCATGCAGTTATTTTCAGGAGCCCTAGAGCAGAGGAATTCATTGTCTTTTTGTTCTCTTAAATATTTACAAGCAGCAAGTGCGTTTCACAGTAAGTGCTTGTTAAAGGGGGAAAAATAAACAGGTCATTTTAAGCTATTATGGTAAGAATCACCATGTTTTTATCGATATCATCTGCATCTCAAGTAGTTTTGCAAGTATGTCCTCCAAAAACTGCATGAAATGAGAGGCCAGAAAGTTGCTGAGGTGAAGGAGAGGAATTAAGATAGAGTGTTTCAAGAATGAACTACTCTCAACCTTACACATGTATAAACCTCATCATTAAAAGTTGAGAAGAGCTTATTTTTATAGATAGACAGTGGATTTAAACATGAAAATGCGATGCTTCTGGTACTTTTGGAATGATTAGAATAGTAAGCTTTTGTTTGTTTCAATCAGTGTTTGCAGCACTGTGAACTGTTGCTTGGTAAAGATTTTGGCAAAGAGTGGAAATGGGAGGGACTGTGCCTTTGGATCTGTTTCATTCTTTCCTGCTCCCGGGCTTCACTTTAAATAATCATTAATAGTGCGGCACATACATTCAGGATTTGCTGTGTTAACTTTGAACTTGAGCTGTGTTGTTTCAAAGTCTCTGAGCTAAGGGTATTGCTTTCTCACCAAACTGGAGTGGGGCTGTCAGTGACGTGGGTTTCCCCAGCTGACATTTGGTCCTCTCAATTGTAAAGGTCTGGTGGTAGTCCCAAATAAAAATGAGATTGCTTGTATGAAAAGGGCTTGGTTCCTTGCTAACCATTCCTAGTAACCCATTTCTAGTTTGTGAAAATAGAAAAACTGAAACACTGGTAAACTGCATTTGCTCCATTTGATGTTGTACGTACTTTGCATTGTGATACCAAGTTGCATTTTGGTAGCTCATTAACACTTGAACATTAGAGAGCCTTAGTTTGTACACACTTATGTTTGAAAACTCGATTTCTATCTGGAAGTGATGATTAGATAATATCAGGGCTACATTTCCAATTAGTCATATTGAGATTTTTGGAAAAAAAATGTAAGTATACCACTATGTAGTCTAGCAGGGAGGTTTTCTTAAAAGTTTGTGTTACTGAGAAGCCATTAATCTGTGAAAGAAAATCTGCACAGACTGGATTAGTTTATCTAGGACTTTATCTAGAAGATTAGACACAGTTGCTGTAGTTTGTGTACTGTCCCTCACAAAATGATCTTTTTGCTCTATATCAAAATGATCTTTTCTGCTTGAATGAATTTCTTTACGCCTGTTAAAGAGGGGTAGTAGTGGGATCCTTTGGGTTCCCCAGTAAATATTTATGTAAAACATGTAAAGATGTTTGGAGAACTTCCATGTATAGCAGTGTTTACACAGAATCGCAGAACTGTAGGGGTTGGAAGGGACCCTCTGCTAAACCAGCTTCTGCAGTAGTTTGCAGTATACTTTTATACTATACTATTATACATGGTTGAGTAACAAACAGGACCACAAGTTACAAGAAGAACCTTAAAAGCAGAGGAAGAACAAGTAGAGAAAGGGCTTCAGTGTACCAGAACAATTCAGTCTATGAAATAGTGTTGTACTGTGCATGTATTGGTAAGATAGGAAAAGAGAGGTGAGTGTATACAGTTGAAGCTGGGAGGATCAAGTGGAAACTACAATGTCTTCTGACACTCTAGGAAATTTCTGCAGCATTGCCTAGGAAACACAAAGTTACAGTCAGCAGCCCACACGTCTCACTGCTCCCAGTAACTTTGCATCACAGAGAAATCCCCAGGGACCTTTCAGAGCTGGACCGCGTGTTTGATGTGTCGAACAGTCTCAGTCCTCAGAAGAAGGCTTACGCAGAAATGCTTTCTTAAGCACGGCAGGCCTGTGACATCCTTGTTTTGATGTTGTGCTGCTTCCTCAGCAGTCGAATTTAGGCTTCTGAACCTCTCTTCCTGTTTCCTCTGTGCCGATTACACCAAGTGGATGCTGACCAGAATTAGGGTTTTGCTTCAGATTGCATCTGTCGATGCTCAGTGTGGGATGTTAAGATAACTACTTTGTTACTAATCCCAAGAATTACAGGCTGACTTTCATGGTTATACCTATGTGTGTTTTCTTGAAGAGCAGATGCAACAATTGGTTCTCTAGATTTCTATATTGATCAGACATATCAGTTTCCTTGTAAAGGAGTCTACAGATGGAAATGACCTTTGGTAGTGCTGCTGTGCAGTGCAAGCCTACTGACTGTTTCTCAATATCATTCAGGATGACTTCCAACCAATATCATGTTTCCACAGCACTCATTTTTCATCAGTATAACTGTCAGATGCCATGTGGTTTGAACTGTTTTATGGGTTAGCCTCTTCTGAAAGAGAAGAAATTTCAGATATAGCGTTACATTTCTCATCTACAAAGTATTAGGTAAGACTGAAGGGTAGACTGCTTTGATTACCCCTAGTTTTTAAATGTTGACTTAGAGTGATTGTAGATAGAGAGTCCTTTAATTACTGTTTGTAGAACACTTTCTACATCTTTTAGATTTCTTTGCCACTCTTCTCACTTAAAATGGAATAAACAACTCACTTTCCATGCAGATGCCATTAATCTTTCAGGCTGCCCTGATGGTCCCAGAGAGTCAGTCAGTCCCTAGTGCTGGAACCTGCTTTCTGAAGATCTGAGAGCTGCGCTGCCTATGCATCTGTTGTGTCCTATTACATGTTATAAAAACTAGCAGTAAATACTATGTTGACATAGCCACCAGGTGTAGCACCCTTGCTGTTGGCTTTAAATGCCAAACTGACAAAGTGTTTCCCGGATAAGTTAAGAAATTCGGAAGTCTAGGAGGCATTCCACAGTGCTCAGTCACTGGTGTGATTTTCTTCCCTAGGAAGCAGCAAGATGCTGTAGTTGCAAGGTGTCAGCACTGTGCTGAACGCTGTGGAGTGAATGTGCTGAAACTGATGTTTTTGTGTTAGCTCCTTGGGAGAAACATTTATAAAGAAGGTATCTGAGTATCCAGTGTTAACAAGAGAAATTAATTCTGCTTTTCTTCTTGTCTCTTTAGGTCTCCAAAAGGTGGCATCCATAGTGAAGGATATATTTTGGAGGTAGAGTGCTGCTCCTCTGTAAACCAACTTTCAGACAAGAAGGAGATACCTGATTTTATTAAGAAAGTGAGTAAAAAAAACAAACAAACAAAAAAAACCTTAAAAACCAAAACACAATATGCCTTGTGCTATAGTTACTGCTACTCATTGTGTCAGTCTGACAATAGGAGTGTACTTACATTTTGTGCAGTTGAAGCACTTCAACAGAATTTGGTGGTGTTTTGTAATTTTAAGTACTTGAAGGGCAGTTATGCTTAAGGAATGTATTATTGATCACACTATTATTAAAAAATGGTTTGTAGTATCGCAGAAATGTGACCTGTCACAGATGATACCAACTAAGTTACATTGTAGAAAACAGTCCTGTGATGGCATAAACATTTTAAATTGAAACAGTATCATCATTTTCATTTTAGTGTTAAAATATTTGGTAGTACTATAGCTAGAAGTCCTATTAACTGCTAGAATCCCCCAGATTACTTAAGGTTTTTTTAGTATCATAATGTTTGCAGCTAGAGATGGTACTTGTAAACTAAAGCCCTTTGTCACTCTCAATTGTACTGCTTTCAATGAATTTCCATATACTGGGAAATTGAAAATAATCCTTAAATTCCTAATTTGTTTCCTTCTTTTAAAATTACTTTTGATGATTAAATATTCTACTAGACTGGAAATTAGCAGGCTTTGTCCATTTTCATGAAGACAGATTTGCTGTGTGTGGTTCAGATTTTGCAGCATCTGTTGTGTCCTATTACATGTTATAAAAACTAGCAGTAAGTACTATGTTGACATAGCCACCTGGTATAAGAATAGAGTGAGTAGGCATCCTCCCTCTTAGCTTTAATCCGTTTTGCAGTGATAATAGTGAAGGTTTTGTAAAATAGACTTCTGCACAGGCTGTGTGAGTTCAGAAAGGGGCTCAGCTTGACAGACTACAGTCATGTTCAGTCTCTCCTTTTTACTGTGAATAGTAAAAACTGGTTTTAAAATAATGCTTGTATGACTATCTGATCATCATCATACTTACAGATTTTGATGTCGGAGCAAACTGAAGTTTTCTGAACACTTTCTGCTTTTCAAAAGTTTGATTCCAAATCTTATTTTCAGAGTTTATTACGTTATTGCATCTATGCTTAGGTCAAACTGGTGTAATTTGTATGTATTGGTTTCAAAATGTTTGATTTTACTCTTCAGTTCTTTAAGTCAAAGTATCTATCGCAGCAGGTAGTTAAATTTTTTGTCGTTCCAATTGAAAAGTCTTTGCATTTGAGTCTTCAGAAAGAGCTTGGCTAATGTCAAAACAAGATGACAACCCAGGAGTCGGCTTATTTCCATAAATATTCAGTTCTGAGACTTTAAAATGCTTTTCTAGACATGGAGATGTTTCTGTTGGTAGAAGTCATTTGATTATGGGGTTATAAGGATGCCTTTTTGAGATATAATCATTTAAATTTTAATAGCTGGAATGTATACTTACTGTTTCTCTGTAGGCTGAGCATGTCGCTCATCCTCAGATGTTATTTGATGTAGAGGAATTTGAAGTTCTTTGAAGTTGTTGCTGTCAGATGTGTGCTGTGTCCGTGTCTATATCTGATTAAACACATTATGAAGGTCTCAACGCTTTTTTGTAAATATGACTCGGGAAACAGGACTTGTTTGGGAGTAGGAATTAATTGTCTTATTAACTAATTTGTCTGAGCAACAAAAACATCCCTCGCTCTTAAGGGTAAGTAAAACAGATGTTTACAAACAAAATAAGTGAAAAATAAAGGAAGTTCTTCAAAGAAAGTAGGAGCAAAAAGCTATTAGAGCAATTGCTTGCTTTCAAAAAAGAACAATTCTATAATTCTTCTCAAACTATGGAATAGAGTTGAAGTTAATAGTGTGTTATAATTGAGTAGTCAAACCTTGATCACAGACCTTTTGTAAGAGGAGCTTTTAGCACAGGTTTGCAATCATGTGCAGCATTGCAAATTACTATATTTTTTAAAAGATACCAAGTATAATACCCATATCTTCTAAAATTTCTCCAACTATGAATTTACTAGAAAAAAGTTACTTTGAGAAAAATAATTTTATTATGCACTACTGAGCATGTATCATTTACATGGTAATATGGACAGGGATACAATTTTAATAACAACTTCTCTCAACTCACCTTTTGTTGCATTGAAAATGCTGTATTGAATAGTACCTGCTTGTTCCTAGCAAACACAAAATGATTTTGCAGTGGAATACAGCATAAGTAATAACTTTTTTTTTCTTCTGTAACTCTTATAAATGTAGAAGAATAATAAAGTTACTATAAAAAAGAAGAAACAATGAAGTTATTTAACCTGGAGAATGCTTTTAGCTCATTGAAACCATATGCCTCAGTACTGTTACATTTCAGAAATGGCAAAGACTCTCCAGTCAAGTCTGTGTGCTGCTGCTGAGAACTTTCTGCGCTTTGTCTCCAAATTCTCTACTCCTTTCCATGAATTTCTGCCAGCGCTATGGCTTCTGACTGTGCTAAGAGCCATGAAAGAGAGAACGCAGTTAAGTAGTGAGGACATAAAGTAGCATGGGATGCACTCTTCCTGTGTCTTAAAAACATGTTTCTAACACTACGTCTTATTTATTCCTTCTTACCAATGTGGAATCTAGGTTAGGAAGTGCCATGCACCTCACTGTATCCTGAAGAGCTCAAAAAATCTCATGGTGTGTTTGTTATGTAATTCTGGACAATGAAGAAATTGCTGTACTGCTGCACTGATATCAGCTCTCGTCTTTTGCTCTCAGGAAAACGAGAGATTAAAACGCTCATCTGCGTTTTAATGAGCAAAGCTAAACTTCTGAACTTCAGGTCTCTGTGGCTCAGATCATTCAGAAGCTGTTGCAAGTCGGAAATGGTACTGAGATACCATATTTTGTAACTTTGACTTGTCTCGTGAAATAGAAGTAGTCTTCAATTGCCTCCTTAGTTGCTCTTTATTTCTGTGTATTCTGTTACAATTTTTTAAAATCTGATGATGTTTCTCCTGCATCTGCTGAGACAAGTCAAGGACAAAGAAGTCGGGTTGCCATCCTAAGGAAAGAGTTATTTTGGGTATGTGGTCACATCTGAATGCGAAATATGTTTCTCATGACCTTTGTTTTTCACATCAGTTTTGAGTTAGAAGAGCTTTGACACGCAGAGGACTTCTGCTCATACTGCCACATCCTTGCAGTGTTGAAGAAAGGTTAGGAAATGGAAGAGTTTCTCTACCATTTCTTCTTGGTTTTGACTTCTTAAATTTTCGGAAGCACATCTTTGTATCCTCGGCTGCCTGGTTAATTATGTTCTGTGAAAAGGAAGTGTTGTTTGTTAAACTATTTTAGTTTGATCTCATTGGAGAGTTCACATTTCTTTTCCCTGTAGACTCGGAATCCTTTCTTAGGGAAGTGTGATGAGCATGGAGAAGCATGGTTTAAGAATGCTGTATCTCAATTGAAATTCAAATGCAGGCATCTTCCCTATGTGTTTTTGACTAGAGAACAACCTTTCTGTGCTGATCTGTCCTTACTTGACACAACTTAGAAACAAGGCCTATTTCTTCCAACAAACCTAAGACCGCACGGATGAGTAGTTGGTTTTGTGTCTCTACATAGTGGTAACACAATTTAGCTTTGGGTCATTGAAACTCCCATGTAATGCTAATCTTCTGAGTGTATTGTATGAGAAACTGTATTTTTCAGATCTGATCACTGCTGTTCACTGCATTCAGTCTCATTTAGTAGCACGGAGCTGCCACTAACACCAGTTGCCTAAGCGGTCCTCTGAGCATCTTCCATACTTCAAAGTACCCTGGAAATTATTGGTTACCCTGCAGCTGTAATGGCTTTTCCATTAAGTTTGTTGACATGTATTTTCTAGAGACATGTATTTTCCAGTAGTAGCTGGGCCAAGGAATCTGATGGTACTTCAGTTGTTAAGTGGGACTCTAGGAAGGAATATCCCAACAAAATGCATTGCAAAGAAGATGCCACCCATTTAATTTTTCTGAAATTTGACATCTGAAACAGTCGTCACCGGTCCTCCTTGTACAAAAGCAGGTTGCTTCCAAATAATGGTGAGTAGAAGGTTGGATTGCATTGAAAGGATCTTCCACTTTACAAATTTTCATAGGAAATTGCAGACCTTTGTACTCTCATTTTTCTTGCCATACTGTTACGAACACACAAATACCTGTATTTATATATATGTACACGCACATATCTATATACATACTGCTGGTCAAAGGGGGGGTTCGTTCTTCAGCATCTTTTAAGTTGCTAGATAGAAACAGTTTTTGGTTATTTAAAAGACAGCTGTTTTTCCTATAATACAATACCAAGATGCCTGTGAATTCTCAAGAGCTTTTAAAATGTTTTCAGTAGATATTCCCAGTCATGGGAGTGATTGAACCCAGATTTGACTGTCCACTTATTTCCTGTGTTTACTCACATCAGAATGAACATTTGTCATATGTAGTCGAAACAGGGCACGTATCCATATAGTGTGTGTAAGTGGTGGTAAATTATTTTGAACTCTTAACTTTGGAGTTTGAAAAATATCTTGATCGTCTAACTAGATTGAGGTATGGAAAATGGGAAGTGTCATAGAACAAAATTGTCCAGAATATTACATATTTATATATTTACAGATATTTGTGTGCTTGTAACAGTATGGCAAGCAAAATGAGAATACAGAAATTACAAACCTTAGAATTTTTTGGACTTATCTTTATAATTATGAAGAAGAATACTGGTTCCAGTGTTTCTCACATTTTTGTCTCTTTATTTCTGATTCTTCATCTCTTAATCTCTGCATTCTGAGAATGAACAAAGCTGGTGTGTTCTGAAGAACACTGGACTGTTAGCAGACTTCTTGTCTGTGTTGCTGCAATCTTAAAGGATCTCTTCTCTGAAGTCTCCAATTGCTTTGTTAAGTCCAAGGTTTGTTAGATGGCTGTTGTACTCCTCAGCATTACTCGTTACTGTAAATATATATTAGCTGACCTGTTCAGAAATTTCCTGCGGGAGATACAGGCAGAACAGGTGGCAGTAGAAGATAGAAGGGGAAAAATATTGAATCTTTAATATTGCTCATAGGATAGTTCTTCACATGAACAAGCAGTTCAAATATACTTCTATGGCTAGAGAATAGCTCCTCTGGAGTGCTGTTTATTACCTAGGATTACTTACCTACATGTGATCTCAACCTCTTTTAAAATCAGTTCCATCCTTAAAACAAACCAAAAAATCCCTCCCCAAAACCTTCATTGTCAAAAAAAGAGCAATACAGCAGTTATTTCTTTGGTACTGTGTAATGAGAACCATCTTGGAGCACTTTCTACTTTTTTTTTTTTTTTTTTTTTTTTTTTTTAGTACAAACGGAGCCCCCATTTAATTTTTAAGTATTTGGATCTTAAATACAGCTATGAAGCAGCTAACATTCGTAGTTCAGTTATTTGTGATCTGCTGTGATAATATTTATTAAAGTGCATTTTGTTAGCATTTTGTAAGTGTATATATAAAAAGAGATGGTAAAAAATAGCACGTTCAGTATTTTAAACAGCCTGGTGTGAAGGGAAACATCTGTTCCTGGTTAAGCTTCTTTCAACTTCTGTTCTTTTGACGAAGCCATGTAAGAGTGTTGTTGATATGTATCTTCCATGAACATTGCAAAACTATTTTCAGGACTCTCCCAGGAGCGTGGTTGTGCTTTCATAATCCCTTGCCCCCAGCAGATTTTAGAGCTGTCCTCTTGACCAAGACAGAAATAGATGTTGTAAAGTATGTATATAGTTAATGTTTTTAATGATCCCACTTCTGTCTGGTGGGAAAATAACTTTAAAATAATAAACACGATAATATTTTATACTGTGCTAAAATAAAATATGGGCAAATTGTTCAAATGGTAATTTTGGCTACAAGTAACAGATGGTTTGATGAAACTATGTGGTTTAAAAGAAACACTTTAAAAGATAAAAGAAGGCGTTCCCTGCGCATTAGATGTGAAGTCCATAAGTTTCAGAGTGAATTCTTCATATTTAAAACCTGGATGTTTAAAGTCTTGAACCTTTTGATTTTTTTATTGCTTAGGGAAGAGATGCACTAAACCAGCATTGCTGCAAGTTGGTTACAGTTAAGTGAAAGGAATGTCTTCTGGTGTTCTACAAGCATTCATCTGGCTAAAATGATTGATAGATGCAAAGTCCAACCATCCATCACTGTAGATCTTTATTTTTTCCCTTGCTTATGTTCAAACACTAGTTTTTGAGTTTCTCTTGAAAGATTCAGGTGCAAGTTGTGGTCTCCATTTTGAAACTGTATTTGGAAAATGGCAGTTGTCTAGATTAAGGTTTTGAGACACTGTATTTACAGGCACTTTTTTTGGTAGTATATCAAGCGTTTGGGCTGAATGAATTTAGATGGCTGTTCTGTAGCAGCCTATCCCAGGTTTTTGGGATACCACAGTTCTTATCTCACAGTTTTTAGGGATCCCAGAGTTCTTTATGTTTCCACATTTTAAATACTGTGAATAAATTCATAATTTCCTTCCGGAGTTCTAGGGTAAGAAAGGGACAGTGAGTATGGTACAGTGGCTTTTAGGCAGGTACTGTAGTCACTGAATCTTTGTAGCCTGTGTCCAACAATGTCCTTTGCCAGCTCAGTGAAGGAGCAGATGCTAAAATAAGACAATAATTTGAGAGGAGACACTGCACACAAGGCCACAGAACTGATAGTATGTTTCAGGAGTTGTCATCTCCTGAGATGGTATGCCCACTGAAAGGAACAATTGTGCTTGCACTTCCCTACACTGTACATTTAGTACAGTTGTGTTGTTCTCAGAAAGGAACATATAACTGACAGAAGCTGAAGAGGAATTGTAACTGGTTCCTCTAGTTTCTTTTTTGGCTCTGGTAGCAGGAGGCATACAGCTTGCTGTAACTTAATATCTCTTGGCAGTGCTGTCTTAAGAATGTAGATTCTGTTTTATTCAATGTAACAGTAGGTTGCAGTAGATTCTTGCTTAATTACGTTTTTCCCTGTTCTGTTTGTAGCTTTCAGTTCTCATTTGCAGAGTCTACTCCCAATGAGGTTGTTGTAAAACTGCAAAGCTTGCTTTCTTTTCCCTGTTCAGTGCTTTGTTCCGCTCTACAACAAATGAGAGACTGAGCAGTGAGAGCTCAGGGTCAAATCAGTGCTTCTGTTGAAGGGACTGTTTACTGCAAAAACAGTTATTGCCTTTGGGTTTTGCTCTTGAAGTCTTAATTTTCTCTTGGATCTACGAAATTATTTCTAATAGTCTTAACTAAAGGTCCTAAGTGGTAAAATTTTCGTCAAGGTTTTCATTGGAATTATTAATATAAATAGTGTCAGCAACACTGTTTGAAGGAAGACCCAGTGATGTGGGATTATGGTTACTCTTTTCAAAGCATCCCCCCAGTGTCTTGTTCTTGATGACCTATTTTGATGTAATTGATAGTGAAAATAATTGGTAATTTGAAGGCCTGAATACAGATACACTTTCTTTCTATAAGCTGCATTTATATTTACTTATACTTACATGAACAGGAACTGCCTTTATCAAATTCAGAATTGAGCAGGTGAGGTTAACTGGGAAAGGATAAAAACGCATAGGAAGTACAGGCTTAAGTGACAGAGTGTCCCCATCAGAAAGGTTATGTGGTTTGGAAACTTGCAAATACTGAAGCAGAATTTCGGAGCAAAAGAATAGAGAAATGATTGCCAGTTGCTGCTTTGCTATTTGATTAGCAGAGTTACCCTTTTTTTGTAACTGCAAAGTGCATCTCCAAAAAGTCATAGAAGTTTTGACTTGTTCAGTAATAAATAAAACTCTTTCAGAACATTAGTTAAGCCTAGTTGATTTTAAAATAAGCAGTGAACACTTGATGGGTGTTGCTGCCTTCTCAGGAAAGAGCTTGTGAGATCCACAGTAAGTGTCAGAGATAAGCTAAAAGCCTGTCTTAAGTTTAAACATCTGTTTTCAGAAATGAACAAACTAGTATTTGTAATGAAACATGTACTACTAAATAGTAATGAAGGAGGACACCGTTGGAGAACTGCAGTCTCAAACACCCTTTTCCAGTTCCAGCTCCTGTTATATAGTATGTAGTACTCTTCTCAAACAACAAAATAATTTTTGCTTGAAGATCCCTGGTGTGGTGTCAGTTGTCAAAGGGCTTTGTTTGAATCTTAAAAAGAAGGTAGAAGAACATGGTGATCTTGTTTCTGGTGTGCATTACAAAATCTGATGCCTCTAACGTTATTCTTTTAAAAACAACAAGCAAACAGGCAGGCAAGAATTTATTTTATTAGCTAAGATGGCTCGTGTTTGATTTTAAAAAGTTTTAGATAGCTTTGAGCTAAATTGTTTCAGAACTATTGTTTCAAAGGCCATATGTTTTCCCATCAGTGGGACTAATTAGCAGTCTTTCTCTTAGCTCACTGCAGAGCCAGCTACACGCATCTGCCCATCAGAAAATCAGTTCATTGCCACTGCTGAATGTTGTCCTTTCTCCAAATGGAGTTTATTTCTGTTATTTTTGTAGCAGCAGCAGTCCCCTTTTAGCTGTAATTTTTTTTCAGTACTTTGCTAATCATGAAATGTGTAGCAAATCTATTAATGAACCGTTTTCTTCAGATGACAGCGTTTTAAAGATAGCTTTCATCCAGATCGTCAGGAGATGTAAGTCTTGGGACCCTTTAGGACTGTTACCAACTGAATTGTCCTGATTACATTAGTAAAACTACTTTTACTCTGAATGCATGCTGACAACTTTCAGTTCCTGGCATACAAGAATTTAGAGAAGTTCCTGGCATTTGTCATATTAAATCAACAATTTGAAAATCCTTATCAAAGAGAGAGATTCTCATTGTTAAATGGTGTGGCATTATTCCATATGGGTATTACTGTAGATGGAATACTAGACTGAGATTTCTGGAAGCATATGATTTGCTGTGTGCCATCCCGTGGGACAAATGTACAGAATCTCACTGTGTGCAATTACAGAAGCTGACAAATGTGTATGATTCTCATCAGCCTGATATCTGCATCCTTGAGCTTCTGTATTTATAAGTAACATCATCTGTCTCTCTATGAATAGATTATTTTGGAGCTGATAATGCTACAAGTAACACAGACAACATCTGAAATGTGTTACAGACCTCTGCATTAGACCATCAGCTGTTTTCTAACTAGGTAGGAAGCCTTCAAAAGAACCAGAAATATTTGGAAAAGTGGGACATAAATTTCCTGCTTCAACATAACATTCTTCATGCTACTGATGGTTCCTTTTCTCCGAGTGCAGTATAAAATCAGTGGTCAGACAGTTATAAAATAAGCAGTAATGCTTTGCAAACTTTAAGAAACATAAACACAAGTGCCCCAGCAAAAATTCAATTAAGGTAGTGACATCAGGATTTGACACTGCTTGTTTTTATCCTTGGAGGAGTTAGTGGGAGATTTGATATTTATTTCACAGATAGCAAAAGGATAAATCTGCCTTTTTTTTCCCATTAAGGAAAATGCCAGGTTTCTAATCAAGCAAATTATAGGGTTGATATTAAATTCTTTAGCTGCATTGGCCTTCAGTACACATGAAATTTCACCTCTTCTTTAAACAGGTTCTATTTTTAAACTGGCATAAGAGCAAATTGATAGAAGCCAGTTACAGGCTGATTTAGATGTACCCTCTTGGGGTTTTGCCCAAATTAAAATAAATGAGTGAAGTTCTGCTTCTGCGGTTAAACAACATCTTCTGTGTTGGAGACCTGTTTTTGTGGTTAATACCATTCAAGCCATACGTTATGAGACGCTAAAAATGTTTCTGTTCCTATCTGGGGAAAGAACAAAAGAATTTTTAAATTTGTTTTGTTTTGTTTTGTTGGAATTTCCCTTTTAGGGATTTCCCTAAATATAAAGAACAAGTATGTAGCATCTACAAAACATGGAAAAAACTGTCAGTAAAATAATTGAAATTAGTATGGATCCCTTGAGTGTAAGGGCATTTTTATCATTCTCTTTTTTTTATGTGGCATGTGGTGGAGATGCATTTCTTCTGCTTTTTCCTCCTATTTATTAATATACTGCAGAATGGTGAACACTTTTCCCCATTTGTTCTCCAAGGTGGCACATAAAAACAACTAATTGTAGTATTTATCTGGTCTTGGAGGGTGTTCTGGATGAGCCTGTCAGAGCAGCACTGTGTTGTTTCCATCCACTTCAACTTTACTCCTCCTTTCTCCTGCACTTTGCCCTCTTTCTGATTGCCAACACAGCCTTTGCTGGGTATTTTCCCCACATGGCTGGTGTGCGTGAGCAGACATTGTTGTCTCTATGTACCAGCATGGGATACTTGATAAGGCTGAAAGCCTGCAGAGCTGCAAAGAGCTTTGCAGGTGGCTGACAGAAACAGCCCCACTGCACCAGTAATCATCATTCTTGGGCACAGCCAGTCAGGGTACGAAATCTGGGCTTCTTCTCTGCGTCTGGGGATTTGGTTTTCCTAGTTAGAATATTTCTAATACAGGTAACAGGAGATAGGAATGTATAGTGAGTGGTGTAAATCATTCTGGATCTGAAGACAACTAAAATTCTCTGCTAATGAACTCTTAAGTAGGATGCAAAAAATAGTTTTGTTTGCAGTTTGAAAATGTTAGGGCTTCATAATTTATGATGAGAGCTTGCTTCTTCATGGTCTTGTGGGAAGTTGGTAAGAAAGACTGTTTGCGTCTGCTGATGCATCACTTTGCAGCTCACATTGTACTGCTGATGTAACATTTCCTGTTAAATTGGCTTTACGGAAAACAGTGGTTGGTTCTCCCTTATGTAATGAGGAGAATCTGAAACATGGGTTTAAGTAAGATGGTGTATTCTATATAGTGCAGACACATTCTCTTTTTGTAATCTTTCTGCTAAACTATTAGATTAATAAATCTTAGAATATCATAGAATCATAGAATAGCTTAGGTTGGAAGGGACTTCAAGGATCATCAAACTCCAACCCCCCTGCCACATGCAGGGCCTCCAACCTCCATATCTAATATTAGACGCCATCCAACCAGGCCTTGAACACCTCCAGGGACAGGGCATTCACAGCCTCTCTGGGCAGCCTGTTCCAGCTCCTCGCTACTCTCTTGGTAAAGAACTTCTCCCTAATACCCAACCTAAATCGTCCCTCTCTCAGCTTAAAACCATTTCCCCTAGTACTGCTGTTATCTACCCTTGTAAAGAATTGGCTTGCCTCCTGTTTGTAGGCTGGAGGTTGCAATGAGGTCACCCCTCAACTTTCTCTACTCCAGGCTGAACGAGCCGAGCTCCCTCAGGCTGTCTTTGTAGGAGAGGTGCTTCAGCCCCCTGACCATCTTTGTGGCCCTCCTCTGGACCCTTTTCAATTCTCATCCTCTCTCTTTGGAGAACAAGAGCCTCCAAAGGAAAACCTCAGTTTCAGGTATTCCTTAGAACACACACGTTTTCTTTACGTGTTCAAAGACTGTGTAACGTTGCTCCAATAGCTGTGAAAACTGTTCTCATCCAAATCACTGCGTGGGAGAACCTGCTGTGGGTTGACAAGCAGTGTTCCAGGACCAGTAATGTTACTACATATGTGCTATCCTCACACTCTTAAGAGTTGCGTGCAAGATAAATTTCTATAATTAGCTGCCCTGCAACCTACCAAACAAATGTAGTGATGTGTGTTTAGATTTGTGGTAACAGATGAACTGAATCTGTAATTCTTTCAATGGCCATATGAAAAATATTTGTGAAATTGCAATAGGGATTAGGGAACTTTAAGCATATGATGAATGCATCTATTGCTGACATTCACAGGAACCTTTCTGAGCAAAGCCATTACATTCCAGCTTTCTTTGTAGCCACACATCCATGTGATCAGGATACTGCTGGCAGTAGTCTTATATGGAGGCTCCTGTTCCGGTTTTAGCTATGAGCTTTTGTTAAGGCAGCAGCTCACATTAGTCAGGTCCAGCACCTGTGAAGGATGTTGCCTTTGCTTCCTGAACAGCTCTGTTAAGTTCCTGCCATCACAAAATTAAGAGTTAATTTAACATGGAAAGTACAACTTTGGTTTGAAAGAGGAAGTTCTTGTTGTTGATCAGGTATCATCTGTACATTTGTATGTTTAGAACAATTCTGTTTAGAACTAATTCTGGGTAGGGAAGATGCAGAAACAAACTTCCTCTTAAAAAAAAATTCTTGTTTATTCTGTTCCACCTCTTGTGCTTTCAAACTGGAGGTGCATGTAACATGCAGTATTTCATTTGCTACTGGAAAAAAAAGCCTTAACTGCTTCATGTAAGTTCATATACATTGAACCTCAGAGAGCACTTAAGATAATTTAACACCCTGGAATGACACGGTATGCACAGAAATTTAAATTATTTCTCCATTCCTAACCCATTTATTTTTGAAATATTTATGCATGTTTAGACTTTGTATTATACAAAGTGTACACAGTACATGGAAACCTTTCCTTTTCTGGTAAAGATTTTGATAAATGAATCCTCACACATTTTCACACAGGTCTGGCCACTCTGTTCCAGGAGTGTGATACTAAAATCTCTTGGAAAGGGCTCCATAGTGCTGAGTCTTTGCATTAGATTTCTCTTTCTGCTTCCTCTCAAGCTTTCCTTAGTTAATTCCTGCTTTATCTGTTTATCACTACAACTCACCTTATGGTTTTTTTTTTTCTCTGAATCTTTTGTG
Organism: Tetrao urogallus; assembly: GCF_951394365.1. Classification (NCBI taxonomy): domain Eukaryota; kingdom Metazoa; phylum Chordata; class Aves; order Galliformes; family Phasianidae; genus Tetrao; species Tetrao urogallus. The sequence goes on from NC_136820.1 coordinate 17,863,792, forward strand.
ATCTGATTCCTTCATGTTCTTCCTCCACCTAAAACATAAAGGATTAATAATGCAGTCCCTTTGTTTTCATTCTTCTTTGCTCTTCTCATAACAATTCTTTGGAGTTCTGTGTCTCCCCAAGTGCAGTGTATTAAAATAACTTTGCTTTTATGTACTCATTATGTGAAAGCCTGCCATTTGTGTCTGAATCCAAAATAGGAAAAACAACAACTGTTGTTATGATGGTGCATATTACAGAGAGAATTAATAACCTTTTCCTTGCATAAATGTCATAATCACGTGCCTAATGCAGCAGAAGGTGTAATATTGAGTGACTGCAGAAGATTGAAACTAAAACTTCATGTGAGTAATACCACCTCTGGTAATTCAGACTAAAAGGTTCAGACAAAGGCTTTATGAAGAAATACGTGGGCATTTTCTTTCCTCTGTGTGTGTGTGCGCACATGTGCATGCAATTTCACATTACTGCAGACAATTTAAGGGACTTTCATCCTGCTTCACTAGAATTTAACTTTTTATGTAAATGTAGCATGGCAATTTCCTCTGGTAGTGGACAAATGTAGCAAAATGACATACTATAGCTCCCTTGAAGGGTGTTATTTCCTGTATTTCTATTTAGCTGAGACAGCTTGAAGGTTAAAATGTAATCTTCTTTGACTTGTAGATTCAAGATGCAGCAAGTCAAGGCTTGAAATTTGTTGGAATTATACCTCAGTACCATTCCCAAAAGAACTGCCTTGTCAGCTCCTCTCTGACACCTGCCAGTAACAACTCTGTGCAATCCAGAGATAATAAAAACGTTTCAAATTGCCCTGAGGATCACGCTTCACTGGATGGCGAGAAAATAGATGGCATTAATGGATGCAGTACTCCAGCACCAGGTGAGGGGAATGCTGACCAATGTGCCACATCCAGGGAAGGGAGGAAGGGTGAAGGACAAGCTGCTGAGGAGCCCAATTGCAAATCTGCAAAGGGCAGTGAAGAACAACATGAGCACCCAGGTGGGAGAGAAGCGCCAGACACACAGAATGGAATTGCAGAGAATGAAACGCCAGCACGATGCTCAAAACCACTTACTGACAGTAAGTATTGCTGTGACCTCTAATACATAAAAGCCAATTATGTTTCCTGCTCCTTCAGGGGTACAGGCAAGGAGAGGAACTTACCTCTGTGATAGCAAAGAATGGGTGCAGCAAATGCATCACGTAACCCAATTTCAGCATAGTTACACAGTTTACAGCGACTGAGTGTAAGTCAGGTGGCAACTGAAGGGCTGATATAACTAGGTACAGCTGTGTTATGGCCTGTTCCTGTGCCTGAGTGTAAAGACTTATTTTCCCTGCTGTTCTGCTGAAATCGTTCATTTCTGTATTTGTTGTAATACTTGATATTTATATCAAGTATATCCAGAAATTGTTGTTTAAAATAGGACATAGGCCAGAGTAGCTTAGAAAATCAAAAGTCATCAGAAAAAAAGATTCTTGCCCCATTTTCAGTTTTAAATCTCCAAATACCTTTATTTCCTCTGCTTGCCTACACCCTAGATGATACTGTGTACACTTATTTCTCTCACTGCTTTGCTTACTTTCCTTACAAGTTATAAATCTATGTAAGGAAATTCCATCCACATTCCTTTGAGCTGGTGCCGTCCTTGACTTTAATTTATCACCATTCTTTATATTTTACGTAGATTCAGTCACACACTCTTGGCCCTTTGGGGATTTTGTAATGTAAGACTGAGAATGACTTTGCATTCTTGGACTATTTGGACTTGGACTATTGTCTTGGTTTCCATTGCATTTCTGTGTAATTAGGTTTTTGTCATCAGATTTGTATCGTTCTCAAATAACTTTTCATTATGCTTTTTCAGTTTTTGTCGGGCAAGGAGGCATCTGGATTAGGTCAAAGCATTTCTATTAGCTGAATCATTTCTTCCATGTTATTCTAGAATCTCATACATTATAGAAGCCCTCTAACTTTTATAGTTCTAAATTAGATATCTCTGTCTCAAACCAGACCAGTACTTTCTGTTTTCATGTGTGCTGTCCTTGAGAGAGTTAACATAGCTATTATCTTTTGGATGATGGAAATCTTCTGTTGCAAGTAACTATGTTCTTAGTATTTCTGCATAATATAAGGCTGATCACCTGAAATCTTCCTTAATATTTATCTAAAACAGCACAGGATTTTATTACAGCTGCAGTTTTGCCAGATAAGGGGTTTTATTTTAAAAAGTGTGTTTAGTTTCCATATTTATCTTTTATTTCTCTGAGTGTTTTTCTGCTCTATTTACTTCTAGTGCATTTTTCTTTCTTGGTGAATGAAGCAGATACTTTCTGAGATGGCATTTTTTGTGACAGAAAATGAAGTAGCTCACTTACAGTAGGATTTCCCATATCTATTGCCTGTACAACATTGCTGATTTCTGTATTACTCTTGTATGGCTTTTTATTATTAGAGCACTCCCTTTTCCTCTCGTGGAAAATGTATTTCAGTCTTTGGCATCATTCTGCATCCTTCCTTGAGAGCATGAAGGTAGAAAGTACCAGGTGTTTTTGTTTCTTTTTTTCATGTTACACTACTTGTTCCATAGGAAGTGATCTTTCTTAAACTCTTTCTTCCCTGCATTAAACTTTTTTTCCATTTGTGGAATCTTTAATTTTGTTCAATTTAGGTTTAACGCTTTTTAGGTGTTATTTTTGTGATATTTTGTTGTTGTTCAGTATTTTGTAATGCTCATCTACTTCGCCCTTTATTAAAGGGCTCTCAAAACACTGTTAAAAATGCTTTGCCTGTAAACAAGGCACACGTACTGCACTATTATTTAGAAGTAAACTGAAGGTGTCTTTGTCCAAGCTTGAGCAGATAGGCTGCCTGGTGAAAGCTGTTGGCTGTAATAATTGGAGCAGTGGTTAGGACCGGTGTAATGACGATTACAAAACCAAGTCAGACACTGAAAGATTCCCACACATATTTAAATGAACATTTTTAGCAGCCCAATGTCAAATCCAAATCATCTTCCCCCTCTGGATTTCCAGTTCCATGGTGTGCTGTTTTTAATGTGATGTCTTCATACACACCAGAAAGATCTCCAACATGAGTCTGTTTTGGGAGTCAGGATCAAAATGGACGTAGAATTTTTCTGTGTATCCTCTTTTAAGTTAGGATAATTATCATTTTGTTTTTTCTAGTTAAGTGGTAAACTGCTAGAAGATTTGTGGTAATTACTCCCTTTTGGTCTGTTTTAACCATTGTTCACATCTGAGATCATTAAGTCTCTTTCGAATGTTTGGTTATATAGCAAGCTTCCTGGTCTCTTCTTCAAGTGCTGCCAGCCTGCTCCTGATCTGCTTTCTAACATCTTTTTCATTTTACACACTTTGTGCTCAGGGACATTTCTGTTAGAGAGCAGTCTTAACATTTCCCGTGACATTACTTTCTTTAATACTTGAGGTTACAATATAATAACTTGGAAACATGAGGAGCTTGTTGGGTGAATAGATTTAATCAAAGGTTTTTGCTTTTTATGTTTATTTGAAGAGAATTTTTTTGGCTCTTGGAAGTCAATAGTCAATCTGCACTTAAATTTACTTCCAGCTTCAGAGCTGTGAAACCCCAGCTTTGCTGTCAGCAGTGACTTTTTGTAATGACAAGAGGAGATACAGAACAGATTCTAGTCTCATTTTTGAGACCATGAACAGTGCTGCTTTCGTTATTCTTTTACTCTTGTGTCTGTGTCTCACCTTGGCTCAGACCCAGAGTAAATCAACTAACCAGCTAGCATTGTCTCTGTATTTATGATTCATTGCGTTCTTTAGATGCATCTGCTGCTTGCTGGTTCCATGCCACTGCGTTATCAAACCAAGTTATTTAATACTTTTGTTTAATGGTCATGATCTATTGAATGCTGCTTCTTCTAAATTTGCAACAGCATTTGAACTGTCCTCAGTCATACCTCTTTTAAAATGCATTCAGTAGAAAAAATAAAAGTGTTCTGTGTGTTAATGGTTAGTGACTTCTGCAGTACTTAATGCAGTTTGTGGAGTTTAATTGCTTTTGTTACTTGTAGAAGGGTTGTCCATTAGTACTCAAGTATGAATATCTGTAATTTTTTTATCGTCAACAGTGAATCCATTATTAGTAACAAATACTGAAACAACAATCAAAATACTGTGATGGATTTCAAGACCTTACTCTATCGTGCAGCACAGAAATGTCATAAAAAGAAAAGCATGTCCCAAGTATTGCATTTGTGTAGTGTGAAAGGCTGTGGGCAAACAGTATTGTTTTAGCTGAAGTATCATAATATGGTTGTTGCATTACTTCATTTTTACTTTTTGGTAGAGACAGAGATCTTCACTCTCTTCAACAAGCCCAAAACTCCACAGAGATGCAGCCAGTACTATACGGTGACTATCCCTATGAGGATCTCCAGGAATGGGCAGACTGTTAACAGCTTGGAAGCAAATTGGCTGGAGCATATGACAGATCACTTCAGGAAAGGAGGCTCATTGGTGAACGCCATCTTCAGCCTTGGAATGGTAAATGGTATGGAAATTACAGAGAGCATTATGTTGTGATTATTTTCCTTTCTCCGCTAATAGAGGTCATTATCTTTCAAGAGAAGACATTTGGGAGAAGACATTAAACAAGCTTTAATATGATCTTGGGAAATATTTGTTTTAGATCAGCCTTTTTCTGTGAAGTGGAATGAAAGTATACAGAAAATATTTTGGCATTTGTATAAGGCAAGCTGAGATCGTGAGTTGTATTTTATAAACATAATAGAGACATATCTGTAACTGCAGAAATACATAGACTTAATAAACAGTACCAAGTGAGCTGAATTGAATTATTAAGATAGTAAAGCAGGATACTTAAATTAAAGGTATGACAGTGCGCCAGTTTTATCTGACTAGTGCCTACCCCCAGAGGACATTTCCATCTTGATGGCACAGTATTTTTATCAAATTGCCTTCTCTTTTTGCATGTTGTGAATAGCACTGAATTCAGCTTAATACTGTAGCCAATCTGTACTGCACTGCTCGCTCCCTTGGTGACTCTGAAGTGAAGCTTGTTGCACAAAAAGAATTATGGTGCATAATAGGGATTTCAGAGACATAACCAAGGGACCATGAGAACAAACCAAGGGAAATGCTTAAACATAAAAATATTGAAGTTATAACCATATTAATTTTATTGGAAAATTAGGTGACTAGTTGCTTTTTCAGCAGCCTGAAAGAGAGACTGAAAACCTGGTGGGAAGGCAGGGCCAACTCAGGGAAGCTCAGGGGCAAGCAGTGCACCTGAGTGAGTGGAAGGGCTGGAGCCAGGATCCACCTCTTCACACCTCGTTTAAGAGTTGGCAGTGGGGGTGAGGGTATCTCACTGGAGATCCATGTGTACCTGAGGCCTTCCAAGGGTACGTAGATTCTTTCCCATGTTTCTGTGTCCGTGGCTGCTGCGTTTGAGCATATCCTTACTTGCTGCAGCACAGGGCTTTCATTGCTGTGCTTTCCATTGCGTTACAGTGCTACACTAGTATGCATCAAAATTCTTATTCCCAAATCCTGTGAGTGCTATGAGTCTTTCACCTAATTTTGGTTTGTTTTTCCAAAAGGATGTGGTAATCCGTAGGCTGGGATCTGCTACTAAATTTCATGGGTTTGTGCCACAGAACTGTAAAACTGCTTCCAGAGCATCATCTTCCCATTTTGCTGTCAATCAGAGTTCCGTGGCCTGTGATAAAACACAGTTGGTTGTGGTGAAAGTCAATTGGGATAACAATTCTGATTTTTCATTTTGCATCAAGTAGCAAAAATTGAAGGTCTAAAGTTCAGTTGATTGAATGCTTTCATAATACAGCTTCCTGGAAAGCCTTGTAATAGCTAGTTAACTTATTTAAAAACATAGTCAATTACTTTATGTGTATAAATTGCAACTCGTAGAGCCAAATCTAATTGGCTATATAAGGCTTAGTGTTTTCTTTAATAAAAACTGCTTATCAGTGTACTCTAAAATGTTTTAAACACAGCATTTTTCTGTTATTTAAACTTCCAAAGTTCATGTATATAACAGGACTGAGGGAAGTTCATGTACTTGGATACCACAATGAGGAGTACCAGATAACTGCCTACAGACACAGATAAAATTCGCATGGGGGATGGCAATAAAGTTTCTACACAAACAGGGCAGTTTTATATGAAAGTGTACAGATTCAGGATTAAGTTAAATTAGAGCTTGAAGATGAGCAGTTGATAATCATTTTTGTTATCATTTTGCTGTTACAGGAAATTTTGGTAGTCAGAAAAGCTCTAAATTAAAGTTTTTAAAAGGGCATCAGTACAGTTAAGGTAAACTGTCATGACTGAAACCACACTGTTAGAAAAATATTTAATAAGAGCATCCATAAGGTGATCCCAGTTGTAATTACATATTTATGATTTAAATCCTAAATTTTTCTTACGCTGCAAAGCGATGGATATTTTTCAGTCTTATACCAGCCCATATGAAACAACCCAGGAAGGTGGGAAGAAAGAAGAGGCTCAGGGCTTCTTGTTGTTATAGTCTTTTAATGCAGCCTGTCCAGCCCTTTGTAGCTGATGTCTGTATTCACTGATTAATCCTTTTCCAAATCAAGGTAATATTAGCATATTTTCTTTAATTGGTTATATTAAATTTCTTTGCACTGGGAACTGATTTTTCTCTTTGCCTTAAAGTATGAATTCATTACTTTGCTTATTAGACTTAAAAGCAGGGTTATTATCTTCTTCTCTCCCTTGTCCTTGGAATGCCCAATCAAGTGAAAATTTCCAGATTGTTAGCATATATGAATTTTTCTTTCTTCTGCCAACAGTTTAATAATTTGTATGTAAAAGAATTTTAAAATTCACTGATAGCAGCTGTTTCTTTTTGCTCATCATACCAGAAAATAACAAGCAGAAATGTAATTGCAAATTACACTTCATAAGCTGTTGAGAGATACACCAAGTATCTTGTCATTACTAATACTCCTTGTAAACCCAGGTGTAACTGATGCTGTCTAATGATCTGAAGTGATCGTAGGACTTCACCCATTCCCTCTTCCAGTGAGAAGTAGAGCAAGGTACAGGTTAGTAACAGTGAAAATGGAAAAGATCTGACAGATGAGATCAGCTTCTTTCTTACAACAAGTCTTCAGTCAGTAATATGAGAGTGGTTGCGGATGGGAAGGGAGAAAGACTGAAAGCTAAGGTTGTACTTCCATGCCTTAACAGAGCAATTATAAGTTTGGTTGTCTTCAATCATTTTGAACTACAGTTCTTTAAACATTTGATATTTGTTTTTCTACTGACTGTGAATTGCTGGGCTTTCAAACTTGCATAAAGCCAGCTAACCATCTATAAAACATTGACAAGACTTCAAGACAAAGCAAGCAAATGAAACAAAAGATGAGTTGCTTGTAAGAGGAAATTAGTTGGGTTTTTGAAGGGCCAAATGGATTACCTCAGTTATATTTGCACTGCTGCTGACAGAAATGAACCAGTGATGCATTTGGCCAATTTTATTCACCTTATCCACAGAGATGGCTGGTATTTTTATCATCCATATGGAATTATTTTCTCTGTGTGTACTCAAGGTGAAAAGGTTCAGAGGGAGAGAGGAATATAAATGTGAAGCAAAGGCCAGCATTCAGATCACGTGACATAAAGCCTCAGATATCTTGTTTTCTTTTTGAGAGCAACAGCAGCGTAAAGGTTACTTTTCTAGATGAGGGGAATTTGTAGTTCAGACAACACAGTGAAAGTAGTTGCGCACTAGAAGAGCTGTCATGGTAAGGGAAGAAATCTTTTCCCGTATACTTCTTGTAAATCAGAAGGAAGAACATCAAAATAGCTTTTTGTCAACAGAGCTACATCAAATATTTATACAACCAGTGAAAATAGCTTTTTTGTGCACAGTGGGATACCTTAATAAAAAATGCAGTGGTAATAGAACATTTTCAGAGGAGGGACAATGATTGTAACCTTTGTTTGGAGGCTTTTTTTTTTATTTTTTTTTTTAAAGAGTGAAGTTATGTTATTTCAAGAGTAAAGACTGCTAAGTCAGAATGGCTTGTTTTACTGCTTTAACTACTGCTTTCTTGCAGGTTAACTAATATTTGGAATTATTAAAGACCGTTTAATAGGCTAAGCTAAGTTCCGGGAGATGAATCTTGTTAGACAAGAGATTGCCAAAAAGGAATACAACTGCATTAGAATCAGAGAAGAATACTTTATGTGAGAAGCAGTGAAAAATGGAAAGGCCGGTTCACCATCTAAGCTTTGGATGGCTGATCTTTGTAGGTAGGTTAGTTAAGATTCAGCCAGATAAACAGAGGAATCTGCCTTGCAGGTGTGTCTGCATATGTTGTTACCAAAAACTGCCATTATAATTGGTGGAGGCCTAGATCTAGACCAATATTGTTTGTGTTGTCATCCACCTTGTCTCACTTCAGACATATAAAAGAGGTAGGTGCAATGGAGTATGTGGTAGCAGACCTCGGAAGGGCAGAAATACTTAGTGACTCCTTTGACTCAGTCTTCATTAGCGTGTTCTCCCAGATATCTGAGTTCAGAGTTAAGATTCAAGAAGGCAGAGGACCAGCAGGAGTGGATGAAGATCAAGACAGGGATTGCTTTAGTTTCTGAGACTAGATGGTCTGCATCCAGGGGTGCTGGGAGAGCTGGCTGATGTGGTAATGAGGCTGCTGTTAATCATCTTTGAAAGGTCATGGAGATTGGAGGAGTTCTCCAATATCAGAGAAAGACAAAGGTTGCATCCATCTTCTACAAGATCAAAGGGACAATCCAGGAAACAACAGGGTGGTCAGCCACACCTCAGCCCCTCGGAAATTCACTGAGTGAATCCTATTGAAACGTGTTTCTGGACACATGGAGGAAACTTGTTGTGAACAGTCAGCGTGGATTTAACAAGTAAATCATACTTCACCAAACATATTACCTTCTGTGATAAAATGATGAGATTTGTGGATGAAGGGAAAGCATTGGATGTCATGCTGGGTGTCTTCAGGAAGGAAGTTAGACACTGTATCCCACAATATTTTTCAGCCTATAATGAAGGGTGTCTAGACAAGTAAAAAAACTGGTTACATGGCTGCTTACTTAGAGAATGGTAGTTAGTAGGTCACACTTTACCTGGACTAACAAAAAGAATACCACAGACTTCTGTCCTGGGCTGTGTTGTGTTTTAACATCTTTATTGGTGATGCAGAAGAGGTGGAGAGAGGGCTATTATTAAGTTTGAAGATTATATCATATTCAAGGTGCAGTTAATGTGCATCAGGGTTGGGCTGCTGTGTGGACAGGCTGGAATAACAGGCCAGCAGGAGGCTTTTGAAATTCATTGAGGACAAATGTCCTGCCTCTGTGAAGGTGGTGATCCTTGCACACATGCAGGATAGAGACTGCCTGTCTGGTTAGCAGCTCTGTTGAAAAAGCCTTGGCAGTGTTGGTGGGTGTGAAGCTGACCATGAATCAACAATATGCCATAGCCATAGAGAAGGAAAACAGCCTATGAGGCTGAATTGACGAGGGTATTGCCAGTAATTAAAATAAAGCGATTATCGTCCCTTATTTGACACTCATTAAGGCTGCCTCTACACGACATACTGTGTCCAGTTTTGGACACTTCCCCACAAGGAGCAAGGAACATGCTTACAAACTGAGGTTGGTTTAGCAGACCATCACTGTCAGGAGCTGGAGCCCTTGTCCTATGGGACAGCTGGGACTGAAGGAGCTTACGAATAATACGGATATCACCCCTTGGCTGAGCTCTGGGCAGGAGGATGAGAAAGAATGTGTATAAACTGAAATGAGAGGTTGGATATAAGGGAAAATGTTTTCAACATAGAAATAGACAAGCTTTGTAAGAGGTTGCCTGTGAAGTTGTGCAGTCTTCATGCTTGGAAATTTTCAAGACACAACTGGATAAAGTCCTGAGCAATCTGCTCTACTTTGCACTGAAACTGATTTGAGCAGGAAACCAAACTGCAGATCCATGCAGCTTATTCCATGATTCTATGAAATTGGGTCCTGTACGAAGTAATGCTTTTATTTTTTTTTCCCATCAGTTGTAAAAGAGAGCCTTGGATAACAAATTCAGCTGTAGGCATCTCTATCATAAATCTGTATTGTAAGATGACGTGAATCCTACATGACTATTGCCTAAGTTGCTGCAGACTTTACAACATCTGAGGGACAAAGGCGTTGCAGGTAGACTCAGTTTGTCTGTCCAACTCTTTGCCCTTCCACACCTGTGTGAGAGTTCCCCTAAAATTCCTGCTAATCCTGACACTGTAGCATGGGTTGTATGTTCCTTCTCTCCAAATTAAGATGCCTTTAGCTCCCTTTCTGATATTCTGTCTCCTGTTTATTCTTAGCATACCAGGTGCTTCACATGGGATTAAATTCATGATCTGATTATTCTTTACTATTTTTTCCAGTTATTTCTTTCCTTTACCTCCCTTTTCAGCCTGTAAAAGGAAAAATGTGCTGCAAAGGTGTACGAATTGGCAGACATAGTTATGGCATGAAAGTTGAAGAGCTGGTAGAGCGGAGGCTCAGTTATGTTTAAGGGGTGATCTTAATGAGTACCATCAAGCAGTTTATCTTATGGAGTTTTCCACTATTATCACTGTGTTGAACAGACACCAGTATGCAGCAACTGTCTTTCTCTCATAAGTTTTCTCCTTCTGCTTTTCTCATTTTCTTTCAGGTTCTTTCCTTGCCAAAAAATTAACAGGTTTTAGGATGGACTAGATGTAACCTTCGACAATAATCATTGTTTAATCATTGTTTAATCATTGTACATTCAACAAGGAGGTGCGGTTAAGTTTATCTGCTCCCTGTAGGGTCTCACAAGCTCATCTATTCGTTTCTAAAACATTACATATGTGCCATAATGTTCACATATGTGTAAGCTCTGAACTGTGCAAGTGGAATGCGCAGCAGAATGAAACATAAAGGATGATTTATGAGAGAGTGTAAACACACGCATGCTGATTGTGTTTTGATCACTTACTAATTTGCTGGCAAATGTGTGGGCAGAGCTCAAGCTGCAGTTGTGCCAACAGTGTGACAGTGAAATTCATCAGCAGAATTCACGATGCACTAGCAGGAATCTGATTATGTATAAAGCTTGCCTTGGAAATTTAAGATGCCTCTGTATAGTTGTGATGCATGGGATTCTGCTTTCAGCCCTCAGTGCTGTTCTATGAAACCTGCATGAGAAAAGTAAAGGGCTATTTATATGCTGTGTATCCTAAAATGGATTTGGGTGGAGGTTTGTGTGTTGGAATATGATGTACTGTACAGAAGTTGAATTGGTTCCCACTTTGAAATGTAGGACCTAACAAGTACCACTTATGAATAAAATATAATAATGAAATCTTGTACCTATCTGTATGAGACAAGCATGTTCTCTCTATGTTTTCTAACTTGTAACCAGCTACATTAGTGATTTTCTCTATTATTTCATAACAAAAATGCGTGTTCACATCACTCAGATGAGGCCTCTATCTAGAAGACAGGAACTACTGCTTTGTAGTCTAGTTTTTCCTCCTTGGAGCAATGTATAATAATGGCTCACTGTAGTGATGAGTAATCTCCTTCCTTCTTTTCAGTCTAAATGGCAGGAAAGTAATCTGTGGAGACTGTCAGTAGGTAGACAGAGTTTTTCTACTTATTTGAGACTCCTAAAAGAATCTCAAAGTTGCTATTAAGTGGTTTGCTACTCAACTGAACTGAAAAAAAAATATCCAGTTTTATATTAGCAGTGAGTTTTTTGCATCTGCTTATTTATGACTTAGTAGAAACTTCAGCAGAAGAGAGTAGTGGACTATGCAGGTAACAAAGGAATGTGCATATACTCTGGAAATATCAGTCTTGCTGTATATATTTGTAGACAGGAGCCTTCAACTGTAGTAGCTTAGTCTGTTGTGAGCTTTGCATTTCTGAGCAATAAACAGAGTTTAGATCTTATCAAGTGTGTTTGGTATTGTGCATACAAGAGGTAAGAAACCTTAATCTTTACTCTGTCTTTGTGAAAATCGATTGTTTTCCTGTGGAGGCAGTGATGCCTTCCTGCTAGCATTTCTTGGCCTCCCAACATCCACTGTGGAGGGTAGGAAGACCTGCTGAAATCGCTGAGCAGGCTTGCCTACAAAGTCAGTGCAGGGATCTGTTGGTTCGGCCTATGTGGTGCAAGGAGCAAAATTTCCCTAAAAATACAAATAAACTGTTGTATAAAATACTGTTGCATTTAGGCAGGTGGAGGAGCAAGGTTTTCATAGTTGGTTGTACAGTGCCAGTGTATTCTTTAAATCTGAGGGGTAGGATGAGAAGCATGCTTGTGACAGTGTGAGAGTTCTTGGTGTTCATAAAGAGTACAGAACTGTTATGTAGTATATTTTATGGACAGCTATTTCATAATTTATTTTAGCAAGGAAGGGTATTTTTTCAATTAGTTGCACTCTTGTGTCGTGGAGCTGACAAAACTGAATGCTTGCCTCTGGGGGAGACTGCTGATAGTAAAATATACAGCTAAGTTCAAGGGGAAGGTGCTGCTGAAGTAACTTTAATAGCGTGTTTAATCTGAAAAAAGGCTGAACATGCTGGGAATATAAATGAGAACAGTTACTAAACCAGATGGTCAGAAAGCCTTCATAAGTTAATGAAATAGTTATGAATGTATCTTTTCTTTTACAGCATTTAGATATGCCAGAGCGTCCTTAGCCCACATAGACCATCGTATCTGCAATACCTGTTCCATAAATAGGGTTCTGACTTGAATAGGTGAATGCATAGGTACACATTCATTGTACTTACAGAAACCCTTCAAAAGTTGATGCAACATGATATGTGGTCTTCAGCCCATAAAGCATGTGTACAACTTCAGGTTGGTGAAAAGGACTGAACTTATTCTGACACCTCAAAAGGCAAGAGCTGTGTTTTTTGAGGATAAACTCTGGCATAATGGTGGATGGAGAAGGTTGCTTTTAGAAACTGCTGCATATGTTTGTCTCAGACATTTGTTGCAGTTGGACTTTCGGAGGAAAATGTGTTTCCAAGCACATGGTATTAATATGCTTGAAAGAACTGGCTATTACTAAATTAAAATGCCTCGCTACACATGGGGTGTTTCTCACAGAGCTTACGCATAACACTGTGTTTCCACAGATTCCTTGCATGGAACAATGGATGGAGTATTTCTCTTTGAAGATGTTGCTGTGGAAGACAATAAAATCATGCAGGGCTATGATGCTATTGTTGTAGAGCAGTGGACTGTACTGAAGGTATGTTTTTCCTTTATTTATTTAATAAATCAAAACACACCGAGACTGCAGGCATACTCCTGTACTTACTTCAGCAGTGCATACAAGTAATGGAGGTAGAGAGGCCGGTGTTAGCAGTAATGCCAGGTTAACCATGCTCTGTGTTTGAACAGTGCTTTTTTGGTTTTGAATCATTCCTTACTTCAGTGGGGGAGAAGATGGGAGGAAGAGCAGCGTGGGTGTGGTACACAAATAGGTATTTAAAAACCTGGGATTAAAATCTTTGCAATAAGAAGGAAAAAGATCACAAGGGGAAAAAAAACATTGCTTAATGTTCAGAATATTTTTCTTTTCTTATAATTTGATTGCTCTAGTCTGCCAGAAATAGATGTTACATATCTATTAAAGGTTGGATGGGACCCTGGGCAGCCTGGTATTGTATTGGATACAGAGATTGGCACCTGCCACTGGCAGGGGGGTTGGAGCTTAACGATCCTTGAGGTCAGTCCTGACCTGAGCCATTCTACAATCTATAAAAAGCCATACCTCATCTTCATTTACAATGTATTGCAAACTGGGTGTGAAAATCCTAGGAAAGACTTAAGCAGGGCACAGCATCTGCCAGAAGCATGGATTAAGGAAAAATGAGACTGATACTAAACTAAATGTCTAAAATTCCAGGAGACTAGGATTAGGAGTTTGATCATTAGTTGATGACTTTAAAGTGTAGCAAGAAATGAGCATATAAGAGACTTCTTGAAGAACAACGTAGTTGTTAACAGCAGCTTTTCTTGTGCTCATATGCATCTATAAAAATGATGCCTGTATTGCATTTGATATTATTCCAGTTATTACAGACTTTAAAAAAAAAACAAAAAACAAAAACTTACAGCCACAGTTTATTTTTAGGGTCAAGTTGTGGTATTGCCAATCAGGAGCAAGGTTTTGGGGTAATGACAGAAGGTTTCATGAAAGCATTTAGGTTAGTGCTGAGTAAGAAGGCAAATGTCAAGAGGCATTAATGTTAACCGAATGTTAAAAACTGCTTGGAGAGGAATAGAGTGTGATACAGCAAGCATACACTGCTTTATACTACTATATAAGTCATGATTTGGCAGCATCTTTTTTCATAGGGTTATGTTAACACTGAAAATGTCCAGAGAATAGTAATGGGGATGATCAGCCATACAGACAACTTCCATATTAGGAAGACTTTATGTGGTGTGTATTTCAGCCTGGGAAAAAGAAAAGTTGCAGGTAACAGAATAGGTAGAGGTCTCCTAAATCATAGGAGATACTTGAATAGGGGTTAACTTTTTGCCTTCTTTGGCAGTATAAGATTTGAGAGGCTTCAAATGTGACTGCTCAAGGGCCAGGTACAAAATGGAAAAAAAAAAAAAAAAAAAGTAATTCAGGTCATACGTCACACAGCAGGAAGGAAATTGGTAGAATACATTTCTGAAGAATGCCGTGGTTTCAAAAAGGCTAGATGGGTTCAAGGAGAAACTGGAAAAGATACTGTGATTTTCTCTATCTTTTCTGTATCTATGCAACTATAGAAGCATTTTATTCAGATTAGCCATGTGTTTCTAAAGTGAGCCCTATGATCCTTCCCACATACTATATCTTACTTTGCATCACACATTGCTTTCAGTAGAAACTAAACCTGATGATGTGCTGAGGAAATACATAAAATATCTAGGGCAAGTATCCTGCATGCTTGCCCTGATATTACTGTGCTTGAGCTGTCCCATATAGCCACACTGGGGATAGCTTTCTGAGATTAAGTAGACTCTTGATCTGAATCAGTTTGGCTCAGACAGCCAGCGAGAAGCTCTCTGTGACTCAAGGATATTGTAATGCAGTCATGCATAATGCCCTCTGCACCTCTTAGTTTGCTCTTGGTGGACACAAGTTTGCCTCAAACTATGATGAGGACAGCATCTGGTAATGAGAACCAGTGATGGCAATAAGTGAACAGTGTGACACAGCAGAGGAGTGTCTTCTAGCATGGCCACTTGGAAGTGTTAGAGCCCTGGAAGGTGGTACATCGTTTGCCTGAATTCTAGCAGTGATGCCTTTCTCCCTCAAGCTGGAGGTACAGCTGGCCAATAGATTAAGGCATCAACCAGTGAAAGCCATCTGGTGAGTCAGGAGATGCTGTAATGCTGCATACCGTGTCTGTGTGAGGGCTAACATGAAGAGTCTCTAGTTCCAGGTGTAAGATTTGGTAGGTCTATGTGCAACTTCAGAAACTAGCTGATAACGTGTACACAACTTGTTGGTGTGATGAGATTGTTCTCTGCTGTAATCTGAAATGTGGGTGCTGGCTATTCCCTGGCAATTCTTTCCTCCTGAGGTCAGTAGCCTCGTTTAGTGACACAATGAATGTATTACTTACCAATGTGTAAATGGAGAAATAGAGTAGAGAAAAAAGCATGCTGAAGGATAATGAGGTGTTGTAGAACTCTTGGACAGTTTGGAACCCAGATAGAGATAGAGCAGTGCTGGCCACTTTTTTGTTCCCCTGAGATTTAAGTAACTGGCTGGCTGTTTCCTGCCCCATGCTTTCTGAGAGATAATAGGAATTGGTAAGTAAGGTCATGAAATGATGAAGAAATACTGGAAGCCAAGGGAATCTGTAGGTGCTTGTCCAGTGTCCTAACCAGAAAATCAGGTTGTCCCTCAGTTAAACTCCCTTGAAATCCACCTTTATTTACAGTGAGCATGGAATAAGAAAGGGGCAGAGGATGGGACTGTAAAATGGGAGATACAGAAAATGGGAAAGACTGTCCAGTACTGACAGGAGATGCCCTGATGCTTTTTAAATATTATTGGTAGATCAAAATGTTACCGCAGAGATAGTTTTGGAGCAATGGAATGCCTCATTAATGTAGAATTTCAAATTTTTTGATACAGATTTTACTGCGGCCTAGACTAACCTTTTCCATTTGTCTTTTTCGTTTATACCAAGGCAGCAATGGAAGCACTGATGGGCAGCGTGACATAAATGTGTCATAAATGGATCCTTACTTAAAGTTTGTATCAGATAGGATGTCTGGAAGAGCTATAGACTTGTTCAGGTGTGGTCTGAACTGTGCAAATGTATTGTGCTGTGTCCCAATTAGGAATAAGAAACAAAGAAATGAAAAGAATCCCAGCCGCAACAAAAGAAAGCTGTTCAACATAAAAAGACATACAGCATGTACTGATGCTCTCAGTAATAAAATGAAATCTAGAGAACCTTTCTCAATGAAAAGATAAAGTTTTGCTGTTTAGTCATAAAGGCAAAAGAGAGGGGCTAGCACACCTCTTAGTGAGGAATGTGCTGCCTTTTTAATTGCTAAGGCTAAAAGAGAAAACAAGCTGAACAATGTGATGCACTGGTTATGTGTGTAAAATGTCAGTCTGTAGAGGATGTAAAGCTTGCAGCTGTCACAGTATGTGGTCCCGCCAAGCAGCAGACAGGATGTAATAGCTCTGAGTGATTTAACTCTTTCTCCTCGAGCAAAGTAGAGCTGTCGCATCCTCTGTGAATGACCGGAGGAGTTCTAATGACAAAATGCTCCTCTCATTCCTATCATTTTAACTCTAAAAATGTCAGAACACGTTATTTCCACAGCAGTCTCTGAGATCTGGCGCTGCAACTTACATGATGGTTTTAATTCTGCTTGCCTAGGCAAATGTGGGTAGGCAGCTCTGATTAATCACAGCCTGTGTGATTTCGCCCTCCCCACCTCTAATCTGTCTCCTTCTCTTAGCCATTAGCCAAGACAAAACAGCTAGTAGTGTCTTTCAAGTTGAGTGCCACAATGTTTATTTTAGATTTCTATATTGTTCCTCTTTGGAAATCTTGTTCATTCTGAAAACACTGTCCTTAATTTACAATATTTTCTCATTGAAAATCCTCAGCTAGTGATTCATCGCTTTCTTCTTTTGTGCTATTACCGTGTTGCCATTTCCCTGGCAAAACTGAATGGGGTCAGTGTCTGCTGTAGACATGATAAACCGTTTACAGTGTGACATATCAAAAGATTTAAGAATGATCTCTGTTAAGCCTGTGTTGCAAGTTGCCTTAATGTAAGCCTTTGGAAAAATTCTCTGGAAATGAAGATTTGATTTGACTGTAGATTTGATTTAGGTCATGTCAGTTAAGCTACATTTTATTGTCTTTAGCCATAGGAGAAAGGCATGGCTGGGTCAGAAAAAAAGCTGATGGCGATTGGTATGAAATGCAGTTCTGAGAGTGACTCTTTACCATCCAAATATTTTTGCCTGGATAGAAGATTTCAGGATTTTGCCCCTCGTTGCTGTATAAGCAAAGCTAAACAAAACCTTCAGGAGCCTGTTAACTTTAACAGGTTTTTGTAGCTGTTGTTTCTTTTATCTAAGATACAAAGGCAGCATAAATATCTCTGTATTTGTCTACTGAACTCAATAGATGTACCCTATATAGGATTAAAAAACACAGGCAAATCTTTCTTTGGTTTTGTTGATAAATTTAGCAATACTTTGTTGGAGTGCTGGAAGTACTGAAGTTTGGCAAAGCCAACATTTCTTCCCAGTGAGTAAAGGACACTTGAAGTAAGCAGGCAGAAAAGCACAGGATTTATAACGATCTCAATATTAAAAAAGTCACATACTGTCTGGCATGGTCTGCTTCGGTTTGTGGCAGGATCATAATTAGTTCTCTATTCACTCATAGAAACAAACATAGAAAAAAAAAAAAAAAAAAAAAAAAGAATACCAGATCTGAACTTTCAAGAACAAACTGAAAAGAAGCATTTCAGATGTGTTTTTTTTATTGGTTTTTTTTTTTGTTGTTATGTTTCTTTTTTTTTTTTTTTTTTTTTTTTTTAAACACTTTACAAAGAATCACAAAGGGCACAAGTCTTTTTCACAGCAGGTCACCTTTGGCCAGGCAATAAGGACTTGGCTTATGTACCTCTTTGACCCTGAGCGGCTGCTGGGTGGCCACAGGACGATGCCCTGGCATTTTGAGTATCACAGGAGACAGCAGCTGGGACGCCATCAATTGCGCGTGCTACCCTGCATGTTAGTGAAACCCTGCATGTTTTGGAGGTCTCCTTTCTTGTTGACTTGAGCCTGTTGCCATAGAGCATCTGTTTTTCAGATGTGCTTCTTGTTTGGAAGTAGATTTTTCATTTCAGAATGGTAAAGTAGTGCACAGAGCTTATTTGGAACAGGCTGAGAGTAACTTAGAACTGAAGGACGTTACACTGGGGAAGCTGTGTGCAAAAGCTTCAGCTGTGTGTGGTAAGGCACCCTGGGTTATACCAGTTCTCAGACAGTGTTTAGCTGTTACTGTTGTTCCAAGAACAGTTTGTAGATAGATGGTTAAATTGGCACTCACCTGAAGGTACAGCATGGAAATGTTGCAGGAATTATGAGACTAAAAATGCCAGAGTTATGTAAGACAATGTACTGATGGATTGCTAGATCATAGTTATTTCTTCTGCTCCGTGGCCAATGTGGAATTGTGCTGTCATGTGCATGTCCCCTATGCTGTATTAAGTTCAGCAGATTTCCTAAGATGTTTCCACGCTTCCTATGAGGAGAACCCTTTCCATTCTAATGTAATACATTCATCTTGAGGAGCTTTTGCTACCTGTCCTCTGCTTCTATAAACGCAAAATTCTGTTGCTATTCAACTGTGCTTCTGTCTTACAGGTGCAGGCATTACTGGAAGTACTCAAACATTTTAACAGTTTATGCTTGCACCAGAAAGTAGGGTTTGCCTCACTGAAGTCACTGAGAGAAGTGGACTTAACAGACAGAGGAAGCTTTTTAGTTGTTGATTATTTTGCTTTACACTGTATGTGGACATGGATGTGAATGCTACTCAGCAGCATATATGTGTATGGACATTGAGAATGGATACATTTGAATCTCAGGAAAAACTGTCTTCACAGGATTCCCCCAGTTTAGTGCTGCAGATTTGTATATTCTCAAAAATACTTCACAGTCCATTAATTCACATATAATAAGAAATTTTATTAAGAAATATAAGTTATATTTATCTGATATAATGAGCAAAAGGCTGTCTTGTTCTGTTTTTCTGTTTGCCCACACTGCTCTGCTGTAAAGCTTCTCATGCATGTCTGCTGACAAGGCTCTGTATTGTATTACAGGCTGAGATTTAGGAGAAGCTCAATGCTGAAGGAGCGTGGTGCAATTTTTTTGCTGCAGCACTTGTGTGAAACTTCTCTTTTGCTTACAGTAGACAGTTTTAATGGATCGATAGTGTTACATTATTAAGAGAAAGTGTTTTATGGAATAAGTTTAAAACAGGAATGGACAAATCATTTCAAACTTTAGAGCATGGGCTTGGTCTCTTTTTCTTCTGTATTACTGCAGCCATCAAACATTTGCAGCATTCTTGTATCAGGTCATTCTCAGACAGCCCGTATATTTGATTTCTCTCATTTTATTTTCTCTCTTTTTCACAAGGTGCCAGTGTTGCCTTCACCACGTCCTCTTTCTCCCTCCAGTGAAATAGGAAAAGCTGCAACTTTGGCAGTGGTGGAGGCTGGTAGTCTGCTGCCCAGGGTGCATGCTGCCTTTTCTATGGGCTCTCTCCAGTGTTTGTGTAGGGAGCTGGGCAGGAGCACACTGCATGTTTTCTCCCATAAACAATAGCTTGAGCATACTTAAAAGCTGCTGTGTTTTTTACTTTCCATCCTCTTTGCCATCTGTCCATAGGCCTTAGCATGTGGTCTGTTAGGATTTGCTTGTAAAGGTTTTATTAAGATTTATTTAATGGGATTTTCAGTCTTCCACTCTTCAATCCACATTGGAAAAAAATATTAAACAGTGACAATCCATAGCTGCCCTGTAAGTAAATCACATTCACTTAACCCAGGAAAGAATGATTTCTTTCTGTCTCACAAGAGCTTAGTAGCTGCTGTGTTTATTCTCTTGCTGTGGTTAAAATTGCCACAGTAAAGGGGGAAAAGAAAAGAAAAACAGTTAATGCAGTTGTTTGCGTGGCTTGCCCTAGATATTATCTTTATCATTTTTTAATCATACTTTTTATTCCTTTCTAATGAGAAGAAGCTGCTGTGAAAGCAAGAAAAGACTGAAAACAAACAATACAACTACAGAAAAAATGAATTCTTTTCATGTGGTGTAAGTCAAGGGAAAAGCCTCACTCACTGTGCTCTGGCTTCTTGACACTCCAGGTGTGATCAGAGATGACTTACCATCCATAGCAGGGTGGGAAACAAGTTAATTAAAATTTTCCACCTTCACACTGAATGAAACATCTCCCAGTTTGAGACACATTATGTGAACACTCTTGTTCACCAGAGCTCTGGCATGTACTTTCTCTTCCTATTGGTTCTCAAATTCAGATCTGTTAGCTAGAAAGAGCATTGAAATCTTCTCTTAAGAAATTGAAATTATATTTCCATTGTTGCAAATAAAAGTAAATCTTAAAATAACGTTATTGCTTATAAAATATAAAATAAATATGAAATTCTGCTTTTTCTCTGTACCCAGCCCCCAGTGTATTGTTTATTTGGATGCGTTTTTGCCTACGGAAGCATTTTAGGTGACACTGATTCTTTGTGCTCTCTCCTGAAGACCTGTACGACTGTGGCTTCTGCTTGTGGCCAGTTTCCAGTCCTGGGATAGGACTGCAGATGATGATTCAGGAGAGGGAGGATATTTCGTTTATGTGGTGTTAAGGCTGCTATTATCTGTATTTGCAAATGGGGAGCTAGCAGCCCATGTGAATTCTGCATGTTGGTTCAGGAGAGTGTCCTTTCTCTTGTCCGTTGCCTTACAACAACCAGTTGTTGGCATTTATTCCCCTGAGGAGCTGTGTGGTGCCCAATGGTACCAAGGTCTTGCTCAGAGCAGTTGGAGCTGGGAGAGGTGTGCCTTAAGGTATGTTCCCTTCCTGGTCTGAAGAAGGAACTGAAGAAGCCCAGTCTGACTTCTGGGATTGTTTAGTCTGGAGAAGAGGAGGCTCAGGGAAGACCTTATTGCTCTTGACAGTTACCTGAAAGGAGATTGTAGCAAGGTGGGGGTCAGCCTCTTCTCCTGGATAACCAGTGGTAGGATGAGAGATGATGGCCTTAAGTTGTACCAGAGAAGGTTCAGGTTGGATATTAGGAAGAATTTCTTCTCAGAAAGAGTGGTGCATTGGCACAGGCTGCCCAGGGAGGTGGTGGAGTCACTGTCCTTGGAGGTGTTCAAGAACCGTGGGGATGTGGCACTGAGGGACAAAGTTAGTGGGCATGGAGGGGCTGGGTTGGTGGTTGGACTCGATGGTCTTGGTGGTGTTTTCCAACCCTAATAGTTTGATGATTCTGTGATCTATGACATGCAGGTTCTGCTGTCAGCACCAGCCTGTGCAAGAATGAATAGATACCTTCTAATAATGACACAATACTCTTTCAACAGATCTTTTATGTTTTCCAGACTTTCTTTTTCTTTTCTTGAAGTTTAACTGACGTTAATCTTAAATCTAATTTCCGGTAACTTTACACTTTTGAGTGTGATTTATCCTCTCTTTCTGCTTCTGCTGCTTGGGGATTAAGAAGCACAGCATCATCTCTGCAGGTGGTGCTTAACTCTGACAGGTCAGATGGGTCCCAGCCTCCTTTTGCCTTGTGGGGACAGGACTGTGACAGTGGGGGCAGTGCAGCCTCACACTCCAGGTTCTGCAGCAGCCAGGCAAGCTGTGCTCTGTGTGTTACCAATGTCCCTCCTCATTGCTGTCATCCTGTTGATTTTTGACATGTCTATGTGTGTGTCCTTATGCAAGGAGAAAGGTCTCCTCAGTGTTCTCTGACCTTAGGCAATGAATTCAAAATAGGAATGCTGTTTGTAGCATGGGAGGTTGCTTGGGACTCAAACAAGGTCTGCTGCACCGGTGTTTCCTGACCCACTGGTCTAATGCTTTCCACATGAGTGATCTCCCTCTGGTTTGTCATCTACAAATGCCTTGAGAGAGGGAATGTTTTGATCAGATCTTGTGTCCCTCCTGGTGTCTGGAGGAGGGCTGGCAGTGGTGATGTGCTGACCTCGTTCCTGGTGCTTGTGTTTTCATCATTTTTGGAAAACATTGTTGACCTGCCTGATGAAGCTCAGTGTGTGATTGATCTCTTTCCTTGAGAGGTTAGATGTTAAAGGCATCTGGACATGTCATCCTTGCTGTATTACTCTTGCAAACACTATTTTGAAAACTTGGAAGCGGCAGGAGATGCCCATCTTACAGTGGGGACAGAGAGTGGGAAGGGCAAGGAGGAGAAAGAGAGTGTAGGGAGGCACCAAACTGCCCTCAGTCCCAGCTGGGGATCAGTCCTGATTGCTTTGGGGGAAATCAGTAATTAGCAATTCTGTGTGTATTCCAGATACATGCTGGTGCTGCAAAGCAGCTGTGTGTGTAAAAAGGCCCTGGAAGTCTCTGTACAGAAATCAGAGCAGCATGAGCCAAGTGTTCTCTTACAGCTACTTTCTAGTGCAGAATTTTCAAATACTCTCTTTTTTAAGCAGGAGTGATAGAGCTTCTTGGGCTATTTGCAGTCAAGATGAGATTTGAATAGGCAGAGTCAGGCAGTCATTCAGTTATGAAGATATCAAGTGACCTTTATTACAGTCATTAGAAGAAAGGAATAGTTGAAGTTGGAAATCACTAAGGTAATTTGAAGTACTACAGGAGGATTTGGATTAGTTCTGACCAGATGACTATTATTACAGAATAAATGGACTTTTTGGAGCAGGCCTGAGGAAAATAGAGAAAATTATTTTGCTGAGAATTGGTGATTAAAACTACTAGTGTGCACATTAAACCAATCTAAGTGTCTGAGTTTTCTGGCAGATCTGATTGTTATTCCAATGGAATACAGCTATATTTGTAGAGGCTAGTAGTTATCATTTCTGTGTTTTGTATTTATTAAGATGAGAAACAGGTAAATATGCTCTACCATCTATTCTTAAGTTAGTGGAAGTCTTGGCAATGGGACACTGGAGCAGTCTTTGTTGAAATCACCAGTAGTTCTTTATGTGTGAATTACAGGTTTTGCCATCTATTGGAAAGAGCATTAGCAAGGCTATCTTGTGTATATCTGAAAGGCGGCATTTTTGGTCTGGCCCACAGATCTTCTGATTCAAAACAAGGAGGCAGTGTGTATTCATGAGTAACTCTGTGATTCTGTAATACAAGGAACAGACTTGTACTTAGGGTTTTTTTCTGTTGTTGCCCATTTTGCTCTTGATCCATCGCTGTAGAGCTGCTCAGTTGATTTGGTGCAGCCTAAATAAGTGCAGAATCTGGGCAAAGCATTGTTGTCATGTTGTCAGTGTTTGTTTGGAAGAGGATACTTGATAAAATGCAATGAGTTTGTCCTGTTCAGATCTGGAATCGTTTGAAGCATGGGTAGTTTAGGCAGTATAAAAAAATCAACAACTACAAAATCACAGGTGTTTATCATTCTAAGCAAAGTCATTTAACAGGTTAGGATGAACTGGTGGTCATTCCTGCACCTCATGTTTTCCTTGGCCAGCTGGACACACAGAACGATTCACTTCACCACAAAAACCCTCTCCTCCTTCCAGAAAAGCTGTAAGTCAAAATGAATGTCACGCTGCAAGAGCTGATGCTGACTGCTGATTTTTCTCTCCTAGGGAGTGGAAGTGCAGACAGATTATGTTCCACTGCTGAATTCCCTTGCCATGTACGGCTGGCAGCTGACGTGCGTCCTTCCTACTCCGATTGTGAAGACAAACAGGTAGGGAGGGTGAGCACTGCTTTTCAGCCACTGTCTGTGCACCACAAGCAATTCTCTGCAGTTAGCATAGATTTTCTTGCCCATGTTCAGTGCGTTTGCAAACCCTCCTGCAGCTGTTCTCTGGGCTTTCTGAGTACCACAAGCCACGTTAGACAGGAAGCATGTGTCTGGTGGGCAAAAGAATGCGAAATGGCTCTGTGGTTTCTGCATGTATTTTCTGATTATCATCTCTGTCTTTGTGTTAAAAATAAATAAATAAATGCCTACTCTGGTTCTCTCACTTAATAGCTCCACTTGGAGCAAAAGCAAAACCCATGATAATATTTGGAGTGAGATGTTGCCCATTTGAAGCAAATTAATTTCATTCTTAATTACTGTCTGTCTGATGCTGATGGTACACACAGTCTAGCTGAGCAGAACCATATCCAATTATTGTGTCATTACTCTGGTAGCCTTGTTTGCATATGTAGTCATTGTGTGGGGTCTGCTTTGCTATTATTAATGTTCAGAGATTTTAGACATAAATGCGTGTCACTTAAAAATGCTCTTTCTAATGGTGGTGAAAAAACAGTCACCCCACTTGCTTATCATGAAGATGGAGCATTCTGGATTTATGCTTGTCAGGAATATATTTATATATAAAGCAGTGTAATTAGTCATGAATTTTTTTTTTAGCTGAAGAAAGGGAAAATATGCCCAGCTCCTTTAGAGAGCTAGATGAAGACTGTTCCTACACATAAAAGCCTAAAAAGTAAAGGCCATCTGTGCCGGTATATTAAAGCCTTTCATGTGCATTTAAATATAGGAACAAATGGAAAATCATAATTATGATATGTAAGCCTTGTTCTTTAAGGGTGTGTATATAGATATTGTTTTCTCTTCTGGTTTTCTGTATTCCTTTTATAACTCCAGTAACACAGGCCAGGATGGCAGTGCAGAAAGGCACCCAATCCAACTGCTACTGGCATTTGCTTGTACTTCCTGCCTCACTACATACCTGTGGGGCGCACACAGCCCCATCAGGGCTATGCACATGCACCATAGATTTCTTGCTTTTTCTTCAAAACAATTTCTTTTTACACTCTAATTCTAAAACATTCAGCTAAAGCATGTCACAGTAACAGTCTCTATCAGGGTAATCAGTTGATCATTTTTCCCCCAAAATGCCAGGATGCTTAGAGACACTGGGGTCAAGCAATGTTTAGGTCATTCTTCATTTTGTTCTTCTTTGACCTGCAGAAATAAATGACCGAGATGGATTTTTGCTTTGAGTGATGCTGCATGTGAACTTAATTCATTCTCAAGAGTGTGCATTTGTTTCTTTTCAGGGAAGGGAATTTATCTACAAAGCAAATTGTATTTCTTCAGAGACCTTCTTTGCCCCAGAAAGCAAAGAAAAAAGAATCTAAGGTAAATAAACCCAGGTTCCTGGTTTCTTCGTTTTTTTTTGTTGGCAAAATTTTAATATTGCAATTGATTTCCCAAAGAAGTAAACGTGGCTTATTGAATGTCTCTGTCATAAAGTGGCCTGGTAAATGAAACAAGACACAAGGAATTGAACTGTTTGAATGAAAGGAGATGCTCAGACGATGTCAGAGCTCTTCTGCTGGATTCATGGCAGCAGCAGAAGTGTAGAATTCTCTTTACAGCTTTGCCATAAACCTGCACATGTGACCTAAAAATCTCTGCCCACATTCACTGTCTGCGAAGAGAAACTGGTACTCATTGTTGTCTCTTACCTTGTTTCTATCTAGTGCTGTAATGTTGATAAATTCTGCTAGAATTTAAGCATAAAGCCCCCTGAATCCAGCTATATTATCTGAGAACACAGCTGACAGCTAATAATGTACGTATGTGGATACATATTCCCATTTCCCTTTTTAAAAGCATAACAGTGGAAACCCCCACCCAGCTGTGTCATGCTGTACTGCTGAAGGGGAAATACTGGCACTGGGCAAGTGGCTGACCTTCCTCTTGTGTAGGAGTTTGCCTTGCCCTTTCTGTGTGTAAGGGAAGCATCAGCAAGGGTGATGAGTGAAGTACTGAAAATCTCCCTGAGACCACGTGATGAGAAAGTTGCTCATACAGCCTCATTTTTATTCTGTTTTACTCTTTGCGATTGCTGGGTGCTGGCTGGCCTAATGTCATCAGCAGGACTGCTGTGCTCACAGCTGAGCTACAGTAGGATATGGGAAATGCTAAGTAGAGCTGAGCACTGAGAACATTGTAGCTAGTGTTTAGGGAACTGCAGATCTAGAAAGCCCTCACTGGATTGGAACCGGCTTTGTGAGAGTCACCTTTTAAATACAGCAGAGAACAGGAAGGAGTTTGAGCTGACCAAAGCAGGAGAAAGCTGCTGGGAGCATGTCTGTTGTTTAGGATTTACCCTTTCTTATTAGTGAAACCAGAGCCTAGTTATTCTGTGATGGTGCTACGAAGCCTTTTTTTCTTATTCCTTCTCTTTGTTTTCAAGTGATTAAAGTTGGGGTGATGTGCCCACATGCAGTTATTTTTTTGGTGGGTGACTGTAAGCAATTGTATGTCTTCAAACAGAGAAGCAGTATGATACTGATTCCTTGTACTGTAATAACAAATGCATACCATCCGGATGACTCAATGATTTGTTTACATTTTTTTCATCTGGGGATATAAAAACTTATTTAACAATGTCTGGTTGACAAAACAAAGGGTTTACTTGTTGGCAATGTTAAATATACAGACATACTCAGGGGCAAAAATTACTAATGCATTTTCAGACCAAAGGCCAAGAAAAATGGGGTGCATTGGTTATGATCATATAGACATCTGCAAGACTTGCTCAGCCTCTCTGAACAGCTGTTGGGAGCCACTTCGAAGCTGCCGAACCTAGCATTTGGTGAAGCTGCTGAACATTCTGCCATCCAACATCACAGACTTGCTGGGGATTTTTAACTTAGGATATGGCATGTCTGAAGTGTTTGTAGGTGGCCACTACTTGGAAGGATATCTGCTGATTAGGTAGAAGGACACTGCAGTGCTGGAAGCTGGTCCGTCCCATCTGTGCTCACCAGCTGGGTGCTGCTCAGTTTAACTTGAACAGAAAAGGAAGCAGGCAAGAAGTGGTCGAACTTCTCTTCAGTAAGACAGTGCAAAATTGAGTCAGTGACGATCAAGTTCATTCACTTCGTACAAAAGTGGTGCTCATTTCAGCAGAAACTGGCTGTGTACCTTTTTCTGAAATATAATATATATATACCTGAGTAGATATGCATACATATGCACCTGTGCCTGTGCAGGTATGCAGAGTCTCCTGCAAATTCAGGATAAACTATATTGTGTTCAGGGCCCCGATCTTGCTTCTGTCCAAGAGAGCGCCAGGTTAGAAAGGAGCTGTGAGTGTGCAGCCCTGCTGCAAATCAAAGAGAAAATCAGGTGCCTGTGAGAATTGTGAACAGTTGAGCTCTAAAACTGAAATGTTATCTTTCATTTAAATACCATTACAGTTTAGAGAAGGGAAGGAAAGCCTCCCCTGCAAAAAAACAGTAAGTTTTGAATCACTTTTTGCTTAAGGAATAAATAGCTAAATCAAAAATTTATGAATGTGACTCTGTGTCTTAACCGACTTTGACACAGCCATGGTCACAGTGGAAAAAATGGCTTTTGTATTTATGGCACACGAGAAGTAGTGAGCACTGCCTGCTAGCCCGTCCCCAAGTCTGCACCATCCTGGATCCTTCTGTGGTACATCCATGCACTCAGGGAGCTGCTGTGGGTTGACTCAGCACTGCTGTGGGACCAGATCTGACGTTCCTTGGGACACTCAGCTTATTTTTGATGAATGAAGACGTATATTAATGGTATAGTTGTCAGACCCTGTGTATGTTAGACCTGTCCAGTCAGTATTTCAAGATATTGCCAGTTCTCTCTCTCTCTCTCTCTCTCTCTCTCTCTCTCTCTCTCTTTTTTTTTTTAATAGTGGTCAAAGCAGTTCTTTTGAAATGGTAGCTGTGGCAAGTCTTGTGGCGAGAGCTGTATTGAGGCAGCTTCATGTGCTCTCATCACAAAGCCTTCATACTGTTCTACAATTTAAGGTTTGGAGTATGGTGTTAGTTCTGCTGCTAGCCTGGTGGAAAAAAAATTGGTAGTGCCACATGATTGCTTCCTCTGTCAGCGCTTGTGCAGCTCTCTGGTTGTGCTTTCCACACAGGGCATGCTGTCTGCCAGGCTGCTGTGTGCCTCAGTGGGGAAATGTCTTCTTGAAGGGAGCCCAGCAGGCACGTTACGCAGCAGAAGCAGAGCGCGTCACTCTCTCCTGTCTGTGTCTCACAGATACACCTGTGCAGGCTCCAGTGATCTTGAAGCCATCTGATTTAGTCATGCAGTTTCTTCATCTCATGTCTTTTTGCCCAAAAATAGCTTTGAATAAAAACTAAGTAAAAAGTATTTCTTCTCAGGAAAGCAGATGTTGGCTTGAGACTGTTACAGGTGGGCTTTAATGTCTGGGTCTTTTATTTGTAGTTTCACTGGAGGTTCTCCAAAGAAGACGTGCACAACAAACCAATGAAGAAATCAAGGAAGACTAAATTAGGTTCTGGGGAGAAGCAGACGGCAGAGAAGCCGGAATTTGAAGTCACAGAGAACACGAGAAACTTAGCAGCACAGCTGTCGGCCGCATCAGGGCCTGGCCCTGAGCAGCAGCTGGACGGCGTCATAGACTTGGGGAATGAAACGGCTGGGGCTGACAGCAGAGGCACCCTCCGTGACGGGGTGTCAGAGGGCACGTGTCCTGCCAGTGCTGAGGCTGGTGACACCGGTGGCAGCAAGGCGCAGACCTGTCCCGACCAGAGCACACCCAACTGCTGCGAGGAGCAGGAGGCAGCGGGGCAGGACTGCACACCCGGGCCTGATGGCTGCCAGGGGATTGGTGGTGCAGCAGCGGACCCGGAGCCTTCTTGTGAGTAAGGCCAACGGCTCAGGGGTTCTGTGAGTCGTTGTATTAGCCAAGAGAAAAGAGCAGATCTCGCTCATCATCTTCACTAACTCCATTGCTCAGTTCAGCGTTTCTTTGGTATTGCACTTACTTTGCTCCTTAGCATGCCAGTATCTTGATGTTTTAGGTAAGTACAGGGCCTAGGCTTTCTAATGGCAAAATTCCGTTCACTCTGCAGAGTAGGAAAGGACATCTTCTAGAGGTACAATTGAAATTAAAAATAGGGACAGAAAACAGGCTTGAGCTTTTCTGTGACTGACATGGCACAGTAGGTTTGTATCTAGTGCGGGGCAAACATTCCACGTGATCAGAATTTATTGTCTTGTTTTCTTGTCCATGTATCTTTGCTGGAGAAGTTCTCGTGCCATATGCTAGTTTGTCATTAAGCTTGTAGTGTCATGAAAATGGTTTTTGAGCTTAAGCAGGCCGAAATCTGAAAGCTTAGGTAAGACGGCCCTATCTATATTTGTCTCCAACAGCAGAGTTACCGATGACATTTTCTCCTGAATTTTATTAACTCTTGCAGATCTTCAAGCAATAAGCAAATCATAAACCTGCTTTAGGCATACTGAGTAAACAAAAACTCATGGTAAATTTGTGTAAGGCAGATGATCTCAATATAAAATGACATTTCCTATTCTGTTAAGCTTATGTTCTCTTTGCCAACTGATGGTTCACTGGGGTTTCAGAAGATAGGGAAAACAGAGGACAAATTAAGGCAGGTAAGATGTGCTTCTTTCGGTTGCTCTCTTCGCTAAGATTGGAATTTGATGTCACCATCTGACCTGCTCACGTTGTTTTGCACCACTTCCTCATTGTTGTAAAATATGCTGTGGGAAAGAACTGATGCAAATAGCAGGGTAGCGGCCTTCGCATGTCACTAAATGATATTACAGAGTACAAATACCTTAATAGAGAGCTTTTTAAAAGAAGTAGTGGTATTTTGGGATTGATACCTCTCAGAATTCTGTTACGCTACCAACATTTTTTGTTTGGGGGAGCTACGTTAAAATATTTACAAGTGAATGTACATGTGTAATATATTCTTCAAGAACTTCAGTGTTCCTAAAAGGTAGGAAGTAGTTGTTACTCTCTTCTTTACCACCTTGGTCCCTGTTTAGAAGTGGTCAAGTAAGCTGGCAGAAGGGTGAGAAATACGTTTTGAACTTCCCTGGGTTTTTTTGTTCTGTTTTTTTTTTTTGTTTTGTTTTGTTTTGTTTTTTGTTTTTTAACAAGAGCTCAGTTGGCCATTTGTGAGCTTTGTCCCTCAACTAGTTTGTGCCCAATAATTTTCCTGTCTTTAAACCAAAATGCTGTAGAGTGAAAGAACTGTGTCCTGCATTAAATGAACACCTGGCATGGTTAAAAGCGTCTTCTGTGCCTGAAAATCACACAGCTTGCAGACCATTGCAGAGAAGGGAAAAATCATAGCATTTGGAGAATTCATTTATCGGACAATGGCACTCAAGTTGAAACCATTCCATTTCATAGACACAAGGCACGGGAGGATTTTTTTTCGCTGACTGAAGAGTATTCATTTTGAATTTGGTGGGTTAACCACAGGACTGTAAGTAACTGGTGATATTTTTCAATTATTTCACTCTGTTTCTCCATAGAAGGCTGAAGTTCCAATAACCTCAAAAATGTGTTATTTCAGTTGTTCCACATACAGACAAGGTCTCTGCTCTGGACAGTTCTAAGTAGCTGTTTGCAACTTTTATTAGCATAAGATATTTCTACTGATGGTTTCTGTCTTAAGGACTAGCTTTATATTAATCTTGTTTAAAAATGTATGGTATTTAATGAACATTTTACTAGTAAAAATGTTGCAATAGATTGAACTTGCCAAATACTTTTGAATAGAAAGTGTCTATCGGATTGCAATTTGACCTTGTTTGCATCCCAACTGCTTACAAAACAAGATAAATAAAGTTCATGAGGAGGTTTCCTATTTGTGGTAATTGCACAGCTGCTAATTATTTGTCCCCAAAAGGAGGAACTCAGGGTCTCTACGCGGTAAAGAAATGAAGCTGCTGATGACTGCCTTAGCACGTGTTGCTGAGTGCTGCAGAGCGGGCTGCTTGGTTGTCTGTCAGCAGTCTGGCAGAGCGTGAGGAAGCTCTCTGCTCTAAGTGAAAGCCTGGTACAGAAATTCATTCCTGTAGCTGCTGGAGCGGCTTAAGGTTGGGAAGACTTGACAAGAAATACATGTTTTTCAGTTTAAAAAGGGCAGACGGTTCAGATGGTCATGTAATTACTTCCAGCCTGGGACTCTGACTTGTTCTCAGTCAGTTCAGCAGTCTGGAGCTGTGTGCTCACCATCCCCACGCCCCTGTCTTGAGAAGTGTGAGCTTCCATCACTGTGCAGACACGACACAGATGTGAGGAGTGCTGGCAAAGGCAGCCTGTGGCCACAGCAGGAAGGCTTTGCATCTGCTGCATGTGTTTTCTACCTCATCTTACCAGCCACTTCAGGCTTGAAAAAGCAAGACCACAGTGGTCAAGGAAATGAAAGTAATCAGTCGTCACTGTATTTGAAGCCTGAATAGAGGAGGATGGCCAGGCCGAGGCTTAACTCCCTGAGCAGTGAGGGGCAGTATCCCAGCAGCGGGGAGAAACTGAAGGAACTCAGAGCAGCCACAGCTCTGCAACAGTTTGTCACCCCCAGGTGAAGGAAGAGAATGAGGCCAGGTTCTTTCCTCTCTGTGGAGAGCTGCTGTGTTAAGCTGAACCTGGCAGAATCTCCCAGTGGGAATGCAAACTGCTCTTGCTCTGCCTCTCTTGGAAGGGGGCAGCAGCATGCATTGCTGCACACCTCAGTGAGGAGCTGTGTTAAGGGGTGTTGCAGGTGTTGACTGGTGACTGAAGCACTGCAGCACAGGCAGACAGCACTCCACTGAGCTTACCATAAGCGCTGCCCTTCTCAGAGCAGTGTCACCACTCATGGTGTCAGCCAGGCACAAGAGCTGCCTCTGAAGGATGAGCACGTGTGTTACTGACAAGAGTTATGCAGCCTGCTGCTGAGAGCAAGGGGTCATCTGAAGGAGGCAATCATTAGTTGGTATGAGTTTGAAGAAAGGAACCAGCTCAGCCAACTAGGGAATACAAAGGTTGAATGTGGATGAAGAAGAGAATGGAACGATGGAAAAGAGATTTCATATTGAAACCATCAGCAGGAGGTGGTGACAGGGAGGTTGAACCAAGGTGGGATGAAAGTCCAAAATGTTCGGGCATCCTCGTAGATTGTGAACTTGTAACACAGGCTAAATGCACCAAAGATGTGCCTGGCACTTCATCTTGCAGAGCTTCTTTAATTTGTGCTGTGCACTGCAAAACAAAACCACTGAAATAATAGCGCAGAGTTGCTTTAACATATGCATGGAAATGAAGCTGTGTAGAAAGTAACACTGTCATGAATTCTTTTTTTCCTAATTTGGCCCCTGTATCAGCCTCAGTTTCTGCAGTGAGCAGTTGGTACTGTGCTTTCTCTTTGTAGTTCCCGTGACTCTGTACATTTGCCTCAGGGAGCCAATTATAGGGCAGAAATAAAGCATTATCACATTTTCATGCAGAATTTTCATTATCCTGTAACTGAAAAGCATAAAAAGAGCCAGGTGCTAATTTCTTGCTGAAAAACATTCCACAAAGGTACGAGGAGTGCTGGTCACCACTACAGTTCGCCTGTGGAGCTGAGCCGTGTCCCACACTGGCAGCAGGGATGTGCTTCTGGAGTTAAAGGCTGTCCTGACACAGGACTCAGCAGAACGGGGCTGCAGAGCTGTGGGTGCTGGCTGCTGCTCATCACTCCCTCACCAAACGCTGGAGGGCTGCAGAAAAGACTTTTCCCTCAAAGCACTTTCTTTCATTTGCTCTAAAAGCACTCTACGACCTAAAGCACTGTAATAACTGAATAGTCACTATTTTCCAGTTAATGAATGCAGATCCTACAGGAATACTTCATATCCGTTGTACCCGATGAGCAAACAGTAAACTGATAAAACATCACAGGAGGAGGAAAAACATTCAGTCTAGTGAGGCTGTAGCACAGGTGACTCCCAGGCCAGTGTTTCTTGGAAAATAAGTAAATATTGGTCTACTTTTTCATCTTTCCTTAGTTGGTGCCAAGCATATAAGATGAATAAATATTTCCTAAAATTAAATACTATGCTTTGACAGTGTGAAGAGAATGTTTCTCCAGCTCAGCAGCTTCTGAGCAGCAGGGGTTGGTTTCTGTTTCCTTCAACAGCATCCCAGTCAGTTAATTATTTGTACAGCCTATGTTTATATAGGTTAATTTACTTTCCTGCTTTTTTGCCTTCAGTTACAGTGGAGTGAGATCCAAGGAGAGACTTGAAGGTGAAACTGAAGTTTCACTACAAGACCATTAAATTCTAGAAAGAAGATGCTTCCAAAGTATTCTTGTGTATCAACAAGAAAAGGCTGTGCAGTTAGGGGAAGTTCATATTTACAGCCACTCTGCATTATGGAATTCAGGTATTCTGTGCCTTGTGGCAGCATAACCACTCAAGGTAAGAAAGAACTCATTAACAGCAACCGAGGTGAATGGTGTGGGGTGACTTATTTTTCATTTTTCCATCTTTTGCTGCTGTGGTGAGCATGGGTGTGGGTGGACAGGGGAGTTCGTAATATCCTTGTACAAGTGGGTGAAACTGTACAGTTAAAGAGATGTGTCCTTGCCCCACAGCTCTCAGTCTGAGTGTAACAAGGGATGACAGAAAGAGGTTAGAGGCAACGAAGATGATTACAGAAGCAAAGGGTTTAGAAATGCCTTTTGTTACATCTATATTTTGGTATAACTCTGAGGAGCGGTTTGTGAAAGAGATGCAATTTGTGCTAAAGAAAGCATGTGCATTAAGGAAAATAAATGGCAAACCACTTTATAATACACTTAGTAGTTTAAAAATCATAAGGAAAACAACATGCAAAGGCTTACCACAATTTTCTTACCATTACATTGTAAAACAGAGGAACACAGTCTGGTTTTTATTTTAGGGCACCAGCACTTACCCATAGCCCAATTTGTTGCGCTTTTCCAAGAAAAGAACCCTGCTTCCTTCAAACATCAAGCTCTGACCTGTCAGTCACGATCTTCATGAAGACAAAACCCCCTGGTTTTATTGTTCATGACAAGCACACTGTCCTATTTACATTCTGGAGTGAATGAACAAGGAACTGTTCCTTGCAGTAGGGTATTCAGGCACTTTCCTCTCATTTCAGTCAGAGAGAATGTGATGCGACGTTCCCTCTGGGCCTGCAGTGACTGATGGGGGATAAGCAGTTGCACCATGTGGGCAGTGTTGTATAGTACAGAAGCACCAGACCCACTGTACAGGGCTGCCATCGCCAGGAGATAAAGACTTACAGGCAGACCCTCAATGTGGTGCCGTCCCCTGAAAGCCTGAAACAAATCTTTAAGATCCATAATTCACCACTTACCTCTTTGGGATGGAACATAGAGCCTTGTTTTCTTAAGTTCTGTTTGTTCTGAGCTGCAGGAAGAACAGAGTTCCCCCTCTGACACTCAGTCTGCTGAAAACCTCCAGGACTATTTCAGCCAGTCATCTGCAACTTCTGCACCAACTGCCAGGCATTCCGATCCTCTTCTTATGCTGCACTCAAAGCTGGGGCCAGGAGGTGCCTAGTTTGTCTCACTGTGCTTGTAGGCACAGGTGAATGCAGATGTGGCATCAGAAACCTACAGGCTGTGTATCCTACAATCTCTGAAACTGATAGAAAAGGTTTGGAGTGGCAAGGTTCAGCACGAGCTAAAAGCAAAGTGGAGGGATGCTGAAGGGAGAAAAGTTGCCATGTTACCTGCTGGAGGGCCATCATTTAACTCAAGGAAAAAAGCCACCGAAGAAGAGACTATATCTAACATTCAAAAATAATATTATTTAGTGTTTTCATTAATTTAGGCATTCCTTTTTTGAAGTCTTCAGGTATAAAGTGGGAATCTACCCACTTAAGGACCTGAACTATTTTGATGATTAACTAATTTTCTCACCATGCTTTTCTTTCTAATTATTTTGAACATTTTTATGATGAGTTCTTCTTCAAAGTGGGGCAATAAAATGTTGGCTTTGTACTCCGAAGTCCAGTCACACCTTCAAAGAGTGAGGTTTTGAGAGCCTTTTTTTTCCAAACACTTTGAAAGAAAATATGCTGCTACCCAGAAGTAGGCAAACCATCCACAAACCAGAACAGTTGACAGCTTCAATATAAAAATCTCTTTTCTTTTCAAAAGCAGCAGCACTGTGTTACAGTTGTATTACTGTTAAATTAAAGAAACATTGTCATGATTGAGGACAGTTTAATAAAATCTTCGAAGTAATTCAAGTCCATCTTCTGTACATTTTATCTCATCAGAATTCACCAAGATCAGTTTATTTTCTGTTCATTACCACCATTTCTCAAAGAAAACACAGTTCCTATCAACACCGGCGTTGTACAGCAGTTGGGAAATGGATTCTATCATTGGAGGTGGACCACAAATGTACCACAAAGTATCCTTGGATACATGTTTTTCTAGATCCTTTTCAGATATTCTTCCCTCTGACAAAAAAAATAGAAAAAAAAAAGATAGAGGAAAAAAAAGTAGGAAATGAGAACAGAAATACTTACTCATGTAATTTCAAAAAGAGCGAGCAGTTAGGGGTGTTGCAAGTGCTCATTTCCTACAAGCGTCAGACCTAGTTAAGGATAACAGGTAAGTTTTGAGGCTTACAGAACAATTTGTTTTCCTGGGATTTAGAGCCCCATTTCCAGCTGGAATGCATAGGGTATTAGTCACTGACCATGGCTAACATACAACTAAAAATCCCATATTCAGACGAAAAAAACAGATAATTATCTCAAAGACAAATACAACAGAAATGGAAATGTGATGAAGCGCCTCTTGCAGTCATCTCATCCTTCATCAGTCTTACGCAAAGTAAATACCAGTTGCTGGAATAAGATTTCAGTGGGGAATACCAGTATGAAGTTTAGCAGAAGCACTTCAGTAGAAGGGCAAAAAACCACACAAGTATAACTTTTCTCCAAAGCATAATAAACACACTGAAATTATTTATGTTTAGCTCACATCTCGTTTTGAATCTTTAAGAACACTAACTTATGTAGGTAAGTGTACACTAGCACTAATTGTATTCAACTTCCTCTGCAACGTGGTAATCAGACGTAGCACTTGAGAAGTGAGCACAGTGCCATTGCGCGTACCTGTGACGTGGGGCTGAAGTTCTTCACAGATGGGTGAATTCTGCTGGGTAACATGGAAACGACATGAGATCTTTCCAGGAAGTGCACTCATCAAACCAAGAATATTTTTCTGTAATGTTAAACATACTTTCTTATACCACAAGCCATTAAATCAAAGCAGATGTTTGCATACTGTCCCAGAACACCAGTGATCATGAGTACCACAGCTTTTGCATTTCAGCACTGAGTACTCTGTGGGTTTGACTTCAAAGGGCCGATCTGCACAAGTAAGCTGAATTTCTATACCTGGAATCTGAATATGCTACTAGCTCTGTTAGTGCTTTCCTCCTGTTTTACAATAGATTGCAATTTGTAAGATTTGGATCTAAGAATGAGTTACGTATGTCCTTTCCTGTTTGTTTTTTTTTTTTTCCCCATTAACTTTGTGTTCTTTTTCCTTTCATTTCCATATTTGTTTTCCATTTGGAAAACGTGCAATATATGTTTACCATTTCTTACAAACTTTTTGAGTTCAAGTTCCTTTACCTTGTGAGAATATCAGATCCTTTCCCTCCTTCTCCAAGTAAAACCAACTATGGTGTAATTCACAACTGTGATAGTTACCACCACAAACCCAGTAGCATCAGTTCACATCATAATTAAAAAGAAAAGAAAACAACCAAACAAAAGCCCTGTCAGTCAGATGCTGTAGGTACTCTGAAATGAGGACTTGTTTACTGATTGGATTCTGTACTCATTGGGATTTTCACTGCTGGCATGGGTACTGTGGAAATAATTTCTGTTCTGTGAACAGGTAAATTAGCTCATTTCACTATGTTGCTTACAGACTAGTTACTGCATTGAACAGACTGCTATGGATTACTTAGCAAAAAAAGAAAAGTTGAATGGATTTTATTCAATAGACAGACCTATTTCTGACTCCCTAAGAAGATGGGGAATAAAGAACAGCAGATAAGGCACTGCTGTACACTGTTCCACTAGTAAGTACCTCTACTATCAGCCCACTTTCACTGGTCCACATAGAACTGTAAACTCCTTTCTCCTACATGTGGAACCACGTACAATTTCATAGCACTTTCCAAACAACCCATGTCCCAAGACTTACCTGGAAAGTGTACCAAAGTGGGTTAAGGCAGGCCTTAACATGCTTACATAATGCTACAGTCATTCTCAGCACCTATTATAACCTACCTCTCTCTGACTCAGAGACAAGGACAGAAAGTGGCAGGTATGATTCATGGGACATAAACTACCATGTAATGTCTTCTAGTATCCTAGAGCTACAGACAGGAGGAAGGACGAAGAAGAATGTGAACAGCTCAGCAGGATCTCTGCAGCCTAGTAAGCTGCTGTACAAACTAAAGCAAATGGCTGAGCAGTACAGACGTAAGGGAAAACATCTATCCCACCACCCCAGCCACAATAAAGGACAACATTCAGTCCACATGAAATGAGCTAAATGGCATCTTGAAGTAGTCAAGTTAATATGGTAGACTTTGTAATCTTAAGATTGCGTACTTCTCCTATTTCAGAGAACAAGATTTTCAAAGCAGTGCATATACCTGTGAAACCAGAGCACGTGCCAAATGAGTACCACGCTGAGTACAGCAGGCTGACAAGCCGAAGGACAGCACTACACATAGGCTGCTGCTTCAGGGAATAAGTCCTCCAGAACATCAGAAAAACCTAGGAGTTCCTCATGGAGATATTGGTGTGTCAGTCTCCCAACAACACAAAGCCCAGCAATCCTGTTTGCTCAATCCTCTGGGCAGAACTCTGGGTAATGGATCCTTTATACTGTTTCTGGAATAATCATCAACTTGCACCTTGATCTTAGAAATTCTCAATTCTTCAGAGAAACCTGTATCATTAAGGATGCTTCTTTACAGAAGCTGTGCTAATGTGACCCTAAAACATCATCAGTAGCCCTTAATGGCTGAATGTGTGATAACTGATCTTAAACTTCTGAGTAAATGTTTACAAAGTCCTGTTTCAAGTGACTTGTAAGAACTGCTGATAAACTCCTTCCTTCATACCCTGGTGCCCAATAATGTATTATCAGCAAAGCTTCCATATAAGTTTGGAAAGTTTTTCCTTCGGATATAATTGCTCTTACTAGTCTTTAAATTCAGCATAATCTGTACTGAAGTTATGTGGTTATCCTACTACAGTAAACAGCATTAGCATACTACTACTGTGTATACAGACAAATGTGTTACAGTGTATATGATGTCTGATATACCATGATGCTCTTATGAGATTATAGGAAAATGCTGCCATGCAGGGCTAGTCAGCCTACAGTGAAATCAGTGCAAGCAGGTATCCAACAACATCTGAAATTTGACATATGCACATTATTTGTGCATAAGTAAATAAGAAAACACAGATGGGATTTGAGGCAGAAAGTAACTTTTGCCTGTCTGAACAATATCTTACACAGAAGGGTTCTCTGTGACCTGGCAACAAAATGATACATGTACTGATTGCTGAATATTAGAGTTCATTTTTTTTTCAGTTATTGTTTACCTTAAATAAGAGTTCATTTGTATTTTTTGCACTGTAGTACAACTTCACTGTTCCCATTTTGTATCCGTTTCCTTTACTCTCTTGGTATCCATGAAGATCTGCTACATGCAGCAGTATAGAAAACAAGGGGTTAATTCCAACACCCCCTGCTATTAGCACTAGCTTTACAGGGGTGTCACCAGGCTGAGGATCAAAGAAGAAATCACCTCCCACTCGCAGAGCCACTTCTGAGTCAAGAGTACACTAGGATGGAAAAGAAGATATTTAATTTCAAAACTCAAAACAAGTCTGAAATAGTCTTCTTCTTGCATCATAGAGTCACAAGATGTGCTGAACTGTGAGTTTTCATTCTTACTGACCAATGAGGGAAAACAAAGGGATTGTAAAATAAATGCAGTTATCTGAAGTCATCTGTTACAGTGTTCTCTAGAGATCTGTTGCTACTTTCAGAAGTTTCAGTCTTCTGATAAGGCAGGACAGCGTGTCCCCCTTTCCACCTCCAAAAGAGCTGAAAGCAGAATGACTCATGTTTTCCAACAGCAGTATTTGATGTGAAACTCCAAGGTTAACATGCAAGATCACAGTTTTACCCAAGAACAGACTCATGTCAGAAAAGGCCCTGCTGTGAGGACACAGAAGTCAGAATGAGTTGCACAGACAAGATTTTTCTGTCCCATTCCAAAATAATAAGAAACCACCCAGAAGTGAAGCAAGTATCCACATGAGTATTTCTTGCAGAGCCACTTCTGCATTTGCAGCTTGAGAATTGCAGAAGAAAAATAGAGTGAAAACCTCCCTCTCTCCTGGGACAGAAAAAAATTATTCTTAGGAGAAACTTGACAAAGTGTGGTGGGTTTAGAGGTTTTTTTTTTTTTTTTTTTTTTTGAGGGGGAAGGACATATGGAAAACTAAACTACAGTAAGTAAAACATCTGGGTCACTATCCTCTTGGTAACCAAGTACTGCTTGTTGGAGGCTGAAAATGTAATACAGAGGAGTCGGGTGAGTTCTCCCACATCACTGGAAGTTAAAATCAACAGGAGCAGAAAACACAGCTCAATTCAGACCATATCCAGGGCGGGTAAAGAAAAGGAGGAGGGGAAAAAATGAAGTAAAACAGTAACTGAAACAAAAGGATTTCCATCACTGACTGTATAGTAAGCAAAGGCCTGAACATGTGACAATTCTAGAAGGAAAGAGGCCCTCAGCAGGTACTGAGCAGAATCAAGGGGTTCCTAAAATAGCAAGCACAACCTCTGAGAACAGGGTTTCTTGTATTTCCTGATTATTGCATAGAAGTACGACCACTCAGCTGTAGTGTAAGGCAATCAGCATTTATAACCTGAAACTAATTTCTCTCTCCATTATCAATGTAAAGTGCAGGCTTTCTCACTAAATTTCACTGTTAGAAATAAGCATGAATCCAGAAGTGTTCCAGATTCATGCTGCAGAGGGAGGACATAGGATGTGGTATCTTTAGTGAAAATAAGCAGCTTTAGACCAAAACAATCTCGTCTAATCTGAAATGCCTTAGATAAATGAAGCATACAGTCCACACATTAAATACGAATACCTCTGAAAATAAGTTACACTAAGTCAATCTGTACTGTTCCCATGGCATCTTTTACTCTGAGATACCACCTTCCTTTATAAGTAACCTTTAAACAACTGAGATTTTGTTTCACCGTACAAACAACATGCTTAAATTCTAGGTTGCCAGGTTTTAGTTCTTTTCTCAGTTAGAAGGATGCACTTTTGATTAGATAGAATAGTCAATACACACCTGACAGATCTTTCTACAGCATCATGTTTGAACTAGCTCAGCTCA
The DNA here is from genome assembly GCF_951394365.1 of Tetrao urogallus. Classification (NCBI taxonomy): domain Eukaryota; kingdom Metazoa; phylum Chordata; class Aves; order Galliformes; family Phasianidae; genus Tetrao; species Tetrao urogallus. The sequence continues at coordinate 17,904,422 of NC_136820.1, forward strand.
TAACTAAAGATGTTCCTGTAAATTCAACCAGAAAATTCATCAATGGCAAAATGAATGTGACATTAGAATTCCTAAGACAGCCTCCAGAGACTGGGAATTATGAAGTTAGGCCCTCATTCTCTCTGAAGAGCATCACCAAAAGGCAGGGCATTGCATTTTAAGTATTGTGTGTTTCTGCTCGCACGCCTGCTACACTTTCTGTACATCTCAAAAAGGTTTAAGTCCCAGTGGAGGTAAGTCCATATCATCCTGAAATACTGTGGATGGCCTCAAGTGCTAGATACTTCAGATATTGTCAATTACTGTAAACCTGAAAGAATCTATCAATTTAAATTCTGCAGACGCGCATGAATGCCAGACAGGAAGGAGTAAGTGCACAGATCATAGAACAGGATGTGACAGGAACAAAAGTTGACAGGAAAGATCGTGGGTGAAGTATGATCAGCAGTGGATAGTACTCTTCTGACTAATGAGGCGTGCTAACCAAATGAACACTGCAAGAGGCCAAATTGCCAGACCTTACTTTTAACGTAGCAAAAAATCAAATCTTAGGTTTTATCAGTATTACAAAAATACTGGAAACTTAAAAGAATACTACAGAAATTCTGGATTTCAATGCATTCAGTTTGAAATGTGTGAGAACCCTTAGAGACTGCAATATCACTAGGCCCACCATACACAAGTTGAGACTAAAGATCAGAATAACTAAATTACCATACCAGTATTCTATTTCAAGGTTTTAACATTTAAAAATGATGGAACAAGTCAAGAGGAGCTTCGTAGTCAATACAAAAAGTAGACTGACACCACTACTCCAAAAATGAAAAAACGTGCTAAATGCACAATCGGTAGTTTATCTCATTTACCTCAGTGTGAATCCAGCGAGCAGGAGGATGATCAGTGTACTTCACTGCAAGCTCTAACACTCCTTCTCGCTCCAACAGACCGGGGCTTGAACACATGGAGAATCCCCCAATCACAGATACTCCAGGAATAAAGAAATCAACCCTAAAAATTGGTGAGAAACAAAAACTGAAACATGGAATACAGTACTACTTGAAGACTAAAACAAAACTGCTGGCTTTATTTCAGTTACATGTTCTGTATAAAAACATTTTCATTTCCAGAACACAACTTTTCCAAAAAATTGACCTAATCTTGAGTAACATCATTGACTTACAGTCATCTAGAAACATCATCACCATTACTATACTGTCAGGATTTTAATCTCTTTGGCCTTCAGCATTAGGTGCAACATCTTGCAGCAGATTAGTTATAACTGTTTGAGTAAATAATTTACTTAGTAAAAACACAGCATAAAACATCATAAGGCCTAACAAAGTGGTTTAAATCCCACTCTTTTCAGTGCCTTTGTGGAGTGGAAATGTTGAGTCCCAGCTTCAGTCAGTGACTGAGCACCTGGAAGGCAGGCAGGGCCAATCCAGGGGAGCTCAGCTGCAAGCAATGTACCTGAGTGACTGGAAGGGCTGGAGCCAGGATTCATCTCTTCCCAGACCTCACTGAAGGGTTGGCAGTGGAGGCAAGGGCACCTCTCTTGAGATCCCTGCCTTTCTGGGGCCTTCCAAAGGTAAGCAGCTTCCTTCCTTTATTCCTGAGCTCGTGGCTGTTGTGTTTGAGCAAGTGCTCACTTGCTGCAGCCTGGGGTCTTGCTACTCTGCTGTCATTGCTGTGCTTTCCATTGTGTTACGCTTTGTTATTTCCCTTTTTTCTCAAACAAAGAAAGATTGGAAAACTAACATTGCGGAATATATTTTTGAATTAACACTTTATTTTCTTGGGAAGATGAAATATCTGAAGTAAAAAGAGTAAAAAAATTCCTTAGTGAAAAGTTACTAGAATAAGTAGAACTGTTTTACTTATTGAACTGCATTGCCCTCTGGTGGCAGATGTCTTTTTCCAGTTGGCAGTAAAGGGGAATAAATTACTACAATCTGTTTTAAGCTAAAGAAAATAATTCCTCAGTTTCTGGCAATGAGCAGTTAGACACACAGCTAACTTCCTGCAACACCAGCAACTGGAGAGTATGGAAGGCGAGTCATTACTATGCATGAACTGCAATGTATATTCATGAAATAAGGCTTTGACACTCCAAGTAGTAGGAGAAGTTTGATGTTAGTATATAATCTAACACTTAAATTCCTCAGCGTTGCCAAAACACTTAAAAGCATAGCAGATAACAAAATTGATGTACTTCAAAGTAAATCTAATGCTTAAAATTAATTGTGCTGCTCCACTTAAGGAACAACTGCACTGGTAAGCAATGCCAGGCACTTTGTAACGATTTCTCAATGCAAACTGTAGTTAAGCCAGCTCAGTATTAGTTAATTGAGATGTAACATGAAGCAGCTGGCCTCCACTGCATGAATATTTTCTTTAAGCATGAAGGCTGTATTCTGCACAGAGACCATCTTAAAAAAAAAAAAAAAAAAAAAAAAAAAAAAAAATCAGCATTTTGACTGGCTTACTACTTGAAGAAAACAAATCTTTCCTGCTCACTTCCTACAAAGCTTCACCCTTCAAAGAAAACTATCCTCTCTTTCCCTTGAAGTGAGTAGTGCACAGTGCTATGGTGATACGAGTGTCTAGGCTAATAAACTTGACGGCTTGTAGAAGTGCAATTGTCAGTTCACTGCAAGTGCAAAGACCTGAGAAGACCAACAGATCCAAAAAACCTGGCATTTCACTTTGTATTTTTGCTATCCTCAGTTTCTGCAGCCCCTCTGACAATAAAGCTCAGCATCTCTAACGGTTGGAATCAAAGACGTGACAGGACAATTCTTGGGCTGCAGCAGTCAGTGTATCAAAGACTCAAGAAGCTACTGCAGCTCTTTACCTCCCTCTGGTGGAAAATTACCCTATGCTCCAGACCAATGAAAAGAACAAGAAATGAGATTTATGCTGTAAAACACCACTTTACATTCAAGTTATGTTTTCCCTGACATACGAGTGAAATTCTTCATGCCTAGTGTACTTCTCTATTTATGTCAGCACTTTTTTCCCAATGACATCATGATGAGAGATTTCAGAACATAGTATACTGTAACTTGTGGACTAGTTTGTATTTCTGATGGCACGTCTCAGCTGTGTGCAAGGAGGGTAAGGCCTCAGATGAAAGTAAAAAGAACTGCAGGGGAAAAAATAAGCACATTGTAAAACTTCACAAAAAGTAAAGGCACAAAAAGAGGCAGAACAGTGAAGATGTTAGGGTTGCTTCTCATTTTCCTCTTTTTAGGGCTACCTAAGCCAAGTATTTAAGAAAAGAATAACTATCAGCAGTTGCTGAAGATAAGAAACAAAACTTTAAAGCTACTTCTAAGTTATTTATGAGATACATATACCTCAGTGCTTGTTTTAAGAAATTAGATAACAGCAACAAGTCTTCATTATTACTTAAAGTCAGATAAGGGCCAACGTCTACCAGCATGCCTGCGAAACAAATTCACTTTTGATTCTGGAAAACCTGGCTAAACAAAACACTTTCATACGCATACACATGCATATGAGTGACAATCTTTGGCTGTAACATCCTGCTGCAGCAAATTCTAACAAATGAGCCTTTTCTACTCAGGAAACTGTGGCCTGGTATTTTGTACCACTCATCAAAAAATATGACCACGGTTTATAGCTGCAAATATAGAAAAGTTGTTGTATCCCTTACAATAGCATTAGAACACTTCAGAAGAAAAAGAAAATGAAAAAGAGTAATTATAATTAACGCTTTCAGTATGATAATTGCTAGAGCATTTTTGGAGGGTAAATGAACTTTCTGAGTATGGGCAAGCAAGAATTTTAATATGAGTCACAGCACATGTGCAAAAACTGCAGCAAATTACTCCACAAACACAAATTATTGCAATCAACATCTTGTGTTCTGGTTCTAAATTTAAAAGCCAGCATGTTAACACTGTAAGAGTCATGTATGCTGTTAATACCCTCGCAGCTATAGTTTGATTCCAGTAAAACCGCTTCCAGATGGCCTAAGCCAAGAAAAAGTTTAAGAATCTTTTAAATGACCAATGCAAAAGCAACTACTCACATTTTTAAATTAATCTTTGAGGGGGGAGGGGGAAGGGATGGAGTGGAAGCATTTCTTAATAAGAAAAGAAGACAAACATGAAAATCCACTGTGTTCCTACGAGGGGTGGAGGGGGGGATAGAGCTGTGCATTTGCTTAAACAATTACTAATTCCTTCAGAGGCTCAGCAATTAGACTTTATTTTCAAGTTTGCAGATTGTATTTCTATATGAAGCTTGCTTACCAGCCCCCTTTCTTTCAGAGAGGAAACTTCCAAGGGGGAAAAAAAAAAACAACAGGCAATTCTGCTTTAAGTACAAAATTAAACTGAAAATATTAAAAACTTCATCATCAGCAGTTCCTGCTCTGTTGTAAAAAGAAAAAAACCAACAACTGGTAAATAAAAACTGTAGAGAACTTGCAGAATAAAGTGCACTGTACTTCAAAGGCAGCTGGACTTGATGATCTTTATAGGCCCCTTCCAACTGAAATATTCTATTGTATTCCATCCTAAAATACTATTGAAGAAGTCTTGTAGCACACAGTAACCAAAGAAAAATACTTTTGCTCTTTAGAAATAAGTATTAGAATATTTAATAAAATTAGCCATATAACAGCACCTCCTCTGAGCCATGAATAATAAAATATCTTATAGTCATAGATCTGTTTCAGTTGGAAGGTACCCTTAGAGGTCATCTAGTCCAAGTCTACTGCCATGAACTGGGACACCTACAGCTAGATTGGGGGCTCAGAGCTCTGTCTAGCCTGGCCTTGGATGTTTTCAGGTACACAGGGCTCCCACCACCTCTCTGGGCAACCTGTTCCAGTGTCTCACCCTCACTGCAAAAAACTTCTTCCTCATATCCAATCTAACTCCGTCCTCTTTTAGTTTGAAGCCATTTCCCGTTGTCCTGTAACAACATCCTATTATATAAATTACTACCATTTTTCAGTACCCAGTTATCAGAAGCCATTAACACTTTTTTTACAGTGCACTGTGGCTAATGATTTTTCTCTTATATATCATAAGGTCTTACCACTGTCCTGCTTTGAAAGTAAAATCTTTATTTGTGATGGCCAAACGTAGTCTCTTAACTGTCTCTGATTCACTGGTGATTCCACACACTTTGGCTTGTGAAATTACCTAACAAAAGAAAAATAAATACCTGCATGATGTGAACAGTATTTGCAGCAAAAGTACTCCAGAATCTGTAAGAGAGATACCTGGCACTTCACATTACCTGCACCATTTCACTACCTAAAGCACCAACGTTTTTTCACTGTGGTAGAGAAAGAAGAATAGATCCAGTTAGTGAATGCAGAAATGGTTTTGTACTTACAGACCACCACGTTTGCACAAAGCAAACGCTCCTTTATCTTCCCAGCAACAATAACAAATCTCTGATGTGAAAACTGACAAAGGAAACATGCAAAAGTCACTGGGAGAACTCTGGATTTGTATCTAGTTTCACGTCATTGAACGCCTTGTGGTACTGATTTACACACGTACCCATTTGACCATTTCTATGATCTCTGAACACAGGAAACTGTGACACAAGCATTCATTTCTAGTTAATACAAGAGTTTTGTTTGGGAACCAGATGGGAGGGGATGGGAAAACTGTACTGGAAGGGTGGGAGGAAGGAAGGAAGGGTGGGAGGAAAGCAGGAAGGAAATAAAAAGCCAATCTAGCTAGAGGATCACATGGGGAGGAGTTTCCCACTTTATTACACACAATTTAAACACTTTGATGCTCATCAGTACAACATGGATGGTAAGATAAAAATGCCTGATGATGGGAGATGATGGGAGAGGGGGTGATAATTATTATATTTTTACTTCTACAAATAATGCTGTATGTATTTTCTAAACAGGCCAATACACATACTCTTAAAAATGCAAATGCCACTTACTACATTAGGAAATACGAGTAACTTGCCACAACTTCACCACTTCTCATTTGTGTAAGATCAAATAAATTAAAAAAGAAAACAGCTTAAGAAGCTAGGCTCTAATTTAAAACACATGGCAGGAAATTAATTTCTTCATAAAGCAGCATCTGAACACATCTACTGTCCCACAAAACAGCAGGACGTTTGCCAATTTAAAATAAAGTAGCAAACATTTCCTTTCCACTTTAGCAGATACTATTAAAAGGGAAAAGCAGTCTTTCTCTGTTAACAAGACAAATGTCAAATTAATTACTTAAATGGTTGGTTTAATGGAGAAACTTAAAGTGCAGGAAATTGACGTTAAGCTTGGATCTTTTTCCTTCCCTTCTTTACTCTTCTGAGCACTCCCCAGTTTGTTGTTTGGCCAATACATCTGAGAGAGCTGGAAATGTAATCCTTAATCAGTATACTACAAAAGTTAGATTTGTCAGGGTGATCAAAGACCTTCAGACAGTATTTTTGGAAAATCACAAGTGTGAGGGCCAAAACACAGCAAAACTGCAGTGAGACCGGAGGACACTATTTGGGACCTTGCCATTTTATTTCAAAGCATCAGGCACTTGTTCTTGTCCTTCACGTTACCAGTCTTCAACAGGAGATACAGTTTGGCATGCACACTAATGCAACACAGACCTATGATTCTTTCATCTTTCTAAAGGACTTCAGTGGCCAAATAAGGCAATATAGACTAGGAGAAGCCAACTGCTGATTATGTGGAATTTAAAACCAAGCAAAGGATTTAAAATAAACTGATTTTAAAGTGGTTGGGGAAAAAGTAACAAAGAATAAATCAAGCACTTAAAAAAAGAAACAACCCTCTGACATGTGGAGAATTTCTCACAGAACTGAATCACTGAACGGCTTGGGGTGGAAGGGATCCCAAAGATCATCAAGTTCCAACCCCCCTGCCACAGGCAGAGACTCCAGCCTCCAGATCTGGTACCAGACCAGGGCTCCATCCAACCTGGTCTTGAACACCACATCCACAGCTTCTCTGGGCTGTCTGTTCCAGCACCTCACCGCTCTCTCTATGAAGAACTTCCTGCTGACATCCACTCAGCCCAGTTCTTCCACCTCATTCATACGGCTTCCTTCAGATCTCAGACCTTATGTAGCTGTCTGTACCAGCTCAGAGCTCTCAACACCTTTCTTTTTATTTTCAAGCTGCCCCCCGTTTGTTCTGGGCAGAAAAAGTTAGCAAACCAAGCTGTCAGAAGTATCAAAGATGAAAACATGGTTGCAAAACTGCAAGACTTTTGTCCATGTCAGAAGCAAAAATGGGCATCTACACCTGTTGCTACAGGCACTGTGTCCATGTACTGAGTTAATTTAGCATCAGTCAGACCCATGTGAAAGGCTGCTGGCCCCTACCCAAGGAAGTGCTAATGCTGGACAGGAGTTACTGAAGCACAGCTCTGAGACAAATGGTTTCCACAGTAGCTTTGCTAACAGGTACAATGAGCCTATATTTGTCTCATCCACCCACAGACTATGCCACAGGTGCTAAATCTCTTCTATATATAATGTGTTATAATATACACAACCATTAATGCTGCATAGTGTGAGGCACATACTGCTTGTTCTACTCTGTGGCAAAGGCAGGACTGGCCTGTCGTCATCAACTTCTTAACACTGAGAAAAGCTATATAAAGAATGAAGAAAAACTGGGCACCGCTGCCCAAAGTTCTGGGAATTAAAGATGGGGTTTATCAATCAAAAAGTGCTCTAATTCTCTGAAAAAGCCTGTTTGTTTATCAAAGTCCACATGACCAGAATTCTATTCAATTTCTTGTCTAACTTGAAGTAAACAGAATCACAATAATTTTTATACCTCACTACTTTCCCTCTATTGACCACAAAATCCACCACTTTACAACAGTATCAAATACAAAAAATGAGGGGGAAAAAAGTGAAAGAGATTCCATGTGAAGAGAAACGGAAGCCTGTGAATCAAATACAATTACCCAATTTCTTCACCAAAAAGAAAACTTAGTAACATCCTAAAGAACAGACCACTAACCTCCTGGCGAAAATTATTTGCTGTTCTCTCAAGGTGATCCATTTTCCTTTTTGATTGTGCCGTGCTGCAACAAGAAGCAAACAAATTGTCTTTTTGACATCTGTACTACTGTGTCTTACTGATATGAATTTCTATTAATCCAATTATTTGTCCGTGTAATCCAGCAGACATTCCAGGCAGCACAGTTCTGAATCAGAATTATATGCAGCAATATAAATGGGAGATCACAAAGTATTTACAGGTATGTAATAACTGGTCATTTGTTATTTCAAAGTGTTATCATGACATTCTCTTCAAAAAATAGAAGTGTTTGTAGATGGATAACTTACCCATTCACTGTACAGTAACAAGAAGCAGAGTGCCTCAACACCACCAGCGCAGAATGAGCAGGACAAAGTCTGCAGGCACTTCTCAGTAGGTGAGGAAATGTAAAGCCCATGTAAGTGGTAACATGAGCCATGATAAGCAGGCTGTCTTTAGAATCACCAGCTCCTGGAAAAACCCACATTAATATTTATTAAATAAAATACCCACTGTTCGACATGGTTTGTTCTTATATACAACTAGGCAAGACTGCTGGCTAGTAACCAAGACTACCCTGAGTTTGATACTGAGGCTGGTATTGTTCATTAACCTTACCGATAGCTTGGATGATTGTGACAGAATGTACCATGAGCAAAACTATGATACTTAGCTCTATCAGGTAGTGCATTGTGCTCTTTGAATCTGTTATCGTTTGCATGGAAATTAATAGAATCATAGAATTGTTTCAGTTGGACTGTCACAAGTCCATGGGACCAGATGAGATTCACCCAAGGGTGCTGAGGGAGCTGGTGAAGGTGACTCCAAGCTGCTTTCCGCCATCTATCAGTGTTCCTGGTCAACTGGAGGTCCCAGAGGATTGGAGGCTTGCCAGCGTGACTCCCACCTACAAGAAGGATTGTAAGGGGGATCTGGGGAACTACAGGCCTGTCAGCCTGACCTCGGTGCCAGGGAAGGTTATGGAACAAATCTCGAGGGAGATCACATGGCATGTGTGAGACAACTGGGGGATCCCCAGACAACATGGGGTCATGAAAAGCAGCTCCTGCCTGACCAACCTGACCTTCTATGATCAAGTGATCCACCTGGTGGATGAGGGAAAGGCTACTCAGATTTCAGCACAGCTTTTCATGCAGCGTTCTTCTGGAGAAGCTGGCAGCCCGTGGCTTGGACAGGTACACTCCTGGCTGGGTAAAGAAGTGACCAGAGGGCCAGGCAGAGAATGCTGGTGAATGGAGTTAAATCCAGCTGGCAACCAGTCATGAACAGTGTTCCCTGGGGATTGATACTGGGACCTACCCTGTTTAATATCTTTATTGATGACCTGGACTAGGGTATTGAGTGCACCCTCAGTAAATTTACAGATGACGCCAAGCTGGAAGGAAGCGTCGATCTGCCTGGGGATAGGAAGGCCTTACAGAGGGATCTGCACAGGCCAGTGGGAGAAGTTCAGCCACAACAACTTCAGGCAATGCTACAGGCTTGGGGCAGAGCAGCGGGAAGACTATGTGGAAGAAACAGACCTAGAGCTGCTGGCTGATTGCTCAGCTGAATATGAGTCAGCAGTGTACCCAGGTGGCAAAGAAGGCCAATGGCATCCTGGCTTGAATCAGAAGTAGTTGCCAGCAGGAACAGGGAGGTGATCATCCCTCTGTACTCAGTGCTGATGAGGCCACACCTCATCAGTGAGGGGCCCAAAACTGAACTTTTGTGTTCAGTTTTGGGCCCCTCACTACAAGAAAGACAGGGAGGCCCTGGAGCGTATTCAGAGAAGGGCAGTAAAGCTGTGAGGGGTCTGGAGCACAAGTCTTATGGAGAGTGGCTAAGGGAACTGGGATTGTTCAGTCTGGAGGAGGCTCATGGGAGACCTCATTGCTCCCTACAACTGCAGGAAAAGAGGTTGTGGTGAGGTGGGGATCAGCTTCTCCCACGTTATCTATTGACAAGGAGTAGAGGGAACGGCCTCAAGTTGCACCAGGGGAGATTCTGGTTGGACATTAGGAAAAAATTCTTCTCGGAGTGATTAGGCACTGGAAAATGCTGCCCAGCGATGTGGTTGAGTCACCATTTCTGGAGGTGTTCAATAAGTATTTAGATGTACTAAGGGACATGGTTTAGTGGGGAAATATTGGTGGTTGGTGTACAGTCGGACTGTAATCTCAGAGGTCTTTTCCAACATTGGTGATTCATGATCTGGATTATCCAGACCCACTCCCTGCCATGAACAGCAACACCTACAGCTAGATGAGGTTGCTCAGAGCCCCATCCAGCCTAACTTTCAATGTCTGCAGAAATGGGACTGCTAACACCTCTCTGGGCAACCTGTTCCAGTGCTCCACCACCCTTATTGTAAAAAATTTCTTCCTTACATCCAACCTAAATCTCCTCTCTTTTATTTTGAAACAATTTCCCCTTGTCCTGCTAAAGACCCTGCTAAAGAGTCTGTCCACTTCTTATTGTCCCCTTCAGATAGCAAAAGGCTGCTCTCAGATTTCCCCAGTCCTCTCTTCTCCAGGCTGAACAGCCCCAGCTCTATCAGTCTGTCCTCATAGGAGAGGTGTTCATGGATCATTTCTGAGGTCCTCCTCTGGACAGGCTCCAACAAGTCCACATCTCTTCTGTACTGAAAACTCCACATCTGGACACAGTACTCCAGGTGAGGCCTCACTGATGCAGAGCAGAGAGGCAGGATCACCTCCCTCACCCTGCTGACCACGCTGCTTTTGATGCAGCCAGGATATGGCTGGCTTTCTGAGCTGTGAGGGCACATTGCTGGCTCACGTCCAGCTTACCATCCACCAATACCCCCAGGTCCTTTTTGGCAGGACTCTACTCTACTCTATCCTTACAGCCCCAGCTTGTACTGAGGCATTACTTTCAGAGCAACCTACCAACAATTTTCAAAGCAAGTCAAAAGTATTCTTAATTTATCAAATTTGGGAAACTGTTTATAGTAAACCAAAAGGTATTTCTTACTGCCTTTGTTTTTCCTATAATGGATCAGCATAACTGTCTGTCACACTATCCTCACCTATCTCACACTATTATATGAGTTCTAAAAAGCAGTCCCTTGCTTCTCCAAAGCAGTCTTAATCATTTACTTTCATTTAAATCCCTTTTCCTGCATTCTCTTAGAGCACATAATTTATTTTCAAATTGTTTTTGTTTTTCATTCATTTTGAACCCTTTTAAATGGCAATGATCCAGCTTGCTTCACTAATCAGGTCTATACTGTCGAGGCTTTCACAACAGCTGCACTGGCTGGTCACTCCGTGTTTTGTTCCATTTGTAATCTTTATAAATGGGAAGCAGAGCTTTCATAAATTAGGCTGCTCAGAAATGGAATACATTTACGGTAAGTACTGAAAGTGCCCACTTTAAAGCACAAGAAATATTTGCTGTCCATAATTTGCAATAGCTCTTTAGCATTTAATTACACAGCAGCTTGCAACTTTTCAAAATGGAATTATTCACAACTCCTCTGCTAATGGAGGGCAAAATTACTTCAAAGAGTTTTTGCTACAGCACACAAAGACTATTCTCTATTCAAACAAAATACCTTAGTACTTCCTTCATGTGAATGTATAGAAGGCACAATAACATTATTACTGTTCTTGCAGTATGTTAGCAAGACAAACTGTAATGAAGAAAATGTAATGAAGCAATCACGTTCAACAATATCAGCACAGTCAGTCTGAAAAGCCTGCATGCTCAAAAATCGTTGAGTTACTCAGATTTATCAGAACACTTCATAATCCAGAGTCTTTCAGACAATGTATCTTGGTTACATCCACCTATATCTCCTGGTTTACACTTCCAAGTCTAAACCAATTAAAAGGAAAAAAAAAAAAAAAAATTAAAAAGTGTGGAAGGGGATGGTTTTATGCAAGCAGCTTGTTCTATTAGCTGCGACTATAACTAAAGCTATCGCAACAACAAAATGAATCACATAAAGTACAATGCCTCACTTCAGAAGCCAAGCACTGACAGCAAAGATTTTTCCTTTTTTAAAGCATTTTGCATGCTTCAAAACCCTGTCTGCAATTAACTGCTACCAACCACAGTGACATCTGCTGGGAAATACGTGGCCCAACTTTGAAATCTAATACAAAGATACTTGACTGTTTGTTTTATGTACTTGGTTTAACTTAATTGTGCTCCTCAGGTTGACAGTCCTTTAAAGGTAATCACAGTTTGATGGCTGTCATGTCAAGAAACAAATACTGCTGTCCTACGCATTCAAAGAGACACTGCCCTAAATCATTAATTCTTGCACAGCAGTGCTCCCAGTGCGGGCACCTGCTGGGCCTGGATTACAGCACCATCAATCACTTTCCAGTCCTGCAATCAGTACGCTGCAACTAAAGCATTCCAGAATCTCTTTAAGGAGCCCAGGTTCCGCTCCGCCACACGCAGCCCTGAGTCCCGGCTTTGCAGTGGGAACAGCCTTTCCCCCCCACGCCATCTGCCCACCTCCCTGCTCTCCCGTCCTCTGAGCGCAAGCACTTCAGGCTCCCCTTCCGATGGGACGCTCTTTTATTTCCTATCCTCTTCCTACCCCACCTTACAGAAATACCCACTCCAACATCCACCCCAAACCCTCCCTTTCTTCCATCGCTCTGCACAGAGAAATGCGCGCTTCTTTTGCTCCTCTCCCCTGCAGAGGAGCTCCTTCTCCTTACCCCGAGAGCCAGAAGCCCCGCGTTAACGCACCGTGACATCTACCGCCGCGGCCTCTCCGTTCCTCAGTCCTACCGGTGCATCTGAAGGGAGAGACGGACCTTTAGCCGCACCGCACTGGAGAGCAAACTGCTGCAGACCGGAACGAGGGGGAAGCTGGGACGCTTAACGGAGCGGCGCAGAGCCCTTTTTACAAACCAGGTGAGAGATACTCCCCGCCCATATCCCGCAGATCGTCACCACGAAGCGCTTCCCCTCCGACCCAGAGCGAAGGAGCGCACGAACCACGCGGTCCCGTCCCCTCAGCCGCCCGGGGTCGCACGCGGGCAATGGGTCAGAGGGCGCAGCGCCCCCTCCCCCCCTCACGCCGCGACCCCTACCGGCACCGCGTCACGTGACGGAAAGCGCCTCTGTCACGTGGCAGGCGGGGCGCGCGCGAAGCCGTCACGCGTGCGCCTCCCCGCCTCTTCCGGCGCGTTCCCCGCCGTACGACAGCGCCATGGCGGTGTTCCACGATGAGGTGGAGATCGAAGACTTCGAGTACGATGAGGAGACGGAGACGTACAGCTACCCGTGCCCCTGCGGGGACCGCTTCCTCATCACGCGGGTAATGGCGGGGGGCGATGAGGGGGAGGCGGCGTTAGGCGTCGGGTGTGCGGACCGGTGCGTGACCGTGTCTGGCGGGCTCTTGCAGGAGGATCTGGAGAACGGAGAGGACGTGGCCACCTGCCCGAGCTGCTCCCTCATCCTGCGCGTCATCTATGACCAGGTGGGTGCGGGTCGAGGGTGGGCTTCTCATTTCCTGAGAAAGGTGCGATGGTGGCTTCTAAAAGCCTCTCGTAAAGATGAGACGTGGCTGGTAGGCAGCCGGTGGCCTTTTCTTTCGTGGCGCCGTCTCCTGTCCCAATTGTTTTTCTGGTCCCCCGCATCTCCTGCTGTTCCTGAGCTTTAGAACGTGCTGGCTTTGAGTCACTGTGGGATGAAATGCAGGCAAAACAGCCTCCGCGACTCCAGCAGCGGTCACCTGGCCAAACAGCTTTTGTTAGTTATGAGGCATGGTGCAGCTTCCATCTGCAGTACTCCATCCAGGCCTGGGGGTCCCAGCATGCAAAGGGCGCGGAGCTGTTGGAGTGAGTCTGAAAGAGGGTCTTGAGGATGCTCAGAAGGCTGGAGCATCTCACTATGATGATGGGCTGAGGGAGCTGGGCCTGCTCAGCCTGGAGAAGAGAAAGCTGTGGGGAGGCCTTATTGTGGTCATCAAGTACCTAAAGGAACCTTATTTAAAAAAAAATAATTCCTGTTTACAGTCTGATAGCGATAGGATGAGGGGGAATGGCTTTAAAATAAAAGAGGGTTAGATGTCAAGGAGAAATTTGTTATTCATGGGATGGTGAGGCAGTGGTGCAGAGTGCCCAGAGAGGCTGTGGATGCCCCGTCTGTGAAGGTGGCATGGCCAGGTTGGGTGGGGCCCTGGGAGGCCTGATCTGGTGGTTGGCAACCCTGCCTAAGGCAAAGGGTTGGAAGTAGGAGGGCTTTTAGGGTCCTTTCCAACTGAAGCCATTCTTTGATCTTTGGGGAGAGAATTTTGTGCCAGTTATACCCAGACTAGAAAACAAAACGGTTATTTGATGCTTTTCTGAGGAAGAGGAGATCCAAGAGAAAAACAAAACCCAAACAAACTAAAACTTTACTTGCTGTCTCTAGGAACAGTTCATGCGTGATGAAGTCATTGCAGAACCTTTGACAAACAAGGAACTGGTAAAGTGCTGATGAATCCATCATGAACTGTTGCTGCTTTAACATAAGGAAATTATGGGAATGACAATTTTGGGAAGAGACATTTTGCTCCGCCTGGAAGTTCTTGCTGCTGTGGGAAACACGTGCAATAATTGTCTGTCTTAATAACTTGTAAAAGAATTTTCTGGGACATCAACATAAGTTTTGTTTTGTTTTGTTTTTTTTCAATAGGGTTAAGCATTTTATTAGTATTATTTGGGATACATACTCTAGAAGACCTGCACTATGATCGTAATTGACTTCAAATCAATATGCAGAGGATGTGTACAGAGTTTTACTCTGAAATTAGAACAGTTATCTAGCAGTAATTTCTTAGACACTATGCAGAGAAGTTCAGTATGTTTAGTGTGTGTATACCAGCATGAAATGGCAGAGCATTTCAATGTTGAGAGATGAATTTAGAAATCAGTAGGACTCCATGGTTCTGTATGGTGCTGTACAGAATTGAAGTTTTGATGGAACTTGCTATCTATCTTCTTGGTTTTGTGCCCTCATATTCCCAGCATATACTGAGTATGGGGAAAATAATGAGGTCCAGAACCAGTTCTGCTGGTAAATTGTTTTTACTCCTGTGAGTGTAAGGAAAATGCCGTTGTATTCATAACTTGTGGGTGCAACACGCGAGCAGACAGCTTTGGTAGGTGTATCAAATGGGTATCTGACATAATGATTTACATTGGTGTGCATTGTGTGAAATTAAACAGAAGAAAACAACATTTTTTTTTTTACCCCTGTACAGTTAGTAATGTGTGAATGAACTTGAATTCAAAGTGGATTCTTATTTACCTGTATGTTCTCTCTCATGCTGTGGTTTGACTCTTGCAGCAAACATAAAATAGGCTGTGGTTGTCTGTTCTGTTTGTAATACCACAATTTCTGAATATTAAGTCTTGTTTTGTTGGGTTCTGTCATTTCCTAGATAAGAGATGCACACAGTTCACTTTATTCAAAAATAAAATGTTTTCAGGACAGAAGAAAGTTGCAAGAATATGCTCCAAAGTACCATGGTTCCAAGACTACTTCTTGATTTACAGGCCACTGCTCTTAAGAATTTACTTAAAATGGTGATAATTTGTATGTTTTAGTAGGTTGTGACATCTGTGAAGCCTTGGGAAAAGTATTTGTGCAGCACTTGTATCATGATTTCACTCCAGGCACAAGAGATAAGCAAGTCTCACTGATGTCTCGGATTTAAGTATTTTTGTACTTACAACATTCTGTGAATGTTGGAAATGAACCTTCTAATTACTTTTTAACACAAAAGGCAGAAGCTGACACCCGTCAGCCAGAAGTTTTGAAGGCAATATGCGCAACTCGAATTGTTTTTGTGCTTAACCACCAGGTGGCACTCCTGCCACTTACATGTCCGTGCTTCAGAGAATGCTGTGGGAATCTGGCTAGCTGAAAATATTTATTTTGACTTATGCTTAAATAAAGATGTTTAAAACTGCACCAGTGTTTATAATGGGCCGTTGCTTATTCTGCTTGTGCACCAGTCACCATGGTGACTTCTGAAGGTGTTGAGTAGCTGCTGTGATTGTAATACTGAAGTTTCTCCAAGCTGGCTGAAAATAAGTGGTTTGTAGTCTGTCAATAAATGCAGGAACTCCAGTTAAGCTCCCATTCAAACTACAGCTGTATAAATACCAGGGTTTGTTTTCCAGAAGTCTTCCAGATAAAACTGTGTAGAGTTAAGCTTAAAAAGGAACACTGGGGATTCTGTGCTCAGAAGTATCAGCTGTATTTTATTTGGCGAGTGCTAATACAAATTCTGAAATGATTTTCTGTAGTGTTCACCATTGTTCTTAAATACAGATAAGAGCTTTTTGAACAGTAATTATAGGAAAATTATTACATCAGTTCAGGACTGTCAGTGCTTAAGGTTTTGTGATGAGTAAATCATGCACAAGTTGTATGATGCCGTGTCTGTATGCATTACTGTTATTTTACGTAGTATCCATGCTTTATTGAGGTTTTCATTTTATTTCCTTTTTCAGAGCTTTTTAGTAGCATGACAAAATAGTAAAATGTGGCTGACTTTGTTAGGAAAGGATGCGTCCACATTTGCCCACAGAAATTGCACTCAGCTTGGTGCTATTGCACTGCGTTACGGTTTGTGGGGGAATAATCACTGTCCCTGTATAATAAAAAGGAGAGACAAAGGGAAAGAAAACACACGACACAAAACCAAGGATGGATGATATGTGTCTCTTTAGTGGCCTGAGATAGATGTTTAAAAAGTGTTGAGCTGTTGTTTGCTTTTCCATCTTCTGTTACACAGAGAGGGATGGAGTTCTACAGCAAAGGAGTTCATCCTTCTGAAAGCTTAGTGATGCTAAAGGGCTGCCCATTTTTGTTCTTTCTGAGCTGGTGAGTAGCTTTGGACTCCAGTGATGGTGCACAGCTTTTTAAAATTCTTCTGTGCTGCATAATTCCAGAACACGAGGCAGGGCAGTGTGAGTAACCCATCAGAAATGTTCCTTTCTAGGAATTCAGTCACAGGGTTTCTTCGTACCACCACAGGCACTTGCACACTGTGTAGGCCCTTGTTTGTTACTCGTGTAATTACATATTCTCGGAACCAATGGTTCACTTGTCTTCTGAGAAGACGGTTATATAGGACACAAAGAAGTCTTTTGCTTGTATCTGACAAGCAGATGGATTGATTAGCTAAAAGGTCATGTAATTCTGAATCATTGTGCCTGTTTATCAGGCATACATGATTTGTTTTGAATAGGTGCTTTGGAAGTCTGTGACAGAGACCCTGGACCTCCAAGAGTTGAGGTCTGTAGGTCACCAACTTCAGCTCTTGCACTTGCTCCATTTGCCTGTATGCTAGGGAAGTTGTAATGACCTAAAGGTCAATGTACAAATGCCTTGTCGCTTCTTTCTTCCATCATAAATTTTTAATTTGGATTCTCAGCACCATTCAAAAACTGACCTCATTTGCAGAACATCGTGTTAATGACAGTGCGTGTGCAGACTGTCTGGTCTGTCTACCAAGAAGCAGACGCTGGTCTGTTTTAGGTGAACCTTCAACATACAAATTGAAGAATGTAAAGTGACAACTCTGTATCGTCACTGAGAAAAATAGCTTACATGAATCCCATTTCCATCTATCCTTAGTTTTAGTTTAAAGTTCAGACCAACATTGACTGCAGGGTTGAGTATTTGCTACCCTGAAAGCTTAATGAAATGTTACTGCAAATCAGATTTATGATGATAGTTACAGTACAGTAAAACAAATGTATGCCATTATTTCCTCTGCACGCAGTTCCTTGTGGGTTGCTCTCCTTATGCTTTGTTAGACTAGTAGCTTTGATTCTACTTTGTGGTAACTTAAAATGCTGCTTTCTTCATGTCTCTCTGTGGTAGCTATGGCTTAGAGGAGCCATGGAGGGCAGGGAAGATCCATAGGGTCCTGTGTAACCCTGAGGATGCTGACTTGTCAGCCCTGGAACTGCTCAAACCTTTTGAATGACAAAGGCAACAACTGAGAGAAGCTGTGACCAGCTGGACAGCTGCTTTCACAGTGTCACCTGCTGTCATGCAGGAAGTGGGTCAAAAGGGACTCACCAGGAGGATAAAAACTGAAGTGACCTGTCATCACGTCTTCCTACCCCTCGTCATCCCTGTTTCCACCTGTTTGCCTATCAGGTCACCTCTTCAAAATTCTTGGCAGCTCCCCAGCCCAGTGTGAGCTTCCTCCTGTGTCATGGAAAATCACTGCCATGCCATTAACGCTGCCACTGGGCAGTCAGCTGAGGGGATTGCCCTGAAGGTGCTGGACACTGTGAAGGTCAGCTGCCCATCCACCACTGCCATTATGCAGCCTGGCAGGAGTGACTGTAACCACTGTTAAGAATCGTCTCTCTTTAAAATCCTGCTAACACATGGTGATCCAAGGGAATAATTCTAAATAGATGGCAGTCTTGGTGTTGGCAGCTGTGTAACTGAAGTAAAATTTTGGGACTCTCCAAGACTGATAAAGGTCACTTATGTGAAATGTTTTTGTAAAACAGCCGGGCTGGCTAAAATGATCATGTGTCCTCTTTCTTCCTTCCCTAGTAGTTTAATTTGGATTCCCAGAGCACTAATTCATTCGTGTTTACACTACATATATATAGTTAACTCAGCATCTTTCTACTTTCTTCTGTATTTTCAGTTGTGTCATTAATACAGTGTAACTTTCAGTCTTCTCTGACTCAATTCCATAACAGATTTTCAGTCAGGTCATGGATGCTGCTGAAACCAAGCTTTCAAAATTGATGAGTAAGGTCCCTGGTGATCTTAAGTTAGACTTAGAATTTTAAAAAATGTTTTTAAGCTCATTCTCTGATATTGAAGCTTTTAGGGATCGTATTTTCATTTTGCTACCAAGATTTCTCTTTTTATTGTGTGGTGATGATTTTTCAATTCTAAATCAAAGTTAAGATTCTTACCAGGTTGTTTGAATGCTGAAACTGCTGCTTTAGGGAAAGATCCAGCCATCACAAGGCTTGGGGTAAAAGCAGCAGGAGCTGGCAGGATGCTGATCCACACGTCACTCCTGGGGTGCCCTTTTTAGGCTCTTTCTGTTCCACTGGCAAATGTTTTTACTTTGGCCTCTGTTGTAGTCCTGGAAAATAAGAAAACAACAAGTTGACACGTTCCTTATTTCAAGTCAGAGTGACTCCAGCCGGCTAGATGTCTAAATAGCTGCAGCATTTTCGAGCATTATCTTTTGTGTGTATCTTTTTTGTCCTGTGGTGTTTACACAGAGTGCAGGTTTTCTGGTGTAATCTGAGGAATAATAACTATTTCACATTCCCTAGGAAAAAAAAACACATTTTTCAAGGGAGGATTTAAAAACAAAAACCAAACCAGCACATTGGAATAGTTACCACTTAACAGGTCTCAATTTTGCAGATCTCTTACCATAAGCCTGGGGAAATTCTATAACTGTGCAAAGCTGTTTCAAACATCTTCTGGTATTAATTGAATCCTTTAGATAGTATTGAGCTATGAACCTTTTCCTCTTTTATCATAATGGTAACATACAGTTGAGTTTGCTTTTGAATCATAGAGAGGCTTCTGTAAGCTCCAGAGTCTTGCTCTGGTGTCATCACAATGATGGATGCTGGTTTGCATAGGCCTGGAAAAGAGAATCTGACTCTTCGTTTAGAATTTAGAAAATGTCTGGAGACACAGGCACAGACAAATCACCCATTGGTTTACTGTATCTGAGGCAATAAAGAATGTTTGTCCTGAGGGCTGAAATGAGTGGTGACATCAGCAGGAGAACTTGCTGTCCCAAGTCAGAGGAAGGGTCTGCTTAGCCCAGTATCCCATCCCCAGCACTGCTCTCCCCCATTTGATGGCGTTTTCCAGAATACCCTACCATGCTTGTTTTAAGTTGTGGACTTCTTGAGATCAATACACTAATAGATAATAGCATAAATAAATATATATTTCCATAAGTTATCTTCATCACTTCTTGAATCTGTGTCACAATTAATTATCCACTGCATCTAATGAAAAGGAATTACACAGTTTAGGGACACTTTGTGAGGAGGACCATTTCTTTTCATTTCTTTTTAACCCATTGCTCACTGGTTAATATGAAGACATTTATTTCCCCATAATCATTTCTGCATTGAGCCTGTAAGGTCTTTGTCTACTCAGCCACTCTCCACACAGGAGCTAGTCTGTGCTCTCTTGCCCTTCTCAGAACATTGCCCACCTCTCCCACATTGTTTTTGAGAGGAAGGGAGGTCAGTGAATCGTGTGTACATTGGCGTGGTGCTGTTTGTTCTCTGCTCTGTTCTCCACTTTCCAAAAATACTTAATGTTAGAATTGCTTTTTGGATGCTTCCTGAGCACTAGACTGGTGTCTTAAAATTAACGTTTAACTAAAGCAAAAGCCTTTTAGAATATAAGCTCAGAGAAACCATGATTTTCTCCTGTGCACTCTTGTTGATGTTTCAAGCTTGTTTCAGAAGAAGGCGGGGTGCCCTGCCTTCAAGTGTCAGCAGCTCAGACCTGAGGTGTCTTTCTGCAGCAGTTTCCTGGTAGTGGCTGAAGAAGGTGTGCAAACTCCATGTGTTTTGGTAGGACTGTTTCAGGCTGGTTAATGCTGTTCTCCTCCAAACATTTAAATAGTCACATTGCATTTTGTATGTGGTTTCTGCTCTTTCTTCAAAGCCCCGTCTGTGTACCTTTTAGATTTCCCTGTTTTTCTTGCAATGACTCTGCTGATGAGTATCTGAATTTTCCGTACAGTAAAGCTTTTGAATGGAGTTGATGGTGGGTTTTGATGTGACTTTACTTTTAATCTCACACTTTTATAGAAGGAATGTGGGTACTGCCCAAGATGCACATATAAAACCATTGTTTTTGAAAGGATGAAGATTTTTTTTTTCCATTTGAAGGCACTATTACCTTGTAACTTTATGTTTTAATACCGTTCTGGAAAGGAATTGTCTTATTCATGAATGATTAACGAATGGTGAATGTCAAGGAGTGGATAATTCTTGCTCTTTCTTTTGAAGAAGGGGTTAATTGCAACTCACAGTCTCTCTCGGCTGGCAGAACTACTCAAGATAAAACTATTTCTTGGAAGAATGCCCTTAGGAAGTTAGTGACCTACAATGAGCTTGGCATAGAATTGCCTTTTAGCCTTAAATGTGGTATTCGCTATTGCAGTCTCTATACACAGATAGTTTTTGACAGGCTTTGCAAGCAGCCAGGAGTCAGAGCCTGCAGGCTTTCCTTGGGCAAGTAAAAGCTGCAGTCAGGAACTCAATCCATTGCTGGTGAGACAAACAGCAAAATTCCCAAAGCTGGGATGGTGCTCAGCGGGATGTGTGCAAGCAAATGCAAGCCTTCATTGTAGGATGGTGGAAAGCATGTGGGAAGGAGGAGAGCACGCTCCCTGCCAGAGGGGGTTCATGAAGTTCAAGCCCTGCTGTTAACTGGAAGCAAAACTGTGTTTTTAATGCCCCTTGACATAAGGCACAAGGGAAAGCAGATGACGGCACACAGAACTGGCATCCTGCCTTGGGCATCAGAGTATGTTTCTGTGGCTTTGCTTCTGCACCTGCACTGCGGGCTGCCTTGCCATCCGAAGGGCGGGTTTTGTTGTGGAAGAAAGGGTGAGTGTGGGAGTCTGCTGGTATGTAACTCATTGCTGTGCACACACTGGGCACATGGCGGTCTGGAGGGATATGCTGATACAGGGCCCATCCCTTCTTACAGCAGAAGGGTTCTTCTCCCCACTCCAGCTGTTTGTACTAGGCACCAGTCTCTGAACTTGTTCCTTGCCCAGTAAACCAACCAGTAACCTCATGGTTTGAGCTGTGGTTATCCCTGCTGCGTTGAGCAAATGGAGGGCAATGTATTATGCCCTAATGGAATAATTTAATCTGGCCCTTTCAAAACTCTCTGATCCTTGCAAATCCTTTTTTTCTTTCTTTTTTTTTCTTTCCTCCTTGATAGATATTTCAAGTCTGGGATTTTCGTCTGATGGAGAATTCAAATAAATCAGCAACTGGAGAAAACATTAAACAACCACAGTCAAACTTACACAGTGTTTTAGACTAATGGACCCCTTCTCAAGATATTATACATAACAGGATTTGATTGTGCTTTCTCAGCCAGAGAATTTCTGTCAGTACCTCTGCCAAATGAAAGATCTTAGGAAGGGAGGATTTGATAGCATTCCAGGTTAAGCCAGCCTCTTCATTCAAAGACAATGACTGCCAGTCCCACACAGATTGCAGCAAGGCCACCCAAATGGAGAGTTTCCACTTAGGAAGGCCAAGTTCCCCATACTCCTTTTATTTTTGCAACCATAACGGGGCCAGGCCATGTCCTTGGTTTCTTTCCACGTCGAATAAAGCGTCTGCACATTTTGTCTAGTTCATTTTTGTACAGTAAAGGTATTTATACTAAAAACACTTGCAAAAATAAAGTTCTGAAGATAGAGATCCATTTCTGACACGTTAATTAACTTGGCAGATGAGAAATTATTGTAGTAGATCTGTAACCATAATGTGGATTGCCTTGCAAGAGCAGCTTTTGAGGATCAGAGTGGCTGGGGGTATTGGGAGCTGCAGGCACACGGAGCCCTGAGAGATGCAGCTCATGTAAAATGCTTTCTGAAGAACAGGGCAGATCCTGCACAGCAGTGTAAGTGTGGAGTAACTCGGTCTGCTTTGGTTGGCGTTGACTTCAGTGAGTGAAAGGGCAGGATTTAGATGAATTACACAATGAACAGGGGATAAAGGCCATGTACAGTAAATAGTTTTCTGGGTTTTCTGCCCTTCCCAGCTATATCGTTAATATTTTAGCCTGCATCAGATTGCTGCTTTACTCGGTCAGCCGAAAGCTGAGGCTGGGCAAGTGCATTGCAGCGTCATTCACGTGTGGGCTCAGGGTGGGCAAAAGCACAGACAGAGCTCTGATCTGTGAGTGCTGCTGTCCTGAGCGGTGCCCTGTTGGAAGTGCTGCTCGTAATGAGATGCGTCCGTTTCATTTATTGTTTGTCTCTTGCTGAACTGAAAAATAGCGAGGAGAGAAGGGAAGGAACATTGAATTCATGAAACTCATTTTGGTGCAGAAGTGTCAGCTGAGCCACTTCAGCGTAAAGTGAATAATTTCATTCTCAAGATGTCAGTATAAAATATTTCTCATTCTGTGTCATCCTTCAGTGCAGGCTGGCACTTGATATCAATCTGCATAGTTCCAGTTCCTCCTAAACCTAATTTTTTAGTAGGCTTTATTCAGTAAGTACTGAGTCACTATTACAGTAAATGCAAGACATAGGATATTTGTCTGGAGTCAGCCTTCACTAGGTCAGGATTTTGGCACTGCCATTCGGTGCCCCCAGCACACCGCTGCTGTGTTAAGCATGCCTGGAGCTTCCGACCAGCTGCACACCACCAACTGGCAGCAGGATGCCTTCCCAAGATGTGCTGGAGCTGCAGCCATGCCCAGAGGCACAGCGGCTGCTAAGAGACGTCCTGCTCAGAACGTCTGAAACCACTCCGTTTTAATATTCTCTTTTCTTACTGAGCTGACTACCGTACTTTAAACCTGTCAAGTGTGTTTTATCTCTGTGAAATTCTGTTTACTTTTGCACATTCTTGCACTATCCAGATCTTTATGGCGCAGACTCTTTCTGTCATTTCCCCCAGATGTAGTGTATTGCAGTCCGTTGCTTGTGACTGCCAGAAAATGACAATTCCAAGAGCGTCCGCAGTTCACGGAATAGATATTTTGCTGGTGGAAATTGTGTTGTTTTTTCATTATGGTGAGTTCAGTGGAAAGCAACCAGAGAGCTGTGAGAGACGAGCTTCTCAAATAGGGTAGGGAGGGAACCTTGATGAGGGATGGAAACCTTGAAGAGGGATTTTTGCATATTTTTTAAACGTCCAGTCATTTCCTGGAGTACAGAAAAAGAGAGTTCTTGTCTCAGAACAAATGGCCACCTGCACACTCTCATCCTGAGAAATAGCCCCTTCCATCTCGCCCCTTCTGCTTCTCCTCCCAATCCTGTGTTCTCCATTAGGTTCATCTCTCTACTGCCAAAAATAAATTAGTAAAAAGGGATATGGCTCTCCTGTGTTCTTGCTGGATGTAGTCTTTGCATCTTTTCTTTCATTCTTTTTACCATTTATTTTGCAGGTGTGTTTTAAACATCTTTAATAACATAATTGCACTGATGAGACCTAATATAGGTGCAGGCCTGGCAGAATGGTCTGCATGCAGGGGGCTTTTTTGGCACTGGCCCAGTTGGAGTGATCTGGCCAAGGGCTGCAGGCAGGGGAGCACAGGCTGTGTTGTCAAGGGCTGTCTGGAGGGGAAAGGTTTTGTGATCTGCACTGCACTTCCAGCATAATCATGCCAAGAGTATTCCTGTTGGAAAACAGAAAATTCAAAGCTGTCATCTACAACTCACCTTCAAAGCCCGTATTGAAAGATCAATAATTGAGGATAGCTGTTTGCTAAAGGGATTACTGTCAGGTATGAAATAATGATTGCTGATAGCTATAAATGTGTTTTAGGTCTTGGACGTTTTCCTGTCAGACTTTAGTCTTTCTTTGAATTATGCAGTAGCAGCCCTGAATTCGGAGGACTTGTGCCCAGAAGAACAGTAGGATGTTTTTGGGGTGGCACAGGGGAGGAAGGAAGCCTTTTCTAAATCAGTGACAATAGTTTTCCTTGGCTAACCGAAAAGCATCCTTCCATAAATGGGTTTGTTATTTTGCAGTACTCTGCATAAGAAAGGGGAAGATGAGATAATTTCCTGGAGAAAACCCAGAATGTTAATTAAAGAAATGGCATTTTGACATTCATTCTTGGCTGGATGGAGTTCACAGCCATCCTGATATTTCATGTCTTGTTCTCATGTAAAGAGCTTTCCAATATGATTTTTTCTACAAACAGTTATTTCTGCCACTAGAGGTCCTGAAAATAATGATGACAGGCACAACACACACGTATTTGACACTAGAGTGTTCTCACAAAGTGACCCCGCGTGCCAGCTCTCCAAACCTGCAGTGAGTCATAGAGTAGCACAGGGCAGACTGGAGGAGCAGCACCCAGCCTGTGGGGTGCAGGATCATCTCAGCTTCCAGTGAGTAGTTTTCATGCCTTCCTGCCACATCCAGAGGAGGTGAGGTGGGCTCTTCTCGCATCTCAGCAGAGCACTGACAATTTGTAGTGCCGCCCGTATGCATGACATAACACTCCGTGTAGGAGCTGCAGAGGCAGGCTCTGGGGCTACCCAAGTTTTCCTGATCAGTGAAGTGATATGGAAAACAGGGAGGGAGTCAGATGCCAAGGTATTAAAACAGCTGGGCTGCTGCCATCAGCTGAAACAGCTTTGAGGACTTGGTTCTGGGTCCTTAATCCCCCACCTCCTTCTTTGTCCTTTCCCTTCC
The DNA here is from genome assembly GCF_951394365.1 of Tetrao urogallus. NCBI lineage: Eukaryota > Metazoa > Chordata > Aves > Galliformes > Phasianidae > Tetrao > Tetrao urogallus. The sequence continues at coordinate 17,929,874 of NC_136820.1, forward strand.
AGAGCTTGCTTTTGCAAACAGGGAGAATGAAAATCACTCCAGGTGCCAGGGAGAACAAAGGAGAGTACATATGGCCTGAACACATGAAAACGTAGAGAAAAGCTTTCCCTGCCAGATGCTGCAGCAGGAGCCAGCATTTGCAACACAAACCTAGGGTTGCTCTTATAGTTGAGGCCTTGTTAGGCTCTTCTGCTGTCCTCCAGTGCTGTAAAATCAATAGATGGATGTACTTGGAAGCTGAAATTGAATTCAGCTTTTCTCATTTTCTATTTCCCTCAGTTATTTCTCCCTCTTATAAAATGAATATTGATTTTCCTCTTTCTGCTGAGCCTGCAGTCTTTGCTGGCACGCAATTGTTACTAACAATTTCAATTGGGATAGCTAAGAAAACTCAAGCAAACCAAGTTTTATCAAGATTTGCCTGCTTGTTGAAAGTAAAACATCCCAGAGGCAAATGTTCTTCACTGTGATGGGCCGAGGAGGAGACAGAGCCTGACAGCAGGCTGTAGGCAATGTGGCCACCTCTCATTGCACCTCCAATTAGAATCCCAGCTCTGCTCCTCTTTGCAAAGGAAGCTGGTTCTTGTTCCTTGTACTGAAACCAAACTGAACTCAGAGACATTGGAAGCTCTGCAAAAGGAACTGCCATCCTCTGCCAAGCCTCAGCATTGTGTTACGATGTCTCATGTTGGATGAAAATGTTGAAAATGTCTTTCATAAAGATGCTATTTTCTTGTAATTAGCAAGTTATGCTCTCGTTGTACTCATTTTGCTTATCAAGTTATTTTTCAGGTTCAAGACCTATTTTATTTCACCCTTCCCTCTCATCACCAATATGAGAGTTGTTCTTGGCACCAGGAACCTTCAGAGTACAGTTCTGGCCGCACGCACGAGGCAGTTCCAGGAGCAGGAGCTGGCGCTCAGGCACTCCATTGTTTAAGTGAAACTCAGAAGTTATTTCCATAGCATCAGCACCAGCCTCTGTTCTTAAGGCTGTGTGTGTGCCTATCTACACAGGCATTACTGACTGATCAAGGCTTGTTCCACTAAGAAATTGGTGCTTGCTTTGCTTCTGTGTGGAAAGGAATCAATGGAAAACTGCCTTGAAGAGGGACTTTTGCTACAGTCTGTGGGCTTGTTGAGGCAGCATGTGATGAGCGAAGCTCTGTAGGCTCCGTAAGCACAAGCACTCATTGCTCAGTCAGATAAGTGATGTTTCAGATTCTGTTGACTGATTTGTAGATTAAAGGAGCTCTCAGCTCCCCAGATGAGAAGTTTTCCAGGGGTATGACACACATGCCAATGAGAGAAGGAGACAAAAAGCTTGTGTATGAGATAGACAACTTGGTCAATGAGGCTTTTTCTGTGAGCCTTATTTTTAATCGACGTGATGCATCTGCCCACTTGAAATACTCTGATTATGAAAATGGCTCTCTGTGTGCTGCTTGGCTTTTGATTTCCATGCAACGTAGGCTAATAAAAAGGACAGAAAAAGAGGAAGGCATTAATGCAATATATCACGTTAAACATTTTGATTTATCTACAGCTTTTGGTTTGTTCAGTAATTCCAAATCATATGTGCAAAGAGTGATTGACAAGATAGATTGTGCTTGAAGCAGCTTCCCAGTGGTTGGTACATAGGTTTTTATATCTGATGTTCGGAATCTTTAGAACTGAACTGATGCATCAAATTACTGTTTGATTTTCTTTCATATCCATGGTGAAATTTTTCATGTCAATGTCAAATCAAAATGATGAGAAAAAGGCTCTAAAAAACAGTTTAAACCTTAATAGGATTGGATATTAAGAAGCTGAGAAATAAATGCTTTGAAAAACTCAAAACCAAAGGGTAGAATCCCTTAAAACTCATTTGTGCCTATAGCAACATAAAGGACATTATTAGATTAATTCTTATCAGTCTGTAAGACTGAGAAAGTCGTAAATAAATGGCAAAGAATGGAGATTATGTTAACAATCTTATGAAAAAGTATACAAATTAGGTTACAGTAGTTTTATATAATACACATTTTAAAAGAATGATTATTTTCATCATCTGAATTTGTAACACAAACTTAGCTTCAGTGAAAATAAGCATCATGATGGTATTATCAAATGTCACAGACGTCAACAAAGTTCACAGTGTAGCTCCTTAGAAACTGAATGATGCATTCAGCTTTTAGGTTGATCTGTGCATCATTTAGGTTCAAGTCAAAAGAGAGAACTTCACTAACAATCCTGACACCTGTGTCTGTTCTCTGTCGTCAGAATTCTGCTGTGTCTTGTGCATAATAATCTGCAAGCGAGCTGCTGTTTTACAAAATCCACCATTTGTAGCTAGAAAGGTAGCAAAAGTACTGTGCCTCCTATCACATAAGCAGGTTGTTTCAGCAGTACTCCATTCCAAAGCACCTGGTGACAAAGCACCTGTAAGCTGTGCGGATGGTGTGCCAGAGATTGCGCTTTGCAGAGATTCTACTTCCCTGTAGTCCTATTCCAATTCTTCCCCTGCAACTGACAGAAATGAGGCAAAGGACTATAAAATCGGCCCCCTCTAAGGTGTTGGTAGGGTTCTTTAAGACCATTAAGTGGTGCCTAACTGAAAGCATTGTCACTCGAGGCTTGTCTGCAGACCAGCCACTGTGCTGCAGAAGGAAAAAGAGGCATTCATCAATTATATCATAATGAAAAGGAATAGAAACAAAACATTTCACTGTGACTGGTATGCTCTATTGAGGGCAGAAACAATGCAGTTTGCATAGATTAAAAGTGTAAGCTGAGAAGTTGAGAATATTTGCACATGCTCTTTTTTGACTCTCTTGTGTAAGAGTCTCCGATATCTTTATAATCTGAATCAAACTGCTGGAGATAAAAAGAGATACAAGGTGCAAAAAAGGAAACTGAAAGCTCTCACTCACTTCGCTGTCCAGATGTCATGAAAAGAAATCTGGGCTGCTGCCTTGATTGCCTCAGCATAGCCCTGTTCCATCCTGGAGAAATCTGTAGTCACAAAGGACCTGGAGGCACTTGCACATGGACTGAGAGATGCCCTGATCAGTTCTGTACTAATGGATTTGGTGTGGAGGCTGCTCTGTTCATCCCCTTGTTCAAACTTGAGGTTAATGTGTGTATTAAAATGCTGCGGTTCCATTTCTCCATGCTAGTGGTGACACCTCAGCTACCAGGATGAACCCCAGGCACCTGCTGGTACTGACTGCATCACTGGGTCTACATTTTAAAGTAAGTGAAGTAATACTTCAGACCTTTGTATTCTATTTCCAATTAGCTGGAAGAGGCATAAACCTGGCTACTTAGTAAGCATCACCAGGCAGGTGACCTGTTCTTTAATCTGACCTTTTAACTCATCTTCATGGGTGGGTTTGGCTCAAAGCATTCATTATTCCTGGGCTGCCAAATTCAAAGAAAAGATGGGGTTAGAATAGTTAGAATACAAGGCGTTTGTTCCTGTTGTGCTGGAATTCCTTTGCTCTTGCCTGAGGCTCTGCTGCAGAGGTCTTGGGAGTTAACGCTTCTATGCCATTTTGCCTGAAACATTTTGTTATTACATTTCTCTCCTGTCAGTGGGAATTAGAGGAACCCGAAATGTTGTCCCTGTCTAAATAAAGAGCTAAAAGTAATTCCGTGTTTTGTGATGCTCAAAGCATCTCTTTCTGTCTGTGTGGTATGAAAAATGTGCAGTAGTGAAGAAAATAAACTGGCACCCAGAACAGAGACCTTTTATTGAACTCTCTGTGAAACCTACTTGAGGAGAAGGATCTAGTTCATCGATGTGACAAAAGAGGCAAAGTAAATTGCCACCATGGGAAAATGGTGTTGGTACAACCAACCAACCAATCTAAAAAGCATACAGGAAGGAAACAAGGCAAAACAGGAGATAGGTGTTTTCTCTTTGTTTTGTTGGTTTGTGTGTGTGGGTGTGTCATAACAGGTTATGTTTATATTAGAGGGAAGTGTTCTGTGTTATATGGCCCACAAGCCTTCTCCCTTTGCTGTCTCCATACAGAGACCTCTTGGACCATGCAGTAGCTCCTTTCTGTCATGTGCTCTGAAGTGCAGTCTCCTTGGAAACCAAACATACATGTACTATGTTACTGAACACAGAAAGTACAGTAGTAATTATTCATTAAATCATTTGGCACAATATGTTTTAATTTTATTGTTGGAAGAGATATGATGTGACATTTTTCTATTGTACACATATCTACAGCAAACGTTATTTTCTAGGCTTTTATAATTCTGTTAAAAAGTAGTATTAGATGAGGATCTCCACAGCTTTTAAATTTTATGCCAAACTTTTCCTCTCTAAACAAAAGTATTTTCATTCTCATGATGATAAATTCCACTTGTGATCAGTTATATTTGTACACTTTTGAAACACAAAACAAAATGCTGAAGGAATGGCATTCCCAGTGTAGAGTCCAAAATAGAATAAATAATACATAATTAAAAAATCTGTCATAATTAAAAAAAAAAAAGGAATCACATTTCATTAAAACAGCATTTCACTCAACTTTTCTGTGATTTTAGAGAGTGTCTTTTCTCACTGTAGATCTGGCAGTGATCATATGTCGCTTGTTCTGTTACCATCCTTTCAGTTAAAATCTGAAGCATCTTCAAGAGTGTCACGGGGAATTTTAAATGACATAGCAGCAAATGGCATTGGGTTCTGATGCTAGCAAAGAAAGCATGAGTGGTAATTAGAGTGGTTGGAGTGGTGCCTGAACATGATGTGGCAACTGCAGTATTCAAACCAAGGAGGGACCTCAGTGGGGAATTTTTTGGACAACGTAACACAGGATGCTGCTCATGTCTTCTGTTGTAGTCAGTTTTGTACGCTTGAAACAAATGTGTTATGGTTAACCAAGAGCCGGGGACTGGAATACTCTGAGCTGAGTATTGTTCCTTCCTTTGTCTGAAGCTCACACAATATGCTGCACATTTTATAAGAAAGCGATTTTCTTTCCGTCTCTTGAAAAAAAAATCAACATCAGGTTTCATTAACAATGTCCTTTCCCCTTAATAAATATGTGTATAGATGATTGCTTTATGCAATAAATCAGGTGTGGAGCCGACATGGGAAAACTCCCAGATCTTCATTCTTCTGTCCTACAAGGCTCTTGGAAATTGTCATCACTGCTTGTTTTAACTCCAAAATTGCAAATGCCCTGACAAAATATGGATAGAAGTTGCTTTGCTAGTGCATACTGAGACCATTCTCATTACCTGAAATGAACTCTCAGCCACCTCTGTGAGGCACGAGGGGTCAGTGGGGATGCAGGCCCTACAGAAGAAGCTTCTTTAGAAAATGTTGTTACCTTTTGCAGATCAGCTGGGAGACCCATGACAGCAACAATCTAAAAGATCTTCATGGCTAAAAGTCACAGTGTAGAAGACTTATTTAGTACAGTGGGCAGCAAGTGAGTAGAAGCAGACATCAGTATTTTCTTTCTAGATAGCCAGTGTTGAAACCTGTCATTTCTTTTCTTTTGCTTTTTCCAACCAGCACTTTTGTCACTGCAGTAATAATGAGCTCATCCCAAAGCTTTATAAGAACAAATGAATGTCACCGATGCTTTCAGTTTCACAATAAGCAGGGGAGCTGCCAGTCTACTCTCAAATCTGCTTCAGTTTTCTTCTATATTCCACAAAAGTTTTTCTAAAAGTTGTTCTTAGTTTTCATGAAAACTGAAACAAAAAGGTTGTTAATAATTCAGTCTCATTATCCCATCCAGTTAGACTCTGGAAGAAGGATATAAGGAAGAGTGTGCCAAACTCTGCGGACTGTTGGTATTCCAAAGCAATTAAAGCAGTTAGTGCCTAATTAAGTACTAATTTATGAATTGTGCTGTCTTACGGGTGATAGAAATCTGGCTCAGGCTGGAAAACAAGACTTTAGCTATTACACATGAAAGCATCTACTACTTTTATACATATAAAACTTACTTTGTTTCATATGAGTCAAGTGCACTGTACAACTGGATTAAATTCCCCTCCTGTTTGGCTGATGTCCTCTTACAGTTTCAAGTGTTTCCCTAACATTCATTTTCCTGTATTCTCAGATGTCACAGAACAGGCTGGAAGACAAGCTGTCTGGCAGCCAGTTTCACACATTTCCTTCAAATGGTAAACTGAACTGTTTTCTGCAGTAGCAGAGTTGAGAACCTATTGATGCTCACAGTATCTTTATTCCTTTTATACAGAATAATGGAAATTTTAGCTAGAGCTGAAAATCCAGGAACCAGCAGCAACTGTTTGAGCCAGGCTTTTGAGGGAGGGCCTTCCGAGCTTCCTTGTATACTACAGCAAACACAAACATCTTTCTTTTCCTAGTAGTAAACGCTCATATCTTGAATCCCAAGGAGAAATAATGCTAGATTTTGGAGACTTGATCTTCCCACAGACCTGGCAGTTATCTCTGATGTAGCCCTTGGGAATGTTCAAATTGCCACAGCTGATTTGTGTTCTTGTTACATATGGATAAAAACAAGTCCTTCTCATCTTCACTCTTCACTGCTTCTATGCATTTGCCAGAAAGGACATGGACAATCATTCCGTTCTAAAATATGAGAGGAGAAGGGGAAGAAAGAACAAATGAAAAAATAAGAGATTTCCAGTAAAAACTAGGCAGTGTTTCTGATTTTTTAATGTATAATAGGTAATCGGTAATGACATTGTTCAAAAATATGTTAGTATTGCTCTAAACATGATCACTAGGTTTAGCTTTGAGCCCAAGGCATTGTGAAAACACAGCTTCTTTGGAAGCTGACAGGATTCACAAATGCAGAACTCTCTAAATCTCTTTCCCACCACTGTTTTGTTTTTCTATGGGTAAATATCATCGGCATCAACTATAGTATTAGAGACCACAAAATTTGAAAAGGACCAGTCCTTCTCTTAGGAATCAAAACAAATTACAGCAGGTATTATACCTGAGGATTGCAGCATCCCTACAGCTACACCGACTTCTGTTTTCTCAGGCTGTCCTCAAGCATGACATTTTTCAATCTTGTGAGGAGTTCTTATTCTGATGGATGAAGTCTAAGTAATACTGAGCTGTTTTTGTAAGAGTTTTGTCCTCCTACAACACAGGAGGATTTTTAACATTTCCGTGGGGCTCTTATTTGGAAGAACCTGGGATTCACAGTGCCTTCCCCTATCTAAAAGAAGTGGGCAAAGATTTATACTGCTCTTATTTTCACAACCTAGCTTCTGATTGTATTCCTATAAAGCCAGTAAGTTAAATAGTTAAAATAAGGGTATGTGAATGTAGGTAGGATTTCGGTAATTTGTGTTTTCAAAACAGATTTATTTTGCACAGGCAGTGTAAACAGATGAACAGCCTGCTAAATTTCCTGGATTAAAATAGTAGAGCAGTGAAAATTGCCCTTCAGCTATATCGTCCCTCCCTGCACACGAATCATGTCAGTTACCCAGTGTTACACAGTTACAGCTACACAGTTGCCATGTGCAGTATCCCCTTGCAGCAGTCAGTACCGACCTCCTGGACGTCCCAGTGCTGCTCACTGTTATCTGTTTCCTTTGTGCAGTTTTGAGGGATAACCTTCCCGTGTCTGACATCAAGGCAAAACAGTGGAACAGACCCAAGACGGATTTCCTTCATGCTGTTATATTCAAAGTGCTGGAAAAAAGGAGGGTTTATTTGAACAGTGATGGAAAGGCAACCCAGTTCATTTTAAATGTTCACTCCAACATTAATTTTCCCTCTCCTGTTAGATGCCACCCAAACATGAATGAAGGAGAATCAACGAGGCAATCTCCCCCAGAATAATTTTGGCATAGCTGAGACTATTTTTCTGAGGAAAGACTTTGTGGACTGTGATTACATACAAAGTAAACCCATTCTACAAGAAATCTTTCTACCTTAATAAATTGGAACAGAAGGGTGTTTCTAAAGTGTCTGTACACATTACAGTTAAAAATGTGCCTGCAGCTCACCCTGAGCTCACTGTGAGCAGTGAAACTTCATTGGGACTTGGAGTAAATATCTGCAGTCAGTCTGTACTGGTTTGGCTTCTCTCAGTGCAAGGACTTGCTAGTCTAATGCCACCTGGACAGTTTAAACAGATTTCCCTCCTTTTTTTAGGCAGTGTTTTGGTCACTAGAATATGGGAAAACCCACCTCTATTCCAAAATTGATGCACACCTTTTATGCCTAGGCATTCTTTTGTCCAGGTTCCACAAAATAACTACTGCAACTACATGAAACAATGTGTGCTGGAACAAAGTGTGGGGATCTGGTCTCAGGCATGGAATACTGCCATTTCTGAAATGATGCTCAGCTACAGAAAGGTGTGGAACATTGCCTTAGCACACACCTAATTTTGAACACATTATTTTCAAGCACGTCAACCCAAATGTTTACATGAATATCTTCTGAACAGTTCCCTAAGTCCAATGCAGTGCTTCTTTATGTGAAATCTACAGTACCTGGGTGAGGCTGTTACTGCAAGGAGAGAGTTTGATAGAGCCATCTGCCAAAGCCTTTCCAGGTCTGTAATCTGCACAGAAGCCAGCACCAGTATTGTAAAGCTGTAAATAAAGATTTTTACTGAAATAAAGCACAGATATCAAGAAAATATCCTTCAGCTAGCTTTTTTTTATGATTACATTCCCTTATCATATATGATTGTGCATGTAAGTCAGGCAGCATTTTTTTTCTTTCGGACTATATCTTACATGTTAATCTTGCAAAGTGATCTGATAACAAGGGAGAGTCTCACCAAAGGTTACCTAATAAGCTTTAAGTTAGGGATACCCACTTCTGGTTTTAACTATTATGATGCTTAAAAGAAGTCTGTCAGAACTACTTTTTTACTAATGGAAAATTGCCCTTCGACCTGCCATGGTATTTGGCAAAAATACAGATATTCCAGAGGGAAAAAACATTTCCTGTGATCCACAGTTAGTTATACTTTTCTCAAGCAAGCCTTGATAATAAGGAACAGACAAAACAGTAGAAGGATGTAGTAAAATTTGTCTACAGATACCAGTATGTGATTTAATAAGTAGACCTGTTGCCTTGTCGAGGGGAAATCCTGTCCATAGAGGTTCCTGGAATAAATCCATATTTTAATAATTTTTAAAAGATTAGTATCACATCCTGTACACAATCTGCAAAGGAACTGCTATCGCTATCACCTCTGTCTATGGGGGAAATGCAGGACTGGGGAAATGCTTCTTTTCCTTCATACACGTGGATCAGCATAAAGGAATCCCAGATACTGTTGCAGTTGCCATCTGAATGGAGCAACACAGTTCTTTTCTGTTTTTTAATGATACCTAAAGAATCTAAGTTTAGGATCCTCTGATCTGTGACACCAAACTGTAAAGGGTGAGCTCATCTCTTGGCTGGTGTTCAAGGTTCATGCAAGAATTTGGACTGGCTGTTCTCTTCAGTCCTTTTGCTTCTTCTTCCATTCTTCTGCAAGCTTTTCAAAGTGGGAGTAGCCTCTCACTGCACAGATATTGAGTACCGAGTACTAACTAGCATATCCAAGTGACACTGGGGTCTTCAATGGAAAAATCCTTTTTCCTGTACATTTTCTCTTACCTTGCCAGATAATCTTGGTGTGTCTTCAGGCTGGGAGAGCTCAGGGTACACATTTGTTATAAACCACTGGAAACTTCTACAGCCCAGTCTCTTCTGTAGCTGAAGACGCTCGCTGCAGTCTGGTTTCTCTGCCTTCATGGAGAAAGCACAGGGCAAAAAAGTATATTGCTCTGTTTGCTAGAAATGAAAATGACTGTGTAGCAGTTATTTCTACCACTTCTTCTATCCTGCATGATATGTATCTCTCAAGATTAGACAGAAGTGCAGGACCAGCTGTACTCTTTCTCCAGCTTTGTGTTTCAGAAGTAGCACATGCTGTGAAAACAGGTATTTCTTTTAAAATTGTTGTTATCCTGCAAGATACATCAGACTTCATCATCTTTTTAATTAGAAATCTCTGGACCAAGTTTGATACTTTTTGCACTGAAATCAGGGATATTAAGATTGCATTCAGTACAGAATTTACCCCAAAATTAAAAAAAAAAAGTGTCAGTCCTCTGTTATCAGAGAATTTAAGAGTAGAATTTGGCGTAACATGAAACTAATCAAATAATTGTCTGGCGATTGCTAAATTGAATTGGTAAATGTGTTTTGTGACTGTAAAGGCATAAAGACTTTCCAGATTTCTGTATTTTCTTAAGTTGCATACACGCAATCCTAGTAGTAACTTTGTTCTGAAAAAAGACAGCTACTGTCAACCCTTGCTGCAGCTACGGGCATCGTCACTGCGAGGGACTGAGGGTCTGAGTATCTGAGGGTGTTTAGACCTGAAGATGACAAACAGGATTCCAAAAACCTCCTAAGCAGGTCAGTGTCGAAACTGTAGATATGAAAGCACACAAAACACTTTTCTAAATCTCTCGGCACCTGAATACTACAATAAGTCCTGCCATCTTTAAGAGTCTTTCTCTTTCTTGCCAGCAGTAGATTTCCCCTTTCACATTTTTACATTCGGGAAATGTAATTTGAGATTGCAGGACAGCAGTGGGATTCCTATATCAGAAATTAGAATTGTTAACGTAAGAAAAGAATTGCTTGTAATCCTTAGCTCAGCCATTTCTCAGGAGCCTTAAGGAAGTAAAAACGCCTTTGCCCACACGCTTGAAAATCAGCAACAAACAAAAGGCCTTGGAGATGAAGAGAGAAGCATCAGTTTTTAAAGGTGTGTATCAATCATGCCAGCCCATGTAAGCTGCACCAGCAAATCTCAGCAGTTGCAATATGCTAAGGAGAACCTCATCATTTAATGTTGGCCCTACATTCAATAAGCAAAACAACAAAGTTCAGCAATTCAGCACCTTGCAAACCTGCCACCAAGAGGTTTCCTTGTAACAGGAACTAGAGGAATATAGAGGGAAATAGAGGAATAAAATGCTTCCTCTAAAAAGAGATGTTTCTCCAGAGGCTGCTTTAGCTGAAGAAAGTGGTGACAGATAGTCTCATTTTGTTATGCTAGTTACAGTGTGCATTTGATGCTGAATAAGTGGTATAGATAATCTAGAGACACTCATTAGCCCTGCGAACCAATCTGAAAGGAAACTGTACTTGTAAATAAATGAAACACACACAGAAAAAAAAGAGAAAAAGAGACAGTGGCTGAAACCATGGAGAGCTGCAGAGAGCCTTATTCATCTGTATTAATGCTCACACCACAGGCAACCTGTGCAAGATGTAATTTCGACCATAAAATGGGAAGACTTATAAAGCTTTCTAAATGGGGCTCATTTTTTATTTCCAGTGTTGGGCAGTTCTGTTTCAAGGCTCACAGTGGCCCATAGTTGGCTCCTCTCAGCCTTGCCGTGCATCAGTCCCTCAGAGCTGTCTGCAGCCCTGGCAGCAGAGTAGCAGTAATGTCACTGCTTGCTTGTATCTTAAACAGCATCTTGCTGAAATGACAGACTGATGGTATTGACTATGAAGGAAAGGAATGGAGAAATTTTTTGTGTTCTGGTACTCTGAACATCGAGATCATACCATTGATCATTTGAAGGAGCATCTTACTTAGGAGTGCTAAAAGTACCCTGGCTAGAATAAACTCTCAGGCAAAAGGTTATGGTGTTCATAGGTAGTAAATGAAATAATTGGTGGCTGTAGTTTTTAGCTCAGAAAACTGCTTCTGAGTTGGCAAGAATGGCTTTCAGGAAATAATTAAATGATAAACATCATCTTAAAAGACCTGGCTTACCATCCTCCTTTCTGTTACGTGGCTTTAAGCCTTTTGGGTCAGGTGATGAAACTCTGGACAGTGGAGTTAAAAACTACTGCACAGACACAGAGGGAGAAGCCTTTTTAAAAAGTGAAAACAGAATTAAAAATTGAATATGTGTCTCAGGCTCAAGCATGAGCACAGGAGCCAGACTGGAGGGTTAGACCCACTTGTGGAGCCTTAGGAAGTCACACTAGTTGGCAGGAGAAAAGCCCCACTGGCACGTGGCTTTTTTCCTCTCCCCACTGTGATGGGGCCACTGCTGGATCTGCAGCAAAGACATGAAGGGCTGAATTGCAGAGTGAAACTGAATGGGAAACTTCCTGGGATACATTGCATGGCACTGACCCATGCTGTGCCCAGGTGTTTTCAGGGAATCTTCTCCAGAAAAGCATGGCATTGCTCAATGAACTTGAGGCACTTTTTAAAAATTATTATTCTGAACTGCTCACAAGTTTGTCCATTGCCTTGTAGACGAGGATACCAGTACCAGAAAAGGTTTGGGAGCCATTTTCCATTCTGGAAAACTGCTGCAACAGTAACAGCTTTACTGCCATAGCTCCTAATACAGCATCCAGCAGTTTGTGATACAAGGCATGTGCAGTCCCCTGATTGACCATGATCTGCAGTGGATCACACAGTGGCTTAAAAGCAAGCATGGCCTTTCTGTCATTGTTAGGTGGTATGTAGTTGGTATGTGGTTCAAGTGTGGCTGCATGCCAGGCTACCAGGAACCCAAATCTTAGGAGGCTGCACTGCTGGCTCTGTGATGCTTCTAATGATAAAGTAACTTGAAAAAATACTAATGGTGAGATCTAACTTCCTCAGTTACAGACAACTGCTTCTGTCAGCTTGGGAAGAAATCAACTTTTCTCAGTCGCTAGAGCACTCAGATATATTATCTTAGAGTAGGACCACAGTTGGCCATATGCCAGTGAATATTACTTGAATCACATACTAGATGCCTTCAGCAATGAAGAATGAATCCTTCAAAAAGATCTTTCAAGCACACAGTGCAGCTAGGCTACCCTTCCAATGACTGTTATCAAATATGCTGTCATTGGCGGAAAACCAAACCACAACTTGCTGGGCATCCTGAAGAAGGAGTCATTTGGAGACAGAATTATACTCTTAAGATATTTGACAATTTCAGCAAAAAACTCACGCTTCTCTTTTCCCTGATCTAAAGGCTCTTCCACCAGCAGGTTTTATAAAAATGAAAAACTCTACCTGGTGCCAAGCCTACTGAATGTTTGACTGTACACAGACACTCACACCCATCCCACCGCCGTCACCTACCGCAACATACAGTCCTTCCCTCAGAAACAGACCACTGCAGATGTCTTTACCTTGCTGATTAGGAAAGCCACTGTGTCATTCTTGTAGAAGTTCTCTTTGAAAGAACCCAGCCAAGTCTCTGCTATTCGGATTTTGTTCCTCACAATGGCCTCTTCATAGGAGAAAGCATGGGGAATATGATTTCGATAGACGTGCCCAACACGGGAGCATGGAATGATTTCTACAGAGCCACCACAGAGCCAGGTCTGAAAAACAGGTGAAGGTGCAAAAAGAGATTATCTTCTATGTAGCTAGTAAAGCACAGGTGGCTTTACAGACCAGTAATAGTGAGAATGCAAAGCCAGAGTCACTCATTGAGTTAAAGCTTACTCTGGGCAGTGGCTGAATGTTAACTGTCAAAATTTCTAAAGCATCTGAATAGAAGAAGCTCCTTTACTATAGATTCCCCTCAGGACATCCTAGTCTGTGTATTCCTGGAAACAGAAAGAACATGATGTGCTTCTTCATACACTGCTCCCCACAGACATGGAGACACAGAGAAGATACTATGCAAGACAGACCTTTGATTTGATGCTGTGTAACCATTTATATGCTTTTATGTTTTCCTGTACACAGACAGTGCAGTGTAGTGAAGAGACTTGCGGGCATGCCTTCTTTTGCCTTGGACTTTAAAGACTCTATGCTTTGTGTCTGCAATTTTTTGTTGCTTTTTAATATCAATTATATCTCTTCATATTCAGCAAAAGCTAATGCACATAATGTAACATAAACAATTTGATATTTAAAGTAGATGACAAAGAAATAAAAGCAATTTTTCATTTGGTGCATGCCAAAATAGAAGAGGCAGCTCTCAGAAGGTAGCTGAACCAGTGACTCTGAACTCGGGCAAACAGTGATAGTGAAACTTCCTTCTCCTGACATAATGCTCCTAACTCACAGCATCTGCATATTCTTGTACAGTCCTGACAGATCACAGAGCATGAGGTAGAATTCTGAAAGTATAGTGATATTTGCCATACGTCAAGGAGTTCTACGCTTTATTGCTTTTGTAAATCACTTCTTGCCTTTTCATTCAGACCCCTTCAAAACCCAGTAGTTACCAGCACTTGATGTTTTAATTAAGGTTCTTACCCTTATAGATAGCTCTAGATTTTCCGCTCCCCACATGGTCATGTCAGAATCATAAGCTCCAATGTTTTGGAAGTAATGTCGATCCATGGCAACTACTGCACCAGCTACTGCAGGACTCCTGTATAGATAGTAGTTTGGAAGTGAACAACTGTTTTGGACAGAGAATTATAGGAAGGATGAAAACCCCACCATTTCTGTGGAGGAGATAATATCAAAAATTATCAAATATTAGTCCTTATAATCTCATATTAACTTATTATCAAAGAACAACTGGAATTGAATTCTAGGATTTACCTAGGGAAGAGAGCCAAGCTCTGAACTGTTGAATCAGGCTCAGAACAGTAAGAAGTGTAAAGTATAAATACATTCAAAACTACAGATAGACATAATGATTAAGACTTTTAACTCTACATAGTCTATCATTTGCTTTCCCAACAAACCTCGATACCTTGTCTGGTCAAGTTGTAGAGAAGTTGCTTCTAGTTGTGTGTAAGATATTTGTCATGTTAAAAGCAGAACTGCAATCTACTTAGAATGAATTTTAAAGCCCAAACAATCTTAATCTAAGCCAAAAAGCCATCCCCTTCAAAAAACATCAACCAAGCAAATGCAAGTAACCATGTCTTTCTTTTATTAGGTGGAAGAGTGCCCAAATTGTTCTGTTGAGGTGAGTGGAGGCATGTTGGCTTATGAACTGTTACCTGATAGGGCTGGTGGGAGACTGTCGTACCTTCTCTTCATGCTCTGGCACTGGTTCCCAGTGAAAATCTAGTTTCCAATCAAAAACACCTCGATGCAGGCTCACAGAGTGATAGTACTGAAAAGTCTTCCAGTCTATGACATCTATGATAGGGGAGACGACACTGTTTCTGAAAAAGACGATATCATTTCTTTTTAAAGCTGAATAATGATTTCACTACTGTGTTAGTGAACAGTGGACCTCCTTGATGACCCTGTAAAGCACCAAGCACTCCTCTGGATGTTGAGTGCCCTCATTTTCCCTCCTGATAGAGCTCAGATGCTCCATGCATGGTAATACTGAGCCTGAAGTAATAATTCTGAAGATCAATAATTTATGGATAACCTATACATTGCACTGTCATTCTAAAACTATTCAGGATTTTGCTATGTGTTCACCATCGGAATTCTTATAAAGCAGTTTCACAGAGGTTTCCACATTTGAAGTTATGGATGCAGAATTTATACTGAAAGATGATTTTGGTCTCATATGCTTTACCATCCTTTCATTTTTCTCTAAATGTTCCACACACTTCATGAGTTTGTCACTTCAGGCCAACGAAATATGCAATTCCACTTATTTTGTTCTGCTTGGGGTTTTTGAATTAACTTCTATCACTGGTTTTGTGAAACATTTTCTTTTTGTGTAGTCTTCTACTACATCCTCAATGTGCTTTCACCGTCTCTGTGAGAAATTGACTTTTAAGAGGCACTGTGCTGTGAGCAGCAATCCTTAATTGATTTCTACCTCAGGTTAAATTTGGGTTAGTTAGAGATAAGGTATTAGACATGTCCCCATAGTAGACTTGTCGTGACTTTTCACAGTGTGCATTATCCTGGAATGTACTGGCAATTTGGAAAAGCCATCAGTATGCCTTGTTTCCAGGTCAGTGATGTATCACATTTGGAAATTTTCAGAGTACAAATACAGTGGTGGTAGGGACTGCAGGAAAAAAATATAGTGAAGAACAACAGTATCCATTTCTTCTCCTTTACACAGAAAGTATAGCTCCTGGTCTTAGTGTAAGGGCTTGCCTAGAAGGTATTCTATAGGAAATGTAATTAACATTTAGAATCATAGAATCACAGAATCGTAGAATGGCCTGTGTTGAAAAGAACCACAATGATCATTGACTTTCAACCCCCCTGCCATGTGCAGGGTCACCAACCACCAGCCCAGGCTGCCCAAAGCCACATCTAGCCTGGCCTTGAATTCCTCCAGGGTTGGGGCATCCACTACTTCCTAGGGCAACCTGTTCCAGTGTGTCACCACCCTCTGTGTGATGAACTTCCTCCTAATATCTAACCTAAACATCCCCTGTCTCAGTTTAAAACCATTCCCCTTGTCCTACCACTATCCACCCTTGTAAACAGATTTACTAGGGATTAAGATATAAAAAAACCATACTGTAGTCAATGGAGGAAAGTCACCTCAGACATCTTCAGTGCAGTGAGCCATTCTTTTCATTTCTTTCCAATGGCAGAGACCAGAAAGCTGAGGAAGATGGCAGCTCTTGGTGATGGTCATGTAGTCTAACAATCTGCCCTGCCTTTACAATCTCTATTGTAATGTTTTTTTCTGTGACAGGATTGGGGAAGCTCAATATTCTCTTTTATCACAGTTGCCATTTACTGTAGATAATTTTAGAACCCCACAGAGAAAAAGAGATTACTGATCTTCAGTGAATTGTGTGAAAATGTACTACGCAGACAATAGCATCAAAATGATTCAGTTATTTCATTGTTTCCTAATAAAAGCAAACTGCCCTATGATGAGCTAAAGGCAGAAGGCTTTAAAACAGGGAAGTATCATATCTCTCCATTCAGGTATAAAACCAGCCTTTGTAATATATTATAATAGGTGCTCTTGGAAACAGGCACTGTGTTTCTAAATAAAACAATTTTATGGTCACCTTTAGGCAACATTTGTAGGCAGTGATTTGCTGCCTTTCTTCTGCAGGACTCGAAGAAATGATCCTAAAAATAATAAAGCTGGTATCCTCCCTCGATTCTCTTGATGAAAGCACGGTGGTACAGTTTTGTAGCCAGGATAGGAGCAACATCCTCAAACTCAAGCTGACAGGAGTTAGCTTTATAATGGAAAATGGTATTTAACCTTTACTCACTAACAGTACAAGAAGGAAACTGACTTCTTCTAAAAGTTACTGACAGGTAGTGCTCTGGTGGACTTACACAAGCAGGTGTTTTTTAATTTGACATGCTGGGAAAAATCCAGCTAGCAGATTAAATGGGTGTTATAAGACTAAACTTCAAAAAATGAAAAATCACTATAATTGTAATTTCTACATCCTGCTGCATTCTCCACTGTAGACATCACTGACAACTGTCAGGTTAGCAGAGCACCTGGAGGTGGATACTTCCCACCTGTTCAGTGCTACCTGCTGAAATGCATGCGATCGCTGCTCGTGTCTCCATTCTCATCTAGAAAGGAACTGATGATTCTGGGTTCTTTTATTTCAAAGTTTCAGGGTCAGAAGGGGAAGACCAGGGGAGCATGCCTGGGTGGAAGCCAGGGGAGGCAGAGTAGGCTGAACCATTCAAAAAACCCCAGTCATGAAGGTTAGACCATATGCATATATGCAGCATAGCTCAGATGCAAACAGCGTGGATACTCAAAGTTATGCTTAGATATATTCTGGATCAGACAATCCAGACATTTCAAATGATTCGCCATTTTCATATCCAACCAATTTAAACCTGTTCTTCTTTGTGGATCTGCCTTAAATTTGTTACCGCTGTAAAACTCCAGACTCCAAAGACACTCCTAGCATCAGTGCAGTTGCTCATATAAATAGCCACTGCAGTAATTGTTCCTGCTGAAATAACCTTTGTTTTTTAATGCATTTTACTTTGCTTGTTATTGAGCATGACAATTCCATGTTATTTAAGAAAAATACCTGCCCTGATGTCATGGTTCTGATGGTTAGGAGAACAGGCAATAACCCAAACTAAGTACAAATTATGATACAGAAAATTACAATTTTTAAGTCAGCTGAGAAAAAAAAACCTCACTGGATGAGCCATATTCTAACCTGGCTAAATTAAAAAATGAAACAGAACAAAATAAAATCAAATATCCTTTACCATAAAATTACACATGTAAATTGATTACTGTGTTTTAAAGCTATTACTCCAGTAGTTTTTTCAGCATGCCATGATAAAGCTTTCTCAAGAGAGTGTTTCTAAGTGTAATGCTAAATCCTTACCTAGTATAAACTACTGTAGCTCTGCTGAAACCAATAAAGCCACACCTCCTTAGAACTTAAATATTGAGGGTGTCTTTGTGATCTGAAATAGAGGAATCCAGTAACTTTTGTGAAAACCGGACACTTTCAGTTTAATCTTAATCAAGCAGTACTTTACATAACATTTGGTAACAAGGCTTTGTATAGAAAAGCCTTTTTTATATGTTTTCTGCATATTCAGTGATGGTTCGATCTTTGTGTGGATCTAAATGCAAATTTGCAGCAGAAGGTAATTGAAAGCTGGGAGATGTTCTTAGCTGTTCTTCTTGTTTTTAACTGAATAATTGGCAGACAGTCAGCAGCTTTTCGGTGCTTTGAAGCGAAAAACATACTGGCAAACTCCAGCTAATTTCACTCTGTGGAATTCAAGGAAAGGAAAAAAACAGGAAACTCAAATATAACCAGCAGCAAGGCAAGAACCATTTGACTGTGGTGGTACTGATTTGCGAATATTTCAAATGCTTGGAACACACAGGATCTACAAAAGGTCACAATTCCATCAAAAGAGCAACCCGAGCAACAACTATTTCCTAGTTTGGGATTTCTCAACAGAATACAATTGTGAATGAAATATCTTCTCATGACCCTTGCAGTCAGCATGGACAGTGTGTTCTTTTCTATTTTTAGAGTAACACGTGAAGAGGAAGAGTTAATTAACATTTTTGTTTTGAAGTTGTAGACATGATATTTTGAAAGTGCTTTTTAGTGATTTATCTTTTCTTAATTTTTGTTAGGAAAGGAAAGATTTTAATCTGATTGAATCATACCTAAATCCTCCTTTCTTCTACTTTTGGCAAAACTGATTGCTTTTGGCTTTAGATTCAAGTTTCTTTACCTCATCTTCTTTAAAATAGGTCGCCTGCTGATACTGATCAGCATTGTGAAAGATTGCAAGGAGATAGCACATCTTCAGATAACACGCCATGTAAGTGAAATTAGTGTTACTGACGAATAGGAGCTATAAAAAGATCAGGCCAAAAGCAAACTGATGGTTGGACTAAATGATCCTAGAGGTCTTTACCAGCCTTGGTGATTCTACGATTCTATGAATTCCCAGGGACCAGGCTGCTGTACGTGATGTTGGTTTTCAAAACCAAGAAAAATAGCATGGAAATGCATGCTGAAATTCACGATGGGGTTGTGTGTCCTCTGGCTGGACAAATTCATACTTCTCTGAGCCGGTGAGATGGTTGAAAACAGATGACTTATGTGTTTGATAGCTGGAAAAGCTGAGAGATGGTCCACAGAAAAAACAGAGGGCTGGATGAAAAAAGATGAAGGAACTGTTCATTGCAAAATATTTTCCATCTCCCTAGTGTAGTGCCATAAAACCAGCTCCACTCAGTAATTTTTTGAGCAATACAACTCTATCTATTTCTGTATCTACAAACAGGCTCTGCTTGAGTCCAAGGCTAATGAAGTATCTCTCCATTGCTGTGTTCATTTCTTATTCTGTTTAACGTAATTTCATTAAAAATTAGTGACCTAGAATCAGGAGCCAAGTAGAGACACTTTGAATTTTAGAAACCAGAAAGGCTTCTTTTGATATTGCAGGCTTCAGTTTCCTAGCAGTATTTGAGCTGTGCTGTAGTCAGCACACCAGCACAGAGGCAAATAGCTATTGCAGTGAGGAGCAGGGGAAAGGTCCTGAGGACAAGCCAACCCTCTGCAAGCCATCGCCCTCTGACAATGTTATGGCACTTATGCTTTTTCTAGAGGTGGAATTCCTTTTTGAGAATGTAATCAAGGCTTATTTTGTTTCCGTGCAATATTGCCAGGAACTACAATTTGATCTTGTATTTTTTTTTTGTATCACCCTTCTGCAAGAAAGGAGCCATGCGCTTTGGCACGATGGTCACTGTTTTTAGGTTAAAGCAGCAACCTTTTCAAGGCTTCAGGCACAAATGAGCGTATGCTCCCCTCTGCCTTTCAGTGCCTCTGGACTAAATACAGTATAGCAGTTGTATCCTGCAGTCTTCTGGAAAAGGCACAACCCAAAAAGATGATTGTAATAATTGTACAGCTGCATTACTATGCACCATGCTACTCACCTGGAATTAGGCTGGAATATAAACAGTTGTCAAGTGAAATGATCTGTGGGGTGTCTCATCTAGTTTTTTAATGCTGTTCAGGTGGCTTTGGTATTCATCCTTGAATAATCAAATGTCAAGGAATGCTTTGCAAATCACTGAACCATTCTTGAGGTGGTGCACTAAGCTAATGCACAGCATCCCAGTCCATTTGTTTGGTATGGTTCAAAGAACTGGTCCCAGCCAAGGTGCCCATAAATGCACAGGTACTGACTTTGGAAAGGCTTAATACTTTTGGGGTTAATGAATAAAAACACCATGCTGGGAAATGAAATGCGATCACACAGAGCAGTCAAATATTTGAGAAATCTGTCTGTTCCTGTAAAATTGGGTAACATTTCTCATGTTTGTCTTGTCTGTCACAGGTTAATCAGAACTGGGGATATCTGCCTTTCCGTGAATATGTTCAACTCAGAGTGAGTTCTCTGTTCATGTAAAGATCTCTGCATTGCTAAGGTCATAATAACAGTGGTAGATATGCTCAAAAGTGTAGAAAATTGGGCTTGATCAGTTTTCAAAGTTAAAATCTCTCTCTCAGCTCCTTTAAACTTCTGCAGAGGACTGATCTTTGGAAAGGCTGCATTTTTCCTTGCCAGCTGAAAATTCACTTGCTTTACATGATTGAGTGTTTTCCCATCCTTGCAAAAGCGCGTGGATAGCAGCTTGACTGGTGCAGCCAGAGGAAGAATGAGGGGTATTTCACCAGTTACTCTAAGCTATTTTGTCACTGTATTTTCCTCATTTGGTCTGTCTTAGGCAGTGGATATTATTGAATTTAACAGCTCCTCAACTGCTCAATGAAGCCAATTTGATGAATGTTCTCCATGCAAGCATTACAAGCAATTTAGAAAAAAAATAATGAATTGACTTCCTTAATGTCCTTGAGGAACTCAAGGACTGCAAAAAAGAGCTCTACTGTAATTAAAGGTTAGGCGCAAGCACCAACCTAGACTTATAACACTCTGAAAATACAAATCTGTATCTTCCTGCGTGAGTTTAGCTAGAACTGTCTAAGCTGTGTGGAAAATCTGTTTTTCTGTGGAACAGAGATGGTACAGCTGACATTGGTTTGTAACCCAGCAGCTCAGGAAGCCAAAGTGGTTAAGGTAATCATCCCTTTTTATCTTCAGCTTCATAACTAAGACATCTAAAAAGTAAAAATAATGGATTGCAACCTTTTTAATTCAGACCACTGGGAAGCCTTGTCATAGCTCTAACGAGGGCTGGATGAAAAATGCCAGTTTAGTGATAGCGGGTATGAAGCGAGGTTATCAGCTGCATGCCCTATCCTGTTTCCCACATACCATGGTAATGCACGTGGTGTAAAAGCAGAACATTAAAGCAATGTGACCTGCACAAAGGAAACAACCAAGCAAGGATTAAAATAAATAAATAAATAAACCAAAATCTTTCCACGGGCATCTCTTCCAGCAGGAATTAGCACATTCAGGGAGCTGAGAAGTCATGAAGATACTGGGGTTGGACATGATGATCTTTAAGGCTCCCTTCCAACGCAAACCATTCTATGATTCTGTGGTTCTGTATTTACCGGTTGCTGGACAGCCTTGCCAGGAGTGGCTCCAGCCAGCCCTTCTGACACTCGCAGTGTGAATCCATGAAGACGAGCACATCTCCAGTTGCCCGTGCAGCTCCTAGCATCCGACCTCGGATGACTCCAAGCCTTTTGTTGCTCCGGATCAGCTTCACGCCATCCAGCTTCGAGATGTATTCACTCAGGGCTGACTTCAGGGGCCCTGTCATAAACAGAACAGTCATTTTAGCTTTGATTCAAGTTCTTACTAGAAAGCAACAGGTAGCAGGAGATGTTGCTTGCTTGCCAGTAAAATGTTCTGGGAGCGTTTGTTCTACATGGCCGTGCAGGCCAAGTTCCAAATATTCCCACAGCAGTGTAATGTCAAAGAGCAGTAGAGACTAATGGAAACTGAGATTCACTAGGTGTGAAGCTGTTCCTATGAGAAACTTAATATCCCCCTCTCCTGTTTTCACCAAAAGGTAGATGTTCTCATCCTCTCATAAAAGACACAGATCAGCATGAGATACAGGTGTTTGGCTTTCCCAAGGACTTGGGATTACTTTAGCAATGTGGAGTTTTCCACTCCTCACTTCAGCCAAAGTCCACGTCTGGAAATTATTATACCAGATCTGGTCCAGTGGGAAGATTTGCATACTGTGATCTTATTTTAAAGCAAGAAAGCTCAGAGTGATTGAAAGTGATGGGGAAGAAAAGAAACATATTTCAAAGTTGAAAGGCTAAGTTGAATTCTAGAGATGGAAGATTGAAACCTGGCAGCCAGCTCAAGGCTCTCTCCCTGAGGGTCCCATTTGCCTTTCATTCTCTTTATACAATACTTGGAGGTGGACAGTTTCCTCCTTGCAGCTTTGGAAAGCAGAGATCATACAGAGAAATGGGATTACCTTGCTGGCTCAAGTCATCTACTAGGATGATATCCTTGAGGGAGGTCTTTGGGGCTGTGTTAATAATGCTGTGCACTGTTCTCAGCAGAGTAGACCAGGCTTCATCATGGAAACAGATGATGACACTAGCAGTAGGCAGGCTGGGGTCATATTCTTGCTGTAGGCACCTGTATGGGATCAAATGAGGGAGACACTAGAAACACTGGTACAGCTGGCTGCTTTTCTCAGACCAGAGTTGCAAGCTACACCTAAATTTTCAAGAACGGAAAGCAGTTTAAGATCTCAGCTCAGGAAGCCAAAGAAATATTAAGGTGTCTAAGACTGGAACATGACGTGAAAATTTGAGAATGACATTACAAAAATTAAAGTTAAAAATATGAATATGAATGTTTTGCTGTATTCTGTTGGTTGGTTGTTTTTCTTTCCCTTCTGTTCTGGCTGCAGCAGAAACAAAGAGCTCAAATACAGAAGACAAAGAAAGAGGAATTGAAAAGACAAGTAAAGCAAAGGAGAAAGGGTGATACAACAGATCAAAGCCAACCTCCGCCCCTTCCATATTTTCTCGTGTAACACAAAAAAGAGCAAACTGAAATGCAAAACCTTTAAGACTAACAAGAAAAAATAACTCATCAATGTAACTGTGGACTGCCTGACCCAGATTGCAGAGAATGAAGCCATCCCTGTACAGCAAAGAAACAGACCCTGACTTAGGTAAAGAAAACTAATACATATACATTTAAGAAAGTTAACGCATATTCCCTACAAAGTCTGCATACTTTGCTCTTTCTGATGAAAATGCATCACTGATGAAAGAGGCTCCCAAATAGGTAGATTATCCCCATGACCATTTCTGCTGTTTCCTTTACAACTCCAAGTACTCCTACAATCTACTGCAAGAAACCTGGCTGTGTGGACATGGTGTGATATTTCTGGAGAGGTTACAGAGTGCCAGAGTGGTCCCATGGCTCCCCAGATTGCCATGGGACCAAGATGTCTCCCATGACATTAAAACAACAATCATCAAAATGGCAGTGAATGGAATGGTTCTTTGACATCTCAAGCATTTAAATATCAAAAACATTTCTGTTCATCGTCATAGAAACTCCATATATAAAAACCCTGTAGATCCTCATCAAACTATTTCATAAACGTAAGTAAAGAAACTGAAAATCTGTATTCACCACAAAAGCTGTTTTTCAATCTGCCCATCTTAGTTCAAAAGGCAAAGGACACACCATGCAGGCAGCAGGGTATTCATTTTCCAAAAAAAGCTCTCAAATGCTATTATATCTGTTTTGCTTACATTAGAAAATGCATTTAAAAGCTTTTTAAAGTAGCACTCGTATAGTTTTCCAATTTGTTTAGCAGCAAGAACTTCTTGAAGGAATGACAGAATTATGTAAAAATATTTACACCTAACTTGGTATGTCATCTTGGTTCCAAGGCCGCTTAGAGATCCAGCTCTGTATCTGCTCTCAGTTCATGAAAGCCATTTATTTGGTTTTTATCTGCTCCATTGCTCTTTTAGCATTTTCATACTGCCTAGCAAATCACAGATTTTACAGTGGTTATTAAGCAATTAGTTGCTCAGCTAAGTCAACTGTAGCAGAAGCTCGTGTCAGGGATATGATTTGAATATTGCTGTTTATTACTGTTTTACTTAATGCTTCAGTTCATGCACTGGACCCTATCGTGTTAGACAATACCTGATACAAACCTGCTTATCATTCATTGGAATCCACAGTCTGAATGATTTAATAGCGAGTAAAAATACATGAATATTATAGTTATGCTTCTGTAATAACAGTGTTTCTCAGAATTGTATGTGGGAGATTTTTGGTATTCTTCACTAGTACAGAGAAAAGGATGCTCTTGTGACTGGATGGTATCTGTATTTTTAGGCAGAATAATCTATTGATAATGAAGGAAAGTGAAGATCTAAAGCAGTCCTTTTACTACCAGGCAGCTTCTAACCAGGAATACTCAGTACAGTTATACCCACCTATACTTTCCACCATAACACTGCAAGGCTTCATTGATGGTATTGTGATTATAGCGAGAAAATAAAATAAGACTGTTGCGGAATCTTAATTGGAAGAGAATTGAAAATGACTGTACTTGAATATGTGGCTTAGGTGGTGAGTATTTAGTTGCCATGGAGATTGGAAAAGGCTTGCTATGTAGATATCTAGTCTTCAGAAAAATGAGAAAGGGTGCTGGTATGCAGAATTGCCTTCCCTGTAATTTGGAGCAGTTTCAGGCTGTCTATCATAAATCAACATTTCAAAAAGTCAGGGCTGTGACTGATACAAGGCACAGTGATTTAATCCCATTTGTGAAAAATAAGGAATTGTCACATGCAGATAGGAACTGGGGAGCAGTTCTGAGGGGGCAAAGGCTCTGCTCTGCCAGCAGCAATTCCCACTCACCTGCAGGAAAACATCTCATTGAGATTCAGTTCCCAGCAGCACTCAAGTGGAACTGTGCTTTTGTAATGAAACTTAAATTTCATTTAGATACTTGTGTGTCTGCATTTGCCTGGATAAATGCAGCTTGATGCTCAAGCTCAGGAGAGGAAAACTGATATTTTTCACACAGAATATGATTACTCACAGTAAACTGGGAAAACAAGGCGTCTGACTCATCCATTGAATAATCGATTTATCCATTAGATATCCATTGGATAAATCAGTAGGATCAGTTGGAGTGCTGGAACAGATACAGATTTATGCATCTACTTTCTGAGAAGTAGCATAAAACATTCACCTGGAAAGGCATGCAAAGAGATGCAGGGTATGTTAGAAACTGGGGTCTGGGCAGAGAAGTCTGAAGTATCACATTCCAGGTGAAGAATTTGGTCCAGGGCTGTGAAAGTAAAGCACAGTCAGCAGGCTCTGCTTTGCTTCCACTGGAGCTCTGTCATTTCTTATAAAAAGAAACCGCAGTTCTGCAGCTCCAATGCAAAACATAACAGGAACAGCAGCTACGTGTATCTTACAGCATTTACCTTACATCTCACACTCTGTTTTAAATGTGAAAAGGAAGTATATAAACATGAAGTCTGGTCAGCCTTATTTTACAGCAGTTCTTCACAATTGGCAGGCATAGCTTTGAGTCTGAAGAATTTGTCATTTGAAGTGAAATGAGAGAGACTGAGTCCATGCAGGTGACTTACTGAAATTAACTGCTTGGTTTCTCTCTAATAAACAACAATAGACATTATTACAAGCAACAGGCTTCAACAGAACAACATAATAGACGTTCTGATTCATTACTGCTTCACTCTCGTGTTACATCAGTATAAAATGTGACTGACACAGCTGTGAGCTAGGCCCACAGAGTGAATCATGTTTAAAAAAATATCATTTTGGTTGCATGTTGGTCCATAAAGGACAGGGCTGGCTTAGAGATAGACCCCCTCTGCAGGTTTATGATCTGGATTTAGACCTGAACTACTGAGAAGCTTCAGATGTTCAGATCTGAGGTTTCAATCCGGGCTTCTATGAGCTGTGTTGTTGATAGGTCCATACGTTTTCACTAGGCAGACAGGAAAACCCATCCAAGAACTCTGAGACCATGGCCTAAATCCCATGTGAGATTAGTATTAGCTAAAACCACCTCTTGTCAGATGGCCCTTCAGCAGCCAAAACTGTTTTTTGGCTTACATCACCAGCAGTCAAAGAAAGTCATCATTCCTCCTTTGAATACTACATAGTTCAAAGAACTGCCACTGAAGCATGGCAAAAAATAACGTAAATGATATTAGTATATCATTATTCAGTGGAAATACCCACATTAACATTGAATCTAGTCAGCAAATGTAGAAAACACACCGTCTTTCGTTTTTCTTCCTTTAAGATTGTTCCCTGAAATTGGAGCCACCAGCTGCCTTTATACATGGGAAATGACCACTAGAAAAAAATAAACTTAAAATGTTTTCTGGCATATCTTAAAATGTTTTTGGCATATCTTTCTACTGTATCCTATGGGAAAGCTGCAATAGCTTTTGTTACAGGCGGCAAGAAATGAAGATAGCCACCTGCACCCTATTCCTTCTCTAGTGGGCAGGGGAGCAGAGACGGTTCTCTGTTTTAAGCAAGTGAGATGAACTGTTTCTCATGGGCTGTAGAAATAAATGGCACTCAAGTCTCTAGGCTTCAGCCACAGTACATTGGGCTTCAAATGCAACGTGTTGAATTTCAAATGCAACAGATAGGATTTCAGATGTAATACGTCTATGGTGTGGCTTCACAGTGCTGTTGTCAAGCGTGGTCATACACACTGGCCTGCAGTTCCCTTTTTCCCAGGAGCTGCCTTTCACAGTCCAAGAATCACAGAATGGCTGAGCTTGGAAACCACCCCTGGGTCCATGTTCCAACCCCTACTCCAGCAGAGACATCCAGAGCGGGGTGCCCAGGCCCACGTCCAGATTGCTTTTGGAGATGTCCAAGGAGGAGACCTACAGCCTCTAGGCAGCCTGTGCCAGTGCTCAGTCAGTTGATGTCCACATGGAGCCTCCTCTGTTCCAGTTTGTGCCCTTTGCCTCATCTTGTCAATGGGCAACACTGAGAAGAGCTCAGTTCTGTTCTCTTTGCACCCCCCTTCAGGCATTTGTACACACAGAGAAGATCCCCGTGAGCCTTCTCTTCCCCAGTCCCAGGTGCCTTGGCCTCCCCTCATAGGAGAGCTGCTTTCATCACCTTATTGGCCCTGTGTTGGACTCTTTCCAGTATGTCCACAACACTCTTGTACTGAGGGGCGCAGATCTGGAGCGACCCCATCAGCGGCCTCAGCAGCGCTGAGCGCAGGGAAAGGACCGCCTCTCCCTCCGGGACGGCCGGAACGCAGCCGCCCCCGGCACCTGCAGCGGCGGCAGTCCCCGCGGCCGCCAGCAGGGGGCGCTGCAGCCCGCATTCCGCCGGGCGGTGCTGCCTCCACCGCTGCGCGGGGGTGCGGGGACCGGAACGACGGGGACACGAATAACGGGCCCCCAAATAACGGCGAACATCGGCCGCCATGAGGGCTGGGTCGCTATGCCTTCCCCTACAGAGAGGAGAACCCGCGGGGATCTCTCCCGGCCCCTGCAGCACCTGCCTGCGGCTCGGGTTCCGCGGCCGGGCCGGGGGACGCGGAGCGGTGCGGAGGGGTGCGGCGGTGCCGGCGCTGCAGGAGGGAGGCAGGGATCGCAGCTAGCCCTGAGGAGATGGGGTTGTGTTTCCAGTGGGAAACCAACGTGAACAAAAGCGTTACCCCATACCGAAGGAGGTGGTTTGGTTAGGAAGATGAGGGCGATAGGGAAGGACGGAAGTTTTCTCCCGGGGTGAAATAGGCTGCGTTACTTACAACGGGTGTCGTACCTCAGGCAGCTCCCTGCGCAGAGAGATCCGCTCGCTGAGCGCTTCGTTAAAGCCATGGGTTTCCAAGCCGAGCGGCCGCTCCCCCGTTGCAGCCCCGTTGCCGTCCCCCAGAGGCAGGGACAGGAGCTGGGACTCGGGGTCTCCCTCCTTTGCCTCCGGCCGCCTGCTTTGCTGCTTCACCACTCGATAGCCTTTCCTGGCCTTGCTGTGGTTCCTTCGACCCGTGGGGGACACGACCGCCGCGATCAACTCATCCTCCCGCAGGGAGATGAACGGTGACAGCCCGTCCATGGGATAGTACTGCTGGCTCTCCTCCTGGGTCTCCAGCATCTCCTGGGTCTCGGCAAAGTCCACCTGGTGCCCTTCCCGAGGGTTGAACTCCACAGGCTGGAAAGTCCCGTCCTTGCTCCGGTTGCTGGCTGGTGGATTCAGCATTGTAACCATCAGCAGCAAAAAGCCCAGCATCAGCAACAGCAACAGAAACTGCAGCTTGCGTGATCCATATCTACATTTCTTCCTCAAGAACATACTGTTGGTGACAAAATGATACAGATTGTCATGTTAAACATCACTTGGATCTCGCTCAGATTCCAGTCCTCGGGTTGCAGCAATGTGCTGGTTTTCACTATCTGCCAAGAGGATTTCTTGTTCCCCTCACATTTCACTGATGCCGTTTCATGCTTTCCTCTCTATTTACAGACAAAATAGAAAACGCCTATTAATATTGCACTTACTGTGGTAAAATGCAGCATGGATCCAGTGAGACGGAGTATGTCCGTTGTTATGGAGTCCCGGCTCAGTCAGCAAAGCAAATGAAAGGAATAGCTTAAGTTTTGAGTTTTTCCTTTTTAAATTCTAGGTAGAAAGAAATCGCATTTCTAACAGTTTCCCTCCAGAGTATTTCCTGCTTCTTCAAAGTTTCCCACAGCTGTCTGGTTTCATGTGCCTTATCTCCGAGAGCAGATCTGACAGCTTTCCCCCGTCTGAGGCTTCAAGTTCACTGTGATCAACAGATGAGAACTAGTCGATCCCTGCCTTTGCTTCACACATAGCTCCAGCACTCAGTCAGGAAGCACTTTGCCAGACATAATACAAAGCAATGTGTGCGTCTTTCTCCTGGTCCTAATGCCCTCACTATTCTTATCCTATCAAATCAAAACTTTGCAAAAGCTGTCAGAGGTGAAATATAAGAAGCAAAACGCTGTGTTATAAAACAAGTCAGGGCACACCACGAATCACTCTGCTTCTGAATAACCTTATTAAGTTACGAATGCTCAGAGTGAGAAGCAAGAATTTCATAAACTGAATAAAAGATGAAGTGTACATGATTTATTTAGTGTTAGATTTATTCACATGGTAATGTGCTAGCTGGAGCATATGAGTATATTTCATCTGCAATAAATATTTACAGCTGCTAGGATTTTAACACTGACATAAGGATGCCAAATTATCACCTGGCAGACTGAAGTTTCCTCATCCATAAATTTGGTGTTGCACAGGGAGCAGCACTTCAAGTTTTCAATAGTCCAGGAATAACACGTAGAAAGCTTGGGCTGGAACAGCTCCTGACACTGAAAGGGAACAACTTCTGTGATTAAATGGGGAGCTCAGCCTCTGAAGTCTGTTTGCTAATATTGCTGGCAAGTGTGTTAGTGGGCACTGACTGTGGTGTTTTTTGCTGCAAGATGGGTGATTGTCCAATGGGAAAAGGAGGGAGACAGTGCACACTTCAACATCACGTGCCTCTTGGTCTGGCAGAGATCAAATATGGAAGTAACTCAGGTGTTACCAACCCTTTTGACACTGGAGATGTGGGATGTGATTTTTTTTGCCTATCTTGTAGTATTTGTTTATCAAAAAGCTCCAGCTCTGGGAGGCTTCTGACATCTGGGGAATTTTCACATTCACCTTTTGTTAAAAAAGGAAATCTCTGGATGTTATAGGTAAAAGAAAAACTTGAAGACATGAATGCAGTGTATTCAAAGGAAGCCAGGAATTCATTTTCTTTCCTTCTTCTGCATTACCTCCTTACAACCTCCTTGCTTCTGTAAGTTCAATCTATGGTTTCCTGGTAAATGGCTTTCAAAAAACTGAATAGGAGAGGACACCAATTTTTGAGCTAAAATGAGTCATTGCCTTCATAAGGAAGGACTAGAGAAAAAATTGCTGGAGGCATGTAGTGTCTGGCACTTGTGTACTCCCTTAACTGTCTCACAGAGAATGCCTTGAGCAAGTAAGACCAGTCTGCTGTGCCTTGGCACCTTCCCTACCTCAGCTGTTCTTAAAAAAATATAACAGTGCTATGATCAGATCCCGGAAGAAGAATTTAGCCAATATTTTCATACTTCACCATTGTGTGTGTCTTCCCTTTTGAGCTAAATTCACAGAAAAAAATCACATTCCAATCACCTTCTGTCTAGAGAATATTTCTCCTTATCCTTCTTTTCATAGGAAAACAAATGTGCTGATGAGGGAAGCAGCTCATATTTGCATAAAAGAAAATCTGAGCTCAAAAGTGTTCATTTAAATAACAATACATGTCAGCCATAGAAAGGCAAAGGGAAATGGAAATGAAGAGACCTGTCCGAGGCACTCTGCAAAATCAGTTTCACAGTCTTCTATTATTGGGTATATGGAGAAAAGAAAAGAAAAAACTGTAAGAAGAGTGTGTGTGGGATAAATGGGAGAAAGTATTGGCTTTCTTTTTCTATTCTGATCTACTCGAGTATTTTCATTTCATTTGGTTGTAGTTTTGCCCTGGCCAAAATATTGAAACAAAATTCTGAAACCATTGATCAAGATAATTCTGCCCCACATTGGTAACTGCTGGATAAACTCTGTCCTGGCATGTTCCCTGTTGTTGAACAAATCCACCTGGATCTCTCATGCAACTGTGTTTCAGCTTTAGATGAAAAGAGGCCCATTTAACAAATTTACATAAATCTTTGCTACTTTTGAGACAGAGCTGATAGGTCATTTTATCACTGAACTTTGTGCATATATAATGTGACTTAGCAATATAACCTAACCATTTTAATGAAGAAGAAATGAACAATTACAGGGAGAATGTATGTGAAGATTAGTAAATCAAATGTATATAAGTATAAAATACTGCATGTCACTATTCCAGCAGCCTCTATTCCTTGTCCAGCGTGGACCTCTCTACTGAAGCTTGTCTTGTTTCTGAAATGCACTTGAAGAACAGCATTATGTTCTTATTTGCTTCCTGTCTAATAGTAAAGAAGGCCATGCCAAGAAAGCAGTGTCTCAAAGAGTGGCTATAGCAGTCTCCTCCAGTTCCACTCTCCTAGTTAGGTGTGTCCAACCTGAAACCAGTGGGCTGTGTGTGGCCTTTGGCAGCCAGTGATGTGGCCCCATCAGATCATAAACTTTTAGCATTATTATGTGTGTTTTAGCCATATTTTCTTGAGTCAATTGCATGTAGCTCAAACACAGACTGCATAGGTGACAACAGAACACTGGAGCAGAGGGCACAGTGCAGTGCTGACTCTGCCTCTTGTAGCCAACACACAGTTGCATCAAAACCCATGTGTGTTTCACATTACCAACACTTGTGCCACTTGTAATATGTAGTGATTGCCAATAATAATAATATTCCAACCTGTGTACACACATATGTGCCTTTTTAAAAAAAGGAATATGTCTTACTTATATACATAAACTATATTATACATTTTATATTGTATATATAAATGCAAGCCAGGACAACTCCTCTTCACACAGTATGGCCCAGGCAAGATAAAAGGTTGGACACCCATGCTTTAAGTGCTGCTTCTCACAGGTATCCCACAAAACAGATTGTCTACAAAAGATGTTGCTGTCCTCCAGCTGCTGTTCTTGCAGCAGACCCTAGGGAGAGAAGCATGTTAGAAGCTGTGCCGAATAGATGAGCAATTTCTCCAGAAAGGGCCAGCCTCTAGGAAAGGCGTTGACCAGTGCCAATATCATATTGTCTTTCCTGCTGGGCCACCCATGTGAGTGGTATAATACAGGATTCTAAGCAGTCTTGCTCAGGCAGACCCTGTTGTACAAGGTATATAAACCTTCAGTAAACAGAAAGTTGAATCACAATGATTCCCCCATTCTTTAATCACAGAATCACAGAATATCCTGTTAAAAGAGACACAGAAGGATCATGGAGCCCAACTCCTGGCTCTACCTGAATTTCAGGACTACCTGAAATTCAAACCACGTTTCTGAGAGCCTTGTCTAAATGCTTGTTGAGCTCCGGCAGCTTGGTGCTGTGACCACTGCACTGGGGAGCCTGTTCCAGTGCCTGATCACCCCCTGGTAAGGAATCTTTTCCTAGTACCTAACCTGACCATCCGATGCGTCTCCATGAATACTCTCCTCAGTTTGCTCTTCTCTGGGCTGAACAACCCGAGTAGCCCAGCCACTCCTCAAATGTCTTTCACTCTAGACCCTTCACTGTCCTTGTTGCTCTCCTTTGGACTATCTCTAATAGCTTCATGTCCTTATATTGCAACACCCAGATCTACATATACATAGTGCTCATGGTAAGGCCACACCAGTGCAGCATGGAGCGAGACAATCCCTTCCCCCAACTGGCTGGCAGTGCTGGGCCTAATGCAAGCCAGCGTACAGTTGGCCCTTTTGGCTTATTTGTGCCTCTGGTTGATAAGGAAGAAAAAATATGCCATCCTTCACTGTTGCAAATTTTGCACACTAATTGCCAAGAGCTAGAACATGGAATCAAATGTTGGCCTTGTTATTCATTTCAAAAGTATTAGGAGTATCCTGAGTAATAAAACTCTCAGTCACTGTGGTGTAGCTGTTTGTACTTATCTTTTTCTCTTCACCTCACTCTTGGCTTGTATTTTGGTCCAAATTATTTCCCAGCACGTACTTCTTATATGTTACATGACATGTTATGTTAACCATACTTGAAGAAACAATGCATAATTTCAATATGCAGAGCCTGCATTTGACTGCCAGGAAAATAACAAATAAAGAACAAAATCAAAGCTGGATGTAACAAAGAGCAAGTGGACAAGTTACTTACTCTTCAGTATGCATCTTGGATTGATTTACACTCCAATGCAACACCATGCCAAAAGCAGATGTGCCACCTTCCATTTAAAGACTCAGCACATAACAACACCCGTAGTTTCATAGCTGAATGTGTTATATGCCACAGGTCCTCAGACATTTGTACAATGGCTTGATTTGCACAGATGTGAAGAAAGTCAGTGCATAAAGTGTGACTGATCACTTGGTACACAGGATTTGTGGGGGTTTTAAAATAAAATTACTTTCCCCGTTCTTCCCAGATTAAAATAATAAATATATATTTCTAGACTACAAAAAGATATGATTTATTTGCAGGTGTTGCAGGTGCTTTGAGTCCTGGACATTGTAACAAATACTGTTAACAGTTCAATAACATTTTCCTATAGCAAGCTAATAATAAACTTGAGCACGTTACAGTGGAACTTAGTACTGGAGGCTATCAAAGCTTGATAAAATCTGTTGAGCAGAGGCCCAAGAATTTGGCACTAGTGCTATGATTTATAGGATGTTTGTGAAACTGTCAGTGAAGGAAAAGCAGCTGAAATTCCACTTTTACAAGATTTCTGGTCATAAATCTTTTGACCAATGTAAAAGGGAGCATGGAAGCCATTGACCTCTGCAGTGCTTTGCAAAAGCAGTTCTGGGGACATGAAGGTCAGCAGCCCTTGGTAGAAGGTTGAGGGAACATATCACAGGAGTGACAGCTTCTGGATTTACTACACCATGGCCTCTGATTATCTCAGAAATGGTAGCTTTCAGGCCTTCAAGGGTCAGTTGTATTGTTCCCTGCCTGA